>NC_136072.1:1067693454-1068293454 GCF_964261635.1 Lissotriton helveticus | reverse complement strand
GGCAGAGCATAGCCTATTGAATTGAAAGTGGGGAAGTGCCCAGCTCCGACCTCCATCCTGCTAGTGTTGGCCCATCAAGGGACACCTAATCACTCTATTGTGTGGCTGTCTGGCCGGAATGTGAAAGGACCAACTGCCAAACTACACCCATTCATGTGACCCAGGAACAGGTTGCAGGCACCAAATAGAGGAGGAAACTGGCAACTTTCTAAAAGCACTGTTTTCAAAATTGTTACTTAAAATATGACTTTACCATCAAAGAAGATTTAAAACGATGATTTCTCAGACACCAAAGAACAAGTTACTTATCTTTGGAATGCGTTATCTGACTGAGACAGAATCTAGCCGCAGATTCCTTACTTTAGAATCTTCCCCAGGCACGAGACTGGATCCGGAAAAAAATTCCCATAGCATGTGCCCACATTGGTAGAGGGCATCACGCGACTCCATATCGATGTTGTCCACCAGAAGTGATGCCGAGGAAGTCCATAAAACTCCCTTGCCAACTTCAGTTTCTTCCATTACTATTTTCTGCCCTTAAAACGTGGAGCCACGTATACAACTGCCTATTAAAACAGTGAGCTAAAATAATAGACACCCTTGTATTAAATAATCACTGGATTCTTCCTTTTTATTATTTATTTGTTTATTTTAATTTGAGGATGCGAATGACCAAAATTAAATCTTTGAGACAAAAGAAGAATCAGTTCGCAAAGTGGTTAGGACAGGAGGGTTGTTAAGGAATCTGCAGCTAGATCCAGTCTCTACCAGATAATGCGTTACCAAAGGTAAGTAACTTGTTTATCTGATAGAGGCATCTAGCCACAGATTCCTTACTTTAGAATCAAGTGCCAAAGCCATACCATCCCCTGAGGAGAGTCTTTGAACCAAGACCTTGAAGAGTCTCTTTCTATAACAAACCCAGTCCAAAACAAGAGAAACACACCAGACATTCATAACAATCTAGGTGAGCAATAACATATAGGAATTACAGGTAAGTAAAGTCAAGAGACATTTAAACCATGGGAATAAAATACCCATGTTAGTATGACAAATCTGTGACACTAACCAACAATAGGAGTATAAAACTATTCGCACCCCTAATGGGATCCGAACCATGCGTTTTCACCTCACGATAACTGTGAACAGAACCACAGTAACAAAACGTCTTTAAAAAAAAACATTAAATGCATGGGGATAACATTACCCCTGACAATAATACGCCGCTAAATGACCGTAAGAAAAATAAACATTTGGTCCTATATCCCAACGGGAACTGCATGTTTGAACCTGTGGAACACAAAGCAGCAGGCCATGCTACTGAGCAATACCTTTATGCGTTATAACCTAAGATATCCAATATAAATATACAGTGACATAGTAGCCAAATAATTAAACGCCCATTTATCAATAAAAGAAAATTCAAATGAAAAGATACAGAAATAAAGTAAATGAATCCACAGACAATACTGTCATAACAGTATGTAAGTATAATGCGATCATAGCACTTAGGAAAGCAACAGCCATCCAACCCGTCAGAGTAATGCAAGTTGCTTGAGACAGCACTCTTAAGCAATGGTAGTATAGAGCTGAATAAGATATTAAGTATCGAACAGATACCTTGGTAGCCTAGGAAAAACCAAGGTTAGAACGTGACCTTACTTTTATGAATAGAGACATATCTACAGATGATCTAGAAAAAAGTCCCCCATACTGAAACCATAAACTTTAAAGGATTCCATAATAAAAGAATCCGACCGATCTATAAAATAAACATCAATTTTTTATATGTCATCTAGGGACTACACTGGAAAATATAAACTCAAGCACCAAAAACTAGAGACAAAGAATAGGAAAAGGTACTCACATAACCAGAAAAGGTCTCTCAGAACACGTGATTAGGAATACCCAATCACCTTCACCAGCCATATCTAATGCCCCAGAAATTAATCAGATACTTTGTGTCCCTGTTTCACATGCTTCAGACTTTTCATATGATATTGCTCTGCCCCATGTTACCTACTACTGGGAACACCTCACTGTGTACATTAAAATCCATTCACGAGGAAGACGTTTCATAAGCCTGAGGTATGTTTGTTGGGACCATTACAATGCCACAAGCCTAAAACACTGCGTGGTTGGATTTCTGAATCTAGCATTTGTGCTACCTAAGAGGGTGATGGCAATGAAGTGGAAAGTGAATAAGGAACCTTCCCTCAAAAAGGTGGATAAGTAATTTTAAAAATTGTGCCAGACTGAAAGCATTGCCCTACGAGGAGAGGAAATCTATGGATTACGAGAACACCCAACAACGAACCCATGGGATATTAAGTACCTTTGAGATTGTATATGAAAAGTAGAGGGAAAGGTGCTATACTAAATCTGGAAGGGGCACCCAGAGATACTTAATAGATATATGAGAGTATGGAAATCGACTCCTGCATTGAAAGGGTTACAGCTACACCTACACATTGAAAACCTGTATATCGTGGATAGCAGCATGCACAAAACAATACACCTTCTGCAACTTGAGATAGCTGTACACAAGGTCCACAAGCTATTTATGTTGATTATGACATTAACACAAATTGAGGACATCTTTCCATTTATGTCATTGTAAAATGCATTCCATCCTGAGCTTAATGTATGCTAAGCAGAAGAAGAAGATGACATGAGATTTAGGACTACGCAACGGTGTATGCCGAGGACGCTCAGCTACTGCTCACATATGAATGTGATTCAGATAGGGCAAAAAATGTTTACACTCTATATGAAAGCAGTGATGGGCTGGCTTGTAATGAATCACTTACAATGCAATCCCGAAAAAACTGAGATCCTGTTATTTGGCCACGGACTACCGGCCGGGCTGGACAGGAGCCAGGCTAGCAGCAACACCCTGCCGCCTGCTCCGATTAAGGTGGCGAAAACATTTGGGTATATTATTTTTTTTTTTTTAAGTTTGAAGTTTATTGAAATATAAAGAAACAAAGACAGAAAATGAAGAAACAATCAAGAGTTATGAAAAAATGAGACCAATCTTACATAATAGTGAATTACGTTGGGGAAACTGAAGCATAAAATATGAAAAAATAAATAATGAATATGAGGAACATAGGGAAATGAGGAGATATCTGAAAATATGAGAATGGATAAAAAATATGATAAAATACTAGCTGTAACAGATAGTATATTAAACGAATAAATTAAGGTAATGCATTCATGGAGGTTTACAAACTTCAACAGTACGAATCGGAAGTGGTGGAGGAGGTTTAGCAACTGTGGATAGATAGTCAGTGAGGGGAAGCCATAAGAGATCACGTTTGATTGCTAAGGAGATAGGAGAAACAAAATTAGTGTCAAGTCGGTGATTAAAGCAAACTGCGTTCCACCATGCAGTAAAAGAAACATCATTAGCTTGTTTCCAGTGTGATGTAATATGATGGAAAGCAATGGCTATGCATAGATCAAGTAATTTTTGGTTGGAGTGGGAATCAGCGAGTGTGGGAGAGAGGGAACCTAAGAAAATATGTGAAATGGAGAATGAAACCGTAATGTTGAAAATTTTTTGGAGCTGAAACCATACTAAGTGCCAGAAACGTAATATGGGAGGACATTCAAATAACATGTGTTTCAAATCAGCTGAGGGGAAATTGCAGGACCAACAAGTAGATGGAGTGTCTGGGGAAAAGGAGGACAGGAGTAATGGAGTGAATAGAATACGATTATAAATAAAGAATAATGTTTGTGTGGTATTTGCAGCTCTGGATGTACTATGAATTTTAGACCAAATTTTGTCCCATAAAATAATGGACCATGTGTGAGATAAATCTTCCTCCCAAGCCAACTCAATCTTAGATTTTGTACGATCAGCAGAGGACTGTAAAGATTTATAAATAAATGACGCAGAAAGAGATTGATCAATAGCATTAGAAATCGAAAGATGTGTGGTAGGGATAGAGGTAGAGGTTGGGAGTGAAGAAAGATATTGAGTAAGGGATGGAAGTAACGATAAGTATTGTTTACGGGATGAGGCAGGTAATGAGAATTTTGCTTGAAGGTCTTGGAAAGAAAGAGGTTGAGTATCTGAGAGAAGTTGTGAGATCCAGTTTAGACCATGGGAATGCCAGGATTTCCAGTATAAGGAACGATTACGAATTTTGAGGAATTTATTGTGCCAAATAGGTTGAGCGTGGGTGGAGGAGGCAGATGGGTATGTGGATATTAAGTATGGACGAAGAAGAGAGCAGGAGTGAGATATGATGGGGGAACAAATGGATGATACCTTAGAGGTAAAGGAGAGGACTTCTCGAAAATCATAAGGGTGAAGAAGAGAGGATTCTAATGTGAGCCATAGGGGAGGAATGCGAGGAAGATCTGAAGAAAGCCACCTCATAGATTGTTTTAAAGAAAATGCGTTATGGTAAGACTTAAAGTGGGGGAATTTGACACCACCAAGGGATTTGTCTTTTTTCAGGGAAGAAAGTGCTATCCGAGATTTTTTGCCTTTCCATAAGAATTTTAATAGAAGGGAGTCGATCGATTTGAAGTAATGATCTGGAATACGGACGGGAATCATGGAAACAGAATAGAGGACTAAGGGAGCTAGCATCATTTTGATGGAGTCTAGTCGACCCCACCAAGAAAGGAATAGAGGGTTCCACCGCGTTATTGATGTATTAATTTTGGTAGAAAGAGCTTCGAAATTAAATTTAAGAGTGTCTGGAATACGGGGGGCAAACCAGATACCTAAATATTTGATCTTTATGGGCTGCCAGGAAAAGCCAGAAGATTCAAAGAGATGTTTTTGGCATAAGGGATTTAAAGGTAAGATTTCACATTTATCTGTGTTAAGACGATAACCTGAGACGGTAGAGAAAGAAGAAACTTGACGAAGGAAGGAAGGGAGAGTTGTTTGAGGGTCCGAGCAATAAAATAAAATGTCATCAGCGTATACAGATAATTTAGCTTGCTGGTGAGGGCCATATTGGAAACCAGTGATCGTGTCATCAAGTCTAATCTTAGTTAAAAAGGGTTCTAAGGCTATAATAAACAGTAGAGGGGATAGTGGGCATCCTTGACGAACCCCTCTTTGAAGAGGAAAGTAGTCGGAAACCATACCATTGGCAAAGATTGACGCATGGGGGCTAGAGTATAGTAGTGATATTAGAGATATGAATTTAGGGGGGAAGCCAAACCATTGAAGAGCTTGGAACATAAAGTCCCAACCAATTCTGTCGAATGCTTTTTCAGCATCGAGGGAGATAGCAGCAAGGGGGGAAGAAAGGGATGGGGCTCTACTCAAAATATTAAAGAAAACACGAGAATTATCTGAAGATAGGCGACCCTTAACGAAACCGGATTGCTCAGGACCTATAAGTTCTGGTAATAAGGGATCTAGTCGGAGAGCTATAATTTTGGCGAAGATTTTATAATCAGTGTTTACTAGTGATATGGGACGGTAGTTCTTACATAGGGTATGGTCTTTATCTGGTTTAGGTATCAAACAAATCAATGCTTCTTGGAAGGTTCCTTGAGAGGATCCGGAGGCCGCAAAAGATTGGAATAGGAGATGCAATTTTGGGAGAAGAAGGGAAGAGAAGTAAGTATAGAATTCAACGGTAAAACCATCGGGCCCTGGGGCTTTACCTCGACGAAGAATAGAGATTGCATGAGAAATTTCCGATTGGCTAATGTCCAAATCTAATGATTGAAAATCAAGATGGGATGCTTCTGGAGAAGGGATATTTTGAAAGTATGAAAGGAGATCTTGAGGGTCGGGAATAGATTCGGGAGTGTAGAGATTTTGGTAAAAGGAAACAAATTGAGCCAGTACGTCTTTATCTTTAAAGAAAGACACTCCATGTGGGTTTTGCAAGGATTCAATTTTTGTACGTTCTTTACGTATCTTAAGGTAATTGGCCAGGAGCCTGCCCATCTTGTTTTGTCCGCCGTAGTAGCGGGAATTGCATTTTAGGAGAGAGTTAGAGGCAGCATTGGTGGTAAATTTATTGAAATCAAGTTTGGCTGAAATTAATTCACGTAGAGAAGCTTCAGAATTTGAGTTATAGTACGTATATTCCAATTTTTTAATTTTATCCAAGAGTTGAGTTGACTTAGAGATTGATTGTTTTTTCTTTTGGGAGACAAAATTAATAATAAAACCACGTGCAGCTGCTTTAAACGAGTCCCAAATCATAACAAAAGGAGATTCAGGAAGGTGGTTAAGTGTAAAAAATTCAGTGGAAAATTGCCTAAATTGGGTGCAAAAATCAGAATCAAGAAGTAGGGAATTATTAAATCTCCAACGGCCTGAATGAGGGGAGTAGGGAATAAGATCAATGTCCACAAAAACGGGAGCGTGGTCTGAAATGAGAATGGAGCCTATATCTGAGTGAATGGCAAGTTGGGCCAGAGGTTTGCTAAGGAAAAGGTAATCAATACGTGATTGGGAGTGATGTGTGGGGGAGTAGAAAGAGTATTCTCTGAGGTCAGGGTTACAAAGCCTCCAAATGTCAACTAATGCATTATTCTGTATAGAGGAGATAAACTGGGTATGCATTTTGGAAGGAACAAATTTAACTTTTGAATTTCTATCGATAAAGGGATCATAAATTTGGTTGCAGTCACCGCCAAGAATAACGTATTGGTCATTGAGGGTAACCAGTTTGTTCGAAATAGCAGGCCAGAACAATTTATCAACGCCAGTTGGGGCATAAACATTAAAAATAACTAGAGGTATTTTGTCTATAAGAAGATTAACAATTACCCAACGACCATCATCATCGCACTCTTGAGATACAATTGAAACATTTAACTTTTTATGACAGAGTATAACAGTACCATTTTTCTTACCTACAGCAGGTGAATAAAAAACGTGACCCACCCAACATTGTTTAAGTTTAGTAGACTCTAAATCTGTGAGGTGGGATTCTTGAAGAAGGGCTACATCTGCCTTAAGTCTGGTTAAATGTGTTAAAACTCGTTGACGTTTAATGGGGTTATTCAACCCCTTAACATTCCAGGTGACTACTCGGAATGTACAATATCATGAGAATGATATACGAGAAAAGAGAAAGTGGAATAGAAAAGTAGTTGAGAAATGTTGAAAGAAGTAGTAAGATTGCAAGAACATATGTATGAGAGAGATAGAGAGAGAAAGTGAGAGCAAGAAAGAGAAGAAGAGATAAAGAAAGGAATATAAAGGAAGATAAGAGAGAACAAGTCAAGAGAAGAAACATAACAACAAATACAAATGAGAACTAGGGGGTGACGACGCCAGAAGAGGACGACATCAACAACAGAAACTCACGTCATCGAACACCGGAGGAACCAGCTTAGGATCAATTGAAGGGAGCAGAAACTACACCGGGACGGGGAACAGAAGGAGAGGATCTGTGATGAGACAAAAAATGGAATAGATAAGTTAAAAGTACATAAGGACGCCAAGTATAGGAACTACGCGACAGTAGAATGAAGTAAACAAAATATATATGGATACAATAAGGTAAGGGGAGTCGATACTAGGTACAGTAGGGAAATAAAGGGGTAAAAAATTTTAGTCAAATCAGGAAGACACATAAATCATTAAACTGGTCTTGCAGTGTCCATGTTGATGGTTTCATGGTGACGGAGGAATTCTTCAAGGACTCGTGGGTCTTCAAAAGTCGTTGTCTTTTCTTTATACGTAACCTTGAAGAGGCAAGGATGAAGGAGACCGAATCTGGCGCCAAGATCTCGCAATCGTGGTCGTAGATCGAGAAATTGTTTCCTGCGGTCAGCTGTCACTTTGGCTACGTCTTGAGATAGATACAGACGGTGACCTTCCCACATAATCTGCTTCTTCGCTTTGGCTGCTGAAAGTACCTGAAGTAAGTCGGTATATTGTAGGAAGAGCATGATGACTCCGCGGGGCTTGGAGGAAACTTTCGGACCCAGTCTATGAGCACGTTGAATGTTGAGTGTGACAGAAGATGGAAGATCCAAAATTTTTGGTAAAAAGGTTTGGAAGAAGGAGGTTGGATTGGACCCTTCTGTGAGCTCTGGAAGATTATAAAGGCGCAGGTTATTGCGACGATTTCTATTTTCCAACTCCTCAGTCTGTCGTCTTAAGAGAGAGACATCCTTCTCCAATGAGGAAATTCTTGAGCAGGAAGATTGTAGAGCCTCCGTTGATTGTTCCACTATCAGGACTCTGGATTCGAGAGTGGACCATTTATCGTGAAGAAATTGCAGTGTTTTAGTAGTTTCAGCCATGAAGGGTTTAAGTGCTCGAAGTTCTTCAAGAATAAGATCCATGGAAGCGGATGATGACTCAGAACCTGGAGATGGTGGATCTTTCTTGTGACGCTTCGTGGAGCCAGGTTGCAGAAGTTTACTGGTGACGGTAGTCTTAGGAATAGCCCCACGAGTGACCTCCGCTTTAGAAGGAATGGTGTCCTCCATGGCCTGCGTCGTCGAGTCAGAGTCTGAGGAAAGATGTGGCTTGGTTTTGGTAGTCGTGAGCTTCTGAGTGCGCAATTTCCCCATATATGGTATGGGAGATAAATAATAATGTTCCTGTAGGTTCAGAAGATAGAAGCTCTGTGGTGAAAGTATTCCTCAGCAAGAAAAAATATCAGTGCTGTGAAAGGTAGAGCACAACACATTGATGTCAGAACCTTGTTGCGCAGAAGAAAGTAAAATGCGTCACACAAAAGACATCATTAAAATAAAGGTGTACTCAAAAAGACTGGAACAGCACTGTATAATATGAGCATGAAGAGAAAAATCGTCTGTATCATGTGTGGAAACAGATAGACGTTGTTTAGGATAAACAAAAACAAATGATATCCTTTCTTGTAGGTTCCATTGAAAATGCCTTTGAAAAGCGGCGCCCAGATGAGGAATTCAGCCTGAAAGCAGCGCTCAGCGTGAAGAAAGCGTGACGAAATAGGGGAACCACAGGCTGAAAAACGCTAACATGAGGATTCAGTTAATGAGGAACATCAGTATTATGTATATCTTCTTGCCGCATTGAGTAGCGTTGACAAGGAGAGCACCGCACCGCGGTGCAAGTCCTCCGCTGACAGAAAACGGAGACGCGGCAAAAGTTCAAAGGAAATGGCGGCCGCCTGAGAGCGCGCCGCGTCAGTCACGAAAAGTCTGCATTTAGACGGAGTAGAGGGACGCAGGTGGTGTCAATCTGCTCACCTCATACTCCGATGCAAGAAGATGAAGTCGGCGTTCGAAAGGGTGCAGTTTAAGATAGGAAAACTGCTGGCATCGGCGTCCGATGTCCGGAGCTCCGCAGTCAAGCCGCCATCTTGTGCGGCGTTCAGGCCACGCCCTTGGGTATATTATTTGAACCTCAGCTCTCCTTCAAAGCCCAAATTGCGGCGGTGGAGAAATCCTGTAACTCATGCTCATGAAAATCGTGCACTTTCTTCCAGGTGATGTTCAGATAACAGTGGTTAGGGTGCCCATTTCTCTATGCTGGACTACGTCAATGTATTCTACCTGGAAATTCCAGACTATTAACAACGTCTCCAGGTGATAGAGAAAGAACATGGCTAGTCATCTTCGGTTCAAGCTGCCTAAACATTCTTCGGTGTCCCGATTTTGAGAGCAACTACACTGGCTGCAGGTCCGTAAACGAATCGTGTTTAAGGCTATAACGATAGTTCATCTCGCCCTTCACATCACCGGGCCCAGATACTTGAAGGGGAGGATAGTCGAGTACATTCCAGGAAGGCTGTTGCGCTCGAATGCACGCCTGATGTCAGTCCCCTGCTTCAGAAGAAAACGTCGGGGTGTGGCCCCCTTTGTGGTTCTGGCTGGAAAGATCTAGAATCAGATGCCTCTCCAACTCAGATCCATTACTGATAGGGTGATTTAAAAAAAAGAAATCTCTGATAACTCATCTATTTAATCTTTTAATTCTACAGTCCTTGTTTGATCCCTTCGTTTGTTCTTTCATGCCCAGCGCGAGTACACTCGTTGAGTAGCTGTGCGCTATATAAAAGCTAACCATTCATTCATTATATTATTCATTTTATTTGTATAGCGCAACAGCTACCCACAAAGCGTTTCCCGGCGCATTTAGAAGATGAATAATTCTGCTACGGACAAAGACCAGCTTAGATGTTGAACAGCCAGGTCTTTAGGGCTTTCCTGAAGCTCATGTAATTGGTCTCATTCACTCATTCATTCATCAGAAAACTCAAGAAGACATGTTAAAATAAGAAAAAATCCTACATTGCTCAACCCAGGACACTGGCACACGTAGCCGGATATATCCTGGAGACAGTAAGACCTTGCTGTGCCATTCATCAACAGCTAATAGTAATAATAAAATCAACACAGCAAACACGGTCTGCTATTTCAGTAATTAACCTTTAAATTAATAGAACTGTGTTATACACTTGATCACACCTAATTGGACTACTTGATTAATGGCATAAAAGGCCACGTGCTATCATCAATACAATATCTGAAGTTATATGCTACATTTTGAGTCACTATTATAATCATCGAAAAACATATTTGGCAGATTGCCACAAGATTCTGTTGTTGTGGTCCAAAATAAGACAATTAGGATATGTAGATAATCATAGGTCATTCATCCATGCAAGTATATATGAAATTAATGTCTGGAATGCAAACCAAGCTCTACATTTTCCCCTATTGCGGGTGCATTAGAGATATTTTCAACGCAAGGATTGACTGTTGATTGAACAATTAGAGATTCATAACAACCTTTTCATGTTATTGGTGACTCAAACATTGTTAACATGTAAATCTGAAATATTTGTGCCTATAAAGCAACGTTGAAGCTTGGGATGATTAGTACACTCACCTGTATATTGTACATTGCTAAAGTGCGGTACCTCTCCTGGATATCATTGAATCTCATTTCCACAGTCAAGGACATGTCTCGAATGTGTGCTATTGTGGCAAGGACAAATTTAAGATCTGTTAAGGTGCCGGGATTCGTCTTCAGGTTGACTTCCAATTTCTATAAAATAGAATATTCAGATAAAAATAATTAGCGGGCACCACACCAATCCTATTAAAAGACATTAAATAATAGGTAAGTAGGTGGAGAGGAGGTCATGAGAGTGACAATCCAACTGTGTTATGAGAGAATAAATTACAAGGAAAATAGTTCCTAGGAACTGAGCTACAAACCTCAACAACGTGTACAAAACGCTTTTACTTCGTATCGCAGTTCTTCAGAAGCATTCATTATTGGTCCCAAGGGCGCTCTTTCTATTTGTTAATGCCCAGTTGTGTTGATGTTTCTCCATATATACTCTTTAATCAGGACATATAGCAACAAAATCCACAATTAAGGCCCTTAGATTTGACCCTATATAACAAGTTACTTACCTTCAGTAATGCATTAAATGTATCAGCTGAGCTGGGATGCATGGGTAGGTCTGTAAGGAATCTGCAGCTAGATATTGTCTCTACCAGATAATGCGTTACTGAAGGTAAGTAACCTGTTCATCTGATAGAGAATTCTAGTTGCAGATTCCTTACCTTTGAATAGATACCCCACTTACACATCCTGGTGGTGGGCTGCAGACAAATTAATAGACTAGAAAGTCCTGCAGGATTGACGGGCGAAATGACCGTCCCTACGGCATGACTGACCAGGCAGTAGTGTTTAGCAAACATGTGCAATGAAGCCCACGTTGCTGCGTGCCATATATTCAGAACTGGAACATTATGAGTGAACGCTGTGATTGCAGCCTTTCCTCTGGTAGAATGGGATCGCAAGCCCTCATGAGGAACTCTTTTGTGCAGTCAAGGTAGAGCGACAATGCTGTTTTTTGTCCAGAAGATGGAGACGCTCCTCTTCCTTCGAGGGATGCAGTGGAGGGAAAAAGGTGAGCAGTGTGACTGACTGACCTAGATGGAATGGGGTCACCACTTTAGGAAGGAAAAAGGCTAGAGTACGAAGTTCCACCTTATCCGAGAATGTCATGAGATAGGGAGGCTTGGATGAAAAAGCCTGAAGCTCACTCACCCTACGGGCAGATGTTATTTTCATTAGAAGTGCTGTCTCGATGGAAAACAACGGGACATGGCAATTGTGCAATAGCTCAAAGCGAGCACATATGAGATTCATGAGAACTGGATTGAGATTCCACTGTGGCCTGATAAAGGGAGTAGGGGAGACATACGTACAAGACCTTTCAAAACCCATTTAAAATAGGGGACTTGAATAAAGAGAGTTTTTTTAGGCAGCAGCAAAAAGTGGAAAGAGCAGAAAGATATCCCTGGAGAGTGCCTGGAGCAGAGCCCTGCTGGGCAAGGATAAGAATAAAGAGGAGAAAATCAGAAAAAGATACCAAAAGAGGATCAATATACCTTTCTGTACAATATTTTACAAATCCTTGCAAACAGCAGGCATATACCATTTAGGTGGAGGACTGCCTGGCTGCTAAAATAACTTAACAGAATTCGGGAGGAGGGTCAAAAGCTATGAACTATTGCCGCTCAATCTCCACGTAGGTAGGTGGAGAGTTGACAAGTTCTGGTGGAGGACCCTCCGATGCTGCTGTGAAGAAGACCCTCCCGAAGGGGTAGCCTGATCGGAGAATTAATGCTCATTCGAAGAAGCTCAGGATACCAGATTCTCTATGCCCAGTCCGGAGCCACATGAATGACTTGGGGCTGGCCGTTCTTGATCTTCTTGAGAACTCTGGGCAGAAGTGGTACAGGCGGAAAGACGTACAGGAGGTCTGAGCTCCACCTGCAACGAAAAGTGTTGCAGAGCAATAGCCATTTTAGAAACTCCAGTACACAAAACTGCTGACTTTGCACATTCTCTTAGGAGGTGAACAGATCTAACCAAGACGCTGCCCTCTATTGAAAGGGACCACCTCGGACTAAAGATGTAATTCATGATCCGCTAGGCATCAAAGGCTGAGTTTGTCCGCCCTGGCATTCAGAGAACCTGGCAGGTGTTGAAACACCAGGGTTATGTAATGCTGTTCCAGCCAAGCCCAGAGGTGTAGGGTTCTTGACAAAGGGTCCACAACCCCACACCACCCTGCTTGTTAGAGTACCAAATGGCGGTCATACTTTCCGTGAACACTTGCACCAACTTTCCCTCAACAGAGGGAAGAAATGCTTTCAATGCTAGTCGGATTGCCCGAAGCTCCAACAGGTTATTGTGGAGCCCCGACTCCGCCAGAGATCAGGGTCCTCTGATCTCCACCTCACCCAGATGGCTGCCCCACTCCAGGTGTGACACATCTATCACTACTGTGAGATATGGGTGGGGAAAGCAGAGGGGTGGGGAAAGCAGAGGGTTCGTCAACCACCAATGCAGGCCTTTTGCCATTCTCGCCGAGATCCGAACCATGTCAGAGAGATTCCCCTGATGATGCACCCTCTGAAATTTCAGGTCCCACTGCAGAGGCCGCATATACCATCTGGCATAATTCACCAACAGGATGCAGGAGGCTATTAGTCCTAGCAGCCTCAGAATTATTCTCACCAAAATGCAGAATAGAGGCTAAAATATCAGTATCATAACCTCAATATCCTGGACTTGCTGCTTGGGAGGATAAGCACGAAACCGCACTGTGTTCAGAAAAATTCCTATGAACGAGAGAGTCTGAGATGGAGTCAGGCAGGTGTGACTTCGGCCCGTATATAGTGAACCCCAGAGAATGCAGGAGATCTGCAGTCGTCTGGAGGAGGGAAACAACAGTCTGGGGTGAGGACGTCTTTAACAGGTAGAGAAAAACTGAAACACCTAACCTGAGCAGATGAGCTGCATCCACCGCCATCACCAAGGTGAACACCCGATGGGCACTGGTAAGGCCAAAGGGTAGCACAGTGAACTGAAAATGCTCCGGACTTATCTTGGATCGCAGGTAACGACTGTGAGCCCGCAGAATCGGGAGGTGAGAATACACATCCTACACGTCCAATGCTACTAGTCAGTCTCCTTGGCAGACAAGACCTGAGCCACCGTGAGCATCTTGAATTTCTCCTTTTTGAGGAAGAGATTGATGGTCCGGAGGTCCAGAATAGGATGGAAGCCTTTGTTCTTTTTTGGTAACAACCACTGCCTACATCTGAAATTGGAACCTTCTCTGTAGCCTCCTGTGCTCGGAGAGCTGTAACATCCTCTTGGAGCAAAAGCAGATTATCCTCCACCAGCTATTCTTGAGTTGGCAGTAAAGTAGGAGGAAAAAACAGAAAAGGAAGAGATAGCCATCCCGAATGATCTGCAAGACCCATTTACCTGATGGACAGCCAGCAGAGGAGATGATGTTGAATTTTCCCTATAACTGGACTGCCATGATCTTGCAAAACCAAACTAGGAAGGCTTGGAGGATGAAGCTGCTGAGGTGTGGGTGGCGGGTGACTTCTGGCTACTATTTCCTCTAGGTCGAAATCTACTGTGTCCACATCCTCACACAACTTGGACAGTCTGCGCAGGACGGTGGCTCGGGGATGGCAGATGCAGTTGAAAACTCCTTCCATTGCCATGAAAGAGACGAAAAGCAGACTGGGAGAGAGGTCTTACCAAGAGGTCCAAGGTCCTGGTCATAGCCAGTGAGTCCTTGAAGGGCTCCAGTGCAGAGTCTGCCCTCTGTGCAAAGAGACTAGTACCATCGATGGGCATGTCCATAAGGATGGCCTGGACATCCCCCAAGAAGCCAGATGTTCTCAGCCAGGCATGGTGCAGACAAAACAGCTCTGTCTTGTGACTCAGTCGTATCCAGACTACACATGATAGTGAACACTGCCGCATCTCTCCCATCTTTTACTGCTTGGGAAAGCACAGTCCGGGCCTCCTCCAGAGCCTGTGGCAGCACTTGGGTGACTGTTTCCCATAGGATGTGTGAGAAATAGCCCAAAAGGCTTGCGGTGTTCACCGACCGCAATACAAGGCTGGTGGAAGAAAACAACTTTTTCCAAGTGTATCCAGCCTCTTGGATTCCTTGGCCGGGGGAGTGGAAGGAAAAGTGCAGTGGAATGTTGAGGCTCGAACTACCAAGCTCTCAGGGGTGGGGTGTTGGCTGTGGAAACTTGAATCAACTGGTGCAGGGCGATGGTGGTGTACTATTGTTCTGTTCATAGGAGCCCCCTCGGCTAGACTTGGACCAGGTGCCTCTAAGGACAACCATGAGTGCCTCTTTGGAGGGCAAAAGGTGTTTGGATGAGGAAGCCCCAGGTTGATACACTTCGGTCAAAAGGTGTGTCTTGACCTGCACCGAGGGCAGCTTCAGGACAAAGACCTCCGTGGTCCTCTTCACCACCATAGCATGAGATGTCCCCTCCTCCATAGCCACAGTAGGCCGAGCGATCATACACGCATCTGGAGAGATGTAAAGTCCACTGGCCTTTGCAAAGCTCCTTATACCAGTTGAAATCCTCACAAGGAGCCTCTGGTGTTCTAAAGGGTCCATACACCCCTCCCATTCTTCTCCCAGGCGTGAAAGTTCTTTAAAAGCAACAACGCAAAACCTCTGGGCTTTGTCGGCCCCAAAGTCGACGACGACTGACGTTGATCCGATTCTGAGTCATCGGGTATCACAATGGGGCTGGCACCACTGGTGGGCGTCGCTGGGAGCATCGACTTTAGGACTAGCACCGGGGAATGTCTGGTTGGCACGCCCAGCACCAACCCGGATCCGAAATTGGATCCACTTGACCCCACCTGTGCCAAGGCCGGAGCAGTCTGTGTGAAACCTGATGGGGTCTCCACCGACCCATAGGGCCTGAAGGCGCACCGGAGAGGTCGGCACACTAAAATACTCGGCCAATGGCCTTGTAAAATTCTCTAACTTGTTCGGGGGATGCTCCAGCTCCCGGAAATGGGGGGAGGTGTGGAGTCGGACTGAGCAACGATTTCGTTTAACCGTTCCTGGAGCGTCGATGCTTCCCACCCGTCTTGTAGACGGACGACTTTCGAGGCGAAGTCGAAGTCCATTTGGACTTCTTCTTATGCTACTTCCCCATGTGTCCTGAGGACCTTGAGTGCGACGAAGAGAACTTGGGTCTGCTTGGAGCGATCCCCATGACCTACTCTTCCTCGATCTGGACTAGGACCTCCAAGGAGTCACACTCGATGGGGCTGAAATACCGGGCTGCAAGGAGCTTCATAGACCACTCCCTCAAGGCCTTCGGCGCTATGGCCCGGCAGTCCGAGCACGACTTCAAGCCATGGTCAGGCTCGAGACACCATAAGCATAGAAGATGGCCCAGTGACAGGCGCCACATGGCTTGAAACATACCCGTTTAGAGGTCATCTCTTGACACACAAGAAAAAACAAAAGGTTGGAAAAAGCCTGGTAAAAAGAGACAGAGAGGTAGCTATTCTCCGGATCAGCGCTAACCGGCACGGAAGCAAAAGAATAGATGTCCTCGTGCCTGTAACAAACGACAGCAATGATGCTGACGACATCACGCACAGCCGAACTGAGCCACCTGACAGCATGCAGGGGTATTACTCATGCAAACGTTTCTGGATCTCGTCTGATGCCTAGAAAATTCAAAGGTAAGGAATCTGCAGCTAGAAGTCTCTATCAGATAAAATAAATATTTGGGGTCAGATATCCTATTTAGAGACGATGAGTCCACAATGCATTTAATTTCTCTTCTCAATTAGTATGCCTCAATGTGGCAATGACACTTGGTGCCACAAAAGCCCCTAATGGCCTTTGTTATCATCATCTATTAGACCCGATTGGTTTCATCTTTGCCCCACTGGTCATGGTGTAGTGTAGTTCCTATATTCCCAATAGGCTCTGCGCATTGGAATAATATATCCTATAGTTCAGACGTAGGACTGAGGTCTACTAGGTCTCTATCGAATATATTAGACTTAATTGTGAGTGCCAGCTAGCTCAGAGGTCACTAGAAACTTTCTCGAATACATAAGAAAGGATTAGTTTCTGACAACCGCATAAACATGACAACTTTGTTTCCCCAAGATAAAACTGATCATCAGAGTCGTGGAAACAATAGATAGATATTTCACTCAGTCAATCGTGCATGCTTCGTTTCACTAGAGGTGCAGAGAAATAGATTGACAGGTGTTTTCAATAAAAAGGTTCTATTGAACAGTCTACTTTCTCAAGCATAAGAAATGAACTGCTACAATCGTAAAACTGGTTGTAAAATATAATGCATACAGTATAAAGAGTAGAACAAAATAATACTGTAAGAGTATTGTATGGTTCCTAAACCATAGATAAGTACATACATAAATAACAGAGTCTAAAAGTACTCAACTGGTACTTCTAAAATACGCCTACCCCGATGTACCTAACCTAAGCTTAGTACAAGGGACGAAGTAAGTGAGGTGTAGCATAAATATAGTATTCTTTTGCCGAGAATCTGTCCAAGATTTCTATTAGGGTCTAATCAGCTCCGTCCCTTAGTTTGGAACGAAGGAGGTCAGGCTCAGGACTCGATTTCATAACAACCCGCAAGGGTAGCTTGGAAACACTGGAGCTGGATTTCTCGGCAGGAGAAAAGACAGCGTCTCTCTCAGTACGTCTGCTGGAGGGTCGGCTTCCTTCGGCACTTGCAGTAGCAGGGCGCATCGGGCAAGTAGATGGTCGAACTGCTCCAAACCACTGTGTGTTTGTTAAGGCAAGTGTGGGCATATTTATACCTTGAAGTTGCCGAGTTTGACGTAAAGGTGGACATAATAACGTCATTAAAGACTCTCGGTTCTTTGAAAACTCCATGAGTTCTTGGACAAGTCAGTTCTCGAGCAAGGGAAAGTCCCTAGCTGCTGAAGCCGAGTTTTCCAAGAAATCGTTGTAGATTTTCGGAACTAGTGGAAGTAGCCCTGCCGTATTTGGACTGCATGAGCTATGTCTAAATATGGTTATGATTCTTATGCCTACATAAGGACATAGTGATTTATACCTATATAAGGGCATGAATCGTGAAATTTACAATAGTGTCCTAAAATGGTTTACAACACCCACTCCACGCTATTATGTTCATCTAAGAGTAAATACTAAAACATAGAAGCCAGTGTATGTGTTTTTACAATCCCACCCAAAAAATACATGAAATGTATTTTAAAAAATGGTCGTACACAAAATGAGCATTTGTACAGTATGCATCTAAAAGCAATGATTTCATTGTAAGCATATGATATGATATTAGAAATGCTAACCAAATGAATCGCGAAATTTACATTTATGAAATGGCTCTAGATACAGAAGAGAAAGTCGAGACCATCCCATAGCAGAATATACAAGCTAGTATGATTTGTGCATTAGGTAAATATTGTTTCTAGGAAGTAGTCAAAGAATTCTTGTTCTCTAAGAATAGTTCTACTTTAAGCAGATGTGACAAAGTTCAGTCTGTTTTGGAAAAATGTCAAATTAAATTGTAGTGAAATAGAGTTCCAAACTTGGAAGCTTTTATTTTGAAAAAAGTGAAGGTCGAATTTCAGAGTTCAAAAGAACGCTGTGTGATAATTTCAAAAGTTATTCTCGCTGTCAGGAGAAAACATTAAGTCATCAAGGCTGGCAAAGAAATCGTCTACCACGGTAGATGAAAGTTCAATTACTTCATTAAGAAGATCAATTGTACACAGATGTGAAGCATCGCCGTCAGCGTCAGCCGCATTAGCTATGTTCATCATAGCCGATGGTCCGCGTATCTCACCTCCAGTTGGATTTGCCGGTGAGATCACAATGAATGCCGTCATCAGGATTGGTAGCCGTTGGGGCAACAACACATGAGCTGTTACCGGACCCAGTAATGCGTCAACATCCGTTGGCATAGCCAATGGTAGTGTTAGACAAATATCTAACACGCATTCTTCACCACAAAGCAGGCATCGTAGAACAGGTAAGATGCAATCTTGCCAGATTGGTCTGAATGACAGGAACCATCTGGTATTCAGATCTCTCAAACGAGCCAAGCCAAGGATCTGTGTTATTCTCTCATGATACCTCATGGCCTGGAGCGCATCCTCCATGCTGACTTGGGCATCGCTGGTGGCCGGATTTGCCATAACGGAGCAGGAGAATTAAAAATAAGATCCCTGCTACGAGTCCCAAAATGAGAGGCAGGCCGCCGAACACAAAGTGTACGAAGTTAGGAAAAATGCCCAGGACTGCTTCAAAGGGTGCTAACAATTCTGAAAAAATCGTCTTAAATACATGTGCAATACCGCTGGTATCAGACATGTTAAAGATACGACCTAACATTTCTGTGAAATGTATTGGGCAGTTTGTTGATAATAATGCATGTATCTCTGCAGAGGACCTTGCAACTTGCAGATCATACGTCTCTCTGGACAAGGTCAGTGGCACAGTTTTTTGCAAAAGAATGGCTTTCATTCTGCTTAATATATAAATCACCATGGGGTGACCCAGTATCCCTCAGAACCTGGGCAATACAATTAATGTGTGAACGTTCTCATATTATGGACAAAGTTCGTGCCCTCCAGACAATAGTCACAGGCCTTGCAATTGCCACACTTGTGGTGGCCAGTCACTGGAGGTAGGTTAAGCATCTCTCTCAGATCTGGTTGTTTAGGGGGGTTCAAGAAGGCTTTGACAACGGTATCTTTGATATTCCTGCCCCTTTTGAAAGCAAACAAAGGTTGTTGGGAAGTTTGTAACTCTCCTTGGACCAAATTCCAATACTTTTTAATGATCTTCTGTATTTCTGTACTTTTGCTATTGTACGTGGTGACGCATACAAAGCCACCAGTTTCTTTTGTCTTGTCTCTTGTTTCCAGCAATGCTTCCCTTGGCTGATACCATGCGCGCTTCTTCGCACGCTTCAACAATCCTGCCGGGTATATCAAAGATACCGTTGTCAAAGCCTTCTTGAACCCCCCTAAACAACCAGATCTGAGAGAGATGCTTAACCTACCTCCAGTGACTGGCCACCACAAGTGTGGCAATTGCAAGGCCTGTGACTATTGTCTGGAGGGCACGAACTTTGTCCATAATATGAGAACGTTCACACTCACACCATTTACTAACTGTAACAGCACGTTAGTTATTTATGCAATTGTATGTCCTTGTGCTTTGATCTACGTAGGACAGACAAAACAGAAGGTGAAAACCAGAATCATGCAGCACATGAGTATAATTAGATGTCAGACTGTGGGGGCGCCATTGGTAGAACACTTCCAAATGCACGGACATAAACCGGAAGACATCAGGTGGAGGGTCCTAGAGAAGTTAATTCCCAGCCCAAGAGGGGGTTCAGTTACCAAGTCACTTAATTACAAGGAGTGTAGGTGGATTCACGCTCTTAATACTGTACAGGAGGGACTGAATGAACGGGAGGAGACAGCCAGACAAATGGGTCAACTTTAGTAATTCATAGTTCCTCGCATTCTCAGCATACATGTATGAATATCCAGGGATTACACAATTTCCTAGAAATCCTGAGATCTGATTTTAATCAATTTTGCAATTGTCAGAACTGTGATGTATATTGAGGAATCTTTCTTAATAAGATGATGTTTTATGCGTAACACGTAAAAAATCACTGCTGGTAGTGGTATGTGCTTGGCGGTAATCAATTGTTAAATATATAGAAATCGCTAGTGTGAGACATAAGTATAACCTGTGGAGTTATTTCATAATGATAATACATGACAGAATGAATTGTAATATTTATGCACAATGTTATGCTATGGACACATGAAATACACTTGCACGGTCTGTTATGTTCATTACACGAGCGCCAAGCCAAAGGCCAGTAGCGTGCACGGTTGCTTATTACTCAATTGACCAATGATAGCATATGAGCAGATGCATATGTATTGAGCCGAAATGCACGTTTGCTTATTACTCAATTGACCAATGATAGCATATGAGCAGATTTATAGGTGTTGAGCTGAAATGCATTAGCCCGATGTAATATGGACAAATGAAATACACTTGCTTGCTCCGCTATACGAACACCAAACGAGGCTGGTAGCACGATTGGTTGCCGAGTAACGGAACAAGGCGTCCATGAAATGCACCAATGCCGCCTGCATCTGTTCCAACGTGAGCGGGTCGGTCGCGTAGCAACCCTCCCACGCTGACGTGATGAGACGTCCTCGAGATTTAGGCAACTGGAATGAGCCGGCGCTCAGTTCTGGGACGCCACAGAAGCAAACTGCGCGCTCTGTCCTGTCAAAGGAGACAATCTGAACTTTGAAATAGGTAAGAGGCAACAGAATGCAAATTTTAAAAACGTACGAACCCCATATAGACGATAGCTGTTTTATCGCGATGCTGATCGAATACACCGCTTTATTGCAGATCGTCTCAATGATAAGGCGAACTTGACTAGAAGGAATCACTAAAAAGCCTAAAAGAATATCCCAGTGGGAATTTTGATCAGTTACAAGGAGAACTTTGTTCAGCTACTAGGTGAGCATGAATTAATTCGATGAAGGGTGTTTGCCTCATGTACAAGAAAACTGTAACACTCTGAAAATGGACTAATGTCCCTTATTAATCCAACAGATATCAGTAGCTCCTGAAATTCAGTTTCTGCAATCCTTTGGGGTCAAGTATACGGAAACCCCGAGGTGAGTGAATGAATAATATGATTGTCACTCACCGCTCACATTGCTCCCCTAAATCCTTTCTAAAAAATCCTTCCTTTAATCCACAGGCGCTCTCACCACTTCCCCTTGTCCTGAAGAAGACCCGCGCTAGACCCTCAATTAAGGCGTCTCACAGGGTCGAAACGTCGACGATAATAATAACATTGGATCAGTTGAATACCCAGTTGTGATGCTTGACCCATTGAATGGATTACTGGGTTAATTACGATTACCAACTCTAAACTGGCCAAATAAGACAATTCTACCCCTCCTTTCTTTTTCACTCACTTGTACATAAGCACGTTCTAATGTCACGAATATTCACATGATGTCACACCTCACCTAATTTTAATGTGCGCCGTTTGTTATAAATTGTGAATAAAATATGTATATACAGGGTAAGAATGGAAGAAAAAATGAAATTCATGGATTAAAAGTAATTGATCACCCTGATTTTTGATTTTTGTTGAAATTGGATTTAAGTTGGGAGCAAGCTCTGTACTTAGAGCACAGTCCGAAGTAGTTGATGGACTCCGTTGAACAATGATGAGATAAATGCATTTTTTGAAGTAATCGCTTTTCATACCCGACAGAACCATTGTTTGATATTAATTCATTCTGCTTAAAGTATCAATTCGTATAGAAGAGATGTTCAGGGAAGGCCATAGTGGTGACTCCCCGTCTGTCTTGATTTTAGGAAACAATACTTGCATACAACAAGTGACCCTGGCTGACACACTAACGAGATAGCCTATTCCTGGCATCATTCCCCAACAGCTGTTATCATTTAACATAATGTAGCTACCATTGGAAGCTGCCAAAAAACTGGATCTATCACCGCTGTGGGCGAACCTTGCAGGTGGCAAGAAAGGTTATTGGAAGAACCCCCGTAGGCTCCGTGTAAATTAATACCTTGACACAATAGTGTACCGCCTACTGAGTTTTTACCATTTTTACCACTAAGAAATACCTCCTTTCCCCCACTCCAATATTTGTCTGTGTATGGTAAATCCCAGGTCGACTTAATGTATTCTTTACCCAACCTTTCATACAGGCCTGCTGGTATGTGTTTTAAGCAATACTGAAACTGGAAAGTCATCACTGATATCGTGATGGTGCCATGTATTATCCATTCAACTGATGGTTTCTCAGAAACGGTCAAAGGTAATCTCTCCAGGTTTTCTATGCTCAGCACCGTATAGTCTGCTCCCTTCTGTACCAACGAGATTTGTTTATCTGTAAGGTTAAACACAGTAAACAATGACGTAGTGTTGATTAAACGCCAAGGCACATAGCCAGAACAAAAGGTTTTGCAACGTCAAGCCTAACAGCATTATAGAACGTAATTGAGACTGGCCATGTTATAACATTAGCAAGTCCGGTTCTATTATGTCTATGGCAGAGGATACAATGCTGTCCAAAGAATATATTCTGGATGAAAGAGTTGTTAATCCATTGTCAACTACGGAAAGTGCTTTCTCTATATTAATACGATCAATTTCTCGTATTCTTTCAGCTGTTTCCATTTGCGTGACTTTCCATGCTTCATTGTATGCAGCGTATATACCGGCATATATGAAATGTTTATGACGTGGATTACGAGGTCCCAGTAAGACTTCTCGTACATCAACGCCATCTTTAAGCAAAGATAAGTGTTGTTTTATTTCTGGAAGTGTAAATTTCTGCAGCCACTCAAGGCATAGTTTTCCTACACTATAAGTTGTTATTATCCCTGGATGTTGTCTTGGGATATATCTTGGATCTGGCCGAGTTACTGTAAACCCTTGTGTCTTGTTCAGGAATCTATCTTGACAGTTATTCGTGTCTGTGGGCCAGATTAACCATTTTTCCCATTCAGGATTTGTTCTGTTCTGTTGTAAAATATAGTTTACGTCTACCTCCTCACCTGAAGTTAAATTACTATCAGGTGGGGGCTTAGGTATGGACGGTTTGTTTAAATCTTTTATCTTAGCAATGCCAAGACAAGATGTCTGTTGAACTGTGTTATTTAAAAACATCATTTGTTCTGGGATGATGCAGGCTCTGAACAATGCTTCTAAACCGTGGTCCTGCCAGTCTTTTGTGCCCCAAATAGTTTTTGTCTCAATTTTGTCTTTCCAAAAGTCAAAGCCTAAGGTGGACAATTGAGCATAAAAGGCCGCAGAATAAATGTGTTTAGTATTCATCAATATACTTTTCATGCCTGTCTTCTTAACATTTTTAAAGTAAAAACTTTCTGGATTGGTAACATTGAAACCTGTAAAATATAGAACATTTCTAATAAATGTTTTAGAACTACCTTTGGAGGTGTTAGGCAATGTTCCCATTGATTAGAAGTTAAAACATTTCTAGGGTTTGCAGATTTATGCAAGTAATGATGGGCAAAATGATTAAAACAATATATTTCTTCATAATTTGATGAACCTTCTAAGTATTCATGTTTTGTAAATTTAGCTGACATTTTTAAGTCTGCCATCATATTATTAACAGTTTCAAAGTCCCAATCATCAGAAAATGTGCTGGGTGAAATGAAGTCACTCAAGGAGACCTTAAATTGGTGTGGAATTTTCAGCAGCTCGACAGGGCCATAAATGTCATAATCAGTTATATCCCAAGCTATTCCACCAGGTAGAGGAATCGCTGTGATGTTCACTGATGGCAGGTCTCGTTGTTGACGATGAGATGATTTGTGTGGCTTCAGGAGCAAGTTGATGTTCTTACTTACTGTGTCCATTTTAATGTGTTTTCCATCTATCAGCTTTCCCAAACTTAAAACAAGAATGAGCCATAGCAGGAGATAAAATACACCTAATCCAATCCAAAATTCAATCCATGGTGAAACCAGACATATTTTTGCAAGCTCTTGACCAAGTTCTGTTAATTTTTCCTTGAAAGTTTTATTTGCTGGCGTAGTTTCAGGTTCACTGGGATCCTCAGAAAAGTTATCAAAGTTGATAAAATAGCCAGAGACAGTTCTGTCAATAGTTGGTATTGCATCCGGAATCTCTGAAATCGCTGGAGTTGTTTGTTCCCTTGACATGTTTGTATAGTCAGATGCTACATCATTGTAGATGGGAGTTTCTTGAAAACTGTTATTTGGGTTTCAAGAGGCACAAGGTCTATGGCTTTGTTGCATAGTCCTTCTTTTCTCACTTTAGAATCTTCAAAGCTGATGAGTCTTTCAGTTTGAATCTCTTGGATAGTAGCAAGATTTGGTCGTCTGCTACATCTTGGGAGCCCACTGGGCCTACTACTTATTATCGGCCACATGGTGTGGTTTTACCAGGTCATTGATACAGACCGGTTCTCCTTTCTTCCAGCAAGAGGTGGCAGTAGCACTGTTCTTGATCCGTGGATTGCTAGTACAGGTACTGGTTTTCTGTAAGAAGGCCCAAATTCCTTCTTGTCCGCTATTTTCTCCCTGACCAGATCCCCAATCTTTGGAATCCAGACAGGTCTTGCTGGGACAGGTAGTTTTTCTTCAGTGGTCCTTGGCTTGTCACTGGTGTTGCTTAGACTTCTTCTTGTTTCTTTTAAGTCCTGAAAAACAGCCAAACGATCTTTGATATCAAAGGGTTTTTGTTCCACCACTGAAGTGTGACGATCAAGATCTTCCACCAACATTCTAGTACCAAAAAAGAGTTCATATGGAGTGATTCCACCCAGAGAATTTCTTGGCAGGTTATTAAGACTACGTTGGACATTTATTAGATGTTTGACCCACCCATCACCCGAACCTAACACCCTAGCTGTTATAGATTGCTTTATGTCACGTTTTTTTCTCTCCACAACCGAATTTCCCTCAGGATGGAATGGACTGGAAAATCGCAATGCAATGCACAAACTGGCCATGGCCTCCTTGTAAGCCCTAAAGCTAAATGCAGGACCCTGGTCAGAATGTAGCGTGCCGATTGCGTATGTGCCGATAAAGACTCGCAAATCTTTTATAACAGTTTGGGCGTCAGCCAAGCGCTGAGGCCACATCCAAATGAATCTTGAGCATGAATCCACTGCGACCATGATATATTTATAGTTGCCATCCCTTTGTAAGGGACCACAGTGGTCCAGGTAAACACACGCTTGTGGTTTATCTGAAATCAGAAGGGGTGTCTGCGCCTGGCGTTTCACTGTTGAAACTTTAATTTTCTAGCAATTTTCACATTCCAAAACATAGTTTTTGGTTTGTTTTCTCATGCGCGGCCACCAGTATCGCTGTTTTAATAATGAAACTGTGTCGGAAACACCTGCGTGTGCAGAGGCAAGCCCTTCATGTGCTGCTAAGATTAGTCCTAACCTGTGTTCCATGTTTGGGATTGCTCTATCCCCCACTCCAGTGATTCGAGCAAAAGCAACATTATTTGCATCAGTTATATTTGAGTACTTGAGTGGATAACCTTTTGGTAGTGTTTTACCACCGTCTTTTATTGAAGCAGTGACTGCTTGCATTATTTTGCTCTCTATTTTCGTTTTTGAACGAGTAATTGCAGCTAGAGAAGCCGTTTGCACAGCTGCCTTTGCGGCTTCATCAGCCAATGAATTCCCTTCAACGTGAACGCCATCACGCTGATGACTCAGTGTATGGATCATGTGAGTCTTTTGTAGTTCTTTTTGTAAAAGAACTACTTGTTCCCAAAGCATTTTATGCTTGATTGTGCCACCTTTTGCGTCTTTAAAACCATTTTGAACCCAGTTCTGCAGATATTCATTGTAAGACTGGACGCAGTAATACGAATCGCACACTATAAGTGTGGGGAATTCGCGATCGGTATTTTCAAGCGCCATCTTGAAAGCCTATAGTTCAGCTCGCTGAGCTGTACACTCTCCTAAAGATTGAGTTTTTGTGACCATAGGTCGGAATTCACCATCGCGCCAGCAACCTTTAACAATCGCGCACGCTGCACTATAAGCTTGTTTACCCCAAATTGTGGGCTGTGCTGATCCATCTGTATATATTATACAGCCGTAATGTTCTAGAGGTAGAATTTCAGTAGGCAGAGGACATTCTTGTTCGTATTGGAGAAATTCTTGTGTCTTCAAGTAAGGGTCAAAAACGTATTCAACGTCTGTCGCAGCAAGAGAATTAACCCATTGTATCCATCTTGGATGTAGAGCTTTTGCATTTGGAATGCTAGCCTTTGTCACTGCCTCTAAGGCAGGTACAGGTGTAACGACTTTAATGCGTTTACCCTGTGCGAGGGCTCTCTCCTTTGCTACCGCAGTTTGAACCGCTGTCAGAATTTTTTCTGTTGAAGTGAATTTCATTTCAGCCTGTGTGTACAAGTGTGACTTGTAAGCTATTGGTATCTTTTCCCCTTCATTAAAGGTTAGGTATGTGAATCCGCATCTCCGTGGGATGATTCGGATTACAAGGTTGCGTACATTGTCGCGTGTCTGTAAAGGTTTTGTTGCTAACATGTCAGTTTGCACTGAACGCAAAATTTCTGTGTGTGTTTGAGTCCAATTAGTTGATTTGAAATCAGGTTTGATTAGTTCGTAGAGAGGTTTAACCCTTTCTGCGTAATTCAAAATGTAAGTTCTTCCGAAGTTTAGGAATAATAAAATTGACTGCAAGTTTTTCAGCGATTTTGGAGGTTGGAGCAGCGCACATTTTTCTAAAAAGTTTGCTGCCAGGCTTTTGCCTTCACTTGAAAGTTCGTATCCCAAGAATAGGACGTTGAGGTGGGCAATTCTTGATTTTTTAAAGTTGAATCTATACCCTTCAGAGGCGAATCCAAGTATTATGGTGTTCACCCTGTTCAAGTGCCTGTTCAAATCATCATCTGTAAGATAGATGTCATCTACATAACTCTGCTACTCTGGCTGAAAATAACCCTGGACTATTCTTGAATCCTTGGGGGTGACGGCAAAATTGACCTATGTTCCCATTATTGAGAAAGCGGTCAAATACCTGCTTTCTGGTGCGATATTTTGACAGAAGAAACCGTTTGAAATGTCTAATGTCGTTTTGTATTTTTTGCGAACGATGTTATTCATCAGTGCTGCTCTCTGTGCATTTTGTACTGCAAAAGTTCTGCAACTAGAGTTTAAATGTCTGTAATCCAAAACTAGATGATATGATTCGTCTGGTTTAGAGACAGGAAACAAAGGATTGTTCATGGACGAGGTGCATGTTTCAATCACCCCTGGTATTCAAGTTGATCTAAGATCTCCCTGACTTGTTTTTTAGCTTCCTGCTTTACTGGGTACTGCCTCTGAGCAGTAGGTTGTTTTTAGCTGGATTTTATGGTGAGGAGAGACCTCATCCCATCCCACATGTTTTGTATATAATGCTGGAGCCTGGGCCACAGCCCATTTTCTGGCATAGGTGTATTGTTTATGAATAGGAATATGATTAGAGAAGGTTGGCATAATTATTTCTTCGCCATGTGGGCACTCCCTGACAAATTCTGGTGGCCAGTCTTTTTCAGACAGAATAATATCATAACCCTTAGATAGTTTTTCCCAAAAGAGTGCTTTTATTTTTTTAGTTTTGTCCCCCTCTATCCGGAGTGTTACTTCATATAACTTATGCGGTACACTAACTCTCGTGTCTGCAGTTTCAACCTGAATGCATTCATTCAGATCCATGGTCTCCAGATGATCTTTGAGGATCCTGCGAGCTATGGTGACCTCTGCAGCGCTGTCCAGCATTGTCTGGGCCCACTCCCCCTTCTTGAGTTGTGTCCTCAAGATCCTCGGCATGTCTGATTTTAATAAATGCTACCTTCTTTTTGGAAAATTGAGTTTTGATATTTTTTGGAACGTGTTGATCGTCTTTGGACTTCACACGTTCTTATTTGTGTTCTGATCATACTCTTCTTTCTGATTTCTGCGAGGAAGTCTGAAAGGTACTAGAGGATCGTGTATCAGTATCTTGATATCTATCAGGTTTCTTAAATTATCCCTATTTCTAAGGTTTTATCTCTTTTCAGAGTGCTCCTTTTGAGGAGATCTACCTCTGGACTGAGAGCGCTTCTCTTTAGGAAGTGGCTGTCTACTATATTCCCATTTCTTATTAGGAGTAGTTAGATTATTTTTGATGAAAACTTTTTCAGGATTTTCTGTTAGTTCAGGCTTTACAGGTTTCCCTCCCAAACTATCTCTTTTGATTTTTCATAGGATTTTATAATAATTCTGGCAAGTTCATACGGTTGCTCAGTAATATCGAGTTCTTTTAATTTTTGGGGGATTCCCACGGATGCTGCTTCACCTTTAATGTTAGCTAATAAGATAGCTGAGACCTGTTTGAAATCTTTCAGTAATTTCATACCAAGATTCAAAGCTGGTTCTGGACCGTATTAATTTTGAATCTGTCTCAAAACGTCTGGTATTACCACCATAAACGGGACACCATGTGAATTTGAGTAAATTGAAGCAAAAACTGTACCCCAAGTGTCACAGTCCTCCACGTGTGGTGCAATCCCCATTGGTAAATAGATTGTTAGAGTCCTGTGTTTCTCATGAGGTGTACTATCGGGAAATACTGTCTCTATTTGAGTAATTTTCTGGGCTAACCAGAATGGAATTTGTTCCCTTTTTGCAGGCAATTTACCGATTACTGACAGTATAGTCTGTGGTGTGATTTTGTTTGTGCTCCCCTGAGGAGGGGTGTGCTGTGGAATTCTTATAGCAGGTTGGACTGTTAAAGTCCGCATGACATATTGTACCAATTGTCTATGTATTTTAATGAATTGTTTTAGCTGAGCTAATAGTTCAGGACCTGTCATTTGTTCTATGGCAGGATGTGGTGTATAGCTGGTTAGTACCGGCCATATAGCTCTCGGTCTGTGTGCTTTTGATGTTGTAGGGCGCCTTTAAACCAGAGCTGATGCTCTTGGTAAGTTAGTGGAATTTCAACGTCCTCGAAAGGAATGTATTCCGCTGGATGTTCTTCCGTCTTGTAGAAGTGGAACACATGTGTTGTTGGATTTGCTTGCGGAAAGACAATCCATGAATAGAATACCTCTGTCTGCCGATATTCATGTGCATCTATGATGAATATAACTGTACCACCTCTCGGTGATAGGCCATTTTCTATAAGCTTTATAGCTATGGCTTTTATAAAGTTTTCCGGGATGACTATAGCATCCGCGTCGTCTTCATTAAACCCTGTAAGGTCTAAACCCGGGGTGGGCTGCTGCAGCTCCACCGGTTGCGTTGTTGTCGTTATTCGACATTGTTTAATGAAAGTTTGCAGAGCAAGTTTCAAGGAAATAAAGATAAGATGCACTATATTTTAGAACACTGTATCCTTCAACGTTGAACAAAACCAAAACTAATACATAGGAGTTTTCGTCCTACTCAGTTTATGGCGGATATTTTATCCTTTAACCCACTCCAGACATCTATTGGAGTATTTACGGGATAAAGGGGTCTCTGTGAAAAGCACAACTGAGTTACTCTAGTATCTAGCGTTAAATTAGTGCCTTACCAAACGTTGGTCGCCATGTAGTGTAGTTCCTATATTCCCAATAGGCTCTGCGCATTGGAATATTATATCCTATAGTTCAGACGTAGGACTGAGGTCGACTAGGTCTATATCGAATATATTAGACTTAATTGTGAGTGCCAGCTAGCTCAGAGGTCACTAGAAACTTTCTCGAATTTACAAGAAGGGATTAGTTTCTGACAACCGCATAAACATGACAACTTTGTTTCCCCAAGATAAAACTGATCATCAGAGTCGTGGAAACAATAGTTAGATATTTCACTCAGTCAATCGAGCATGCTTCGTTTCACCAGTTGTGCAGAGAAATAGACAGAGGGGCGTTTTCAATAAAAAGGTTTTATTGAGAAGTCTTCTTTCTCAAGCATAAGAAATGAACTGCTACAATCGTAAAACTGGTTGTAAAATATAATGCATACAGTATAAAGAGTAGAACAAAATAATACTGTAAGAGCATTGTATGGTTCCTAAACCATAGATAAATACATACATAAATACAAGAGGCTAAAAGTACTCAACTGGTGCTTCTAAAATACGCCTACCCTGATGTACCTAACCTAAGCTTAGTACGAGGGAAGAAGTAAGTGAGGTGTAGCATAAATATAGTATTCTTTTGCCAAGAATCTGTCCAAGATTTCTCTTCTGGTCTAATCAGTGCCGTACCTTAGTTTGGAACGAAGACGGTCAGGCTCAGGACTCGATTTCCCAACAACCCACAAGGGTTGCTTAGAAACACTGGAGCTGGATTTCTCGGCAGGAGAAAAGACAGCGTCTCTCTCAGGAGGTCTGCTGGAGGGTCGGCTTCCTTCGGCACTTGCAGTAGCAGGGTGCGTCATGCAAGTAACATAACATAACATGTGTATTTGTAAAGCGCACGTTCACCACTACGGGCATCTTGGCGCTGAATAACAAATGTTTGTTGTTACCCAACTCAATGGTACTCATTTTATCGACCTCAGATGGATGAAAGGCTGAGTGGACCCGCCGGGATTTGAACCTGTGACCATGAGGTCGAACACAGGCCCCTGCAGTAGACGCATTAGTCCACTGAGCCGCCAGACCCGGCAGTAGATAGTCGAACTGCTCCAAACCACTGTGTGTTTTTAAGGCAAGTGTGGGCTTATTTATACCTTGAAGTTGCCGAGTTTGACGTAAAGGTGCACATAATAAAGTCTTTAAAGACTCTTGGTTCTTTGAAAACTCCATGAGTTCTTGGACAAGTCAGTTTTCGAGCAAGGGAAAGTCCCTAGCTGCTGAAGCCGAGTTTTCCAAGAAATCGTTGTAGATTTTCAGAGCTAGTGGAAGTAGCCCTGCTGTATTTGGACTGCATGAGCTATGTCTAAATATGGTTATGATTCTTATGCCTACATAAGGACATAGTGATTTATACCTATTTAAGGGCATGAATCGGGAAATGTACAATAGTGTCCTAAAATGGTTTACAACAATGGCTAATTTCATAGACAAAGAACAGAACTTTCAAAATAAAAGAGGAAGTCTGTAGATCAGTAGTATTTCTACTATGTATAATGTGAGACAATTCAACAGGTTCAGGGATGCCAGGCAGGATAGGGACTGGGTATAAATATCACAAAAACAAATTCATAAAAATAGGTGTGACAGACTAGTTAACGTAGAAAACCAGGGTAAATCTTTTGTAGCCATCAGACCCAAACCTGAAAAACATTGGTGGAAGAGCACACCTCTCTTAATGACTACTCACAACAGAACATTTAGAACATGTTTTTGGGTTGGTTGGTAGAGCACGACATATGCATCTGCAATTTCAGCTTGTTTGTTGGCAGTTAGAGCATACGGGGTGGGATTTAAACAACTAGATGAAAGAGATGTGGAGAAGATGAAGTGAACTGAAAATATTGGTGGGCCTTGTGAGCCCGCAGGATCTGAACGTGAAAGTAAGCATCCTGCGGGTCTATCAACACCATCCAGTCTTCCGAGTTCAATGGCAGTAAAATCTGAGCCAGGGACAGAATCCTTAACTTGCCCTTTCTTAGGAACTATGGGCTAGATGTAGGTAATTTCAAAATAACGATTCTAAAATACCGAATTTTACCGATTCGGTATTTTAGAATCGTTATTTGTGATGTAGGTAAAAAATCGGTAATTTTTACCGATTCGATAAAATTCGTTATCTGCCATTCGGAATTTACCGATTTGGTATCTACCGAATCTGTACTTCCCATTCAATCCTATGGGCCTTTTGGCCCATAGGAATGAATGGGAAATACCGATTTGGTAAATACCGAATAGGAAAGGAAAGAAAAGTGAAACTTAGGAGTCAGCCAATCAGGTGCTACCGCCCACCCCCTCGCAACCAGGAAGTGGATACACCCAGGCAGCTGCAAGTAATTAGAAGCTTCTGGAAAGGCAGAGAAAGCAGAGCTGAGTCCCTGAGCCACATGAAAACTTTTTTGTGCATTTACATTTTGGAAATGGCAAGCAGCAGTGAAAAGGAACTCCCAGAGAGGAAGAGAAAAATTAAATTTAGCACCATGGAGCTGCAGGTCCTCGTGGAGGAGGTGGTTAAAGAAATTGTTTGGTAAGCAGTCCCCGACTGTGGCTGAATCTGCCAAAAGAAAGATTTGGCTGGAAATACAGTCGAAGGTAAATGCTGTAGGAGTGACTCCAAGGGACATAGATGACCTGAAAAAGAGGTGGTATGACCTCAGGAGCCTGACCAAGAAGAAAATTGCAGAGCAGCACAAAGAGGCAAACAAAACTGGAGGAGGGAATAAGTGCCCCTCCCCTGACTGAGCTGGAGGAGCTGGTGGGGTCCACCATTGAACCTGAGAGCGTCTGTGGACTGGGAGATGCAGACAGCTCAGCTAGAGCTGCCACCAGAAAAGGTAAGACGCATGCACAGCAATCACCCCCACACCATCCCCTTCCCTTTTCCCTATGTGGCAAAGTTTACCCCACTCCAGTAGAGGTAGTATTATACAGGACCAATGCATTATGGGACATGTAGTCATTGAAAGACCTACCATGTCATACAGCACAGCAATCAACAAGTTAGGCAAAACATATCAGTCATAATGAAGCTGAGGCAATATGTATAGTGTTACAGTGATAATACTTTAATTGTAGAAGCAGTGAGGCAGGAGCACAGAGCTAACATACACTTTTATGTCCACAGGCGAGACATCTCGCAGGCGTACCAGGGAGAAGGAAGGCACTGCACCACAGAGGGATGACAGCCAGGAGGCAGGCACAAGTGCAGAAAATGTCACAGGGGACACTGATGCACCAACACCACTGCTACCATCCCAAGACCTTGAAATGTCTCCACATCTGCAGGCGTCCCCAGAACGTTCAGGATCCCCTCTGCTACTGTCCTCACCTGAACTGCCTGTGTCACTGCCGCAAACAACACCTGCACCTCAAAAGAGCAGGAGGCATGCAGTTGCTCCACTGGTTGAAATGGAAACCTCAGCAGGTGAAATGGAGGGGGATGACACTCAAACCTTGGCTGGGGAAGCAAGCACTGCTACACAGCAGTCCAGTGAATAGGTTGCCCGTACAGTTAGCAGACGCCGCAGGCGTCTGCTGGAGGTTAGCATGGTCAAGATCCAAAGAATGCAGGGGAAGTCCATCCAGTCCGTGTAACGCCAGATGAGTCACCTGAATACACATATGGAAAACATAGGAAAGGGCATCAGTGCATTGGTTGATGAGAACAAAGAGATGGCATCAGGTATGAGGGAGATGGCTGCCAAATGTGCATGTGCGGGCGCCCGCGCATGCGCATTTGGTTGGAAGAAGTCGGCGCGAAGAAGAAGAGGGAGCCCCAGGACGCCGCATATCAGGTAAGTGATTTTCATTTATTTTTCAACTATTTTAAATCAAAATTAGTGGTGTAGAAGAGGGCGGGAGGGGGGCGGGAGGGAGGCAGGCAGCTCATAGTGGGGCTACGCGAAGCGCGTGGGTGGGCGTAGATTCCTGCCCACTTCACAAAGCTTCACGTAGCCCCACTACGCCCACTACGCCCACCCTTAGCTTGTTTCCCATTAACCCTGAACTCTGTCATACTGGCTAACCTAAGATATTGGGCAGAGGGTGCACCCACTATGCTCTCAGAGTAAGGGTAGATGAAATATATAGAAATCATATTGCCATGGTTGGACTGTTTATTCTTTTCACCATATTCCTTATGATGGGTACAGTGCTTTGTTCTTTCTGCCTAATAATCGTAGCTCATTCTTTTTATGCAAGACTATGGTTGTTTCAATAGATGTATTAAAAACGTTATCTGTATCTTTCTTGTGTTTACCATGGGCATGCATATGTAAACAACAAAAGGGGTAAGGTCTGTTTTCACAATTCCCCTGAGGATCAAAGCATCATGTTTGATGTCGTCAAAATCACCTGCCACCCTGGGCAGGTTAAGGATTCGAGTGAGGCACTGTGAGCTAGCTAGAAATTGGTTGGACAGTCTCCGATGGTGTAGATGGAATCAGTCCCTAAATTATGAAACTCTGTCATCCTAATACCTAGTCCTACCGTTTTTAGTGGGAACTGTAGAACATGGCACCACCAATGTTCATAGGTCAGGTACTTAGTTAATGGGTCTCCTGATAAGATTTTGTGTGTGCCCAAAGACCCCTATGCACCATATAACGGAGAAGTTTGTGGTGTTAGGGATAAAGGACCTCAATACCTGGCTCTTCGACTGAGCCTCCGCGGCCAGATGGATCAGCAGACCCCCCACCCGAGCGCCTTGAGATCCTCACGGGTGATTAGCTGCGATATATGAACTCTTGATAATTGACTGATTGAATCCTCCTCAGCAATATAGGGATCACCTATTTTTGTTTGTAGGTTGTTCAACCATAGACATTTAAAAGAACACCCCACTGCAGTAACTCCCTCTCTGAAGTCCCTAGCAATCAGTGTTTACAAAAATGGTAACCCCGGCACTCCAATCATTGACATGTACAATTTTGTAAATGAGTCACTAAAACAAGGGAAACACCATGATGAGGAGAGATACCTCCTCTACAGGAATCTTCTAAGAGAACAAAAATTGATCATTCATTGAAATGACTTATTTGCTGATAAGTATCAAAAAACATAATCATTGACACTACATCAAGTATCGAAACATTCACAAAAAATGATTTTATGATGTGCTTAGAACTCCAGTCCTTGTCATGTAGAACATCAGAAACAGCCAACCCGCGGTTCGTCACCAACGTGACTTACTCAAGGCTTAAATAATCCTCACAGGAGGGCCTGAAAATTTCATTGGCTCAATTGTCCCATATATGTGAAAACTCCTGGTCCATACTCGAATCTTTGAACAAAATAATTCTAATGACTGACTCTGGTCCTTTTCTTTCCTTGTTACGTCTTTGGCACAGTAGCTTAGTTCTCCCAAACGCTTGATAATATATATATGTATTCAATACAATGGATTCTTTGTTGCCTTGTCTAGGGTCAAGTTGTATAAAAATAGAATTAAATCACTCTTATTATTGTGAAGCGATAATTCGACAGCAAGTAAGTCTAAGTCGCGTCTAAGTCGCGTTGTCAACAACACATATATATCCAATTAATAGGGTGCCCTGATAAGGCCATTCAGTGAATAAAGTTTTCTGTCCCGGGGGGGGGCGCAAGGTGGCGCACGGACAGCATGGCCGCACTTATGTGAGGGTCCTGTAGCCTGGGTCATTCATCCGATAATTATCCTCCATACTGTCGAGCTGAGGCAAATTTTTTGGATGCCTCGTTGAAGCAAATATCCAGAGATTGCTCCGATGTGAGTTTGACCTTCTGGAGAGCTGCGGTGCTCCCACTGCGCCTTGCCAAAAATCCAACAGGAGCGGGAGTGGAGCTCCCGCGAAGTGAGGAGATGGCATCAGCGGCTACGCAAGCCCGCTGCTGACAGTGAGGGGACCAGGCCTCGGTGCGCGGCCGATCTGAAGGCTGCAGTGAGGACGCTTCGGGTGATGGCTCGTCGGCGTGCCACGCTGGGGAAGAAACTGACCTGATCTCCGAACCGGCGGCAGCTGAGTTATTTTGAATCTGCAGGGGCAAGTGATATCCCCTGCGGCTGCTGCTGGCCCGGTGGCAGCCCTTCGAGGAGGCACCCCCCCACCCCATGCGGCTGCAGATACGCGGGGCAACCCGCCGTTGGAGGCAACACACCTGGACTGAATAAATTGGTGATTTGCTTGGAGCCCCCCTCCCCCTCCTTCCCTCGTTGCACTGCGGTGGAGAGTTGTGCTGTGGGTGGCCCTGCTGGTGCGGCGGAAGGTCACGACGGCGGCGCTGGCGGTGCCCCCCCCTTTACTAAAAGATCGGTGTGGAGAGGCTTGCTGGTGCAAGGATACCTGGGGGTGCTGTGGAACTCGGGCAGCGCATAGTACTACCCTCCGTAGGAGAGACTGCTGACCGAAACTACGCTAGGGGCATGGAAGGAACCCTCTGAAGCTACACACAACTGGCGTTGCTGCATGGTTGGGGGACCGGGGCGGGACACCAGGGACGTGCACAGATCACGGAGGCTAGTTGGGAGGACAACTGCCTGCGGACTGAGTGGACGCTCCCCTGCTTCGTGAATCCCTGCTGCAATAGGAAAAACCTCGGACATTGCGCTGTGTTGCTGCACCTTGCTGTCACTTCATGTGTGTATATATGCTACGGAATTAGGAGACACTGACGTACCAGAGGGACCCAGCCTTGGATGTGAGGTGCAATTGCTATTCTCTGTTACCTGCCTGGGTGCTTTGCTCTGTACTGTCTGAGTACCCTGCGGGGAGATATTGATTGAAGGCCAAGTGAGATTCAGCCTAGTGTTCGAACAATTGCACAGTGTCTGCAGTGCTATGCGAAGCCACCATCATCATGGGCAAACCAGATACTAGGCAGCTGAAGCTGACGTTCGAAACTGCAAAGCGTGGTCTGCGTGGATCGCTGGTAGAACGCGATGAGAGCGGAGGAGTTGAGCCGCGGCAGGGCGGGGCGAAACAATCACCTGAGGTGCTGAGTATCCTGCAAGAAGTGCACCACGGCTTTGCTACCATTGTGGACAAGGTCGACACAATGTCGACGGGCATGGACGCTATAGCACACAAATTGGAGGGGCATGACGACCGCCTGAAAGAAGCTGAGAGGCGCATATCGGACACTGAAGACATGATGAACAGAGCTACGGAACAACTTGCGAATTCGGACAGACTCCTCAAGCTGGTTGCTGCCAAAAATGAGGACTTGGAAGCGCAGTTGGCGCAATAATATATGCATAATTGGCATACCAGAATCTACAAATACAGGTACAATGGAGGAGTATGTTGAACGCTTACTGTTGTCCTCTATCGGAGAAGCCGCCCTGTCCAAGCACTTCATTGTCAAAAGTGCTCATCGCTCCCTGGGACCGAGACCTCCCCCGGGTGCTACGCCGCGGCCAATATTAGCGCGGCTCTTGAATTACAGAGATCGTGATATGGTGTTGCGGGTGGTGCGGAGCAAGCAGCAGCTCACATATGAGGGGAATTAGTTCTCCATATATCCGGACTTTACTCCTATTGTCCAGGAGGAGCGGCGGAAGTTCACAGAGGTCAAGAATAAGCTACAAGTGGCTCAGATCTACTACGCTCTCCATTACCCGGCGCGCCTCAGGGTCACCCACCAGGGGAAGCAACGCTTCTTTACTAAACCACAACAAGTGGACGAGTTTCTTAAACATATCAAGCGGTCGCAACACGGAGGCGGGAGTCAAGCAGCGTCGCAGCAGATTATACACAGTGACAGATCTATCCTGAGACGAATGAAACTCGATCTGGATGATAAAATGTACTGGGCGCGGGGAAATCAAGTGTTCTTCACTATATGCATGTTAAGCCCAGCTGATAAATGAGGTTATGTTCTTTTTGTAACCAGGCACCCTCGACCCTCTGGAGGTCCGCGATGAGACCATGCTGGCCTCGGGAGGTAAGAGGTAACTGTGTCACCACCTAGATGTCGGCCCCCATAGGGTGTTCCCCCACTGTTACTCATAGTAAGTTGTTTGGAAACATGGGTAATGGTTCTCTGGTTGTTGTTCGTACTGCAGGGGAGGGAGGGGAGGGAGTTTTATTCTGGCAAGTTGGGGTTGCTACAGTGGGGGGGAGGTATCGCGGGGGCAAGTTGGGGATTGCACATGTTCGTCAGTATACGGGATTTTTATGATAGCCACTTCACTAAGATACTTTGTGATATGCTTAGAAGTTGGGAGGAACGGAGTTGGAAGCTGAGCACAAGGGACACTATTATGCTAATACGCACATCAGGGCTGGGTTCCATGTGGGTTGCAATTGTATGGAAATACCATGAATGACATAACTTGTAGTGTGTTTATATAGGGACCTGTATCGATACTCCAATTTCTGACCCTTGTCCGGTTATAAATCATTAAGATCCATACAACGGCACAGAACCCCGTTTCATAAATCAGTCATAGCGCATGCTGTCACATTAAGCAAGCACTATTCCTCCAGCCCCCTAGAAAGCACACCGAGTTCTCTAAACAAACCAAGCCTCCAGCAAACCTGGGAAATCCCCGCTGCTATTGTTTTGATTTCGTTCGAGAACTCCTGCAAAGAATGTAAGAACGACCAGTTCTTAATTGACGTCTTATGTCCATCCTTACGTCAAACCCGGCACCTCTCAGGTATAAATATACCGACACTGCCCTAAGTAAAGACATGGTGGTGATGAGCTTGGAGCAGCGACTACTTGCCGGAGAGCCCAGCTGATGCGAGAGCCCACGGACTCTGCCCCTCCCTTTTTGACGCGCTGAGGAAAGACGCTGTCTTTTCTCTTGCCGAGAAATCCAGCCTCCAGCGTTTCCAGCCCACCTTCGCGGGTGACTGGGATACCGAGTCCTGAGAAAGAGATACCAGCCCTCTTGCCTTCTAAATCCCAGTTACTGAACTGACTAACCCCTTACAGAGAATTCTTGAGTCAGACTCTTGGCAAACCAAACTTATCTTAAACTGCTACTTACTCCTTCCCATGTATTAGGCTTAGGTCAGGTACACCGGGGTAGGCGTAGTTAGAAGCACCAGTTGAGTACGATTAGTCAATGTATATATGTATGTATATCTTTTATCCATTTTAAGTAACATATGGCTAAGAAACCATATCGATGCTTTTACAGTATTATTTTATACTCCTGCTTTTACTGTATGCATTTTACTTAACTATAAGTATTACAATTGTAGCGATTCATTTCTCTTGTATGAGAAAAGAGACTGATCAATAAATAACACCTTTTATTGAGAACGCCCGTCTCTCCTTTTCTCTGCAAATCTGGTGAAACTAAGTATGCACGCATTGACTGAGTAAAATAGCTGTCTTTTGTTTTCACACGGCTCTAGAGATATACTCTCGATCAGGGAGAGCAAAGTTGTCATGTTCTATGGTTGTCAGAAACTAAATCCCTTCTTGTCTATCCGGGGAGGTTAAACTCCTCCTCGCTTATTCGAGAAAGTTTCTAGTGAACTCTGAGCTAGCTGGCACACAAAACTTAAGTCTAATATCGTCAGTAAAAGACCTAGTTAACCTCAGTCCTACGTCTACACTACTGGAGATATTATTCCAATGCGCAGAGCCTATTGGGAATATAGGAACTACACTACATGGCGCCCAACGTTTGGTAAGGCGATAAAACTAACGCAAGGCATTAGAGTAACTCAGTCGTGCTTTTTCACACAGACCCTTTCTCCCATAAATACTCCAAAGACGTCTGGAGTGGGTCAAAGGTTAAAAAATCCGCCAAACTTAGTAGGAGGAGACTCCTATGTATGGTTTTTGGTTTATTCAACGTTGAAGGATACAGTGTTCCAAAATATTGTGCACCTAATCTTTGTTTCCTTGAAAACTTGATCTGCAACAAAAAACCTTCCTGTCAGTAAAATGTCAGACGGTGAAGGAGATAGGGAGACAGCTAGATTAGCAGCTCAACTCCTAGCGGATGACACAAGTCTCCTACAGCAAGACCCGGATGCAATAATAATCCCGGTCAGCATAAGAAAAACTATAACACTAAAACTTATAGAAAATGGACTAACACCAAGAGGTGGTACAGTCATATTCGTAATTGAGGCACACCAATATCGGCAGACAGAGGTATTCTATTCATGGATAAACTTTCCAGCAGCAAACGCTGTCACAAAAGAGTTCCACTATTACAAAATAGAGGAACTACCGGATGAGTACACTCCTTTCGAGGAGGTGGAAATACCATTAAAATACCAAGAGCACCTGCTCTGGTTTAAAGGCGCCCTAAAACATAATGATCACATCACCAGGCTCGGTCCACTAGGTAGACCAGGAGCAACGTGGCCGGTTCTAGCCAGCTACACACCACATCCAGACATTGAAAAAATGTCAATACCAGAACTTTTAGTACAACTAAAACAACTGATTAAAATACATAGACAATTAGTCCAATATGTAATGCGGACTTCAACAGTCCAACCAGCTATTAAAATTCCACAGCTGACCCCTCATCAAGGGAACACAAATAAAATCACACCACAGAACATACAGTCCTGTCTAGGCAAAGTACCCATTAAACGGGAACAAATTCCATTCTGTTTAGCACAGAAAATCACTCAAATAGAGGCAGTATTTCCGGATACTACACCTACTGAGAAACACAGAATTCTGACTATCTGCCTTCCAATGGGGATCGCACCACATGTGGAGGACTGTGACACTTGGGGCACAGTCTTTGCTTCCATTTACACAAAGACACATGGTGTTCCGTCCATGGCGGTAATACCAGATGTGCTAAAACAGATTCAAAATGAATACGGTCCAGAACCTGCTTTAACTCTGGGTATGAAATTACTGAAAGACTTCAAGCAGGTCTCAGCTTTATTGTTATCCAACATAAAAGGAGAAGCAGCATCTGTGGCGATCCGCCAGAAGTTGAAAGAAACAGATATAGCAGAACAACCATTTGAACTTGCCAGAATCATAGAAAAATCCTATGAAGAACTAGGAAGAGATAGTTTGGGTGGGAAACCAGTGAAACCCCAACTAACTGAAAATCCTGAAAAGGTATTTATTAAAAATAATCTAACTACTCAAAAAAAGAGCTGGGATGGAAATAAACAATCCACTCCCAAAGAAAAAAGATTCCAGTCCAGAGGAAGGTCTCCTCGGCAGAGAGAAAGATCTCCGGACCAAGGACACAAGTCTCCCCAGAGGGAGCCCTCTGAGAAAAAGTACAACCTTAGAAATAGGGATAATTTGAAGAAACCTGATAGATATCAAGATATTGATACACGTCCCTCTCGATCTTTTCAGACTTCCTCGCAGAAATCGGAAAGAAGAGGACGGTCAGAACAAAGGGAAGAGCACTTCAAGTCCAAAGACAAGGAACCTGCTCATCAAAATAAAAAGTTACAATTTCCAAAGAAGAAGGTAGCCAGTATTAAAGTAATCAAACATGCCGAGGATCCTGAGGACACAGCTGAAAAACGGAGAGTGGGCTCAGACAATGCTAGACAGCGCAGCAGAAGTGAGCATAGCTCGCAAGATCCTGATGAATCATCTGGAGACAGTGGACACAAATGAATACATTCAGGTGGAAACTACAGACACCAGAGTTAGCAAACCTCATAAAATATACGAAATAACATTACGTATAGAGGGAGATAAGACTAGGAAAATAAGGGGTCTATTTTGGGATAATCTCTCCAAAGGCTATGACATCCTTTTAGCTGAAAAAGACTGGCCACCGGAGTTTGTCAGGGAGTGCCCTCATGGCGAAGAAATGATTATGCCTGCCTTCTCAAATCACATTCCAATTCATAAAAAATATACACTTGCAAGAAAGTGGGCAATAGCACAAGCTCCTGCATTATATAAAAACCATGTGGGATGGGATGAGGACTCTTTTCCTCACAAAATCCAATTAAAATCACAACCAACTGCACAGAGGCAGTACCCAATTAAGCAAGAAGCTAAAAAACAAGTCAGGGAGATCTTAGATCAACTTGAATACCAGGGGGTGATTGAAACATGCACCTCACAAATGAACAATCCTTTGTTTCCGGTCTCCAAACCAGATGATTCATATCGTCTAGTTTTGGACTACAGACACCTTAACTCATGTTGCAAAACTTTTGCAGTACACAACTCACACAGTACAGCACTAATGAATAGCATAGTGCGCAAAAAATACAAAACAACATTAGACATCTCTAATGGATTCTTTTGTCAAAATATAGCACCTGAAAGCAGATATTTGACCGCTTTCTCAATAAATGGCTCGCAGGAAATTTCTGTCGTTTGCCACAGGGGTTCAAGAACAGCCCAGGATTATTCTCAGCGAGAGTAACAGAGTTATCACAACTGTATGATGATGAGGCATTATCTTATGTTGATAACATCTATCTAACAGATGATGACTTGGATACTCACTTGAAAAGAGTGAACACCATAATACTTGGGTTCGCAGCAGAGGGTTACAAATTCAACTTCAAGAAGTCAAGAATTGCCCATCTGACTGTCCTATTTTTAGGATATGAATTATCAAGTGAAGGCAAAAGCCTGGCTGACAATTTCCTAGAGAAATGCGCTGTAATCCAAGCACCAAGAACGCTGAAAAACTTACAATCAATTCTAGGTTTCCTGAATTTTGGAAGAACTTACATTCTAAATTATGCAGAGAGAGTTAAACCTCTCTATGACCTAATAAGACCAGATTTTAAAACGATCAATTGGACTCAAAAACACACAGAAATTTTGAGATCATTGCAAACAGACATGTTAGCTAAAACAAAATTGCAAACACGCGATAACACACGCAACCTTGTGATTCGGGTCATCCCAGGAAGATGCGGATTCACATACCTAACCTCTAATGAGGGAGAAACGGTACAAATAGCTTACAAATCACATTTGTACACAAAAGCTGAAATAAAATTTAGCCCAACGGAAAAAATTCTAACCGCGGTACAGACTGCTGTAGCGAAAGAAAGATCCCTAGCACAAGGTAAAACGAATAATCATCATCAACACCAATACCAGCCCTAGAGGCGGTAACAAAGGCAAGCATTCCAAATGCTAAAGCATTACATCCGAGACGGATACAGTGGGTTAATTCTCTTGCTGCAACAGATGTGGTATACGAATTTGATCCTAATTTAAAAACACAAGAATTTCTCCAATATGAATTTGAATGTCCTCTGCTGACCGAAATCCTGCCTCTAGAACACTACGACTGTATAATATATACAGACGGATCAGCACAGCCCGCAGGTGGGGGTAAACAAGCTTACAGTGCTGCGTGCGCGATCGTTAAAGGTCACTGGCACGGAGGAAAATTTAGACCACTGGTCACTAAAACACAATCTCTAGGAGATTGTACAGCTCAGCGAGCAGAACTACTAGCATTTAAGATGGCGCTTGAAAATACCGATCGTGAATTCCCCACACTCATAGTGTGCGATTCACATTATTGCGTGCAGTCTTATAATGAATACTTGCAGATCTGGGTTGAGAACGGTTTCAAAGACGCAAAAGGTGGCACAATCACGCACAAAACGCTTTGGGAACAAGTAGTTCTTTTACAAAAGGAACTACAAAAGACTCACGTGATACATACACTGAGTCATCAACGTGATGGCATTCACGTTGCAGGGAATTCATTGGCTGATGAAGCAGCGAAGGCGGCTGTCCAAATGGCTTCCGTAGCCGCTATCACCCGGTCAAAAACAAAAACAGACAGCGAAATATTACACGCTGTCAGCGCTACAGTAAAAGATGCGATAGAAACACTCCCGAAAGGCTTTCCAGTAAAGTACTCATAAATAACTGATGCGAATAACGTTCCATTTGCTCGAATCCCTGGAGTGGGGGATAGGGTAATTCCAAACATGGAATATAGGTTAGGACTCATTATAGCGGCACACGAAGGGCTCGCTTCTGTACATGCTGGTGTTTCAGCCACAGTATCGCTATTAAAACAGAGATACTGGTGGCCACACATGAGAAGACAAACTAGGAACTATGTTCTAGAATGCGAAATATGCCAAAGGATGAAGGTATCACCCGTGAAACGACCAGCACAGACGCCCCTTCTAGTCTCAGATAAACCATTAGCATGTGTTTACCTGGACCACTGCGGTCCCTTACAAAGGGATGGCAACTATAAATATATCATGGTCGCAGTGGATTCATGTACGAGATTTATTTGGATGTGGCCCCAGCGCTCGGCTGACGCCAGAACTGTTATAAAAGATTTGCGAGTCTTTATCGGCACATACGCAATTGGCATGCTACATTCTGATCAGGGTCCTGCTTTTAGCTCTCAAGCTTATAAGGAGGCCATGGCCAGCATGGGCATTGCATTGCGGTACTCTTGTCCCTTTCATCCTGAGGGAAACGGAATTGTGGAAAGAAAAAACCGTGACATACAGCAATCTATAACGGCAAAGGTATTAGGTTCGGGAGCTGGGTGGGTCAAACATTTAATAAGTGTCCAACGTAGTCTTAATAATCTGCCAAGAAATTCTCTGAGAGGTCTCAGTCCGTACGAACTATTGTTTGGGACTAGAATGTTAATCCAGGACCTCGATAGTCAAACTTCAGTGGTTAAAGAAAAATGCCTTGATATCAAAGATCGTTTGGCTATTTTACAGGACTTAAATGAAACAAGAAAAGACCTGAGCAACATAAAGTTTAAACAACAGCCAACAACCACTGAAGAAAAACCACCTGTCCCAGCAAGGCCTGTCTGGATTCCAAAAATCGGGGATCTGGTCAGAGAAAAAATAGCGGTAAAGAAGGAATTTGGGCCTTCTTATAGAAAAGCAGTACCTGTCTTGGCAATCAACGGGACAAGATCAGTTGTATTACCGCCCCTTGCTGGTAAAAAGGAGAACCGAGTTGTATCCATCGACCTGGTTAAACCACAATCATGTGGCCGATAATAAGTAGTAGGCCAAGTGGACTCCCAAGAAATAGCAGAACACCAAAGTTTGCTACAAACACAGAGGTTCAAACTGAGAGACTAATCACATTTGATAAACCTACAGTGAATCAACAAGGACTATGCAACAAAGCCATGGAACTTAAACCTCTTGAAACCCAAATCCAAATTTTACATCAAGAAACACCAGTCTACAATGATGTAACCACAGACTATGCTAATGAAACAAAGAAAATTCCAAAAACAAAAAGGAATCCAGAAGCAATTGAAACAATTGACAGAACAGCATCAGGCTACTTCATCAACTTCGATGATTTTTCTGAGGATACGAGCGAACCTGAGGAACTGCCGACACCATCAAAGACTTTTAAAGACAAAGCAAAACAACTCTTTCATCAACTACAAGAAACCTATCTGATTTCTCCATGGATTGAATTTTGGGTGGCACAAGGTGTATTTGTCCTCATACTTTGGCTCATCCTGGTACTATACTTGGGACATTTTATTGAGGGAAAATATGTTACAATGGACACAGCAAGTCAGAAAATCAACTTGGTCCTGAAACCACACAAGTCTTCACACATCGAGAAAAGAGAACTTTCTTCAGTAAATTTCACAGCCAATCCTATACCCGGTGGGGTAGCATGGGACAAAACTGATTACGAAATCTATGGCCCTGTCGAGCTCCTGAAGTATCCTCATCAATTCAAGATTTCATTAAGTGACTTTGTAAAATCAAGCACATTCGCTGATGATTGGGACTTTGAAAGTAATAATGATATGATGTCAGATCTAGTGATGTCAGCTAAATTTACAGAACATGATTATTTACAGGGTTCATCTAATTATGACCAGATGTACTGTTACAACCACTATGGTAACCATTATTTGCATAAATCTGCTCAACCTAGAAATGTTTTTAATTTTAACCAATGGGAACATTGTGCAACTCCACCTAAAGGCAGTTCAAAAACATTTTTTGAAAAATTTCAATATTTCTCAGGGTTTAACACAAGTAATGCAGAAACGTTTTATTTCAAACTGTTAAATAAGACAGGAATGAAAACCATGCTTACAAATACAAAATTAATCTATTCAGAATCGTTTTTTGACAAAATGAATACATTCGGTTTTGATTTCTGGAACAATAACATTGAAACGAAAACAATCTGGGGTACAAGAGATTGGCAGGTCAAAGGTATAGAATCATTGTTTAGAGCCTGCATGATCCCAGAACAAATAATATTCTTCAATGATACAATTCAACAGACAACCTGTTTTGGCCTAGCCAAAATTAAAGACTTAAACAAACCGTCTATTCCAAAACCAACACCTGACAGTATTAACACTACAGATGATGAGATAGACGTATCCCATATTTTAAACCAAAACAGAACACATCCTGATTGGAAAAAATGGTTGATCTGGCCAACAGACACAAATAACTGTCAAGATAGATTCCTGAACAAAATACAGGGGTTAAAATTGACCATCCAGACCCTAGATACTCCCAGCGACAACATCCAGGGATTGTAACAACATACAGTGTGGGGAAACTCTGCCTCGAATGGCTACGAACATCCACACTGGCAGAAATTAAGTCAACATGGAACTTACCTTATACACACACATGCTATAGTAATACAGGACAGAGTGTATTTCTTAGTGGTAACAATTGTGAAAAATCACTAAGTGGTATACTTCTGTGTCAGGGTATAAGTTTACATGGGGCCTGCGAGGGGACTTCAAATAACCTTTCATGTCACCAACTCGGCACACCTGCAACAAAAATAGAACCATTCTTTAGAAGACTTTCTAACGAGAGTTACATTCTAATTGTAGATCACAGATGTTGTGGCTTACTGCCCAGAAAACCTTATCTAGTAAGCGTGAGTTCCATGGTCACTTGCTGTGAGCGAGTATTGTTCCCAAATAACACTCCAGACGGGGAGGGAAAAATTTGGCCCAGTTTGAATATCTCTTCTATTCGAATTGATACTTTAAGCAGAATGAAGACTGTGCTCCTACAGACGCCAGTTCACTTGACGTCATCAAAAGAAACGTATGCTCTCCAAGTTGCAAGGACAACGGGAGAGATACATGCATTGCTATCAACAAATTGCCCCCTACACTTCGCAGAAATGCTAAGCGAAATCTTAAATATTTCTGATACAAATGGTATTGCGAGTGTATTTAAGTCCGTTTTTTTCGGGACTGTTAACCCCATTCAAAGCAGTCCTGGGTATATTTCCCAATTTCGTCCATTCTGTCTTTGGCGGACTTCCACTCCTGTTGGGACTCGTAGCAGGCATCTTATTTTTGCTTCTCCTGCCATGTCACAGACAAGACTCCAGCAACAATGGAAGAAACGATCCTAGCTATACGCTACCGGGACCGCATAACTAAAGTCTTTGGATTAGCCCGGCTACGAGATCTAAATATGACCTGGTTTCTTTCATTCAGACCCATATGGCAGAATTGTGTCTTACCTGTATTAAGATGCATGCTATGCGGCGAGGAATGCGTGTTGGACACATGTCTTACACTACAATCAGAAGTACCATTGGATGCAGATACTTTGTTGGGTCCAGTAAAGGCTCACGCATTGTGCTGTCCCCAGCGGCTACCAATCCTGATGACGGCATTCGTGGAGACTTCACCACTACGATTGAAGGGTAGTGAAGTACAAGATGAGAGCAGCATCAACCAGGTACGGCCTTCTGTAAGCAATGCTGATCAGAACATCACTGAAAGCGAACATGCACACGACTGCATGGTAGCGACATTTTCCAACTTGGTCGAACTTTCACCTGAAGCGGTAAACAGTTTTTTTGAAAATCTGTCTGAAATGATGTTTTCACCAGAACAGAGAGAGTGACTATAAGTAAACGTGGACACAGCGTTCCCTGAACTCTGAATTTGGCCTTCAGTTTTAAAAAACAAAGCAACTGAAAATCTTTTTTCCTTCTTCACTGAAAACGAAAACTTTTTTTCCAAACCCAAAATATTTACCTTTTTGGCACTTATCTTCTGCTTAAAGTAAAACTATTCCTAGAGAACAGAGCTTCTATTTTTAGGAACTCTAGAGACAATAATTTACCTCAGCCTCTAGCCCATTTACGAGTAAATGTATTTATATGTGATGAAGTGATCTCACACTTTTTCTTCTGTATTAAGAGCCATTTCATGTGTTATTTTCGCAAATCATTCATGCTGTGATAAATTGTGCTTCTTCTTTGAATGATTACACTGCTTGAATGCATACAGTACCTATACTCATTTTCGTGTATTTCGAATATGCCTATTTTCAAATGCAAAAAATGTATTTTGGGGTGGTTCGGTATACACTTGCACTATTAGTTATGTTTACTATTGATTAGGTTAGTAAATATGGACATGAATTAGTGGAGTGGGTGTAGTGTGTTTATATAGGGACCTGTATCGATACTCCAATTTCTGACCCATGTCCGGTTATAAATCATTAATATCCATACAACGGCACAGAAACCCGTTTCATAAATCAGTCATAGCGCATGCTGTCACATTAAGCAAGCACTATTCCTCCAGCCCCCTAGAAAGCACACCGAGTTCTCTAAACAAACCAAGCCTCCAGCAAACCTGGGAAATCCCCGCTGCTATTGTTTTGATTTCGTTCGAGAACTCCTGCAAAGAATGTAAGAACGACCAGTTCTTAATTGACGTCTTATGTCCATCCTTACATCAAACCCGGCACCTCTCAGGTATAAATATACCGACACTGCCCTAAGTAAAGACACGGTGGTGATGAGCTTGGAGCAGCGACTACTTGCCGGAGAGTCCAGCTGATGCGAGAGCCCACGGACGCTGCCCCTCCCTTTTTGACGCGCTGAGGAAAGACGCTGTCTTTTCTCTTGCCGAGAAATCCAGCCTCCAGCGTTTCCAGCCCACCTTCGCGGGTGACTGGGATACCGAGTCCTGAGAAAGAGATACCAGCCCTCTTGCCTTCTAAATCCCAGGTACTGAACTGACTAACCCCTTACAGAGAATTCTTGAGTCAGACTCTTGGCAAACCAAACTTATCTTAAACTGCTACTTACTCCTTCCCATGTATTAGGCTTAGGTCAGGTACACCGGGGTAGGCGTAGTTAAAAGCACCAGTTGAGTACGATTAGTCAATGTATATATGTATGTATATCTTTTATCCATTTTAAGTAACATATGGCTAAGAAACCATATCGATGCTTTTACAGTATTATTTTATACTCCTGCTTTTACTGTATGCATTTTACTTAACTATAAGTATTACAATTGTAGCGATTCATTTCTCTTGTATGAGAAAAGAGATTGATCAATAAATAACACCTTTTATTGAGAACGCCCGTCTCTCCTTTTCTCTGCAAATCTGGTGAAACTAAGTATGCACGCATTGACTGAGTAAAATAGCTGTCTTTTGTTTTCACACGACTCTAGAGATATACTCTTGATCAGGGAGAGCAAAGTTGTCATGTTCTATGGTTGTCAGAAACTAAATCCCTTCTTGTCTATCCAGGGAGGTTAAACTCCTCCTCGCTTATTCGAGAAAGTTTCTAGTGAACTCTGAGCTAGCTGGCCCACAAAACTTAAGTCTAATATCGTCAGTAAAAGACCTAGTTAACCTCAGTCCTACATCTACACTACTGGAGATATTATTCCAATGCGCAGAGCCTATTGGGAATATAGGAACTACACTACAAACTGACCAATTGAATATACTTACATGGAATATACGAGGACTGGGGGATCCACGTAAGAGGAGACAAATACTAGCCTATCTGGATAGACACCAAATACACGTAGCTATGTTACAGGAGACACATTTTAACCCACGCCATGCTCCTACTTTTGCCAGTAAACGGGCAGAGCATAGAATTTTTTCTTCATACTCCTCTTATGTGAGGGGTACAGCAATACTTATAAAGAAACGCACACCGTTCACGCTGGCTGGAACCGCCTGGGATGTTCAGGGACATTATTGTCTGGCATGGGGTAGATTGGGTTCCGACTCGGTCACTTTGGCCTGCTGTTATGGACCGAATGTAGGCAATCCACAGTTCTATACTGCATTATGGGCAAAGATTCTTGACATAGGATCCAATAACATCATATGGGGGGGTGACTTTAATGTAACCCGGTGATTGATAGATCGCACCCTGCCCCTCATCATTACACCAAGGCACGGGCAGTCCTAAATAGCACACCGCCTGGTTGACGCTTGGAGGCATGTGCATCCCAATAGTAGGGAGGATACCCATCATACAGCACATGCCGCATCTTGGGCACGTCTGGACTATTTGTTCCTTTCTGCGGGGCTCTGTCCGGCCGTATTGCAGGCAAAACATTTGGCCCGCACATATTCAAATCACGCACCCGTTAGACTGACCCTGTCCCCGGCAGACTATGGATCGCCGCGTAGCAATTGGAGGTTACAAGCCACCACTTTGTTGGACTCTGTGTTTCGGGAGGAACTACGGGAGGAAGTTCAGGATTTCTTTATGTGAAATAAGGACACTGTCGACAGTGTAGAAACCATCTGGGAAGCGTTTAATGTAGCTCTGAGGGGATACTGCATAGCGAAGGGGGCTGGAATACTGAAGGATGTTTTACGCACGCTGCATAACCTAGAGATAGAATTGAAAACACAGGAGACCACATTGGCCAGTCAAGCAGATGGAACCACTCAAGCGACATTCAGGGAAAAGCTCACTTAATATATGGATACGGCACGCAGAGAGACACGCTTTAGGGGCAAATACTGGGAGGCTCATCGCTATGGAAAGGGGGAGAGACCAGGTAGAGCACTGGCCGAGGTGATCAGGTAGCCAAGATACTCCAACTATGTACTGGAGCTGGAAGGACTAGATGGGGTGGTGTACAGGGACAATGTGAATATTCTTAATGCCTTCACTGCGCACTATGCTAAATTGTACACATTGCAGCGCTCGGGCGAATTGGATCTAGATAGCTATCTGGGTGATGTCACACTGGGATGGTTGAGCGATGTGCAGTGGAAATTTCTGTGTGCCCCGTTCGAACTTAATGAAGTATGTGAGGCAATTATGCATATGCAATCTGGGAAGGCCACTGGGACAGATGGCATTCCCATTGAATTCTACAAAACATATATAGATTTAATGGCCCCTATACTGCGTGAGGTTTATGACGATGCACTGGACACGGGACACCTTCCTCCATCCAGGTGAGAAGCTCTCATTACTTCCCTCTTAAAAACAGGGCATCCCGTTCCTGCGTAAAGCACATAGGCCCCCAAATCTATATGCCTCCTATATCACACGGGTCCCCCTTGAGGTATGAGATGCTACTAACCTTACACATGGGTTTACGTCCTTTCCATCCCCGCTCACACCAATACAAGATAATCCGGATTTTACCCCTGGCACGGACCACACGGCTTTTGCACGATGGTGGCTGGCTGGCTGCCGCGTTCTTCATCAAATATATAGTGCAGACGAAGCCGAGTCATTTCCACAATTAAAACAGGAGTACGGACTTTCTGAAGCTGATAGATTCCAGTATCTACAAGTAAGGCACTGGGCATTGCAACCTAATGTCCGTTCTTCCGCAAATAGACTCCTGCTGCCCTATGAGAGATGGCTTATTACCCGTACGTCGGACCAGAAACTTATCTCGGATTTATACAAGACACTGCAAGAATGGCTAACACACACCTACAACCCTAGCAAGGCAAGATGGGAGAGGGAGATTGGTAGAACTCTCAGTCAGAAAGAGTGGGATGACATCTATTACCGGGCTAGGCACTCGGCGTACCATATGGGGCTCACCGACACGCTAATGAAGGTGGCCACGTATCGGTACTATACCCCCGAGCGTCTACATACGATGGATAAGACACAAGAGGCATCGTGTTGGAGGGGCTGTGGTGAGACGGGTACATTGGTACATATATTGTGGGACTGCGAACATGTGAAAACATATTGGACCCAAGTCATAGATAAGGTGGACAAACACTTTGAGATAGAACTCCCCCGCTTCCCAGCGTACATCTTACTCGAACTTTCCAATCCATTAATGTACCCGCTACGCTCCAGCAGAGGTAGACAGATAGCCATAGCGTTAGGATCGGCAACACAAAACATACTCACACATTGGCGTACTCCCAGGACCCCCACATTCACCAGTTGGCTACATCGTTTATGGCACGTCTTGGGAATGGAAAAACTGTTGCTCACTTTAGCTGGAGAGGGATCTAAATACAATGATTTATGGCAGCCCTTCTTATCACTTCTCTCCATGGAATTTATGGAAATAACATGCCCCAGATACCTGAGGCTACTGCGTCTCACGAGTACGCAGGAGACAGATTGAAGGGGATGGAGACTTGCTCGGACAGGCAGAAATCTTTGAGGATCACTGTGGAACAGGGAGGGGGGGAGACAGGGGGGAGGGAGGGTTCATAAGGGTTATTTTTGTAGTTAAGTAAGTAAGGGGTTGATGATGCTAGCAAAGGATGTAACGTCAGTGGAGTCTCTCGCTCCCGATAAGCAATTTGTGCATTGCCGCCATAACATCTCTGGGATCGAGCCCTGACTGTATGTTCTTCCCTTTTCGCTTATATGTATGTGTCATGTCGCAACCTTGAATAAAGAAATTTAAACCATAAAAATAATCCAAAAGTATTCCAAAAGTAATTACTATGCAATTTGAACTGTTTTTGAACCCAATACTCTAACAAATTCAACCACAACTACATTTCCATGTAAAATCTTGCATTTGAGAGTATATGTCACTTGCCTGTGCCAAGTCCTGCTTGGTTCTAAAACTAAAACATAAGTATACCTTTTTTATACTTACCTAATTGGTCTGCATTCTTTCTCTGCGTGTGTGCCATCAGTCTTGATTGAGTGAACACAATAAATGCTTAGCACACCCGCTGGATAAGCCTAACTGCTCACCCACACTACCACATAGAGAGCTGTTCGTACTTTCCTAATTTAGCCTCTGCTATACCTCTGGGGACTCCCTGGACTCTGTGCAAGCAAAACCTTACTTTGGCATAGTATATACAGAGCCAGCTTCTTACATGCTAGAACAGCACATTTAACATTACTTGGCCTACCTAATGGGGTGAAGATGGTATCTTTGTGATTGAGACTCACAAAGCTTATATAACTGAAGTATTTCACTCATGGGTCACTTTTCGGGCAGTAAATGCAACTACACAAACATTTCACATGTACACTGACCAGTGCAGAGTATATAATGACTTAGAAACACCATTGACATTTCACGAACACACAAATTGGTTCCAAGGCACCCTTCCATCATGCATTAGACAAATTTTGACTGAGTCCCCACAGCCATAATGGGGCTACACAACCTGCATGTAGCAGCTAAATGCCTTACCCAAACTTGGGACTGCTAAATGCGGGTGAATTACGCACTGACTTCACTGGTCTAGTTAGACTATACAGATGTTTAACACAGTTTGTTATGCACAAAATAACAACTGATCCAGTGAGGGCTGTTCAAGCTGTCCAGCTACAGTTAGCTGTGTCTGCGATTACTCGTGTAACTATTAATGCTATTATGGGAAGGATTACTGCTAGACAGGAGGACATTCTGTTGTGGATTGCACAAAAAACAAATCAGCTCGAAGCAGTGTCTCTCCAGATGAGCCCTCAAGACAAACAGGATTCTCACAATGGCACCCCAGAATAAACATACAATTCTTACTTTGTGCTTGCCACTTGGAATGGTTCTGTGGGAAAGTAGGATCTTGTGGGATAGATACCCCCACGTTTTGCCTGATGTTAGTGTATTTTGACTGTAGTTCACTGGGATTCTGCTAATCTGGATTCGAGTGGTTGTGCTCTCTCGTCTAAATTTGATGGTAAGTACTTTGTACCCCCAAAAATTGGCATACTGGGGAACCCCTATAAGTCCATGGTATATGGTACTGAGGTACCCAGGGCATTGGTACACCAGGGGGTCCCCAATGGGCTTTAACATGATTGTGCCACCCATGGGAGTCCATACAAACTATGCCTGCAGAGCTACTATCGCAGTCTGCGTGAAATAGTGTGTGAACCTTTCACTTTAGATATAAGGTCCAAGGGCATGGTGCAGGGTTCCAAGTGTGTGGGTACCTCTGCACGAGCAGAGGCACCCCTACAAACCCAGGATTCATTTTTTTGGGCTTTATAAGTGCAGCACTAATCACAAATTGACCCAGTCCTACTGGCAAAACATTAATATAGAACTGTAAACAGCTATAGATTGTCAAATGATCGTTCTAATCATACCTCTAATTATAGAGATTATTACTCTGTTTCAGTCCATTGCCATAAATAAAAGGTAGCCCGTCTCTGATAAACACGTAACCAGACAACACAGTACAAACATCCACTAGAAGGACAACATTTGAAAAAAGTGTGAATCGCTAGATGACACCTCACGGGCGCACCACCAATGGGACCCCTGGTTGGTACTCACCAGGATGGCCCTGTTCTCATGATCGGTGTCAAATAGCTTAACGTAAACGTGTCCGAAAACCCAAAGAAAAGAGGGAGACAGTGAATGGTGCAGTGTACGCAAAACTTATATGTGACAAAGACTAACAACGTTCAACATATAACACACAAAATACTGCGCAACAAGATACAACAACCTTTTTACTCATATTTTCTTGTTGCTTACAGTAAACATATAAAATAAAAGGAGGGGTACGAATACTACCTATCGATTCGTACTTAGCTCACAGCCGACATGTTTCATTGCCTTAGGTATTTTATCAGGCAATTTCTTCAGGGCAAACGAAAAATTAGGGTGCCACTGCCAGCGATACTGTGCTTTAACTGCTGGGAGGCACCTTTAGCTTTCATACCGTTACCAATATGGCTATGTAAAATCCTGGACCCATTTCCAAACGGTAAGTATGGTCTTGTCTCCCTTCTATTTTCATCAGTGGAGGGACTTCACTCGACGTCTTCTCAACACCGGAGCTCCGTATTGGTAACGGTATGAAAGCTAAAGGTGCCTCCCAGCAGTTAAAGCACAGTATCGCTGGCAGTGGCACCCTAATTTTTTGTTTGCCCTGAAGAAATTGCCTGATAAAATACCTAAGGCAATGAAACATGTCGGCTGTGAGCTGAGTACGAATCGATAGGTAGTATTCGTACCCCTCCTTTTATTTTATATGTTTACTGTAAGCAACAAGAAAATATGAGTAAAAAGGTTGTTGTATCTTGTTGCGCAGTATTGTGTGTGTTATATGTTGAACGTTGTTAGTCTTTGTCACATATAAGTTTTGCGTACACTGCACCATTCACTGTCTCCCTCTTTTCTTTGGGTTTTCGGACACGTTTACGTTAAGCTATTTGACACCGATGATGAGAACAGGGCCATCCTGGTGAGTACCAACCAGGGGTCCCATTGGTGGTGCGCCCGTGAGGTGTCATCTAGCGATTCACACTTTTTTCAAATGTTGTCCTTCTAGTGGATGTTTGTACTGTGTTGTCTGGTTACGTGTTTATCAGAGACGGGCTACCTTTTATTTATGGCAATGGACTGAAACAGAGTAATAATCTCTATAATTAGAGGTATGATTAGAACGATCATTTGACAATCTATAGCTGTTTACAGTTCTATATTAATGTTTTGCCAGTAGGACTGGGTCAATTTGTGATTAGTGCTTGACTGAGTGGAGGGCGACCTAGTCCTTTATGTCCCTCTTGACTCCGATTATCTGGATATACTTTATAAGTGCAGGACATCCATTTTAAGGTATGTAGTGGGCAATGGCAAGTCGAGATGTCCAGCTACATAATGGCTGTCCCGTAACTGGTCATGTTGGAATCATGCAGCTACACCAATTTCAGTGTTAGTTGCATGATACTGTGTACTGCGCGGCTCCTTAGGGGAACCTACCACCAGAACCTGTTCTGCCCCCCTGCCAATGAGCCTAACTCTGAAAGGGACACCGAACAAAGGATTTCCCGCAAAGGAGATGTGTGACAACCTCTCCTTTAGAATCAGGTATGGTGGGGGTGCTTCCAAACACCACCAGACTGCACTGAAGGACACATTTGATGCCCACTTTGCATAAACAAGTTTGGCCCAGTTCAGGAGCCCTTGGATCCCGCTCTGATGTGAAACTACACAAAGGATTGGGGAGTGTCCAACCCACTGTTCAGCTCCTCCATAGGTAGGGGCCCAGAGCCCCTCTAGGTGGCCACTTGATTCTGCCATCTTCAATCTTGGTCCCTGGGAGCATCGGACCGGCTAGGCAAGCTGTGTGGCATCCCTGACCTCCCCTAATATTTGGGTCACTGCAGATTATGTCCTTCCCCATTTTAGGGATACTTAAGGGCTCCCCTAAGGGTGGGTCCTTCGATTCGTAAGAACTCCATCTTCAAGAACGAACTGCCTCTCTTCTGAAGATCGTCTACCGCCTCTTCTGCTGTTGGATACTGGAACTCTGCTGCTAGATCGAGCAGGACACAGACAAGGCTGTTCTCAGTGGGAAGAATCCTACTCCAACTTCATCTCTGTGCTCTTTCAAGTTTCTGCAAGTCTGTGGCCGTGCAACCTCTGAGTCAGCAAGGACTCTGCATGCATCAAAGCAAGAAGGAATCTCCCTTAGAGTGAAGGAGTCACTTCCTTGCATCTGTAGGTACCTCAAAGTCAACAACTGGTTTGCTGATCCTTTTCCCACGGACACGTCCCGGCTCTGCAACACAAGTCATAGTTTGTTGGCTCTCCAGAGGCTTAACCAGTCTTCCCAACACCTTAGAAGACTGCACTCCTTCTCCAGCCGACTGGAACCGTATCCCTGTGTACCACGTCTGGTTGCCTTTGCCAAGGCTTGTTGATTCTCCTCACCGAAGATCTTCGAGCTTCAAGAAGCCCCAGCCTCAAGCATCCCACAGCTCCAAAAATGACTTCCTGCCTGCATCCTCTGCACTGTGGGCCACCATCTTCTGTGTGCTGCTGAGGCTTCCCTATGACTCCCTTTTTCAAAATAAACAAGGGGAGAAAATCGGCCCCAATCCCTTACTAGCCATCTTTATTGAGTGGAAAAAGGAGTAGGCTATTTGTCCTTGACAGAGGGAGACCCCTACCCCACTGGCGACGAAAGAGTTCAAGGATAGTGTCAGGACAAAGATAGAGATCGTAGTTCAGCAAGGAAAAAATTCCAGTATGCAGTTACTCATTAGTGATATTTTTATGCAGTGGTTTTTGTTTCAGATTTTTTCTCAGATCAATGGAAAATTGTGACAGCCAACACGTGTTTTACCCCCTTTACATGGCCGTCCGGCCTGTAGCTTCCTCAGGGCTGTACATTAACAAATCAGAAGGTGCAGTATTAACAGTGCAAGAGTTGCAACATTAACATTAGTGATAAAGTATTAAATAGAGTTGTTACGATGAGAAGAACATGGCCGATTTTTTAATAATCAAAGAAACCAAAAGACATATACAGTTTATATATAGTTGAGTATTGTTGGAAGACAAGGGACATGATTATACAGAGTGAAGCAGTATAATAGGAAGTGATATTGGAAATAACATGTTAGAGTCAGGGTATACAAGGTGAGACAGGATGTGAGGGACGGGTCCGAAAGGGGAAGGAAACAGGGAAAGAGGAATTAAATTGAATTACCCAATTAACAGAGGGAACAGTTAAGAAGTAAGAGAAAAAGAGAAAAATAGAGAAAAGTATATAGAATCGGTCACCGTGGCAGTACAAACGGACACGAGAATCATATAAGTGCAATGTGGCAAATGATCATATAATGTACATTGAAAGGCAATACATTTTAAGGAAAAAATATGGTATTGATATTAAAATATAATGCAAGATATTTACATATTACGGTTGAGTTTCAGGTCACATGGTCAGTCTCCATTGAATATATAGGGAGAAAAGGTATAAGTATAAATATTGATTGGACACTTTGTGGTGGTCGAGTCAAGGTGAAGGGGCGAAAAAATGGACACAGGCAGTATCAAATAGGGGTGGATGGAATTTGCGTAGTCGTGGTACGCAAAGCTCCGCGAAGCGGTAAAAAATCTCCACGAGCATGCAGAGTTCCGCGAACATGCGGAATTGCTTGTTCTGCCCGTTCGCGAGGGGAACGTAATTTACCGCCTAGGCCTAGTATCTAACTGTATCATTACTTGTCGTATCCTGTATGTCCAGTGAGCTATGAATGGCTCGGTATCAGATCGTGTACTATAGTAGCTAGGCCAAAGTGCAAGTTTGCTTAAGTTAAACGAAGATACGAGTGTTCGCTCAAGTGTAGTGCGAGGACACCTCTGGGCCGAGCAGAGAACGTGAATAAACAAACAAAAAAAACTTTGGCCAAAATGAACTAAAAACGGGGGGGGGGGAGGGGGAGATAGTGTTGTGGTAGTGTGCTGGTTGGTTCATGCCTACCGTGGTTTGATCATATCAGGGCAGGATGTTGTCCCATTTAGGCTGGTTGTCGTACTTCTATAGCGTGGGAAAGAGAAATAAAATAGTCAGGTGCTATCGCCCCTGTGTCGAGAAAGCAGGCACTGGGGTCCACGTAGTAGTCCCAAATAAGGTGCTTACCTCATAAATCAAGGGCGTAATGTCCGGGAAATGTCCGTCATAGCAGTCGGCTTCAGCACCGGTGTTAGGTAGCTGAAGCCTTATGTACATAGCGTCTAGCTAGAATGTCCAGGTCAGATGTTGTTAAGTCTATCTAGTTCCGGTTTACCTGGCAGAGAATAGGCGCCATCTTGGAATGGGAAAGTGCAGTAGATCGTGGAGATCTACATATACCAGTAGTAGTCTAAGGTTATTTACAAAGTGTTACTCTATGGCGATCCTGAGCTAACATGGTTACACAGGTGTGTATCACCTGATAGCAAGAGAAACACGATGTTCAAGTGGGCTACAACACGATAAAGAAATGGGTCAAGTAAATTGTTCATTTCTGGTCTGGTTGGGGATCCTAGCGGGACATGTTATTAATTGCGATACCTAGGACAGTGGGGTGGAATTATATTGTGAGGACCTTAGTATTATCGTCAAGGTATGTTATCATTGCCTCTGAATATGCTACAACATTGGGGTTTGATTTAGAACAATTTACAGCACATTATCTAGGTTCATCATGAAATAACTTTTTTATATGGTTACAGGATCCGGAGCTAGTCTGGGCATGAGTCATTCTTTGCCCAGCCAGACGTGCATTTCCGGGTCCTTGTTCAAACCCAGTTTGATTGTGTTACAATTGAGGATAAGTTCACTTTCTCTCCTCCTCAATTTGAGGTCACGGTTTCTCCTCTCATTAGGCTGGTCGTACCACTTCCAGACCAAAGAAGGTGAAGTCTTTTTTTGTGTGGATGTGCAATCAATCAATCAATCAATCAATCATGGCATTTGTAAAGCGCGCTACTCACCCGGGTGGGTCTCAAGGCGCTGGGGCAGGGGTAAGTTACTGCTTGAACAGCCAGGTCTTGAGCTGCTTCCTGAAGGAGAGATGGTCTTGGGTTCGCTGAAGGTGGGTGGGGAGGGAGTTCCAAGTCTTGGCTGCCAGGTAGGAGAAGGATCTTCCTCCGGCGGTGGCTCTGTGGATGCGTGGTACGGTGGCGAGTGCATGGCTGGTCGATCGTAGCTGGCGGGTGGGCGTGTAGAAGGTCATGCGGTCATTGAGGTACTTGGGGCCCAGGTTGTGGAGAGCCTTGTGTGCGTGGGTGAGGAGTCTGAACGTGATTCTCTTGCTGACGGGGAGCCAGTGCAGGTCTCTCAGGTGTCCGGTGATGTGGCTGTGTCGGGGGATGTCGAGGATGAGTCGTGCGGAGGCGTTCTGGATGCGTTGGAGTCTTTTTTGAAGTTTGGCTGTGGTTCCGGCGTAGAGGGTGTTACCGTAGTCTAGCCGGCTGGTGACGAGTGCCTGGGTGACGGTCTTCCTGGTTTCCGTGGGGATCCATCTGAAGATTTTGCGGAGCATTCGCAGGGTGTTGAAGCACGAGGATGAGACGGCGTTGACTTGTCTGGTCATTGACAGGGAGGAGTCCAGGATGAAGTCCAGGTTTCGTGCGTGGTCCGTTGGTTTGGGAGCGGTGCCCAGGGCCGGGGGCCACCAGGAGTCATCCCAGGCGGAGGATGATGATCCCAGGATGAGGACTTCCGTCTTGTCTGAGTTCTGTTTAAGGCGGCTGTTTCTCATCCAGTCGGCGACGTCTTTCATCCCTTCGTGTAGGTTGGCTCTGGCGGTGGTGGGGTCGTTGGTGAGGGAGAGGATGAGCTGGGTGTCGTCGGCGTAGAAGATGATGTTGAGGTTGTGCTGGCGTGCGATGGCTGCGAGGGGGCTCATGTAGACGTTGAAGAGGGTTGGGCTGAGTGAAGATCCTTGTGGTACGCCGCAGATGACTTCGGTGGCCTCGGATCTGAACGGAGGGAGGCGGACTCTCTGGGTTCTTCCGGTGAGGAACGAGATGATCCACTCCAGCGCTTTCTCTCGGATTCCAACGTTGCTGAGGCGCTTCACTAGGGTGCGGTGGCAGACGGTGTCGAATGCTGCAGAGAGGTCCAGGAGGATGAGGGCCGCTGTTTCCCTGTTGTCGATCAGGGTTCTGATGTCATCGGTGGCTGCGATTAGGGCGGTCTCGGTGCTGTGGTTGGCCCGCAACCCGGACTGCGAGGGGTCGAGGGATCCGTTCGTCTCGAGGAAGGCGGCAAGCTGTTTGTTGACGGTCTTCTCGATGACTTTGGCCGGAAAAGGAAGGAGCGAGATGGGACGGTAGTTCTTGAGGTCGGTGGGGTCCGCTGTTGGTTTCTTCAGGAGGGCGGTCAGCTCGGCGTGCTTCCGGCTCTCCGGGAAGGTGGCGGTGTGGAAGGAGGAGTTGATGGTGTCTCGGAGATGGGGTGCGATGGTGGCGTCGGCTTTGTTGAAGACGTGGTGTGGGCACGGGTCGGTTGGTGAGCCGGAGTGGATGGAGTTCATCGTGCGGGTGGTGTCTTCGGTGCTGATCGGGGTCCAGTTGCAGAGGGTGGTGGTAGCGGGTGCTGGTTCGGTGGTAGGGTGCGTGGTCAGTGCGTCGAAGCTGTTGTGTATGTCGGCGATCTTGCGGTGGAAGAACGAGGCGAGTGAGTTGCAGAGGTCTTGCGAGGGAGTGATGTCGTTGTTTCCGGCGCTGGGGTTAGAGAACTCTTTGACGATGCTGAAGAGTTCCTTGCTGTCGTGGGTGTTGTTGTCCAGCAAAGCTGGAAGTGTTCAGTAAGTGGGTGGCCAGTGTGGTATTTGTGTATGTTCCTGTAGTGTTCTTGAATATGTATTCGTAATGGTCGAATTGTACTACCAATATATGTTCGGTTGCAGGGGCAAGAGAATACTATAATGCATAAGCTGTTTTGGGGAAAGGTGGCACAACTTAAAGTTTAAGAGTCGTTTTTAAGCGACTGCACTCCTTCCCTTTAATCATTGCACTTGTACTCCATCTCATTGAATGAAATGCGTGCGAACATAAGCCCTGAAAACGCCCCTAATCACAGCTCAATTAGAAAAAATACGCAAAAAGGACACATTTCTCCTGCGCCCAACTGTCGCACTGCTGAAAAGGAAATCCTTCCTGAATGAGACACTTCCTCCAAATTTACATGATTTTTATCAATTCATCAATCATAGTCCAAAACCTTTTATCAGGCTTATTTCTTAATATTTAACTACCACGGAGACAGCATGTTTGCCTCCACCCACATCCAAATTAAACTGCAAACCATCCATTGTTAACACTAAAAGTAAAACCCCCATCATGCTCACTACCTTTCCAGCTCACAAAGTAAACATCCCCAGTTTTACCAACATATATATATAGTGACTCAACTCCCTACCAATTAGTGAATTCCTCAAAACTCCAAACCACCCTCATTATCTCCCATTTACCTTCTCAGCGCGCATGAGAAGGTAAATGGGAGATAAAGAGGGTGGTTATCATGCACGTTTTCTGAACTTTACACATGGTTTTAAAGCTAGAAGAGCCGACCCTCGTTACATTTTAGTCTCAACACTCAGGAGGTGTTACTACCTATTCCATGGGAAAGTTATGCCAGCCATGGTTGCAACATTCTACTTTGTCTGCAGTAAAAGAATATCTTTCTCTCCTTTCAGATGACATGGATTTGCAAGATTTTTTGTTAGGTCCTAAGACTGCACATTCTAAATGATTCATTAATGCTTCCTATAATGAAGTTTAAAAACTATCACAAATGGAAGCTGCTGCATGTTTAAGACAAAGAGATCCAGCTAATTTAGAAAAAGTACTTGCTGCTGTTGATAATGGCATGAACACGTTGTAAACTCGTATTTACAGTTTGGGAACATTGAATCCTCTGCAATTGACATTATACAAAATGACTGCACCTATCACTGTAGATAACACAACAGTGTCCCTCTTTCCTTACTATATACTGGGGGTCCAACGCCGGCATGCCTCCATTCAGGCTGCCAAAAAACAGCTACGGATGGAAGGCCTGTTATACTCCATTATGCTCCCTGCCATGCTGAAAGTCATCCGCGATCAACGTGCACTTTTCTTTGAATACTCAGAGGGAGTGTTGGACTGGCTCAGATAACAATACCTTCCTCAGTATTAGCTGACTGGGCACATATCCCATGGATGCTGGGTAAGGGTTTCAATGTTGTCATGGACATAAACCTGGACCGTTCTCACCCTCTACTGCTAAGCACTCCCTCAGTCAAACAGGCCATAGCGCTGAGAGAATGGATGAGGGGGATGGTCTCTGACAGATGCTTGGTGAGCTCTCAACGTAAGGATGCAGGCATACTACTTCTACTCACCCCCATGAGCTACACACCTATCTTATCAGAAACCGTTGCCCTTCTTTACTGCAACCCGTATTCCAAATGAACTGAGTAAAACAGTATCGGACCACAACTTGTTGGTATTGACCCTGGCATGAGGGCAGGTCACAACCCTTATACCGACATGGCAGCCACAGCCACACTTACTAGAAGACAGTGTCTTCAGAGAGGCCTTAGCAACTACCATAGACACCTATTTCAAAGAAAACACTGATACCGCCTCCTCCCTGCTGATAGAGTGGGAGGCCTTTAAAGAGATGGTGAGAGGGGTGTCCCTCAATTCCATAGTGGGTGCGCGCAGGACCATCTACCAAGACGTCAAACATACTGAGACACAGCTTGGCCGCTTTGAAGGTGAGTCGGCCCTACATGATTGCGGGGCGGACAGCTTACAAGAGGCTATAATTAAATATACGGAGCTCCTTGAACGTCTTAGGGTTGTAGACTATGCTGCATACAAACAACACACAGATGCTGAAGGAGATAATGTAGGCACACTTCTGGTGTACATGATCAGGCCAACACAGACTCCTACACCAGTACGCTCAGTGCTTACACCCACACATAGTCACTGCAGAGCGCAAGCAGAGATCAACAGAGCCTTCCGTGGATATTATGGTGAGTTATATGCCGCTCCCACCTCAAACACTTGACAGCGTAGATGTTTTCCTAGGACTACTTCAAGTGTCTGAGACAAATGAGGAAGAGTTGGGAGCCCCCTTTCACCTAGAGACATCTGTCATGCAATTAATGAACTCCCATGTGAAAAAAACACCAGGACTGGATGGGCTGCTGGTGGAATTTTATGCCATGTATGCTACCTGCATGATTCCACAATGGGAACACCTTTATAATGCTTCCCTAGAGGAGGGATCCCTACCTTCCACCATGAGCCAAATCTTGGTCACTGCTCTACTGAAGCCGGGTAACAACCCTGAAGCCCTGTCCTCTTATAGACCCATTTCTTTTCAACACAGCATACAAAACATTAAATAAATTTTTAGCAGGTAGACTACTCCCTTTGCTCCCTCGGCTGATAAATGCAGACCATTGTGGCTTTATCTAACCCCAGCGCAGCACCTCACTAAGGGTTAGACGGCTATATCAGGTGATGGAGGTGACCCACACACACTACCCAGTGGCTGGCTACCTCTCCCTGGACCTGCAACAACCGTTAGACACGTTGGAGTGGGACTATATTCTGCTCCCATGAAATGTATCCCCCAACCTGTATACAGTGAATATTGTTATTATACACCAACCCCACTGCCAAGGCAAGAACAGGTGCTGACATATCATTGAAATCCTCAGTTTTCCACGGCACCAGTCAGAGGTGCCCAGTGTCGCCACTATTATTCATTTTGGCCATGGAACCCCTGGCGCAATGACTTCAACAAATGGCCCACCCCTATGACATGCCACAAGGACAAATGATCCATATGGTTTCCATGCATGCAGATGACATGATTATATATATCTGAGACCTCCAAATAGATGACACCGCTGTCTGATTTGCTCCACATATTTGACAGACTATCTGGCCTCAGGGTCAACCATGTCTAACTTATTGCATACTGTTTCGAGAATAATATAGACTGTGACACATTACCCTTGGGTATATATAATATACCACTGGCCCCTCACGCAATCTGGTATCTGGCCATCCAGACTTCTCAAAGCCCGGAAGACTTGCTGGCCGTGAATCTTCTGAAAGCCATTACATCATCGAAATCTCACATCAAATTTTGGGTCACACTGTTTTTGTTAGCAGCAGGCCGGATATCGCTGGCCAAGATGATGATGTTACCCTGCCTGCTATATTACTTTGTCAATTTGCCTGTAGGTATCCCTGTGACTACCTTCCAGACACTTAAGGACTCATTGACAGAAACTCATGTGGAGTACAGGACAAGGGAGTGTCGGCTTGCCCAAAATGCAAGTGTCCCCAGATGAGGGAGGGATGGGCACCCTGGATTTTAAAGCCTACTGTCTAGACATGCAGCTTCAGTGGTTATCCTACTGGTTGGCGGGCCACCACCTACAGGAAATAACTATATGCCACAAATGCTGAAAGCTGGCAGATTTAAATGATTACTCCTTTTGGAAACAACAAATTTCCCATTATTCTCCATTAATGCTACAAATTGCACTGACCTGCTGGAAAGGTGTCCTCAGATAAACAAGGTCACCCCCCAATTATGCCCCTAATATACTGCTGAGGGGTATACCCACACTACTGGGACACTCACAGTAGCTAAACTGTTACCCTTGAAAACCAACGGGGTCAGGACGATAGGGGATTTATTCTCAGAGAGTGTGCTTATGTCACATGAAGAATTCACTCAGGTCCATGGTTTACCACATTCCCTTTTTCTAACCCATACTAATATAACATGTTGTCTCTGTACATATTGGACCCTATAGGGCACGAAGCCAGCTACACACACATACAAATGGTCTATAACATAGGACATGGTAAATATCTAGATAAATGGCTCTACAGAGGAATACATGCCCACATTCAGGACCCCATGGATTCACTTTAAGAGCATCTTGGCCATGCATTACATGACTTTGTCCTGGAATACCTGCGTAAGATTTCCCACAACTCGGGATCCAAGTTCATACAATCCGCGCTAGCACACAGAGTATATTTGACACCGCTGAAACTTCATACACTTTTCCCTGCTGCCTCTCCCACCTGCCCTAGATGTCATACAGATGCTGTAGATCTGTTACATATGATGCAGGACTGCCCAGTATTGACATCTTATTGGGAGGAGGTATAGAATGCACTGTCCACTCTCATGGGAACTGCTCATTGGGATAATGTGGAAAACTGCCTCCTGGGCCTCAATCCCAAACCAAGAGTTTTAAAGTCACAGCTTGGTTTGTAGATTTGTTGCTCCTTCTGGCCAAACAACAGATCACCAGTAGATGGAAATCCCCAAGGGCACAGGTGGTCTCAGGCTGGAGGGAGGAGGTCATACGATGTAGAGCGGCTGAAAGATATGCCTTGCAGAGGGAAGAATACAGAGGTCTCTGTAACCGACTTATAGCCATGATGTGGGACACCTTCCTAGAAGGCCTCAAGTCCCAAGTAGACCCTGAGTAACATCTGTAGATAATATGCCATTCGAAACCACCCTTCCTCCCCACTCTTTCCCCTCCCTTTTCTCTCCTGGTTAGCAATGTCCCACTCTCGCTATGCGCCCCATCCCCTTGAGACTATACTTGCACAACGTTACATCATTCCATGTACATGATCCCATACAGAGGGCATTAATCCTTTTATGCTCCACAATGTATGAAGGCATGAATCAGAGATGACTAGTTGGGGTTGTGATGCTCATAAGTGAACTGTTGCGTCACCTTTCCTTTACTGGTAGAGTATGACACAGTCATGGATGAAACCTATACTATCTCAGCTGTATCGGCTGGTGTAGTCTATTGCTGAATAATACTAAGATATAGTAGATATGGGCAAATGTGCTGCAGGTTTGAACTTTGTACTATTATCATATGTGACTAGTCTGTACCATTTGACGATTTCTAAACCACAATACACCAAGGGCCAGATGTAGGTAAATCTCTTTTTCCGACTGTTAAATACCGACTCATACCGAATCGGTAATCAAGAATCGGAAAACGTGATTGTGCAAAAAAATCGGTAAATTTTACCGAATCGGTATCGTTCGGAATATCCAATCGGTATTTACCGAATCAGTATTTACCGATTCGGAGAATCCCGATTTGGCAAATCACATACATTCCTATGGACCTTCTGGCCCATAGGAATGAATGGGATTTACCGAATCGGGATTTTCCGAATTGGTAAATACCGATTCGGTAAATACCGATTCGGAAGTTTGAAAATCGACATGTGAGCCTGCCAACCAATCAGGGACACCCTACACACCCCACAACCAAGGCCCAGAGAATCCAACCAATCAGAATGAAACACCCCTCCCCAGTACCTGGGAGTGGCCACACCCATGCAGGTGCACAGCAACAGAACAAACAAAGGAGCTGAGGTGAGAGGAGCTGAGTATCCAGAGCCAAGCTGTGCAACAGAATGGAGTCTCAGGAAGGGCAAAAGGATCGTGGAGAGTGCAAAAATAAGATCAAGTTCAGCCCAGTAGAACTGCAGGTGGTTGTAGAAGAAATTGTGAGTCACTACAACCAAATTTTTGGAAAACAGTCTCTGCATGTTGCAGAGTCTGTGAAGAGGAACATATGGCTTGGCATACAGGGCAAAGTCAATGCCATTGGTGTGACGCACAGGGAGATCGATGACATTAAAAAACGATGGTATGACCTGCGCATCATAACAAAAAAGAAGATTGCTGCCCAAAAAAGGAGGCTGGTGCGACAGGAGGTGGCAGGAGCAAAGCACCAAAACTGACTGAGATGGAGGAGCTTGTTGAAACAACCCTGGAGCCAGAATGCATCCATGGGATTGGAGACCTGGACAGTACAGCAAGAGCAACAAAGAAACAAGGTAAGATGCATGTAGCCTAATCCACAACCATTACCCTGAACCCGTACCCCACTGTGTATAATCATTACACTGCAGAACAGCTCATACTTGGGGCCAGAAATGCATCATGGTAGACGTAGTCATGAGTACATACATGCAATGCATACACCACAAGACTCAGCAAGGCATGCCACACACATCTCCAAACACACAATGTACACTGGGCAAAGGTGTGTAAACAATTTATTTAAGAACTACACACAGGTGAACAACAACATTGACCCTATGTCAATTTGATTCCACAGGAGATTCCTCACGCAGTACAGCACCAGCAAGGGAGGAGAGGGCACCAGCAACTAACAGAAGAGAAAAAGAGAAACAAAGCACAGGTCATAGCGCTGTAGAAGGAGGCAACAACACAACCCAGGAAGCCTCAACACCAAAGCGAGCCTCAACACCTGTCCCGCTATCACCTCTATTGTTTGGATCTCCTGAATTGGAAAGCACACCGCTTACACCAAAACCAATGTCCAGGTCGTCCATACAGGGAAGGGCAAGTAGGCCTGATGTGCCCCCTCAGAGGATCCTGCAAACCTCAGATGAGGAGGATGAGGATGTAGAAAATCAAACAATTGCGCCTGTGGCTGACATGGCCAGACCACAGATTTCAGCAGGCACTGCGCGCGCCAGTGTCCTTGGCAGGAGGGCACGTGAGGGTGACGATGGGCAGGAAGGTGGGAGCGTATTCTGTGGCCTGGAGGTCACAATGGTCAAAGTACAGCGCATGCAGGCCAAGGCACTGTTGGCCGTGCATAGGCAGGTGCGCAGCATGAACAATAAAATGTCAAACATAGACAAGGGAATAGGCCACATTGCTTGTAGTTTGGAGGCAATTTCCAAGGGGATGTCAGACATCTCTACATACATGGGTGTACTGTCTGATAAGTTGGACAGGGATCAACTAGAGCTTCGCAGGGAGTGGCAGTATATGCGGCAGCAGTCCAAGGCACTGAACAGATTTGCTACAGCTACATCACTACTGTGCCGCCGCTCAATATCCATGCAGGATGCAATTGTGCACTGCTGCACAGACTTGACACGGGGCATGGGAAGAGTGACCTCTGCGATGGAGCAGATGCTCACCACTCAAACAGGCAATGCTGGTGACATGGGTGTGGAGGAGACAGAAGGGTCCACCAGCAGGAGTGGCTCCAGCACACCTGTACCAGAGGTGCGCAGAAGCGTCAGGCGCAGCAATGCTGAGTCAGGCCCCAGCCGATATATGGAAACCCAGGCACATAAATCCCGCAATGTAGTGCGTGGGCGTAAGCATTGAACATTGCCTAAAATACACAGGACTGCACACAGTCACGGCAACTGAGCACACGCAGTCATGGACATGGACATTGATGGACAATGGCTTTTCCATTGTAATCATGATGTAGTGAATATTAAACTACACTCGTCAAAGACTATACCTGTCTGTGTGTCATACATTACCTAGAAATATCGACGTTTAATCTCTGTCCGTCTCAATCTTCCATCTGTTGCTGCTGCTCCTGTTGCTTGGGGGTCTGCATGTTCTTGGTCATCATCCATGTCCTCTTGATGTGTCACCTCCACCTCTGTGCCTTCTTTGGTGGCAAGATTGTGCAACATGGCACAGGTCACTATAATCTTGCAACACAGGATGGGGGTGTACTGTCGTGCACCTCCACTCTTGTGGAGGCAGCGGAACCTGCTCTTGAGGAGTCCAAATGTGCGCTCCACTACGTTGCGAGTTGACCTGTGTGCCACATTATAACGCCTTTCGCCTCTGTTAGTTGGATTGAGGTACGGTGTGAGCACAAAGGAACGCAGGGCATATGCACTATCGCCTAGGAGGGAATAAGAGGTCCATGAGTTACATACACATGACACATACATCTGCCATTCATATCAGGGTGTGTTACACTTATTTACCTAGCAGATATCCATCACCAAAATCTCCAGCAACAAGCCGTGTGTATATTCCGCTGTTCTGGAAAATGTAGGAGTCGTGCGTGCTCCCAGGAAATTTGGCCACTATGTCTGTGATGATGTTGCCAGCATTGCATATCACCTGCACATTGATGGAGTGCGTTGACTTACGATTTCTGTAGATGTGTTCAGTGGCTGAAGGTGGGCATAGTGGAATGTGGGTGACATCTATGCAGCCTATCACATGTGGGAAGTGTGCCAGTTCATAGAAGTCAGTTTTTGTTTTTGCAAGTTCCGCAGGTGTGTCAGGGAACCGGATGTAATGTTCCATTCTCTGCGTCATGGCATCCAGGAACTTCCTGAAAAAACAGGACAGGCAGCTCTGGGACACACCACCTACTGCAGCAATCACACTCTGGTAGCTCCCAGAGGCAAGCAGGTGTAGGCTACACAGCACCTGCACATGGTGTGGGATGGCGTGGGCCCTGGGTGTTGGGTGATCCAGGTATGGGTGGAGGTCCCTAATTAAGTCCAGGATGGTTCTGGGGTGTAGCCTGTACCTCTGCAGTATCTCAGGCTCAGTCAGTTGGAACAGGGTGATCCTCTGCCTGTACACCTGCTCCACCCTTCTCCATACCCTCTCTCCTGCTGCCTGTAGCCTTTGCCGCCTCGCAATCACATAGAATGCCGCCATTCTTCCAACACTGTTGCATTTTGGGCCCTTTTTTATAGCCTGCACCTGGTTACCACCTGCTTTCAGTCCATGGTAAATACCGACTCTTAAATACAGAATTTCATGGAATTCAGTATTTTTGGCCTTTCCTACATCTCGATGGGCATTTTTTTCAATTTCTTATTTACCGATTCGGAAAATAAGAACTCAGTAAATAAGGAATCGGTAAATATCGATTCGGTAAATAAGGAATCGGTAAATACCGAATCGGATTTTTACCGATTCATATTTGCCGAATTGGTAAATTTTTAACACCTACATCTCATTTTCCAAATACCGGTCGGTAACGGCTGAAATTACTGATTTTCGGCAGTTACCGACCGGTATTTGCCTACCTACATCGGGCCCCAAGTGTTAAAAAAAATACTAAATTACATGTCTTTATTATACCATGGGCAGAGTCAGCTTAGGTCTATTATGCAGTTGAGCTAGACACTACAAGTTTTAAAATCTCACTGCGTGCCATGGAGATACTTCAGCACAACAGAATTCTTCTTGCCTTTTAATTTAAAACGTAGGCAACAAGTCATGATCCCATTTGCTCTGGTATGGACCCTGCCTTAAATCATGTTACTGTTGTTGCGGGCCCTCGCCTGGTTGCCCCAGGGCCAAGGCACACAACAGAAGCACATGGAATAGTTGCTCCCCCCTGCCCTGTAGTTGATAAAGGGGATAGCCTGCACTTTTCGTCCCCTCCCAACTCTGGGATTGTGCTTAATTTGCCACCTGAATCGACCCCCTATGTCATTGTTCGGGGGAATGCCGCTCGCTCTTATTCTTCTGTTGAATCATTTCAGAATAAGGTGGTACATTGGTTCAGTTTGCATAGGTCTTGCAGTGTCGGGTTAGCGGATTAAATCATATTGGCCCGCCGAGTAAGATGGATAGTCAAGGACAGGACACCATGGGCTGGTGAGTCCGTGGTGGTTCAAATCAGGTGTTTGTTTGGCACGACTACTCACCCGTAAGGGTCTCAAGGCGCTGGTGGTGTGGGGGTATTCGCAGATTCCAGTCCATCAAGAAGGGGGCAGGTTTTGAGGTTTCTTGCGAAGATGGAGACCAATGTTATCTGTCTGAGGTGGAGTGGAAGGTCGTTCCAGACACTGGCCGTGCGGAAGGAGAAGGAGCGGCCTCCCGATCTGGTCTTTCTGGTGTGGGGGACCACGGCGTAGGTGAGCTGGGCTGATCGTAGGGTCCTTTGGGGTGCGTGGAATTTAAGTCGGCTGTTCAGGTGTCGTGGAGGGTCTTGTGAGCGTGGGTTAGCATCTTGAACGTGACTCTAGCTTCGATGGGGAGCCAGTGGGGTATGCGCAGGTCCTGGGAGATGTGGTAGTGGCTTGGCAGGATGAGGACCACTCTTGCAGCGGCGTTTTGGATGTTCTGTAGCTTGCGGTGAGGTTTTTGTTTATTCCGGCATAGAGTGTATTGCCGTAGTCGAGCCTGCTGGTTACCAGGGCGTGATTGACAGTCTTTCTGTGTTTGAGGTGGATCAATTTGAAGGTCTTACGTAGGAGGTGGAGGGTGTGGAATCAGGAGGACGAGACGGAGTTGATCTGGCGCTCCATTTTGAGCTCTGAGTCCAGGATGATTCCCAGCTTGCGTGCGCGATCCGTGGAGGTGGGTGGGCTTCCGAGGGTGGGGGGCCACCAGATGTCGTTCCAGGCAGCGGGTTTGGGCTAGCGGAGCAATGTAGACGTTGAAGAGCGTAGGGCTGAGGGAGGACCCCCGGGAGACTCATCAGGTGGTAGGTGTAGGGTCTGAGAGGAAATGGGGGGGTGGGGGGAGTCTGACCCGCTTCGTTCTGCCAGAGAGGAAGGAGCGGATCCAGTCGAGGGCCTTGTCTTGGATCCCTGTGTCGTCGAGTCTGCGTATTAGGGTGAGGTGAGAGACTGTGTTGAATGCCGCTGAGAGGTCGAGGAGGAGGAGGGCTGCTGTTTCTCCTTTGTCCTTTCTAAAGTTCAAAAGCTGCCTAAAAGCCTTCTACCTCAACGTGCCTTCCCCAACGCAATTGCGTGACTCACAAGCTCTAACCTGACAGTCACCGGACCTCACGCACCCTCAACCTACCTCATCCCCTCTCTCCACCCTATCGCAAGGGGTCTCCACCACTAGAATTTCTCAGGATAAAACTTTGCCGCGTCAGCAAGAATACACCCTGACCACTCTACCTCAACGATGACCTCCGATCCCCTGATCCCTATTCCTCAGCGTCCCACCTCAGCCCTCAACTCTTGTGTACTCTCCGAACACTTATGTTTGTTTGTATTATGCTCTTTCTAGTTTGCACATAGGGCAGGTTCCCGGTTGCCAAGGGACCTTTTAAAAAACTTCCCAGGCTACATGCATACCACAACTTCAATATGGCAGCAAGGTATGCGGTTATGCCCATTTGGATAGGATTCAATCGGCAGAGAATCCATTTCTAAGCCAGAAGGTACAGGTTCCACATTCTAACCCAGCTTTTTCGATGCAAGAGCAGCTTAACCTTTCACAAGTGACGGACTTGATATCCCTCAGCCCTCTTTTGTGTTGGAATAAGTAGGGATGAATTGAAGTTAAATCAGTTGATCTTTGCAGACTGTTTGGCCCTTCATCAGGCACATAACATGCCATGGATAGCCTAAGTTAAGGCAGCTTTTACATTCATAGGTAGGCCCAATATTTTTGAGGACCTTGCGTGAGCTGGGCTGTTCTTAAACTGTTCAGGTGTGGAGAGAGAGCATCTGGAGCTGCAAAAACCATCAGTGCGAGGTCCTATGATGTTGAAAACAGTGCAGGGGCTAGAGGCATAGTTTGCCACGGTTCGTCCACAGCAAGATATGTTTTAATTGGCCAGGTTTAGGTTTAACCAACTGCATCATCTTTTGGCATCTCCATGTGGGTGGGCATGGTCTGAGGCAAGGTTGCCCTGTGGCTTCAACAATAAGTCTCTGCAGGACACTTTGCATTTTATAATGTTTTGTTCGTTTTTTAGATGGCCAAGAAAGTGGTTTTTAATCCCTGAATTTTAACCAAGTTAGACCAGTCTTGTTGTATCTTCAGATGCTTCCCACTGACTGTGTTACTTTTACTGATTTATCGTTTTTGCGAGCGGCTATGGTGTCCATGAGATCGAGATGTGACTAATAGATGCAGTCACTGAGGAGGTTGTGTTTTACCGCTTTATTGATTTTTACCATTCTATGTTACTGTTTAATCATTTTTGTGGGTTGCTTTGGCATTCAGGAGATCGAGATTTGACTAACAGTTGTAGTGTCTGAAGGGGGTGTATTTTACTGTTTTATTGACCAGTATTATTTTATGTTATTTATCAGTAATGGATTTTATAATGAAGATGCTGTTTGTATTTCGTTTATGGTGATTTTATCGACCACATAAAGATTTCGGATTTGAAAATATTGACTAGAGTAACTAATTTCTGCATTGATGTCATCTTATGTAAGTCTATCTGTAATTTTCTTGCAATTTGAAGCATCTTTAGCAATTCTGTTTTCTCGCAGTAACGCTGACACGTATCTTCAGTGCAGCTTGAATCTCTACTCATTATGTCCTGCGTCACAGCTATAAAGACTACGTTGACCTTCATTTTATGAATAATGTGTGGCCTTCTTAAGTTCCTTCATACGATGATCTTGAGCAACTTTTGACAGATTATCTTTCATTTCATATTATAGAGCATCAATTTATCCAAGTGACTACTACTAGGGGTGGGCGGAATTTGCGTAATAGCGTCAGGAAAATCTCTGTGAAAAATGTCAGAGAACACGCGGAATTGCTTGTTCGAGATGCTTTTTTACTGTTCGCAATCGTTGTTTCCATGCTCGGGGGAAAATATCTCACAAACACGAATTTGAGAACGAGAACAAGCAAAAAAGTTCGCGAAGTCGCGGAACGCAGAATTTTGAACAATTTCGCGTTCTCCGTGGAATGCGAAATCACCCAAATTTCGCAAATTTCGCGAACGGAACAGAATTTACAGCCCAGGCCTAACTACTACTCACCAGAAATTCCTCTATAATCTTTTACAACCATTATCTATTCCTTTAATCAGTAAATTGCTTTTGCTTGAATCTGATTTCAGTGGGCTGTTTAGTTTCCACCAGGCAGGGTAGCAGGGTGGGGGTTTCTCTAGTTTACATAGGGTAGTTATAGTTACACTACCGAGCAGCAACAATGTATTGTTCGATGACACCACCGGGGGTCCCTCTTTTCTGTGTGGAGCTTATGACTTATCTTTCCACACACACCATGTCACTCCCATCTGGTCCCCAAACTCTTTTAACTATTCTGTTGTGGAAAGCAAACGGCCTCGGCAACAATATTAAGCAGGGAAATGTCCAGCAATTCATCCCTAAGCATGCACTCAATGTGGTGCTGCTGCAAGAGACACATCTACTAGGCAATACTTGTAAAGCAATGTCCAGAGGGGACTAAACCATGGTGGCACACTGTGATTATACAACTGGCTCACAGGGAGTGGATATCAACTCCCTATATCCCACACAAGGCTTGGGTTGACCACCACGGTAATTATGTGGCACAGATGGGTATTTGAGATGGGACGCCAATCAACCTGTGTTCAGTAAATGTTCCGCCCCAACATCATTGTCTCATGCTTCCGAGGCTGAGTGAGATGTTGCTCCAGCTGCTGGAGGGTGTCCTACTCCTTGGTAGTGACTTCAATGCCCTTCTTTCACCTGATCTAGATAGGCACACCCGTGCCAGCACTACCCACTGGGATCCGACGGTGTTATATTTTGTCACCGCCCTAGGCCTGACTGATATCTGGCGTTCGAGACATCCGTTAGAAGAAAACAAGTTACTTACCTGTAACTTTAGTTCTCCCGTATTGGAATCTTTCATAGATTCACATGCCTGAATCATTTCCCGTCGTCGAGACGGTAGTCTCCAGTATATATAAAAGCAGTGCTTAGTAGTATAGCGAACTGAAAAGAGGCCTAGGCCCATTTCCCTTTGCAACCCATAGCCTTTGTTATGTAAAAAAGGCCCAAACTTTTCTCTGAAACAATCAGAGCTCCTCACCATCTAGAACACTCCCGAGAGAACCTTCTGCCCCTCAGATTTTTCGCGCACTTGTGTATATATCACACTTCCTGTGCTAAATCCGAGGTGAGCCTCTCAGGGGAGGAGGGTGGGTGCATGTGAATCTATGGAAGATTCCAATACTGGAGAACTAAAGTTACAGGTAAGTAACTTGTTTTCTTACTCCAGTATTCGACCTTTCATAGATTCACATGCCTGAATCAGAATAGCAAGCAGTGAAAAAACAAAGCACATTTCTCTGATACATTTCATAATCATGCAATACAATTTGAGAAAGAAGCATAATCTCATATATACATCAACACGTATATAAAATGCGACTTTGTAAACAAGAGAAATTACGGATGGAGGGATGGAAAAAGGGCTCACCGTTACTGGATGATATTCCGCAGTACCGCCTCTATCACCGCCGCATCAGATTCTGCGGCTGCCTCCAAGCAGTAGTGCCTGGTGAAGGTGTGCGTAGATGCCCAGGTCGCTGCTCTGCAGATATCCTGGATTGGCACTCCTCCAAACAGTGCAGTAGATGTGGCCTCCGCCCTCGTGGAATGGGCACGCACTCGTGCATTCAAAGGCTTTCCAGCAGCTTGATGACAGTAGACAATCGAACTAGAAATCCATCTGGCAAATCCCCTCTTTGACAGCGGGAAACTTTTCCTGGGTGCGCTGAAAGCGACGAATAACTGAGAAGACTTGCGAAACGGCTTAGTTTCCTTCAAGTAAAATTTCATACATCTCTGAACGTCCAGCGAGTGCAATACTCGTTCTGCTGCTGTTGACGAATAAGGATAGAAACGTTTCAACACCAACGGTTCGTTCAAATGAAAATCAGTTGGCACTTTCGGAATGAACTTCGGGTTTGTCCTGAGAATCATTCTATCCTCCTGAAACTGTAAGAAAGGCTCCTGAATCGTGAGCGCTTGTAGTTCACCCACTCTTCTCGCTGAAGTCAATGCAATGAAAAGAGCCACTTTCCAGGACAAGAACTTCAGGTCTGCCCTGTGTATCGGTTCAAATGGTGGTTTCATCAACTGAGAGAGAACAATATTCAGATTCCATAATGGTGGTGGAGGCTTTACTGGAGGAAAGACCCTGAAGATGCCCTTCATAAACTGTTTGATAATCCTTGATGACCATAAGGATGGGCCTGACGATGACCTCCTGTAGCGGGATAACGCCGCCAAATGCACCTTGATGGAAGCGTGTGCTAATCCTGACTTTGCCAATAGCAGGATGTAAGGTATAATTTGATGAGGTGCGGCAGTAAGAGGGTGAACGTTATGCCTTTTACACCACAGACAAATCCTCTTCCATTTCATCCTGTAGGTTTTGTTGGTACTCTCCGCTCTGGCCTTGGACAGGATCTCCCAACATTCGTGTGAGATGTTCAGATGGCTAAACTCACAGTGTTCAGGAGAAAGGCTGCTAATCGCAAGGATTTTGGGTCCGGATGGAGCACCTGCCCCTTGGACATTGTCAGAAGTGATGGAATTGGACGCAACCGAATCGGACGGTCCTCCGACAGCAGCAGCAGCTCCGTGAACCAGTGTTGTCTGGGCCACCACGGGGCTACTAGGATCAGTCTGCACAGCTCTTTCTTGATCTTCACCAGTACGCAGGGGAGAAGATGAATTGGAGGAAAACCAAAGGCAAAGATGCCGGACCATGCCATGTAAAACGCATTCCCCCAAGATCCCTTCTGGGGAAGCCAGCTTGCGAAGTACTGGCATTTTCTGTTTTCACTTGTAGCGAAGAGGTCCACTATCGGTGTTCCCCATCTTCGAAATACGCTGTCCAGGATCCCCTGGTCTTGCTCCCATTCGTGGCAGGATGATTTGAGCCTGCTTAGAGTATCCGCCTTGACATTTTGATCCCTCGGGAGGTGTTCTGCTGCCAATGATATTCCTTGCTGAAGAGCCCACTCCCATATCTCCTGGGCTTCCTGAGACAGGGAGACAGGGAGAGAGATCTCGTTCCCCCTTGCTTGTTCACATAATGCATCGCCGTAGTGTTGTCTGTTCTTATCAACACCGGCGAGCCCCTTATCCTTGGCAGAAAAGCCAGCAATGCCAAGCGGATTGCTCTTAGCGCCAGCAGATTTATGTGTAATTGCTGCTCGTGCGCCTTCCAACAACCGCTGACTTGAAGGTCCTGAAGGAAAGCTCTCCATCTTTCTAAGGACGCATCCGTCATTACCACTAGAGGAGCCGCTCTTGTCAGAAACGTCAGTCCTTGAGACACATTTCCTTTTTGTGTCCACCACTTTGCTGCCTGTACCATCACTGGTGTCACCCATATTGTATCGTCGAAGGATCCCTTCGCTTGACGCCATTGAAGATCGATCTGCTCTTGTCATGGTCTCATCCTTAGCCTGCAGCAAGGTACCAGGGGAATACAAGATGACATCATGCCCAGCAAGGATTTGTACCTGCGGACTGAAAGAGACTTTCTTTTTACAAAGTCTTGGAAGAGGGACACAATCCTCAGTTGCCTTTCTTCGGAGGGAAACGCTTTGTTGCATTCCGTGTCCAATTTTGCCCCCAGAAATGTGATCACTTTTGCTGGGTGGAGGTTTGACTTTCCCTCGTGGTGAGTCAATCCTAGATTGGCGAATAAGTCTATGCAGGCCTGTGTTGACGTTCTGGCCTGTACCTTTGATGGCGCTTTGACTAACCAGTCGTCGAGGTAAGGAAATACTTGATGTCTTTGTCTCCTCAACACAGCCGCCACTGGAGCCAGGCATTTCGTGAAAACTCTCAGCGCTGACTTCAAGCCGAATGGCAGTACCCTGAATTGGTAATGTCTTCCGGCTACTAAGAACCGAAGGTACTGTGTGTGCAGGATGGATCGGCACGTGGAAATACGCGTCTTGCAGGTCCAATGTGGTCATATGATCTCCTGGGTTTAATAACGGAAGGATGTCCTGCAGAGACACCATCCTGAAAGATTGTTTCTTGAGATAGGTGTTTAAGGATCTGAGATCCAAAATGGGGCGCCACTGGAGCTTGTTTTTCTTGATAAGAAAAAACCGGGAGTAAAACCCCTTGTTTTCCTGGGATTTCGGTACCGGTTCTATTGCTCCCTTTCGGAGCATTGTCCGAATCTCCTGCCGGAGTTGATGCAGATGGTTGGCTCTCTGGCGCATCGGTGGTGTACAAGGGGGTGTTTCTAGGGTATGACCGAATTGAACTATTTTGAGGACCCATTGGTCCATTGTTATTTTCCACCAAGTGAGCAATCTTTCCACCCAGGGGAGCATCTGACAGAGCCGGAAGATGGAGGTCGTCATTGTCGACGGGTGTTGTCCTTTCCCCGGCCACCCTGTCCTCTTGGAGTTGATCTTGAATATCCTCCTGATTGACATTGGCTGTACTGTTGACGGTAAGGCTGCGATGAGGACGGATATGAAGAATATCTCCCCTGTTGGGATCCTCCTCTATTCGAGGACTGCCCTCTACCCCTGGAGCCACGAAAAGGGGTTTTTCTGTATTGCAGTGTCCCCAGAGCCTTTGCCGTATCTGTATCCTTCTTGATACTCTGCAGAGTATCATCAATATGCTTCCCAAATAACTCTTCTCCATTGAAAGGGAGGTCTAAAATCTTGTTTTGCACCTCCGGTCTAAACGCTGTTGCTCGCAGCCATCCTTGCCTGCGCAGGACCGCAGCTCCTCCCAAGGATCTAAACGCCGTGGTCGCTATATCCATAGCGCAGTCTATGACTTCGGCCGAAGTCCTCTCTCCTTCCATGAGAATCTTCTTCGCCTCCTGCTTCTCTGGTTCCGGCACCTGGTTAATGTATGGAGACAGGTCACAACACATTTGCCTGTCATACCTTCCCAAGATAGCGAGGGCATTAGCTGCTCTCACCAGCAGAGCCGACATTAAGGAAAACCTTTTTCCCGCATTATCCAACCTTCTGCCCTCTTTGTCCGGAGGTGTTGCAATCGGACCAGATGGGTTCCTGGATTTCTGTTGTGCCGCCTGAGTAATAACAGAATCCGGTTTGGGATGACCCAAAAGGCAAGCATCAATAGGTGCCTTATACTTTTTATCTAGTCTGGCCAGGAACCGGCGTTACCGTAGCTGGCGTCTCCATGACCTTTAATCCTTCCTTCCAAATATGAGACACTATAGGCAGGAATCGCACAGATTTCCGATACGAGTCCTTGAAGTCGTAAAAAAAACTCTCCGTCTTCTCCTCTGTCATGGTTAGTGCAAATCTCTTAGTGGCTCTTTCCATCAAATTATGAAATCCACCAATGTCCTCCGGTGGAGAATCTACTGGTCTCTGCGTAGGAGATGAAGGTGAGGGGGTGATATAGTCATGCCATTCTGCACTTGTGTCCGCAAATTCCCCATCCTCATGATCGTCATCAGAGGTATCGTGGTGTGACGTTGGCGGTGGAGACCTAGCAGTAGGCTCCGGCAAAATCTCTCTCCTACAAACCGGTGTCCCTGGTACCGATCGTGTATGTGGAATAACCTCTGGGGCCCGTTGAGCGACTGGAGTCGCTCTGTATCTCCTCCTATAATCCTCTAACATGCCCTGGAGGTCCTTCAACAAAGAGGCACATTTTCTATACTCGTCATCTTCTTCTTCTGAATCTTCCTCTTCCAGCAGGTGAGATGGCAGCAATGGAGAGACCTTGCTTGGAGATGTAACCTCTGGTATTATAGGTTTTTTCCAAGGCACCAACCTTTTTTCTGGTATTTTTTCCCTCGTCGACGAGCCTGTCGACGACATTCCCATCGCCGTGGTCGACCAAATAATCGTTGTCGACACTACCGTCGACGTGGTAGTCACCATCCACGCTGTCCTCGTCGACGTCGTTGTCCTTGTCGACGCTGCCATCATCACTGCCGTCGTTGACACAGTCCTCGTCGACGCTGCCGTCGTCGACGCCGCCGATGACGCGGTCGTCGACGCTCCGGTAAAATTGTCGACGCTGTTTTCTCACCAGCTTTAACACCTTTCTTCGCCGACGATGGAGGTGTTTTTGTCGTCGTCGATTATCCCTTTTTTGTCGATGGTCCCGCCGACGGTGCAGAAACAGTACCCTTCTCCTCAGAAGGCGTAGAAGAAGACCGTTTGATGGTAATCTTGATTTTCTGAGGTGATTGTGGTGGATCTGAGGTGGATTTCACTAGTTTCACCTCACAAGCAGAACCCTTCTTCCCCTTAGGTGTAACTGAAGGGGATTTTGAGGGACTGCGCCCTGAAGACCCTGGAGTGGTCTTTTTTGGGGCCTTGTCAGGTCTTTCCCCTGAAGAATGTGTCTGAGGAGATCTACCTCTCTTCTGAGATCTCTTAGACGCCACAGATTCCTCTTCACTCTCACTTGAGAGGATCTCCTTCCTGGCTTTAACCTTCTGAAGCCAGATCAGTAGCCTTCCCTCACGATCTCTCAAGGTTTTATTTGAAAAGGTACGACAAACCTTACAATCTGCTGCCTTATGGTCTGGATAGAGGCAGTAGATGCAGTCTTTGTGAGGGTCATCTGTATAAAGTCTCTTTTTAGAGCAGGTGGCACAAGCTCTAAATAATCCTTTCTTCTCCTTCTCAGACATGGTAGATGAAAAACCTCAAATCTAAGCAAAAAAACTGTAAAAGTAAAGAATTTGAGCAGAGCTCATAGGAGACTCCCTAGCACAACGTGCGGTAGAAAGATCTGAGGGGCAGAAGGTTCTCTCAGGAGTGTTCTAGAGGGTGAGGAACTCTGATTGGTTCAGAGAAAAGTTTGGGCCTTTTTTACATACCAAAGGTTATGGGTTGCAAAAGGGAAATGGGCCTTGGCCTCTTTTCAGTTTGCTATACTACTAAGCACTGCTTTTTTATATACCGGAGACTCCCGTCTCGACGACGGGGAATGATTCAGGCATGTGAATCTATGAAAGTTCCAATACTGGAGTAACATCAGTTTACCTTTCTGTCTGGGGTCCACCACAGCCTCTATAGCGTGGACCATTTACTTACCCAGTCCATCCACTAGGCACGGGTGGCCAAGGTCTGGCACCTGGCCAGGGGGGATCTTAGACCACTCGCTGGTGTGGTTGGCGATACGGGGGCATGCCAATACGACACGGGGCCCACGACTTATCAACGCCAGGCATCTTAAGGCAGCCAAACTCATCAGGGAACTGGCCCGTGCCACAACTTTCTACTTTGAGCTTAACGAGGAGTGGATTGACACTTATTTGACTTTATGGGAGGCATACAAGGCGGTCATCTGGGGTTGAGCATTCTCCTTGCTAGTGGGGCAGAAAAGGAACAGGCATGCACAACTCCTTACACTGGAGAATGAAATGAGGACCTTGGAGCATTTGGGACATCAGGGGGCAAACGAGGAAAGCTTACATGATGCCCTCTGCCTCAAACAGAAGGAATATAGACAGGGCAAGATTCTCCTACACTCTAACACAAAGATGTCTTTATGAAGTGGGCAACAAAACTGGTAAGCTATTGGCATGGCTGGAGAAGAAGGATCGAACAAGGAGATGGGTCTCAGACATTGGCACTGACTCAGACGACACCATCTATGTCCCCAAGGATATAGTGGATGCATTCGCGCACCACTGACTACACACACCTTTGTTCTCCCAAAACAAACTGTTCACCCTTGGATATTAGGGATTTCCTAAGGGACATCAAACTTCTTAGTCTCACAGAGGAACACCAAACCTACTTGGAGGCAGGTGGACATAAAGCTGCAGGAGGTGAGCCAAGCGTTGCAATCACTGAGCTCTGGCAAGTCGAACTCTATAAATGTCTCCCCTCCAAGGTGGCACCTCAAATACTTAAAATGTGGAGGAAGGCGCGAGGTGTGGGCATTAACCCTGGGCGTCCGATTCGGCTACGCCCACGGAGTAGGCGTAGTGTTGCTTTCTACGCATTTTGCGTAGACAGCGTAGCCGGCAACACTACGCCCACTCCGTGTGCGTAGCCGAGTCGGCCGCCACCCGCCTCCCTCCCGCCCTCCCCAAGATACATTATTTAAGCAACTACCCTGAATAAAACAATTTTAAAGCACTTACCTTGTCCGGGCCTCGTCCGGGGCTCCCTCTTTGAATAGCGTCCTTTCCTGGAAACAAATGCGCATGCGCGGGCGGCCGCGCATGCGCATTTCTCGGGAGAAATGCGGATGCGCGGCCGCCCGCGCATGCGCATTGGTATCCAGGAAAGGACGCTATTCAAAGAGGGAGCCCCGGACGAGCCCCGGACAAGGTAAGTGCTTTAAAATTGTTTTATTCAGTGTAGTTGCTTAAATAATGCATGTAGGGGAGAGCGGGAGGGAGGTGCGTAGTGGGGCTACGCGGAGTGCGGGAGTGGGCGTAGCTTCTCGCCCACTCCGCGTAGCTCCTCGGAGCCCCACTACGCCCACTACGCCCAGGGTTAGTGGGCATGCTCCCTGAGGACCAGCGTCTTGCGACAATAGTCATAATACATAAGACCGGAAAACCCCCAGAGCGCTGCAGCTCGTTTCCCCCCCCATTTCCCTCCTTATTTTTAAAAATCAAAGACCTTGCCAGGCTTCTGGCCAATAGGCTCCAACAGGGGATTGACTCCCTGGTCCACCCAGATCAATCAGGCTTCATGCAAAACAGAGGGACACGTCTAAATCTGCATAGGCTGTAAGCAATGTTCCCTCTAATTTTTTTCCTCTGTGTGCGGCAGTGGAGGGTCTCTGTGCGCTGCAACCATGGCTATGTGCGCCATGAACCAGACCGCGCGTGTGCGGCGCCAAATGTCACTCAAAATGTTTACTTCACCTATATATAGAAAAAAGAAATATGTGCCATAGCCTCGAGGTGGATGTACGGCACGTGGGTGATGTGTGCGTGGATTGTGAGCAGAGTTTAAAGAGCTGAGTGGCTGTTGATCACCTGTTATCAAGTCCAAAGGTTATGAGTTTTCATGTCGTTGAGGCGCGGCCTGGTGGCAGACACCCATTGGTGGAGAGTCCCTCAGTAAATGGAGAAAAGTTATTAAAAGAATAACTGAATAGGTTGGTAATAGGGTACATTGTGTGATAACTGATGCCATCCAGATCATCATCAATGAAGTAATTGTTAAACACACATGCTCCTGAATGGAGGACTGACACACAGCAGCACACCCTCGTCCCAGCAATGTGCAGATGGTGTCCATAGCGCTATCTTGCAAAGCCAGCCTTACTATGAGTCACATTGGGTTGGGCAAGTGGGTGTTCTTTCCCGAGATCAAATTACAGGTCTCAATTAAGGGCACAAACTTGCTATCTATCAGTAGGGGTTGGATATTTGGTGGGGGGGGGTATAATGCCAAGTGGCTCTTGGCATGTGAAACCTTCCACCTGCTCTCATGTTTTAGTCATCAGCACTTTGCATGCTGGAAGTTTCAAACCTGTTACTATTGTGGTAAAGAAAAAAAAAGCCCCAAAATGAAAAGCACTTTTTGGATTAGAAAGCCAGGACTGAATGTGTTGCACATGCAGGATACAGTAAAAGTGATGCTTCATGAACGGCATTTTTGAGGAGCATCTGAATGTGTTGCACATGCAGGATACAGTAAAAGTGATGCTTCATGAAGGGCATTTTTGAGGAGCAGCAGTGTTTTTGTTTAAGTATTGATGTTCATCACAGTCCGCGAAGGGTCGTCTCTGCTAATAGGCGTGACAAGCAGAAGAGTAGTCCTTGATAGTAACAATTTAATCTTCTCTGCAGTTTGGCAGCAGAGTAGTAGGTGAAGAATGCACCTAGAATATCACGCTGGGCATAGAGGTCAGTTTCTGTGGGTGAAGTGAACTCAAGGATTGACCCAAAGTGGGAATCCTGGCGGATCAGCCATGCCAGAAGTCATCCCGATTGGTCCCCCTCTCAGTGCATCTTAGCCTCATAGGATTTGAAATTGAAGCAGAGCAGCTGCTCCAGGAGGGCCGCGTATTGGGTATTGCCCTCTGTGAGTGCATCTCTCCCGGAGGCCTCCAGAGCCACGGATTTGTCTAGGTCAGCTGTCTGGCATTCAGAATTAGCTATCTTTCTGACAGCCATTATTTCTTGTAGTCGGTGTCCTCGGGTGACTACCTTAAAGGCGTCCCACTCTGTTGCCCTAGCGTAACACTGTGCCCTGGTTGTCTGAGAAATATTGGGTAATTCACTGGCGCTGAAACTCTTGGAAGGAAGGGCTCTCCAACTTCTGTCTGGGCAGCCACCACAAGGGCACTAGAGGCAGTGGAGAGCTCCATGTCAAATCAACAGCATGTGCATCATGGGTGGAAATTAAGCAGCCCAGATGATCAGCTTGGTGTATGACATCTAGAAGGGAGGTTGAAAAAAGGATGCAGTCAATGCACACATAAAAATTGTGACCTACTGAGTAGAAGAGATAGACTCGCTTATGAGGGTGTAAGGATCTCCACACATCTACTGACGACCATTGGTTAACCCATTTCCGGAAGTGATTTGTCTGTGCGTAGGGAAGAGAGCGGGGAAGGGGTGGGCAGGAGCAGTGTTGGAAAATGTCCCTCTCTGAAGGGTCACCCCAAACTTTTTGCATTCCTCCTCCTCTTTCACTGAATTCCTTCTAATGGCTTTAGGACTCTAAGCACTTTACCACCGCTAACCAGTGCTAAAGTTCATGTGAACTCTCCTCTAAATGTGATATAATTGGTTTACACCTGTTTGTAATATCTAATTTAATTGGAAGTTCCTTGTGGTAAGACCCCCAGCCTCCCCTCATGAGGGTGCTGCTGGGCAAGAGGCAATGGCAGGCATAGGGGATGATTAGCAGAATAAAAGGTGGTTGGCAATGTGGAGCTCTAGTAGAGAGCAACCAGCATGGTGATAAGTCAAGCCACTCCCCTGAATGAAGTACATAATGATGCTTTATCTTGCATATTGTGTTACTGTTTGTTTACAAAATATGTTTCATGTTGCAAATTAAAAAATATGAGTGAGCTTCAAAGGAACCCGCTCCCCCGCCCCCTCCGCGCAATGCCACAGCTTGTTTTGCTGAGCAGCGCTGCCTCACTAAAGTGTCTAAGCCGCTTCCCCGCCACGCAATGCCGAGAGCTTGGCCATGCCATATGCTATCAAACACTCGGCCCTGAAATCACCGAAATCATGAATGCATCCTTGGAAAAGCCCAGCCGAAATTGTAATTGGACTCATGAATTTGCGAATGCACAAAAGCTGAATTATGCAAAACTGCATGTTATGCAATGTTGTGCCTTTCTTGCCCCTTGCACAAAAAAATCATGTGCAATAACAACAACCATATTTTGTGGCATAGATGTAATTTTCCAAAACTTAACAGAAAATGTGATTCCACACTTCCCTAAAGTCGATACGCACAGCAAGAAGACTTGGAACAGGTTGTATGCTCGGAACAGAGTGATGGATGGCCTTCCCGAAAATGAAGAGCTCCAAGCTACCCAGTGCAAGCATTTTCAGAGCCTCAAGTAAACGACAGCTTGCCGTTTAGGTGCTCCTTCTTCGGTAGCAACAAAGCCATTTTTTTAGGTAATTTTTTGCAATTTGGCGTCTTCTTGTGGCCCTCTGTGGTGGTGCAGCAAGACAGCTGCCTTCACTGGCCGTGCCCTATCACCTGCTCTTCCTCCAAGTGCTCTGAAGAACAACCCTGGCGTAAAGTCACAATCAATCAAATGAGTCTTTTTGTATTAGCACGTCTTTGGGTTATAGGTTTTCTGTTGTGTTTACCACCTCATCTACATACCATGAATGCCTTGTACAGGGGACGAGGCTGTGCTGTACATACCCACATCAATAAACTAACAAATATATCCTACTGGGAGCAGTCGGTCCAATGTAGCTAGAAGTAGAAATGTCCCAGTTTTCACTCTGGGAGCCCTGGCATAGCACAGTAACAGATTCACATGCTCCAGTGCCTCCGAGTGGATAAACGTGGTAACTGCAGTCTGGTCACCACTACAAGTTGCTTTAAATGCAGGCCTTGAACGAGACAATACTTTTTAAATAACTTTTGTACCCCAAACGCCCAGATATCCTGGGTCTAATTAACACAATCCCAGAACTCATTCTGCTCACTGCACTGTAGGATGTAGATATGCACTGGGAGAACTGGGCAATGCTTCTACCAAAATTAATGTCAGGTAGAGCCACTGGAATTATGTGGAAGTGGCGGACCCAATAATGCAGCAGTGTGTACTCACTCACCGTGTGTCCATTATTTATTTCCCTGTGCACTCACTCACCGAGTATCAATTCCTTCCCTGCGTACTCACTCACCGAGAGTTCATTCCTTCCCTCCTCATGGCACACTCTAGTCCCCTGTGGGATTACCCTCTCCTTCCTTTGAAGCGTACTCCCCACCCTTAATGTGAGGGACACCCGTGCCACAGCAGGCTCTCTATATGCAATCTCAGCCCCCTTCCCCCTTTGAGCACCCTCCAACTTGTTAGTATTTATCAGCTCAATCTAGCTGTGTGGTACAGGGCCCCCCTTTTTGGGTACTGCCTTAGAAATGTGTTGGCATCTTTGATTATACACCAGGTTAGTGTATTGTAGGCAAAGGTGTAGCTAGCATGGCAGGAGTGGAGAAAGGAAACTGTAAAATGCCTTTGTACTCTTCGGCAGGCAAGTGCTTTGCTGCATTCACAGGACTACTTGTGGGCACACACAGCGGCAGATCGTGCATTTTTGTGTAAATTAGGTGAGTAAAATTGGACAAAACTGGTTCAGGTTTTCATCCTCGGTAAGTGTTTCAGAAAATTAAGTTCATTTTGGTGCATTTGTAAGTACTTTAAGCCCATAACATTAGTCCAACTTTTGCAGGATTTAAAAAAATTTAAAAAGTGGAAACAAAGCATTTTTTGCAGCTAACCGGTTCTAATGCAGTTTGCAAAATGTTTCTATTCGTGACCCAGGAGTTCTGGGTGGAGGCACTAGGAAGCTCATGCAGAAAAATTATATTGACAGCAGGAGTAGACACCTTGCAATTTGTGTGCAGCTGCACCATTACCTATGCATTTTTGGCAGCACTAAAAATGTCCTACACTTCTGTCTTGTTAGAGGGGAGGCTAGCTATTATCCTAGATGACAATCGGCAAATGAATGCCTTCCCCGAACGTGCATACCAACAGCAGTATTTATAAATGATTGGTTTAAAAACGGTATCCAGGACAATGGCACTCAAGGGTATAGCGTTGCTATCGATAGATACCCTGAAATTGAAGACATCCCAGCCATAAAGTAATCTTTCACTGGAACTGCAACAACATTATAAAGCTTTTTGCGCTCCCAGCTAAAAACTCAGCCCATTCTCATATCCTTGGAGAAGCTCCTAAAGACGCGCCTCATACCTACAACGGAATTAAACTATTCCTCCGAAGAGCGTAGATCCACCCTTTCTACCTTATGTGGATCTCTTGCTCGGCTGTACCACCGTCTGTTTTAACAGTTTCTGTACTTTGTTATTTTTCCTTGACAAACGCACTAATACTGCTTGGGAAAGTAGCGCTTTTGAAAATTGTTAAAAACCTGGTGTGTCCATGAGGGTTAGTTTAGCACGGTTCTAGAACTGCTCACCACAGGGATCTCTCAGAGGCATGCAACTAGTGGGTACTCTGCAGTGGAATCCACAGCACTGGCCTTTAAATTTACCACAGCACTCCTATTTTTTTTGTCCCACCTCTTACGTATTTGCATTTTATTTATTTTGTATCCTCTACTACCTTTCCCTGAAACGTTCTTGCCGTTACAGGAACAGCAGCAAATAGCCCCATCAGAGTTGATAGGGGTGGGCGCGCAGTCATTGAGGCGGACCTCAACCTAGAAATTAAGCTGTAGTTAGCTTCTGGGATCTCCCAGGGCCATCTGTAGTGACTAATTAAATGTTCTGCACATTGCGGGGATGAGCGAGTTAAAACACGAATTACCAGCACTTCTCTATTAACAAATAAAAGGCAGCAAATCTACAAGCATGACGTGTGTGATGCACACGTTATGCTTGTAGACTCGCGGCCTTTCGTTTGTTGAAAGGGCACATCTGCAGGGCAGTTGAGTGCCTTTGTTAAAGTAATCACGTTAATTGCAGCGCATGGCGGGTGCAGTGATTAACATGATTACTTTTACAAAGGCACTCAATCTGACCGTTTTCGCGCCACACGCATTTTAAAAGCGCCGGCGCCACTGTCCACGGTTCCCTGTGCGCGCTTTGTATTTTAAGGTGCGCGCTCCAGGAGATATAGGTGCGCGCCAGCGCACGCGCGCACATTAGTGGGAACAGTGGCTGTAAGGGGTAATGACTGGTTCACAAAACGACGATATATCCACAATATTGTTGTCTTATCAACATTTATTGTCAGTTTATTTTCAAGGCAGTAAGATCCATCACCACCAGATCATCAGTGTAAATGAGGCAACTAATGTGGTTACCTCCATCCTTAGGTGAAAACTGTGGGTAGCACACAGTGTCTGAGGAAGGTCTGCAATAAACAGACTGAATAGCAGGGGTGCTAGAACCCACCCCTGTGGCAAGCTATTCTCCCTCTGGAGTCTTCCTAGTCAGGTTTCCAAGCCCGTCAAGATCGATCTAAACCTAATTACCACTATGGAATCTCATCACGAGGCCCAACAAAGCCCCAGATATCTTCCACTGCTGTAATCTGTACCATAGCGTATCTATATCCACCTTGTCAAAAGACGCTCAAAGTCAGGGAAGCAGCAACAAAGGCCACCTATCGACTCCACTGACTTCCATGCAACTCCCTACAATGTGATACAGTGATCCATTATGGAATGCTTTGGCCTAAAGTCTCCTTGCTCCATTGGAATCAAACCAGTATCAAAAGCCCAGGCTGCTAAGTGCTTTAACAAAGTTTGGGCATGCAATTTGGATGGGATATCTAAGAGCGAGATCAGACAGTAGTTAGGTGGATGATCCACTTTTCCATTTTCATGAATGGGCTTCACTACAGCTCCCTTCCAAGACTCTTGGAGGGAGTCCATCACTGTTACCGTAGGAAAGTAGGATCTGCTCTCATGGTTACCCCCCACTTTTTTGCCTGGTGTAATGCTGTTTCTGACTAGTCTGACTGGGATCCTGCTAATCAGGACCCAAATCTCTTTGCTTTCTCCCCTAAATTGGATATGTTGAGTACCTAGATGCATCCCAGATTGGCTACTGGTGCACCCTTATAAGTCCCTAGTACATGGTACTGAGGTACCCAGGGCATAGGTGCACCAGGGGTTCCTTATGGGCTGAAGCATGTGTTACGCCACCCCTGGGAGACCACACAAAATGAGACTAAATGTTTTCCATTGCAGCCTGTGTAAGCTGTATAAGTCACCCCTAAAGCAGGCCTTTTCAAACCTGAAGGCATTGTGCTCGGTTCTAAGTGTGAGGGTGCTGCTGCATGAGCGGGACACCCCTACAACCTTCGGAGTCCATTCTCCCGGGTTGTGCATCAGCCATAACAATATATAGAGTGGCCATGCGTCACTAAGCGATGACCATTTCTAAACTGGCTGTAACGAACCCTGTCATGTTTGTTATCAAACATGCACTGTAAATCTCCTTTGGGAGCCCCTCAGTGCTCCAGGTACCAGTCTTCCAGAGCTGGACAGCAAACTAGGGACTGCCGACCAGAGACATGATTCTGCCCTCCAGCTGCTGTGCCAAGCTCGACCAGGGGAAGGTAGGACAATAGTAATCCTGTCACAAGGAGGAATGACCACCTCCCTGACAGCGTTTAGTGTATTTGGGCAGGGTGGGGCACTTGCCAGCACCACTTACACTGCTTGAAGGGCACCCTTGGTTCCCGACTTGCCATTGGCTCCCGCCCTGGCGCAAAACTGGACAAAGTACTTGGAAGTATCCTCCTTACGGTCCAGCCCCTCCTCTGGGAGGGACCCCTGAATTATCCCAACCCTTTCCTTAGGGTACTTAAGTGCTTACCTGTGGGTAGGTCCCAGGTTTGATCATGGGAGTTGATTCAAATTCAACTCCGCTTCATCTTCATCCGTCTGGACACTCTTACCACGTCGTTCTGACCGAGTTGGACGGACGGCATCAAACTTTGCTTTGGGAAACCAAGACTGTAATCGGGAAGACTCCCTCTGCTCAGAGTCTCGTCATCCATGTCTGTGCTCCATACAGGTCCCTCACAGAGCCTGTGGACATCCATGACATCCGAAGGAATCTCCCGTGGAGTGAAGGAGTCACTCCCCTGCATCTGCAGGCACTGAAATGTAGCTGATTGGTTTGCTGATCCTGGGCTCGTACAGACACCAACAGGCTCACTAACACAGTTGGCAGTTCTACAACTCCCTTGAGGCCTGCCCTGTCTTCAGATCGAGTCTTAGGCCAGTATGCCCCGTTGACACCGCTGGAACCGAGCCCCTGTACACTGTGTCGGCTGGCCATTGCTAAGGCTGGGTGACTCCCGTCTGCAGAGATCTTCAGGTCCTTTCAAGGGACTTCTTTGATTTATGTGGGCTATCCTATTTGCTTAGGGCCTGCTCTGACTCACCTACATAAGGTGAGTCCCTTGGACTTTGCTGGTCCCAACTTTGTACCTTTTTCGCTTGCCACGTTGTTTGCAGTTGGCAAGGCTTGTTGTTGCTCCGGATGGACACCGACCCGTTAGCTCTCAATAGTCGATCTTCCAGAAGTCCTCTATTAAGTTAGACAGTGGTTTCCGATGCCACTTCACACATATGCACACAGCTTCCCTGGTTTAGGTATCCTGGTTTCTAGGGTATCCACGGGTGAGGTGGCTCCCCAACCTTCTATCTTCCATAGGGTCTCTTCTGGGTCCACTGGGAAGGGTCCTTCTTTAAAATTGCAAACGCAACTTACCCATTAACTTGAACTGAGCACGTGGTTGTGTTCCTACTCTGCACATGGCCTCCGTGGGGTCCCTGATTACTTACCTTGGGTGGTTCCTTAGGTCACCAGCACCTCTACGTCTTCTGGGTATAGTCTTGACTTGGGTCGTGGTTTGCAACCCACTATTTTAGTATATGGTTTGGTCCCCCGGGTGGCCACTGTGTATATAGTGCTACTTACCTGTTTTCTTCGCAAAGTATTCTGTATATCTCTGGGTAGGACATATTTGTATGTGTTAGTGAGTGTCTTATAATAAATGCCTATTTTTAAGAATATACTGTTTGGTTCTTTTTTACTTAATCTATACCAATAAGATTACGTTCTAGTAAAACAAGCTGCTTTACACTCTTTCTGGACTAAGCATGAAAGCAGCTCTCCACAGCTACCACTGAGAGAGCATTCTAAGATTGTCTAAGTTCACTAAAATCACCTTAAGGGTTGTCTGGATTAGTGCAGGGTGCTACACGTACAGAAGTGAGCACCATATACACTAAGTCAGCTTCTCACAGTTACCCACTGGAGTAAATCTGCTCAAGATAGATCCCCATTTCCTTGGATATTTTTTGAATATCACAAATGGAAGACCATCTGGGCCTCCTGCCCTAGAGGTTTTCATATTACAGATTATCTCTGACAGAATTACTGCCATCTGTGCATTAGCCATCATTTTGATATCAACTTCAAAGCTAGCCTGCATCACTAAATTATCCACTGTGTTTCCACCTCTATATAAAAGGAGGTAAATCGGAACCAATCTTCTTCACTTATTTGAGCCTCTAATGAAGATGGTAAAGTGAGGGGGACAGAATTGACTAACCGCCAGAACTGTTTACTATCTTGGTCAGCTATTGTCGCTAACATTGCCTCCCAGGTTAATTTACAGAACTCCCACTTTTTATGAGCACATACGTTTCGATAGGCAGCTTTCGAGGCAATCAGTTCCGTGCTTAAATTATCATCATTTGGATTTGATGTTAAGTGGATGCGACTCCTATTTACCACCCTTCTACCCTCCAGACATTCATCATCAAACTAAGAACTCCTCTTTTCCCTAGGACTGTTACATAGGTATGGACCCTTTTTATCAGCTTAAATTGAGCTAGTAATTTCTGTATTAGCCTACAGTACCAATTCAATTAATCTTGGCCACCTTCTAAGGAGAAGGGTTCAAGCTCCACTATAGAAAGGACTTCTTGTAATTCATCTTTCATAATCTGGACTCCGACTCTCTTGTAGTAATCCACCTTCATACAGGTTATCGCATATGGATGTGGTGAAAGTACCTCTTTAAATCCAGGCAGAGGGCAAAATAATCATAGGGCCCCATGTCTGCAACTACAAAGCTTTTGTCCCAATGGAACTGGTGGACTTGGACCAACAAATAGTCAATGGGCAGTTTACTATCACCATTCTTAAATGATATCCCAGCTGGAATATCATCTTGACATCTTGAATTTCAATTCCACTAAAGAGAGCAAAATGTTCACATCTCCTTCCCTGGGGCTTTCAGAAAAGATACACTCCATAATATTTAATGCTAAGCGCAACTCTTTTGTAGCCTCATTGAAATCTTTAAAAGCTGATTTTGATTAACGCTTCCCCCTTACCACTAACAGGGCATAAGAAAAATCCCCAAACAATGTTTTTGCATCTGTAATCAGTTTAATAACTCGTACTTGAATGGGTGGTACATGCACATTTAAACATATCATTTGCATTAGCCCCTCTGTATTGGCATACATGCCGATTAAACAAGCAAGAACCCATGAGCAAGTATTTGAAGGTTTGTTATCTTCCTCCCAGGGCAAAATGAAAGCAAGGTGAGTAATCCACCCAGTGATCTTTCTCTTGACCAGGCCCTAGCATTTTGGACTATGGCAACAAACCCCTACACTGCAGGGCATTCCAACAGCCAGGTTTCTTGAAGAAACAAAATGGTGAGATTCTTCAAAACCTCTCTATGATTTTCCATATCTATAAATGTTTTGAATCCATGAATGTTCCATACTAGTACTCAAACTGGCTGCGAATGCCCTGTCTCCTACCAATCGATCTTGTCTACCCCTCTACTTATCCAGGTGGGAAAGTATTTGTCCTGAGCATTTTTGAAAGCACAGCTCTCTCACCTCGCTGGGGCCTACCCTCAAGCACAGTGTTCCTTTTCCCTCTATCGCTCATTGAGTTGCCAGCAGTGGAACCCACTTCAACTCCTTAAATCCTTCACTCTATCGTTAGTGAAGGTTATGGTAACTATCCTTTCTTGAGAGTCGTCACTTTCCCACCAACTCTTCCCAGCACCTAGTTTTGTTTCTGCTCAGTAGGCCGGGCAAGATAAACGTCGTTCTGTTTGAGCCCACCATGTACACTTGGGACTAACAGTGTTTCCTCATTTTCTTTACAATAACAGATGCCATTTGACACCACGCCTGAACTCACTGCTTCCACTAAATTCTTTGTTTTATTTAAGGTGAACATAACGCTAGTTATCTCTTCCCCCACAGCATCCTCAAAACCAACCAGTTCAAAATCCTTTTTTAGAGACATTCCTCAATTTTATAATATTTAGCAAATACCTTTAGCAGTTCCGACCTGTTTAGGGGCAGTTTAGCTGCCTGCCTCTTTTTCTTTTTAGGCTGCATCTTTAGGAATAACTCTGGAGGTTATGTCTGGTAACGATCTTTTCCAGCATGAACTCCAACAGCACTACTAGGATCTGCTAATGATTTTCTTTTAGCAGGTCTTCTTTTTGTAGATTCTGCACTACGACCTATCATGTGTAGACAATATTTCCCTATGGGACCTCGCATGTGTTTAACATTCCAAATTGGCCTAATGTTGTTATAATTTTCCCCCCAACAGCCTTGTTTTTCACTGTTATGGGTTCATTACTTTCCCTTCTCCATTTCCCCATAGAACTTACCTTGGGCTCTAAATCTTTCTTACTCAATTGCAGTCCTGATTTTTCCCCTATTGCGGAGTGCCCTTGGGCTTGGGGAGTGGTGGGCTGACTGAGGAGTTGGCTAAGAGGGGTTATACCATATATCTTCAGGCCATTCTTACAGTTTCCACCACCCTTGATTTTCTGGAATCTATTTCTCCCCACTGCCCACATAACAACACTACACCTAGAGTGCACCCTTTTTCCCCCAAAACATCCCCTTCTCAAAGTTAGGTAGGGATGCCTTGAGACAAAAATCTCACCACTTGTGATCTCCTTATGGGGACATACCTTATCCTGTCGGGTGGACAGAACATGGCTTTCAAAATAGCCCACTTTATCCCTTCTCTTACAGGAACCTCTATAACTTTATCTTTTAGTGGTTTGCCAATAGTTTCAAGCAGATCTATAATCTTAACATTCTGAATGATATTCGTGACTAGAGCTTTTTGGAAAGTTATTTGCATTAGGGAGAGTAGATTCAACATGGATTCATCTTGGGCAAAGTCAGAAATATTTCCCAGGAAGTTAATCTCATGTCCGTGTTCATGGTTGACTCATTTGTTTTCATCAGTCTCCCTGATATGATCAAATGTGGATTCCTCAAACTCTTTGCGTTTGTCGATAGAAATACATTCATGGTGGAAATTGCCTTCTGCTTCAATCAGTACTGCACCCACCCCAACTCCCTTCATAGGTATTGGGGATGATAAACATCTAGGGGGTCTTGCCCCAGAAACCCCCCTTTAGGTCTTCTTCAGGTTTGTGAGACTTGACCAGTCAATCCCCATAGATCTTGACCAAAACTTTCAGATAAGAAACTTAGAAAATCCGCATAGGTCTTCTAACTCCTTAATGGGTTGGCAGCATCAAGCTAATCCGATGGATAAACGTTTCCCACCAATTGATTTCCCTTGAGAGAATATAGGTGTGGGCTTTCAGAAAAGGGGGACTCACACCTCTTGACACCACCTTCATTCCCTCCTATGGTGTAGGGCTCATCTATTTGTGTGGTAATATTTCAGTTCCATTTTCAAAATCCATTTCACTGTTATTTTTTACCAGGATGACCTCCTCAACAGTTGCATTTAGGCCAGGTCTTGAACTTGGGCTTCTAATTTTAAAATGTTTTGAAACAAAATACCACAGGGAAGAGGGTAAACCTACAACAGGCCTAACTTCTTTCTGCCTTCGACTCAGAGCCTGAGACTTCTTTGCTTCTGTGAAGGAAGCACCAGAGATAGTAATATACATTGTAGGCTCTGGCTCAAACTCAGGTGAATGATTACTTGCTGGCAGACCTAAGGCCATTTACATCTCCAGGTCCATCCTTGTTGATGACCTCTTTGGGTAGCCTCTAGTTGATGTAGGCAGTAAACAATTGCTAGGCCTCTCTTAAGCCCTTACCTGTACTCTCACAGCACTAGTTACCTCCCCTCCTGATGCATTATAATGGTGCTTATAGAGAACACCCCTCCACTACCGGTGAAAGGATATTGGGAGCTTGGATTTGAAATGTCGCTCCCTCCTTGCTCTTATAATAGTGAGGGTCACAAAGACGTCTGGGCTAAGGGGGACTTGCTCCGTGTGTCCTGACAGCGCTCTGACAGTTCCTGAGTATTCTCTGACAACACTTTTATCCCCCATACGCTGATCATGGTGATCAGCCCCATTTCCCTTTCCTCTTGGTCTCAGTATACGCTCTGCTATAGGTACAATAATGGTCAAATATCACGGACTGAGTTTTGCCAAGTTTAAAAAGTCCAGGTGGGGAGGTAGAGCCTTCTCGTTGACTGCGGCCAGGCTGTGGAACTCCCTCCCGGAAGAGCTTTCTGGTCAGCCCTCTCACTCCATCTTGAGTAAAGTCTTAAAAACCTGGCTTTTCTCACATACTTCAGTATGAGCGTGCTGTCCAGTCTGCTGCCCCTCTTTAGTCTGCATTAGCGCCTTGACGCCCTTGGGCTTAGTTCGCACTCTATAAGTTCAATACTTACTTACTTACTTACAACAGCTTTCTGCACTTGCTGTTTTTTCCAACAATTCCAGTAATTCCGATGGTTCTAACACTTTCAAAAGTTACTTTACTGTTACTTTACTGTTGCTGTTAACTAAGCTGCTAATGCTTCTAGTCAGTACACTGGTACAACCCTGGAAGAAATAGAATCCCTCAGGGAAGCAGCACTGGTAGATAGCAGCAAGGGTGCCAGAGCCAGCAATCACAAGGGTAGCAAGTCCAAGTAAGGGGGAAATACAGGTGGTGTTCTACAAGCACAAGCTCTAGAGAAGCAGCCTCTGCACCTGCAGGCTACCAGCACTGTAGCGCCTAACGCACCCCCCACCCCGAATACAGGCTTGGAGGAGGAACTCCTGGTAGGGATGCAGGAGGAGAGGAGTGTGTTGCTTCACTGCGCACTACACTGTGAACACCAGGAGCACCGCAAGCACCACAGGTTCAAATGGGCTCCTTAACTAACCCTCCTTTCTGTGGCTGTGCATGCAAGCTCTGATATCTGCCTCAATGATGCCTTTCACTGCCGCCAAACATTTTCCTCCAAGATGCCCTCCAAGATCTCACAGCCTCGCTCCGCCCCTCCTCAATGCGTTAGCACGTCTGGTGTCAGTCCATCTCAGCGTGTCTCTTTCCACAGAGCAATCCTTCACTTTCAGACCATTTGCTAGGCAATTACATGTAAGATATTGCATACTGCATCCTGGTTTATGCAAAATAGCTCATAATGGGCCTACTAGATGTGTTGCATATCCTGCATAACAGATTTTTTCTTTATAGGTTTCCTCCTTAAATTGTGGACACATCTCAGTCTAAGGGCTCGTACTCGATGTTAGGCGGACCACCACCGACAGGCCTTCAGTGGTGGTCTGCTTGGCATCCATTGTATCTGTCCAACCGCCAGATTACAATACCAGCTGTCGGAGGGAAAGACCGCCACCTGAGACAGGCTCAAGGAGCCCGTCGGGGTGGCAGACGTAGACTAATCCCTACAGTGGACGCCATAGGGATTAAGATGTCCCTTTCCCTCAGCCTTTACATGGCGGTCCCACCCCCATGTAAAGGCAGACGGAAAAGGAGTTTGGGGGCCGCCTAGAAGGGTCCCCGTCCCACGGTGCCTCTGCTATGGGGCCAGGGGGGCACATGTCATCCCCCCAAACATCCCTTTTCCAAGTGTGGCTTGTGCTGTGGCCTGGAACCAACACAAGCCACAACAGAAAAAACGTATGTTTTCGACCGCCTACCCGATGTTCGCATCATAATCTGAAGAATGGGAGAGCCAAAAACTTGTCAGCCGGTCCCAATCCCAAGCGTCCAACCACCATCGTAATGATCCCCTAAGTCTTGGTTCTATTCTCTCCTATCATGTTTTTAGCCAGTTTGTTTTCGAAGCTGCATATGTTTAAATTGCTTAGCTGGTTATTTGTTTATGCTGCTGTCACGTACAATTGTGTCATCAGTATATGGGCTCACCATATCTGGGTTCTGTTCCTTGATCTGCTATTTTCACAGTTTTTATTCTCTTTTTTTCTTCTATCTCATTCAATCACTTTTAGTTTATCTGTCTATTGTGACTGTTACGGCTATGGCTGCTTTCTTTCTACGCATCTTTTGCGCATTACCTGATATTTGCTTGTGTGTTTCTTAATTGTTCCTTATGTGTGTTCTATTTTCTTTTTACAGATTGCTATACTTGTTCCTGTAATCCCATATATCTACAAGTGGTGCCCTGAAAAGCGTAAGTTTGCATTAATTTGGTCAAAATGCATAAGGTTCTTTCTCATTTTTCGAGACTGAATATACAAATTGTATTTTTTCAGGAAACATAATGTAATAAAGCAAAGTTGAACAAACAGAAGAGGAATTGGGTAGGAATACGTTTCTTCACTCCTGCAACTGGTCGCAATTGTGGAGTAGCGAGTCTTTGTCACAAGTCTTTAAAATCAACATTTTTATCTAAAATGTGAAGACTAGGGTCTTTGGGTGTTGGTTACCTTTTTTTCGGATAAAATGTTTTTGACTTTGTTTAATGTTTATTGCCCGTTTAAACCGGATACCTCTTTTTTCTTTTTGAAATTGCATCAAAGCTAAATTAGTTAACATTTAGAATCATAATACCATTCTTGGAGGAGATTTTAATTAGTTGATTAAAATTTAGAATGACTATAATTTGTACTTGGCACAACTCATAAAATTGTTTTCAGATCACTGTTTGATGTTTGGAGTACAAACTACACAGAATCCTTTTCATTTGTTTTTTCTAATACTCATAGCTTTCTTTCTGTGATTGACTATATTTTGGGTTCTAACTCTATTAAAATGTTTACAGGTGGCTGACGTGTGCTTTTTTTTATCTGATCATGCCAGTTTCTGAATCCTTTGATTTCTCTACTTTCAAAACTAAATCAGAAAGCTAGAGATTCAACAACTATCTCTTCTGTTATATCATTAATAGTTTAATGATTTTGCTCAGAAGTGTTTTCATTTTATCAAAACCATTGATAAATACAAACTAAAATGCAATTAAAGCATCTCAAAGAGCATTTGTGATTTCTTTAGTTGCTCATAAAAAGAAGAAAGTAAATGCTCAATACTAACACTTACTCAATAACAATTAAATCTTTGAGCATGTCTAATATCATCCATGGTCAAATACAACCCTGGAGGACCTTGTCAAAGCCGAAAACGAATTGAATAAAAAATGTAACCACAGAAGCTTGCAATATCCTACTGCTCCTTAAGTGTAAAATTTATAAGTCAGAATAAATCAGGTAAACTGTTAGTAAACTATTGAAGGTTAAGAGTGAGCGTAAATTAATAGGTAGTAATATTAATAAAGTTTATAATTCTATTTTTATAACTGATATTTTCTCCTCATTTGAATTACTCCACAAATGTCTATACATAGATGATGTTATTCCATTACTTCAAAGACTTTCTTAAGTTCTTCACAGATATCCCCCAATCCGGTTATGCAAGAATCTGACCATGAAAGAGAACTTTCTTTACAGGAAATCCTGCAAATTATTAAGGTTTTGACAAGATCTAAAACAACTGGACCTCCATCTTGTCCCCATAGTTATTGGAATTGTATCATTCTCTTCACCATAGTTGATGAGCTAAGGCATTTAGAAGCACTTATAACAGTAATCTCAAAACAGGATACAGACCCAAAATATTGTAAACATTATAGACCCATTTAACTATGACTTCAAAATGTATTCTAATATATTAGCTACTCATTGATTCTGCTATGCAAAATATAGTTAAAACTGAGCAATCAGAGTTTAATAAAGGTATACTAGCAGCTGATAATGCTAGATTTTTTGCAAAAATTGTTTTAATGGCCTCAAAATGTAAAATTGCAGTAGCTGTTCTATCTCTTGATGTTGAAAAAGCATTTGACCGTATTAATTGGTGTTATTTGTTTTATATCCTAAAAGGGTTTGGGTTTGGTACTCCTTTTATTTCATATGTTCAATTACTAAAATCTTCTCCCAGAGATAGTGTTTTTGTGAAAAACTGTCTTTTCCCTTTACTGTTTGCATTGGGTCTAGAACTCTTCTTGGAATGTTTAAGCTAGACTTTTTCTAGCACTGTTTTTAAATCGAATGATTCAAAAATATCAGTACATACTGATGATATTTTAAGAACACCTCTAGTTGTATTTGTTTCTCAAATACTTCAAACCCCATGATTCTACGAGATTCCCCAAAGCAGACTCTTAGGCATTCCATCTACAGTTCCCAAAGGGAAGATCTCTGCTTCCCCAGAGATGCCTTGCAGCCTTCACGTTTCAGAGCTCAACAATATGTTTTAGCCAACAGGAATGGCAAATCCTCAACCAGACTGTCTAGGACACCTACCAATTTGTTTTTGTGAAAACATTCACAGGATGAGAGAGCCACAATAACATTACAGGATGGGAGGGCTGTGTTCATATTGCAGCAAAGCACAGGATTTCTCTCACTGACAGGTGGGTCTTGAGAGGGTTGGAGGAGCCTGTCATTGTGCTGTTTTGCGGCACACCCGAGACCCATTCCGCTCACCCGAATGTGGAGTAACTTCAAATATCAGGATACATAATTAATTTTTTGCAGATCTTCAAAAAGAAAAGTGATTACCTGCAGTTCATCCTGGACACTGAAGAGCTCTTCTCTGGCAGACTCGTTGAGCAGTTTTCCCAGTGAAAGCACCCAAGCCCTTGCATTCTCCTGCACAGTGTAGGCCAAGGGTCCCAAGTAAAGCCTTATGCATTGTTCATCTTTGAATAAAACCTGTTCTGTGACTTCCTGGCCAATGTGTGTATAGAATTGCAACTTTTCATCATACGTGACACAAGAGGGCTTCTTTGCTGCAAATTTTTCCATGACAATGGCTTTATCTAACTTCCAAAGGGGTCGATACCTCTTCCACCGGTTCAAGTACTTAGTAAGAGAAGTCAGCAGCTTATGTACGTTTTGAGAGATGGTAATTGCCTGATCAATAATATAGGAGTTTTGAGAAATGTCAGAAAAGAAGGTGAAAATAACCACTTCATCCTCTTCAGCATGCTGTGGTGGGCATTCAATGCAAGTGCCATGCATCCATCGAACAAAGGTCTAAAATTGATAAGAAAAAATAGATTTTAAGAATAAATATTCTACTTATGTATTTCAACAATCTGAAAAGGCTAAGCAAAAAGTTATTGTTCTACAAAACATTCCCAGTGCATTTAACACAGTTCTATAATGTGTTAGCTTGCAAAGCATACCTAAAAACAAGGAAGTACAAAAACTTCTTGAAGATATGAAATCATACATCCGTGAAAAATAAATCATAATTTCTAGTGAAAATTTAAAACATGACTGTTCAGTATTGTGGATTGCACACCTCGAAATAGTTAATCACTGTTCTTTGTCTCTTTTTTTCATGTGTGTTATCGTTAACATCATTTTTATGATATCAAGCAATATTTCTGGTAGTTTGTTGTAAAAAGAATTAATAGGAAGTATTGTATAATTAAATTAACTTGTCTAGTGTAAGAAAATGAATTTAAAAAATGGACAAAAATGAAATGTTCCTGACTTTAAGTAATTTAATTGTAGATTTGAAGTAATATTTATTAAATGTAGCTGTTAAGAAGTGAAACAGAATTCCCTTCTTTAATTCATTCAAGACATTATCTAAAACATTTTGTATTGTAGCAAATGTAAATGGAGAGAGGGTAAGAAGAAAACCAGCGATGGTGTTATTCTGTGTTGTTAACTCTAAAAAGAAAATTTCAAGAGATTAAGTAAATTGTTTCTAACGCTTTTCATTTTTAACAAACTAAAACATTCAGCTAATCACCACTCCTTGCACAGTATACACTAAAGACATTTTATGCCTCAAAATTACATTCTAAAAGTGAAGGCAAGGGGGCTGAACTTTAGAAAAAGAATTGTTTCTTACCTGTAACTCCTTTTCTCTCGCAGGGAAATTTCCATTATAGTCATAAACAGTGAATAGTCCAGCCCATGGAACAGTAATATATATATATATATATATATATATATATATATATATATATATTACCTACTGGCGGTCGCCAGTAGGTAGTTATAGTTAGGATCGTTTTCCATAGGAAATCCGCAACATTCTATTGGGAATAACTTTGGCGCCGAATGAGGAATCTGCCTGTTATTTTCCTTAACTTTGCCTCGCTGCGCTCCGCTCCTTTCCTGAAAGTTTCGGGTGGATCCGTCAAGTGGGGGCCGAGATAAAAGGGGGGTCCCAAAACGTGTTTTCCCCATGTTAATTTCCATAGGGCGGTTGGACTCACTTTTAGCCCGAACGGCTGAATGGATTTCCACCAAACTTGGCAAAATTGTATGGACTGGTACCCCGATGTGCCTTTGCTATGTCTCAAGATATATGCTCCAGTGGTTTTTACGAAAATTAACTTTGAAAAAATATATATTGGGCTACATTGGGCTATATATATGTTAGAGCCCAAATGTAGCCCAATGTAGCCCAATGTAGCCCAATGTAGCCCAAAGATGGCCACCAGAGACAAAAAAAACAAATGTAGCCCAAATATCAGCCAGATGTAGCCCAACTATAGCCCAATGACAGAATGTCCCAGAGTGTTCTAAAGAACAACTAGAGCACTAACAGTCTTACTTATGACAAAAGTATGGCACACCTGAAGTCATCTTGATTGGAATAAAGTGTTAACACTTAAAACATTTAATTTGCAAAGGAACAAAATGAGGGGGTTCATTTTGCCATAGAAATTATGATTAGTGCTGAAGAAAGAAAAATTAGGGCACATTTTGAGTGACTTCTCAAATCTTCTTATATTTCATTAAAAAAATTCTGATATGCAGTCTCCCAAGATGGCCACCAGAGACAAAAGAGCCCAAATGTAGCCCAAATATCAGCCAGATGTAGCACAACTATAGCCCAATGACAGAATGTCCCAGAGTGTTCTAAAGAACAACTAGAACGCTAACAGTCTTACTTATGACAAAAGTATGGCACACCTGAAGTCATCTTGATTGGAATAAAGTGGTAACACTTAATACATTTAATTTGAAAAGGAACAAAATGAGGGGTTTCATTTTGCCATAGAAATTTTATATATATATATATATATATATGAAAAAACCATAGGTTTCACACCAGTTATAGTTAGGAAATAGCATTTAAAAAACCTATTAAATTCACTGAAAAAACCATAGGTTTCACACCAGTTATAGTTAGGTGGAAATTTTACTCGCATAAAACCATTGAAATTCCCACGTTATAGTTAGTTGGACTCACTATAACTTGCGCGTGCAATGCACTGCTGATGACGTCACATATTACATCACTCATGACATGGTCAGTGACATCACTTATGACATCACGTCACATATAAATTCGATACAGGAACCCCATTCGAAACAAAGCCACACGAATTTCATCTGCTTACTTTTCATTTATTGACAGCCTGCCAGCAGGCTCGCAATCCATGATGCATTTCAAGAAAATGTAACGCCGGACGCGTTTCAGGAATGAGAATCCTTTCTTCAGCGGCGTATTTCACAAAGGCAGGAAAGTGCTGTTGGGTTACGTATTGCTTTTGAATTTAGTTCCTGCCCCCAATGGGCGTGGCCAACACTGTGGCCTTTTGGGATCTGTAGTACGTACCAGTCTTACCCCAGTGGGTGCACTTTCACTGCTCGAAATTGTCTTCAACATTGTTATCCATGTGGAAAGAAATGTGCCCAGGCTGGTGCCTGCCCTGCTTTGTAGCTGTCAAATTCGGCATCATTGGAGCTCTCCTGTAGAGCGCCAGATCCTTCGTTCCTCCGCTGACAGCCTTCGTGGTGTCAGCTTGGATCTGCACAGCAGTGGGCTTCGTCTCACGACCGGGCCGGCCGTCACATATAAATTCGATACAGGAACCCCATTCGAAACAAAGCCACACGAATTTCATCTGCTTACTTTTCATTTATTGACAGCCTGCCAGCAGGCTTGCAATCCATGGTGCATTTCAAGAAAATGTAACGCCGGACGCGTTTCAGGAATGAGAATCCTTTCTTCAGCGGCGTATTTCACAAAGGCAGGAAAGTGCTGTTGGGTTACGTATTGCTTTTGAATTTAGTTCCTGCCCCCAATGGGCGTGGCCAACACTGTGGCCTTTTGGGATCTGTAGTACGTACCAGTCTTACCCCAGTGGGTGCACTTTCACTGCTCGAAATTGTCTTCAACATTGTTATCCATGTGGAAAGAAATGTGCCCAGGCTGGTGCCTGCCCTGCTTTGTAGCTGTCAAATTCGGCATCACTGGAGCTCTCCTGTAGAGCGCCAGATCCTTCGTTCCTCCGCTGACAGCCTTCGTGGTGTCAGCTTGGATCTGCACAGCAGTGGGCTTCGTCTCACGACCGGGCCGGCCGTCACATATAAATTCGATACAGGAACCCCATTCGAAACAAAGCCACACAAATTTCATCTGCTTACTTTTCATTTATTGACAGCCTGCCAGCAGGCTCGCAATCCATGGTGCATTTCAAGAAAATGTAACGCCGGACGCGTTTCAGGAATGAGAATCCTTTCTTCAGCGGCGTATTTCACAAAGGCAGGAAAGTGCTGTTGGGTTACGTATTGCTTTTGAATTTAGTTCCTGCCCCCAATGGGCGTGGCCAACACTGTGGCCTTTTGGGATCTGTAGTACGTACCAGTCTTACCCCAGTGGGTGCACTTTCAGTGCTCGAAATTGTCTTCAACATTGTTATCCATGTGTAAAGAAATGTGCCCAGGCTGGTGCCTGCCCTGCTTTGTAGCTGTCAAATTCGGCATCACTGGAGCTCTCCTGTAGAGCGCCAGATCCTTCGTTCCTCCGCTGACAGCCTTCGTGGTGTCAGCTTGGATCTGCACAGCAGTGGGCTTCGTCTCACGACCGGGCCTGCTGTCACATATAAATTCGATACAGGAACCCCATTCGAAACAAAGCCACACAAATTTAATCTGCTTACTTTTCATTTATTGACAGCCTGCCAGCAGGCTCGCAATCCATGGTGCATTTCAAGAAAATGTAACGCCGGACGCGTTTCAGGAATGAGAATCCTTTCTTCAGCGGCGTATTTCACAAAGGCAGGAAAGTGCTGTTGGGTTACGTATTGCTTTTGAATTTAGTTCCTGCCCCCAATGGGCGTGGCCAACACTGTGGCATTTTGGGATCTGTAGTACGTACCAGTCTTACCCCAGTGGGTGCACTTTCACTGCTCGAAATTGTCTTCAACATTGTTATCCATGTGGAAAGAAATGTGCCCAGGCTGGTGCCTGCCCTGCTTTGTAGCTGTCAAATTCGGCATCACTGGAGCTCTCCTGTAGAGCGCCAGATCCTTCGTTCCTCCGCTGACAGCCTTCGTGGTGTCAGCTTGGATCTGCACAGCAGTGGGCTTCGTCTCACGACCGGGCCGGCCGTCACATATAAATTCGATACAGGAACCCCATTCGAAACAAAGCCACACAAATTTCATCTGCTTACTTTTCATTTATTGACAGCCTGCCAGCAGGCTCGCAATCCATGGTGCATTTCAAGAAAATGTAACGCCGGACGCGTTTCAGGAATGAGAATCCTTTCTTCAGCGGCGTATTTCACAAAGGCAGGAAAGTGCTGTTGGGTTACGTATTGCTTTTGAATTTAGTTCCTGCCCCCAATGGGCGTGGCCAACACTGTGGCCTTTTGGGATCTGTAGTACGTACCAGTCTTACCCCAGTGGGTGCACTTTCACTGCTCGAAATTGTCTTCAACATTGTTATCCATGTGGAAAGGAATGTGCCCAGGCTGGTGCCTGCCCTGCTTTGTAGCTGTCAAATTCGGCATCACTGGAGCTCTCCTGTAGAGCGCCAGATCCTTCGTTCCTCCGCTGACAGCCTTCGTGGTGTCAGCTTGGATCTGCACAGCAGTGGGCTTCGTCTCACGACCGGGCCGGCCGTCACATATAAATTCGATACAGGAACCCCATTCGAAACAAAGCCACACGTATTTCATCTGCTTACTTTTCATTTATTGACAGCCTGCCAGCAGGCTCGCAATCCATGGTGCATTTTAAGAAAATGTAACGCCGGACGCGTTTCAGGAATGAGAATCCTTTCTTCAGCGGCGTATTTCACAAAGGCAAGAAAGTGCTGTTGGGTTACGTATTGCTTTTGAATTTAGTTCCTGCCCCCAATGGGCGTGGCCAACACTGTGGCCTTTTGGGATCTGTAGTACGTACCAGTCTTACCCAAGTGGGTGCACTTTCACTGCTCGAAATTGTCTTCAACATTGTTATCCATGTGGAAAGAAATGTGCCCAGGCTGGTGCCTGCCCTGCTTTGTAGCTGTCAAATTCGGCATCACTGGAGCTCTCCTGTAGAGCGCCAGATCCTTCGTTCCTCCGCTGACAGCCTTCGTGGTGTCAGCTTGGATCTGCACAACAGTGGGCTTCGTCTCACGACCGGGCTGGCCGTCACATATAAATTCGATACAGGAACCCCATTCGAAACAAAGCCACACAAATTTCATCTGCTTACTTTTCATTTATTGACAGCCTGCCAGCAGGCTCGCAATCCATGGTGCATTTCAAGAAAATGTAACGCCGGACGCGTTTCAGGAATGAGAATCCTTTCTTCAGCGGCGTATTTCACAAAGGCAGGAAAGTGCTGTTGGGTTACGTATTGCTTTTGAATTTAGTTCCTGCCCCCAATGGGCGTGGCCAACACTGTGGCCTTTTGGGATCTGTAGTACGTACCAGTCTTACCCAAGTGGGTGCACTTTCACTGCTCGAAATTGTCTTCAACATTGTTATCCATGTGGAAAGAAATGTGCCCAGGCTGGTGCCTGCCCTGCTTTGTAGCTGTCAAATTCGGCATCACTGGAGCTCTCCTGTAGAGCGCCAGATCCTTCGTTCCTCCGCTGACAGCCTTCGTGGTGTCAGCTTGGATCTGCACAACAGTGGGCTTCGTCTCACGACCGGGCTGGCCGTCACATATAAATTCGATACAGGAACCCCATTCAAAACAAAGCCACACGAATTTCATCTGCTTACTTTTCATTTATTGACAGCCTGCCAGCAGGCTCGCAATCCATGGTGCATTTCAAGAAAATGTAACGCCGGACGCGTTTCAGGAATGAGAATCCTTTCTTCAGCGGCGTATTTCACAAAGGCAGGAAAGTGCTGTTGGGTTACGTATTGCTTTTGAATTTAGTTCCTGCCCCCAATGGGCGTGGCCAACACTGTGGCCTTTTGGGATCTGTAGTACGTACCAGTCTTACCCCAGTGGGTGCACTTTCACTGCTCGAAATTGTCTTCAACATTGTTATCCATGTGGAAAGAAATGTGCCCAGGCTGGTGCCTGCCCTGCTTTGTAGCTGTCAAATTCGGCATCATTGGAGCTCTCCTGTAGAGCGCCAGATCCTTCGTTCCTCCGCTGACAGCCTTCGTGGTGTCAGCTTGGATCTGCACAGCAGTGGGCTTCGTCTCACGACCGGGCTATATATATATATATATATATATATATATATATATATATATTCCTCCCAAACTGCCCCAGCTTTCAAGAGGTCACACGCATTGCTCAGCCCTCCGGCTCTGTTTACAAGCAGCCCGCTTTCCAGCTCCACAAATTATTTATTTTGCCAACGCGTTTCACGGCATCCACGCCGCTTCTTCATGGGCTCGCAGCGACAAAGCATTCAACTCGCCCCTGATTGGTTCACACTTATTTATTTCACATGCTTGCATTTGATTGGCAAAAAAGTTTATAAACATTATTCTGGTGCATGTTGGACTATTGAGTCCGTTCAGGGGTCAGTCAATGCCTTGTACTTATTTCTGCTGTATTAATCCTTTGAGTAAGGTTAGAAGCTTTCCGGCAGGTTTCATTTTTGCATCACGAGCAACGTGCTGTATATATATATCCACAACGAACTCCTTGGAAACACAGGAGACAGACCACAGGACCAGATATTAAATTTCTCCGTTTATTTGCTCAGTTCAGTGATAGAGTGCATAACGCGTTTCGGGCTACCTGAGCCCTTGTTCACATGCCAAAAAAAAAAAAAAAGATTTTCGCGGGGGGAGCGCCCAGTACGCGCACCGGGGAGCGTACCGGGGAGCGTACTTTGGTGAGAAATAGTGAAAAAAGTTAGCGTAAAATAATCATTTTGAGTGATCAGAGGTAGGGTAGCTCTGAAAAGAGCTTTTGGGTTCTGTGGCTGATTTAGGTACCTACAAGTACATCCCACACACACCACACGCACACACCCCACACACACACCCACATACACCTCACACACCCACACCTCCACCCACACCCAAACACCCCACACACCCACACACCCACACACACACCTTACACATCCACACCCCCACCCACACCCACACACACCACACACCCACACCCTCACACACACCTCACCCCCCCCACACACACACCTCACAGACACACCCCACACATCCCACACACACACCTCACACCCCCCCCACACACACTCCTGACACACACCTCACACACACACACACACACACCCACACCCCCCCTCACAGCCACACATCACACCCACACCCCCCACATACACACACCCCCACACCGCCAGCCACACTCCCACACAACACCCCACACACCCACACACCCCATACACACACCCCACACACACCCGCATATCCTACACACACAAACACACCCCACAGACACACACCCCCACACACACACACACACACACACCCACACATCCCACACACCCACACACACACTCCTCACACACATACACCCACACATCCCACACACATACCCGCCACACACCCCCCCCCCATTTTCACGGGGGAGCGCCCAGTACGCGCACCGGGGAGCGTACCGGGGAGCGTACTTTGGTGAAAAATAGTGAAAAAAGTTAGTGTAAAATAATCATTTTGAGTGATCAGAGGTAGGGTAGCTCTGAAAAAAGCTTTTGGGTTCTGTGGCTGATTTAGGTACCTACAAGTACATCCCACACACACCCACACGCACACACCCCCCACACACACCCACATACACCTCACACACCCACACCTCCACCCACACCCAAACACCCCACACACCCACATCCACACACACACCTTACACATCCACACCCCCACCCACACCCACACACCCCACACACCCACACACACACCTCACCCCCCCCCACACACACACACCTCACCCCCCACACACACACACCTCTGACACACACCTCACACACACACACACACCACACACACACCTCTCACACACACACACACACTCACCCCACACCCCCACACACACACCGAAACACACACACACACCAACACACACACCCCACACACCCCCTCACAGCCATACATCACACCCACACACCCCACATACACACCATACACACACCCCCACACCGCCAGCCACACTCCCACACACACACCCCACACCCACACACCCCATACACACACCCCACACACACCCACATATCCTACACACACACACACACACACACACACACACACACACACACACACACACACACATCCCACACACACCCACACACACACTCCTCACACACACACACACCCACACATCCCACACACATCCCACACACATACCCCCCCACACCCACACACACCCCACACACCTCACACACCCACACCTCCACCCACACCCAAACACCCCACACACCCACACCTTACACACCCACACACCCACACCCACACCTCACCCCCCACACACATACACACACCTCACAGACACACACCTCACAGACACACCCCACACATCCCCCACACACACCACCCCCCACACACACACACCTCTGACACCCCCCCCCACACACACACACACCACACACACACCTCACACACACACACCCCACACACACACACCCCACACACATACCCCCCCACACACACACACCCCACACCCACCCCCCACCCCCCCACACCACACACACATACACTCATTATTTATTTATTTATTTTTGGGGGGGTGCGCGCCCCGGTACACGTACCGGTACACGTACCTGGAGAAAAAAAGAAAGACAGAGTTTTTTAAAAATGTAGCATTTTTATATAAATTGGAGGTAGTTCTGAAAAGAACTGTTTTTTTTATTCTTTTTGTTGTTTTATTTTTTTTATTGTTTTTTTGAACATTTTTTATTTTTTTTGCTTTTCTGAACAATTTTATATTATTTTGTAGTTTTTCTGGGGTCAAACAAAACACAGGGAATTGCAAACAGCTCAACTGGAGCAAAAAAAAATAGAAAAAAAATTAAAGTTGCTTGCTGCAGTGATGGTTGTCTGCAGCTCGATTGAGTAAAGTGATGCTTTGCTCACCATATGAAATTGTTTTGTTGCAATATATGCAAACAAATTTACATTTTGCAAACCTGGTTTGTACATTAGGGACCATCGCCCTAGCCTCTGCACCCAATGGAGTGGGTTGATTGGAGGCGCTTGAAGAAGAAGGATGGGGAGGGTTCCTGGTCAGTTCCCTGACCTCTGCTGCCGAATAATTGTTCGGGTGCTTCCTCTGCATATGTCTAATCATAGTGTCGTTCCCAAAAGAGTACTTCTTGTTTGGGTTCCCTCTTGACAGTTGTTCGCCACAGATGAGGCAAGTCACCTTAGCTGCATTCACTTTTTTGCACCCCTTGGCGTCTTGTAAAACTCCCAAATAAAATGTTCCTTGGGTCTGTATGGGGGATTGTCCTCAGGCAGAACGTGCCTCTCCTCCTCCTCCTCTTCGTCCTCCTCTTCTTCTTGACCACCAATGTGGTCTTGTGGTGGTCCTTGTGGTGGTGGTGGAGGTGGTGGTGGTGCAGATGCACCTGCAGCTGCTACTAGTGAAGCCATTTCAGAATGAATGCAGGTCTTCTTCACTCAAACAACAAAGTGAGAATGAGGAAAAAAGGTGGGGTCTTTCATCATTTGGAAAACAAAACTGTTGTGAACCAATCAAAAGTGTTATTTTCAGGTCTCATGACCTGGGCTTTCTCATCATTTGGAAACCAAAAGTGTTCTGAACCAATCAAAAGTGTTATTATCAGGTCACATGACCCGACGCGCTTACACTACGCGCCCCGGTGTGTGCCCGGAGGCGCGCCCCGGGGCACGCCCGGCAGCGCCTACGTTGCGCGATCATATGCGCTCGGGTGCTTCCGGGTGCTCTTCCGCAGTGCGTCATATAACGCATCGCGCGGCTACGCGATACGTCACAATGTTGTTTTCGTTCGCGGGAATAGCGCTAACGGGACGCTCACCGGTACGCACCCCGGGGCGCGCCGAAGCACTGCGCTTACCGGTGAGCGCATCGGTACGCGCCCCGGGACCGCTCCAGGGCAAAAAAATAAAAAATAAAAAATACTATTACATAATTATACAATATTAAATTCGTTATAAAAAATATTACTTTTCATACCTATAGAGATTTGCTATTAAAAAACCATTGAAATTCACTGAAAAAACCATAGGTTTCACACCAGTTATAGTTAGGAATTAGCATTTAAAAAACCTATTAAATTCACTGAAAAAACCATAGTCAGTCAGTCAGTCAAAATATCTTTATTCGACTCAATTAAAAGTCATACAAAGAATTTAAAAACATTTCAGACAAAAAGATAAGAACACTTCATACATGTTAAGATATGACAGTAAAACCAATTACATTGAAACAAATCTAGGCAGACAAAGGTTAAAAAGAGGTGACGATGGATCTAATGGGTGTTTTTTCAAATCCTAGCTGCAGCTACCAAGAAATTAGCTATACAAAAGGTAATACGTGTGTTGGTCAATGATTGTAAAAAGAGCAGAGCCGGTCTCACTTGTGTGATGCCAGCCTCCTTCAAAACTGGAACCAAATATTTTTTCCTTGGCTCTACATAAAACCCGCAAAACATAACAAAATGCATAGTATCTTGGAGTGAGAGATGATCACAGCTGCAGGGTAAAGCTAATTCCGGTTTTTCCCATGTTTTAAAAGTGCCTAAATAAAAATGTAACAAATTAAACCTAAACTTAGTTAAAAGAAACCTATGGAATGGGATTGTAACAAAATCAAGATAAGGTGCTAAAGAGAATGAATTGACAAGTAAGTAATGACCCCTTACTGATGGTTTCGCTAATTCCCTTTCCTCACGGAATGCTCTTGCCCTCCCCATAAAGTGCTTTTTGACAAGATCAATATCTTGGACCTTGATGTCTAGGGGGGAAGTAAAGAGCTCTGGACGTCCCAAATCTGAGAATGCCTTCAACAGATAGGCCAGCCATGGGATCTTTTTAAAATGGTCTAGGGACAAGACGTCGGACATGATCTTATGATTTAGTGGAAGGTCTTCATTGAGCCACGTCTTTAACCAAAAGATCAGGGGAGCCATGTTCAACCCATCAGTGAGGAAATCTAGGCCCACCTCCATGTGTATAGAGTAAGTTGGTGTTGACTGCGGCACAGAGAGGAGTGTCCGTATGAATCTGTTCTCCGCTCTCTGGATTGGTTCCATGTTTACGTAGCCCCAGAGTGGTGAACCATATGACGCAAGAGCGACAGGTTTACTCTTATAAATTTTTAATAACGCTTTCATTGGCCTGGCACCTAACCTACCCGCAAAGCCCATGAGTGCAGACGATGATCTAGTAACCGCCAGCCTCTTCGCCCTCACTTGAGGACCCCAAGTTCCTCTCTGGTCAAAAAGGACCCCCAGGTAGGGAAAAGTGGAAACTCTGGAAACCATATCCCCTCTACACATAAAGGTTTTTGATCTCCTCTTGCTGCTATCTCGGCCCACCACCATGGTATGCGACTTACTAGCATTTATTTTTAAATCAAGCTGTTCCATGAATGTGCCGAAGGCATTTAAGAGGCGTTGAAGGCCAACACCCGTGCGCGCAATTAGCACGGCGTCATCCGCGTACAGGAGCGCTGGGATCTTAACTGCTCCTGCACGCGGGATGTCGACTTCCTTCTCCTCCAAATGCGCACCCAAACCGTTAATATAAATGGTGAAGAGCAGGGGGGCCAATATACAGCCCTGCCTTACCCCCTTCAGGGATTTGAAAAGAGACGTGCACCTACCCTCATTTGTGACCCGTACGGCCGCAAAAAGCTCCTGATGTAGGGAAGCCATGAATCTCACTAATGCCTCGTCAATCCCCATCTCCAGCAAGGTCATCCATAACTTTGCCCTGTTTACCAAATCGAAGGCCGAGGAGAGGTCCATGAATGCTAGAAATAGGGACCCCTCCTTGGCCACCGTGTACTTTGATATAAGCAGGTGTAGGTTGGAGCATTGTTCGATTGTGCCTTTCCTTTCTCTGAACCCATACTGGATCTCTGAGAGCCCTCCACAACTCTCAACATTATCCCTCAGCCTGGACAAAAGGACTCTGCCTAAGATCTTTACCGACGAGTCCAAGAGGGATATGGGCCTATAACACCCGGGATCGTCCCGCTGGCCCTTTTTAAAAATGGGGACGATGGTAGAAATGTCCCAAGAGGATGGTGTAGGGATGCTATTAACGGCAGTAAATACATTGGCCAGTACCTCTGCTCACAGCTTTGGGGAATGTATGAAAAAATCAGCTGGCACCCCGTCGGGACCCGGGGCCTTGTGCTTAGTTGTGGCCGAAATAGCTTTCTCCACTTCTGTGCTATAAAAATGTATTGGAGTAGCGTCTAAAGTGGCCAACAACACATCTTGGGTTGCCCGATCATTATCCCCATACACATTTTTGAAATGAGTCAACCACTTGTCATCCGAGATGACACAGTCCATGGCCTCGTTATTTTGGTCGGAGAAGAATGGCTGTTTGATTATTTCCCAGAATTTCCGACTGTCCTTCAGGACCGCCACGGAAAGAAGATTTTCCCAGGCTTCCCGTTTAATACTTTCTTGTCTGGTTTTCATGGCTGACTTATAGATTTTCCTCAATCTAACAATCTCACCCCTTACCCTAGGTGTTTTCTTCAAAGCTACCATCAGAGACCTGTGTGCATTTGAACATGCGGTGTCGAACCAGCGCTTCTTATTCGGTGCTCCTTTCTTTGGCTTAGCCAAGAGATCCTGCGACACCTGTCCACAGATCGACTCAAAGGCCCCTATAGTTTCATGACCCGGAGCACAAGGATTCTGGCAAACCTCAACCTGTTCCTTAATTTTCGGGAAGACCTCCGCATAAAAGTTTTCTGGGACCACCTTAGCCCACTTAACTCTCCTGCCCTGATCGGAGGTACGCAAAGTGTGGTCCGGCCTCACTTTCCCCGGATTTGGCCCCATGTGGTCCCCCCAAGCCACTTCAAGTAAGACAGGGTTGTGGTCACTGTGGTGAGATGGCACAGTGCAGTAAGAAATCACCCGGTTTAGAATACCTTGTGTAATAAAGATATTATCAATTATGGTTCCGGGGTTGGTGCCAGTGAAGGTAGCTATTCTTAGGCCACCCTCTGGTTCGTACAAGTTGAAATTTGCCAGAAGGTCTTCTAGCTCCTCTCCTTCTTTGGTATGTTCAAAGTGGGGTACCTCGGGACCTTCGCCCCAATCCTGGTTACTTAAACTGCATGTTAAAATGCAGGGATGAATATTAAAATCACCTAGTAAAATATACTCTATATCAAGCTGGGTGCTCTGACTACCTGGCCTTAATATAGCGTCTAAGGTAGCGATATTGCTACCGCTATTGTCCCTATTCCCTGAATTGTAAAAATTAATATATAAGGACCTCCTAGTGGGGTTAATCTCTCTCTCTCTACAATGAGGGTATTGTGCGAGTCAGTGCTAATCTGCTTTAGGTAGCCCTTCAGTTCCAACGAAAACAACATTAACAGACCTCCCTTAGCTCTGCCAATGCGGCTAGGAATAGCCGCCTTGGCGAAGCTAGTGAACCCATCGCACCAGAAGTTAGCTGTTATGTCCCAAGTTTCCTGGAGAGCAATAATATTATGTCCTACAACAAAGTTTGACCACTCCTTATCATTACGTTTGGAATTGAGTCCCGCTACATTCCAACTTAGTATTTTGCAGGTTTCTATAGTTCTCTTTGCCGCAAAATCGGTCAAGGGGACCCCATCTTCAGCTCGTAGATGGGAAGTTCCATTAGCCGATAAATTACCCACTAGCTCTGCTGCATTTGGCTGATCATGAGAAATATCATTATCGTTAACATTCTCATTAAAAGGGCCACCAACATTCTCGGCCAGAATTTGGTCAGGAGCAGTTTCCCTTTCTAGAGCAACCTGCACTTTGTGGCCTTCCAAACTGGTTGTCTCGTGCATATTTGTACCAATTATAAGTCCTCTGCCCCTATCTTTGGGGTTGCTTATTATACACGAGACCCTTGATCCATTTTTTGGCGTATTTGGACCCCCCGTACGTCAATCGCAATCATTTAAGTTTGCCAAAACCCCATACCTATTCACTGTACCAAACCCACAATCATAGGGTGTAGCCCCCAATCCCATCCATTTGTTGCTTCGTTCCACCTGGGTAGTGGGGTATTGGGTCGCACCGGAAACTGCTTGTCACCCAACCAGGCTCCAAACCCATTTCCATAGCTCCCCCAGTCATTTACCGGGACGCCCACCCCCCACCTATTCGTTGTATTCCAGTTTGATCTAGGGATTTTAGAAAATAACGCTTTCTGATGATCACCTAGCCCTGTCCCAAATCTATCTACTGGGCCAATACCATGGTCATTATATATAGGTCTAAGACCCCACCCCATCTGTTACTTCTTGTGGCCCACCCTGATCTTGGGATATTTGGAAGGATCGCGTGTTGCTGCTCACTATAGAAGAATTTTAGGGTAAGAGGGATTATGGATCCACTTCTCCGTTGGGGGGGAAATATGTTTGACAGGACATTTGGGAGCACCGCTGCGTTTGCAAAATTTAACACTACGCAGTCCCCTTAAACTTTTTTTGCCTGTTCCCTATCCATGTTATCCTCCTCGCCATTACAATTTCCCCTGCCAACTGCTCTTTCCCATAATGTGCCATCTGCATGTTACTTGACAGCCAGTGTAACGCCTTGCTTATCAGGGATGAAGTAGATTCTGTCTGGCCAGGGGGTAAAGTAGGTACATTAGCTAGAACCAGTACCAATGGTGAGGCTTCCACTATAAATTGTGATGAGTCATCCCCTAGGGATGGCAGTGTTGGTGCAGTAGATGGAAGTATAGGGGCCTCTCTCGCTTCTTCCTGGCTAAGTACAACTAGTGGTACCTGACCAGGCGGGATGATCTCTAATGAGCCTTCATCTGCTACTATATCTGCTACTATATCTCCCCCATTATTATTATTATTTCCCTCCATAGTGTCTATTGGTCTAGAGACAGTGGTTACTACATTCTCTATTTCTTCTACTAACTTACATTGCAGACCTCCCATCCTTTTCACCTCTGCCGTAAGCTTGTCAATTTTTCCAATCAATGGCTTAATAATAGTCTTTATCTTTAAATCTATCATATCCGCCATCCTGTTGAAAAGGTCATCATCTATAATTTGTCTAAGATTATCTTCCTCGTGCTCCGTTTTTTTTCCTTTAGACTTTGGTGGAGAAGCGACACTTTTCCTCCCTGACCTTGACCCCCCGCGTTTGGGCTGAATTCTTCTGCAGGTTCTCACCGCCCTAGTCACAGGCACAGAGGATGGGGATTCCTCTGCTAAGAATTCCGCATGGGACTCGGGGTCAGACTCTGCATTTGTCTCTAAATCAACCAACAGTTCTACGCTTTGATCAAGGCTTCCAGAGTCAAGGAGGTTGGTATCAAAGATGTTCGTGCTGGGGTCTTGCGATGGTACGTCAGTCAATTGCACGCTAGAGGGGGGCTCCCTAAGTGAAGGACAGGGGATTGACTCAAACCTAGCGATTGCCTTCTTTCACAGTTTATTTTATTTACCACCTGAACGAGATAATTATCTAAGGTGTTAAGCGTATCTGGAGCTCCAGAAACGATTTTCTTAGGCATATTATCAAATGGTAGTAAATACTGCTATATAACGCAAACAGGTGGCAATCAGGATAAGTGCGCACTAAATACGATCGCAGGGAAACTGCCTTGGTATAATGGATGGTATGGTCTTACTTCGGTCGGCTAACTTTGATGGTTGTATGGACAGAGTAGCGGGCCCAGTCCAGTCTCCTCAGGCCTCTGAGGGCCTAAGAGGGCCCGCCCTTTGCCTGGGCTTCGCCCGGGCTACGACCCACGCGTGTCCCGCGATGCGCGTTCGCAGGTCTGCCTATGATGTATAAGGGGGCGTGGCACTGGGAGGGGGCGCGGCTCGACCGGGAAGAGGAACCAGCTGTCGATGTATCCTGGAATGCTGGTCCTCGCAGTCCCGATCACCACGCCTCTCACCTCCTCTGCGGCCACGTAAGCACTAGGTTCTTAGCAGGGTTCCCAGAAGGGCAGGGACCTCCACGCACTCCTCATGTTCCAAGGAAAAAGCACAAATTGCGGTCTCCAATCTCGAGCGGCCCCCGCAAAGCGGGGGCCGCGAGAGGTAATGAGCAGCGAGCAGGGGGCGCGGCTCGACCGGGAAGAGGAACCAGCTGCCGATGTATCCTGGAATGCTGGTCCTCGCAGTCCTGGTCACCGCGCCTCTCACCTCCTCTGCGGCCACGTAAGCACTAGGTTCTTAGCAGGGTTCCCAGAAGGGCAGGGACCTCCACGCACTCCTCGTGTTCCAAGGAAAAAGCACAAATTGCGGTCTCCAATCTCGAGCGGAAAACAAAACTGTTGTGAACCAATCAAAAGTGTTATTTTCAGGTCTCATGACCTGGGCTTTCTCATCATTTGGAAACCAAAAGTGTTCTGAACCAATCAAAAGTGTTATTATCAGGTCACATGACCCGACGCGCTTACACTACGCGCCCCGGTGCGTGCCCGGGGGCGCACCCCGGGGCACGCCCGGCGGCGCTTACGTTGCGCGATCGTATGCGCTCGGGTGCTTCCGGGTGCGCTTACGCAGTGCGTCATATGACGAATCGCGCGGCTACGCGATACGTCGCGATGTTGTTTTCGTTCGCGGGAATAGCGTTAACGGGACGCTCACCGGTACGTGCCCCGGGGCGCGCCGAAGCACTGTGCTTACCGGTGAGCGCATCGGTACGCGCCCCGGGACCGCTCCGGGGCAAAAAAATCAAAAAATCAAAAATACTATTACATAATTATACAATATAAAATTCGTTATAAAAAATATTACTTTTCATACCTATAGAGATTTGCTATTAAAAAACCATTGAAATTCACTAAAAAAACCATAGGTTTCACACCAGTTATAGTTAGGAATTAGCATTTAAAAAACCTATTAAATTCACTGAAAAAAAACATAGGTTTCACACCAGTTATAATTAGCTGGAAATTTTACTGGCATAAAACCATTGAAATTCCCACGTTATAGTTAGTTGGACTCACTATAACTTGCGCGTGCAATGCACTGCTGATGACGTCACATATTACATCACTCATGACATGGTCAGTGACATCACTCATGACATCACTGATGACACCATCCTTGTGACAGAGTGACAGACCTCCTTTCACTGTAATGTAACCCTTGAAACACATATTCAAAAATAGAAACTAAAATTTTCAAAAAAATGGAGATACCCATATCAGTTACAACAACCAATTCAGTAACTCCACCATCTATATACACATCCACTTATTCACAAACAGTTCTATATAGTCACTCATACATATACTCACTCATCATATGTAGTGATACACCTATACATCCTGTTACACACCGACAGTCATCCAAAAGTTACTCACACACATACTCACACATGCAAATAAACTATTGAACATCCATTTATTTGCATATAGAGCTATACACACACTACCACCTTACTTCTAAGGAAATTTACACATATTTATTCTCTTAAACAATCACTTATAGAAACACATACTTATTTAAACAGGAACTCTTACAATCTCATACTCTCACATATACTCACTTACATACATCAATATTCACATATACTGGATTAAAACATATGTAGTTACTGATACACTAGTGAGACAGTCATTCACTCACTCACACACACATATACACACTCATCCACCCATACAGTCCTGCACATATGCTGTCTTCAAAACACATACAGAGAGTCAGTTATTCATGCATCTATGTGCTAAGTAATACCCCCACCAAACCATACAAACACTCATACTGATACTAAAACAAACATCTAATAACCCATATACATACACATGTAGCAACTCACGGGAAACGGCCTCTACAACGAAGCCGTTTCCACGAAAACCTTTACCACGCTTGCATTACAACGCATGCGTGGTAACAAACGAGAGGATTTACCACGCATATCTTTACTACGAAATACATAGTAAAGGTATGTGTGGTAAATGAAAAAAAAAGGGGGGGTTTGGGGGTCTCCCCTCAAAAACGAAAAAATTGAGGGATAAAAAAAGGGGGGTTGGGGGGCTTCCCCCCAAAAAATAAATAAATACCTGAAGTGACGAACATCAAGCGATCAGCGTTGTAAAAGAGGAAACGGAATTAAACTTCCGCTTCCTCTTTAGGACGTACGGCCGACGTAACCAAGAAGAAAGACGTAACAAAGAAGATGGACAGGAGACGAGTTGAAAAGGTAAGGGAAAATTATTATTATTTTTTTTAAAATAAGGGTTAATGGCAGGGGTAATGAAAAGGAGTAGAGGCTGGGGACGTGAAAGAGGACAGGTGTAACCTTTAACAAGAATATGCCCTCACCATGCATAAATTAACAACGAAAAACGTTGTTAATCTATGCGTGGTAAAGGAATATTAGTGGTAAAGGTTATGCGTAGAAAACGAATTCCGTTGTAACGCATGCGTGGTAAAGGCATGCGTTGCAACGGAATTCGTTGTAACGTCATATATTCAAACTCACCAACCCATGCAGCCACTTATACAGAGAGTGAAACACTCATCCTTATATTTAAATATTTAAACATTACTCACTAATATATGTATTGCCTAAGATACACTTAATAAGCCAGTTAACCAATCAATAAAAAAAAAAAACATCTAAACACTTATTTAAACATTTATTCTTCCATCAACTTTTACATATACATATATAACACATTTATTTCTCGGAAAGACACACATTCACTGGATGGTGTCATCAGTGATGTCATGAGTGATGTCACTGACCATGTCATGAGTGATGTAATATGCGACGTCATCAGCAGTGCATTGCACGCGCAAGTTATAGTGAGTCCAACTAACTATAACGTGGGAATTTCAATGGTTTTATGCCAGTAAAATGTCCAGCTAATTATAACTGGTGTGAAACCTATGGTTTTTTCAGTGAATATATATATATATATATATATATATATATATATATATATATATATATATATATACACACATATATATATTTATCTATTTATTTTCACCAAATGATCCCTCTGATTCAGCGAGCTCACGATCAGTGCGAGTAGTGCAGAAAGGGAATCGAGATCTGCATTACGTATTTTCACCAAAGAACAATTCACTCGCACTCCAGGAGATTGATTTCAAGGCTTATTTAATCCAGTGTCTAACAGCCAACAGTAATTTGTTCTTTGGTGAAAATATATATATATTACTTTAGCCTCTGAGCATGTGTCGGACCCATTTTGTAGCGAGACTGGTCTGAATATTTGAGCGGTTACAGGCACCGCTTTACCGGCACGCCCTTTTGGTTTGGAGCTACGCGCATTGCCTGTGCGGAGTGGCGTAGAGAACACAGCGCGTCCCCCCCAGATGGCCCAAGATACTCACTGTAGTCCATGGCCACATGGGAAAAAAGGAAGCAGCTGCATGCTGTCTAAGGAGGCTTGAGCGGATACTGTCATCTTTGCTCCTGCGCGAATCACCGAGAGAGAGGTGCTTTTCGTGGCCAGCAGAGGTTGGGATACCACCTGGTGTATGAAGAAGCTGATCACTGTACCAGCATTCATTGTGGTTTTTTAAATTGAGATGAGTAAAGTTTCAGACTGACACTGTCTAAGGCGGAAACGCTGAAACGCGTTTGTCAAACTGGCTGCAGAAAGCGCGAAAATAAATATTTTGAAACTACTTTAACCCCATGGATGGCTTGGTTGTGTGCACTCAAAAAAGTGGTCTGGTGGAATTTCGAACCAGTGTTGGGAGTGTAACAGCGCGTCTCACCACGCGCCGAGGAAGCACCCGTAACGAGTGGAGCAACGACGGGTGAAAAACCTGTTGTGGAATATATATATATATATATATATATATATATATATGTCACAGGAGTTTCCTTGCTGGAAAGAAACGGAGAGCCACAGCGGGGAATACCAGGAGGAAAATTTATTTTCACGGGAGAAATGGCATGACGCGTTTCGGACTGTGCCTTCATCAGATGCCTACTCCATCACAGCAGATCCCGACAGGCATCGCAAAAATAGTCCCAATCGATCTCCCATTGGTGGATGCTCAGGTGGGTGGAGTCAAGTCACAAACAGCACTGCAGTTGCGTAGGCAAACTGCAAGTACCAGCATGCACCACTCTCGGCTTGCGGGTAAGTTCCTTCTTTCCAACCCTGTGTCCTCTTGTGGGCCCTGAACAGAGTATGAGCGTGGGTTTGCGGTGCTAGGCAGGCAGGTGCTGGTGAGATGAATAGTCCTCCCGGGTCCCCAACGCTTCAACTACATTGAGTCCAACCTCCGTTTGTGCCTGAGACAACGGATGCAGTGATCCTAATCCCTTCGTGAAGTCACGAACTGCCAATGGTGCAGCGGCTCCTTGCTGAGACTGGATGCGGTGGGTTGAGAGCCTGTCCAATACCTTGGATGGTGAGAGAAATGCCGAAGCTGTCCTTATGGCTCTTACCCAAAACGAAGCGGGACTCTCCAAAGCGCCCAGGACTAGCGCTGTAATATGTCACAGGAGTTTCCTTGCTGGAAAGAAACGGAGAGCCACAGCGGGGAATACCAGGAGGAAAATTTATTTTCACGGGAGAAATGGCATGACGCGTTTCGGACTGTGCCTTCATCAGATGCCTACTCCATCACAGCAGATCCCGACAGGCATCGCAAAAATAGTCCCAATCGATCTCCCATTGGTGGATGCTCAGGTGGGTGGAGTGAAGTCACAAACAGCACTGCAGTTGCGTCGGCAAACTGCAAGTACCAGCATGCACCAATCTCGGCTTGCGGGTAAGTTCCTTCTTTCCAACCCTGTGTCCTCTTGTGGGCCCTGAACAGAGTATGAGCGTGGGTTTGCGGTGCTAGGCAGGCAGGTGCTGGTGAGATGAATAGTCCTCCCGGGTCCCCAACGCTTCAACCACATTGAGTCCAACCTCCGTTTGTGCCTGAGACAACGGATGCAGTGATCCTAATCCCTTCGTGAAGTCACGAACTGCCAATGGTGCAGCGGCTCCTTGCTGAGACTGGATGCGGTGGGTTGAGAGCCTGTCCAATACCTTGGATGGTGAGAGAAATGTCGAAGCTGTCCTTATGGCTCTTACCCAAAACGAAGCGGGACTCTCCAAAGCGCCCAGGACTAGCGCTGTAATATGTCACAGGAGTTTCCTTGCTGGAAAGAAACGGAGAGCCACAGCGGGGAATACCAGGAGGAAAATGTATTTTCACGGGAGAAATGGCATGACGCGTTTCGGACTGTGCCTTCATCAGATGCCTACTCCATCACAGCAGATCCCGACAGGCATCGCAAAAATAGTCCCAATCGATCTCCCATTGGTGGATGCTCAGGTGGGTGGAGTGAAGTCACAAACAGCACTGCAGTTGCGTCGGCAAACTGCAAGTACCAGCATGCACCACTCTCGGCTTGCGGGTAAGTTCCTTCTTTCCAACCCTGTGTCCTCTTGTGGGCCCTGAACAGAGTATGAGCGTGGGTTTGCGGTGCTAGGCAGGCAGGTGCTGGTGAGATGAATAGTCCTCCCGGGTCCCCAACGCTTCAACCACATTGAGTCCAACCTCCGTTTGTGCCTGAGACAACGGATGCAGTGATCCTAATCCCTTCGTGAAGTCACGAACTGCCAATGGTGCAGCGGCTCCTTGCTGAGACTGGATGCGGTGGGTTGAGAGCCTGTCCAATACCTTGGATGGTGAGAGAAATGCCGAAGCTGTCCTTATGGCTCTTACCCAAAACGAAGCGGGACTCTCCAAAGCGCCCAGGACTAGCGCTGTAATATGTCACAGGAGTTTCCTTGCTGGAAAGAAACGGAGAGCCACAGCGGGGAATACCAGGAGGAAAATGTATTTTCACGGGAGAAATGGCATGACGCGTTTCGGACTGTGCCTTCATCAGATGCCTACTCCATCACAGCAGATCCCGACAGGCATCGCAAAAATAGTCCCAATCGATCTCCCATTGGTGGATGCTCAGGTGGGTGGAGTGAAGTCACAAACAGCACTGCAGTTGCGTCGGCAAACTGCAAGTACCAGCATGCACCACTCTCGGCTTGCGGGTAAGTTCCTTCTTTCCAACCCTGTGTCCTCTTGTGGGCCCTGAACAGAGTATGAGCGTGGGTTTGCGGTGCTAGGCAGGCAGGTGCTGGTGAGATGAATAGTCCTCCCGGGTCCCCAACGCTTCAATCACATTGAGTCCAACCTCCGTTTGTGCCTGAGACAACGGATGCAGTGATCCTAATCCCTTCGTGAAGTCACGAACTGCCAATGGTGCAGTGGCTCCTTGCTGAGACTGGATGCGGTGGGTTGAGAGCCTGTCCAATACCTTGGATGGTGAGAGAAATGCCGAAGCTGTCCTTATGGCTCTTACCCAAAACGAAGCAGGACTCTCCAAAGCGCCCAGGACTAGCGCTGTAATATGTCACAGGAGTTTCCTTGCTGGAAAGAAACGGAGAGCCACAGCGGGGAATACCAGGAGGAAAATGTATTTTCACGGGAGAAATGGCATGACGCGTTTCGGACTGTGCCTTCATCAGATGCCTACTCCATCACAGCAGATCCCGACAGGCATCGCAAAAATAGTCCCAATCGATCTCCCATTGGTGGATGCTCAGGTGGGTGGAGTGAAGTCACAAACAGCACTGCAGTTGCGTCGGCAAACTGCAAGTACCAGCATGCACCACTCTCGGCTTGCGGGTAAGTTCCTTCTTTCCAACCCTGTGTCCTCTTGTGGGCCCTGAACAGAGTATGAGCGTGGGTTTGCGGTGCTAGGCAGGCAGGTGCTGGTGAGATGAATAGTCCTCCCGGGTCCCCAACGCTTCAACCACATTGAGTCCAACCTCCGTTTGTGCCTGAGACAACGGATGCAGTGATCCTAATCCCTTCGTGAAGTCACGAACTGCCAATGGTGCAGCAGCTCCTTGCTGAGACTGGATGCGGTGGGTTGAGAGCCTGTCCAATACCTTGGATGGTGAGAGAAATGCCGAAGCTGTCCTTATGGCTCTTACCCAAAACGAAGCGGGACTCTCCAAAGCGCCCAGGACTAGCGCTGTAATATGTCACAGGAGTTTCCTTGCTGGAAAGAAACGGAGAGCCACAGCGGGGAATACCAGGAGGAAAATTTATTTTCACGGGAGAAATGGCATGACGCGTTTCGGACTGTGCCTTCATCAGATGCCTACTCCATCACAGCAGATCCCGACAGGCATCGCAAAAATAGTCCCAATCGATCTCCCATTGGTGGATGCTCAGGTGGTATATATATATTGTCACCAAACATCCAAAGATAATGCGCGCTCTCAGGACAAAAGAGGAGTTGCCAATTTCAGAAAAGTGCTGTTTATTCACAACGCGTTTCACCAAACAAATGGCTTGATCACGTGAAAGAGTGCTTGCAGTTCATAGGTTAAATAACATGAACACCATCGTGAACATAAACATAGGACTACGGCAAGGGTAACATGTAAGAAATGAAATGAAAATTAGACATGTATCATCTTGAATGCATAATAGATATATTATTAAACAAACCAACACGATGTTTTTGTCATTAAATAATATCATCTGCACAATTAAAGCAATTTAGGAAACAACATAACATTGGTATCGGTGTCGTTATTTACTGAGCACGCCCTCCATAAATGCTCCAAAAACATACCGTATGGCTTAGGTATATAGATGACCTTTTTATTGTGTGGAAGGGTACTATGGAAGAAGCTTACATCTTCATAGACAAACTCAACCTCAATGACAGAAACATTGTCTTAAGCCATTTGTTTGGTGAAACGCGTTGTGAATAAACAGCACTTTTCTGAAATTGGCAACTCCTCTTTTGTTCTGAGAGCGCGCATTATCTTTGGATGTTTGGTGACAATTGAATACCGGAGTAACTCCGCCGGCGTGCACGCCACCTTTCTCGGGTCGTGGGGATCCAGAAGGAGTAACTCTTTGTTGGATATATATATATATATATATATATATATATACACATACACGTATATATCTTCTTAAGTGTAGATTTTTGCCTTTGTTCAGGAAGGCCTGAAAATACACTTAAGACAGTAAGACTGATTAGGCAACTTATTTACCTAGGCTACAATGGCCAGATTCTTCATCTTGAAGAGAAAAAAGGGGCCAGAATAAATTAATTTTCAGATAAGTATAGTGCCAAACAGTATAAATATCCCTTACAAACCCTTTTTTAAGATAGAAATGAAGGGAGCAGGACATAGTTGCCATTATAGGTCTAAAAAAGCCACTGTGCCACCAGTATCCCATCATGCACAGCAGGTGGCAGTCCATTCAGTTCTTTTTGAAGGCTTATATTAAAAGATAAGCATTAGAGCAATTCCTCTGTTCAATTCACCGGAGAGGAGGGAGGGTCTTAGGACTATAATGGAAATTCCCCTGATAGAGAAAAGGAGTTACAGGTAAAAAACAATTCCTTCTTTTGTAGGGGATTTTCATTTATAGTAATAAGCGCTGAATAGAATAGCAAGCCCATTCCCAGATAACACAGCGGAGTAGTCGGAGGATAATGCAGAGAAGTTAAGCAGAGAGATTTCTGAGTGAGGCCTGCCCTACTTGAGCGTCTGCTCCAACATCAGAGTCTCGGCAGTAGTGTTTGGTGAATGTATGTACTGATTTCCAGGAAGCTGCTTTACAGATCTCTGTAATGGGGATATTGGGCTATAAAGCTGCAGTAGCTGCCTTCCCTCTAGTGGAGTGAGCCTTAGGGGTAGCTGGAAGACTCTTGTTAGATTTTTGACAGCAAGATAAAAAGCAAGACACTATCTATCGCAAAATGGATTGTTTGGAAGTAGCTAGCCCTGTACGGACCGGGCCACAGTTGATAAATAATTGGTCCATTTTGCGGTTAGCCTTAGTCTGATCTAAATACAATTTCAAAACTCTTTGACCATACAGGGAATGAAGGGTTCTTTCTGCTAGAGTAGAGAGATTCTAAAGAAAAAGTAGGCAGAGAGGTTGTCTGGTTGACATGAAAATCCAATACCACTTTAGGGAGGAACTTTGGGTGAGTTCTCATTACCACTTTGCTTGAATGGAAAACAGTATATGGTTCATGGGAACAGATAGCTTGAATCTCACTAACCCTGCGAGCAGATGTCATAGCCACAAGGGAAGCGGTTTTCCAAGATAAATGTTGGAGAGATGCCTTGAGTATGGGTTCGAATGGATCCTGCATATGGTGTAAAAGGAGTACATCAAGCTCCCATGGAGGTGAAGGATGTCTGATGGGAAGAAAAACTTTCTTTAAGCTCTCTAGGAAATCTTTGATTACAGGGATTCTGAAAAGAGGTTTTTGAGGGACACTTCCTGTAGGCAGTCAATGCTGTCAGGTGAACTTTTATCGAAGACAATTGTAAACCAGATTTTGCCAAATGGAGCAAGTATGGAAGAATAACTTTTTCCTGGCAAGTGGTAGGGTCCTTATTCTTGGAGCACCACATGCAGAATCTCTTCCATTTGAAGGTGTATGCAGAATGTATAGAAGGCCGCTTAGCTTATTTGAGAATCTCCATGCAGTCTTGGGGTAGATTTTGCTGAGAAATTCAAAGAAGAGAGATTGGGATGAATAATCTGGCCTCCGAATTTCCTTAGTAGATCTGGTCTGCATGACAGAGTCAGATGAGGACGGATAGACCGTGGAAGGAGGTCCGTGAACCACCATTGACGTGCCCACTCCAGAGCTATGATGATCTTCTTTGTTTGCGGACTGAGCTAATTTGATGAGAACTGCCGGGAACAGGGGAATCGGCAGAAAAACATAGAGAAATCTGCCGGACCAGTCTATCCATAGGGCATTCCCCAGAGCCCCTGTTTGGAAGAACAATAATGCAAAGCTTTGGCATTTGCTGTTTTCTGCGGTGGAGAACAAGTCGATGGCCAGAGTTCCCCAACAATGAAAAATGTCTTCTACCACGTCTTCGTTTAGGACCCACTTGGGGTTTTCTTACAGGAGTCTGCTGAGTGAGTCGACCTGTGCATTTTAGACACTTGGCAGATGTGTTGCTGTAATCGTCAAGTCCCTGGCTAGAAGCCATTTCCAGATAGTCTAGGACTCGTGAGACAAGGGCCTGACCTTGTCCCTCCATCCTTGTTGAGGTAGTACATTTTTGTGGTGTTGTCCGTCTGAAAAAGCAGGGAATGGGAGGTGAATGAGGGGTAAAAAGCTTTCAACACCAGATGGACTGCATGGAGTTCTAGGAGATTGATATGGTGTGTTGATTTCTTCTCTGACCACTTTCCTTGGATCTGGAGGTGATCCATGTGGGCTCTCCAACCCAGCAGTGAAGCATCAGTGACTATGGTTTGATGCGGAATCTCATGATAAAAAATAGTGCCTTGGAGGAGATTAGCTGGAGAACACCACCATTTGAGGGATAGCTTTGCATGAAGGGACAGTTGTATCCTGTCCTCCCAGTTGCCTGTTAGTTGGTCTGACAGGTCTTCAAGACACTCCTGTAGAGGCATCATGTATAGATAGGCATCCAGTGTGAGAAAGATGCAGGAAGCCATCGATCCGAGAAGGGAGGGTACTATTCTCACTGTTGGATGGGAAGCTTTCATGAGAACCTGACAAATCCTAAGGATCGATAAGCATCTCTCCTCCGAAGGACACACTCTTGCCCTTACAGTGTTGATGGAGGCTCCCATATAATGGAAGGTTTGTACTTGGGAAGAATTGGACTTGCTGTGATTGATTTGAAGACCCAACTTACGTAGGAGATTGCAAGTCCAGCTGTAATGAAGCTGAGCTTCTTGAGATGTGGATGCCTTGATTAGCCAATCATCTACGTATGGGTAGACAAACAACCTGTGTCTCCAGAGATGGCAGCCACTACTGCCATGCACTTGGAGAATGTTCTGGGTGCTGACTTCAGACCAAATGGGCGGACTTGTTATTGGCAATGATCCTCTTCCACCACGAACCTCAAGAACTGGTGATTGGAATATGAAAGTACACATCTTGAAGGTGTATGGAGCAGAGACAATCTCCCTGTTGCAATTAGGGATACATTTGGTGTGATGCCGGCATCTGGAACTTTTCTCGCTGAATCCACTTGTTGGCAATTTTGAGGTCGAGAACAGGTCTGAATTTGTTTCTGTCTTTCTTCTTGACGAGAAAGTACCTGGAATAAATGCTTGTTCCTCATTGTTGGAAAGGAACTGGTTACACCATAAAGCCAGTAGACAGTAGAGTAGTGGAGAGGGTCACGACCACGGAGGGAGAAGTAGCGACACTTTGTACAACAGTGAGAGAACTACGAACAACAGTAATGGATCTTAAATGAAGTGCAGTCCACGTAGAGGAACGCCAGGAAGATGTGGAAGGTCGCTCAAGGTGGAATAATCTACGTTTTTTGGGCTTTCTGGAGTGCACAGATAACCTCTCTACCAAAATGTTTCTAGTGGAGTGGATTCCAGCAGCAATGCCTGAAATAAGACTCTCTAAATTCTTCACGATAGAAAGGGCTCACAGAACCCTCAAACTGGAACAATGTCCAGGAGCACCTCCAAGAACAATTATAACTCGGCTGTTCAACCACTGGAACAGAGACATTACCCTTCAATATGTTAGGTAGCATGGCCCCCTGTTATTTGAAGGCACGGAAATCCAAATATATCCAGACTACACAAAGAAGGTACCGTTAAGCGGAGGATGAGAGACCACACTATTAAACACAGCCTGATATTTCCCGCCCGCTTACGTGTTCCACATGCAGGCAGAGCCCATTTCTTTCAGACACCACAAGAGGCAGCAGACTAGAGGGACTCCCTGAGCCTGAGCGAAGGAGAACTCTTAAAGAAATGGTGGGTAAAAAGACGCAGAAACAACAGACGACCAGATATTCAAAAAGAAACAACCCATCAGAGATGGGGAGCTCTCCTGCCACATACCTCTGAGCTCTTGCGACACAGGACAGAACACTGAGCAAGGAGAATCTTCCCCTGGACACTCAAAACTCTTTTACTTCGATAAGCCAGCTGTTAGACTCTGCTGATCAGAAGATGGCACGAGGTTGAGATCCTCCATAGGAGGTACTACGGTTGGGTGATCCGGAACTGTGGGGGAGGGCTGTTAAAGACATGAAGGAGCCTGAACAGTGAAATATGCTTTAGATGAGTGAGGGCCAATATGGGTCTGAATAATATTGATGTTAATTACGGAACAGACATCCTGAAATGGGATGAACTGAGAGATGATACTTAAACCGAGTAAGAGGAATCTGGGGCCCAGACCTCTGTAACTCGCGGAGCGCCTAGTTGAACTTCCGGTGAATTGGGCTCAGGGGTCCTGGTTGGAATAACACACTTCACAAGAAGTACTGTGTTCAGTTATATTTAGATTACACGAAGGGACTTTGAGGCGAGGTTTACGACCTCCCTCGTGACAGTTGGGTAATCCAAGAGGGTTTAGGGGGCCGCTGCCTGTGAGTGGGGGCAAGTTGGGGATACTTTATTCCAGGTTATGGAGACCCAAGTTTTAAACAGCTGATGAAGCCATTATTTACTTTGAACATGTTTCTGATACTGTGTTCTATTCTATGATTGAAGTGGGAGCTTCCTGATAGATTTATACAGAAGGCACTGATATTGTCCAGAGTCAATAAGTATAATCTAAGAGGTTCCAGTAAGCAATATGCCAGGCGAGAATAAAGTAAAGTCCTATAAGTTCATAACATGGAAGGTGAGGGGCCTAAACAACCTAACAAAACGTAATTGCATATTAAACTATCTTAAAAGCTATGAGGTACGATTGCCCAATTACAAGAGACGCATTTGTGGGGAGACAGTCTAAAGTCCCTACAGTGACGGTGGTGAGGAAAAATCTTTAATTTTAATCAAAAGGAGACTAGCTCATAATTTAATAAATAAATAAAGAGACTCAAGTATGTTTCGTCATGGGGTGGGAACACCTGGTGAGTGTGTTCAGAAAGCCCTCACCCAACAACCTAGTTGGTGGCATGCTTCATCATCGGGCCCACCCAGTGACACCTAGCGTGTCCCGGGTGTGCTTCGACGCCTGATTACAGCGGAGCAGGTATGTTGCTGAGTGTGCAGTGAAGGGTGTTATGAAAGTGATGTTTAAAACGGCTTGGCGGGGGTCCCAGTACCCGAGGGTAAATTAGACTTTAATACCTGGGCCTCCGTCAGCGGTTAAAAATAAGGCTGTTGGAAGTTAGAGGCGAGTTACGACCTCCCACATCCGGTGGGTCAACATGTTTCAGCCAGTGCCTTACGTATATGCTGGCTTTCTTCAGAACCTATGTTAAAAAAGTGGGTGCAATTAAACTAGTGGGTGTGTGACTCAGACTATGTGTCTACACGCCCTAAGGTGTTTATCTATGTGTGAGAGGGGGGATTCCCTTCTCAAGAACACCTGTACATGTAACATATAGACAGAGACAAAACATACAGGGAAAAAAAGAGTGTCACTCGGCTGTATGGTATTAAACACATCCGATTGCCGTCACTAAAGCGGTTGGAGTGTAGGCTATAGGAGGCTAAGGTGTAATGGTATTGGTGGTACCATTAGGTGAGAATCGCACATATAATTCGGGAGTGAAGTGGCTAAAACACGGATTTCACATAAATAGTGCATATGTGTAGAGCGGCGCAAGAACACGTTCTTATGCTAGTTTTAGCAAGTTTTGGCCTCAAGGTTGAGAGGTGGCAGGGGGTTGGCCCTATGGGGAATAAAAGGTTGGACCACAGTGATTAGGAAGACCTGTAGGGAAGAAAAGTAGCGCTTACCCATGGTAGTGGTGGTTGTTTCTAATACTCACAGCATTTCTGGGCAGAGCCTGCTCTGGACCTGTGATGCCTCCTTCGCATACCCGTAAGTAATGGCCATTTGTGCTTGGTCTTAAATACTGTGGTTATTGGTGGTTATTATTACTGTGGCAAACACGCGAGTACTGCGCATGCGCTGACAGCGCGCGAGGGCACCCTCTGGTACCATGACTCGGCTATCCGAGTCTTTCTACTCTTACCTCCAGCCTACAGGTGCACCTGGTTATCCAATTAACCTCAACGATGCCAATTAAATTTGAGACCAAGCACAAATGGCCATTACTTACCGGTATGCGAAGGAGGCATCACAGGTCCAGAGCAGGCTCTGCCCAGAAATGCTGTGAGTATGAGAAACAACCACCACTACCATGGGTAAGCGCTACTTTTCTTCCCTACAGGTCTTCCTAATCACTGTGGTCCAACCTTTTATTCCCCATAGGGCCAACCCCCTGCCACCTCTCAACCTTGAGGCCAAAACTTGCTAAAACTAGCGTAAGAACGTGTTCTTGCGCCGCTCTACACATATGCACTATTTATGTGAAATCCGTGTTTTAGCCACTTCACTCTCGAATTATATGTGCGATTCTCACCTAATGGTACCACCAATACCATTACACCTTAGCCTCCTATAGCCTACACTCCAACCGCTTTAGTGACGGCAATCGGATGTGTTTAATACCATACAGCCGAGTGACACTCTTTTTTTCCCTGTATGTTTTGTCTCTGTCTATATGTTACATGTACAGGTGTTCTTGAGAAGGGAATCCCCCCTCTCACACATAGATAAACACCTTAGGGCTTGTAGACACATAGTCTGAGTCACACACCCACTAGTTTAATTGCACCCACTTTTTTAACATAGGTCCTGAAGAAAGCCAGCATATACGTAAGGCACTGGCTGAAACATGTTGACCCACCGGATGTGGGAGGTCGTAACTCGCCTCTAACTTCCAACAGCCTTATTTTTAACCGCTGACGGAGGCCCAGGTATTAAAGTCTAATTTACCCTCGGGTACTGGGACCCCCGCCAAGCCGTTTTAAACATCACTTTCATAACAACCTTCACTGCACACTCAGCAACATACCTGCTCCGCTGTAATCAGGCGTCGAAGCACACCCGGGACACGCTAGGTGTCACTGGGTGGGCCCGATGATGAAGCATGCCACCAACTAGGTTGGTGGGTGAGGGCTTTCTGAACACACTCACCAGGTGTTCCCACCCCATGACGAAAAATACTTGAGTCTCTTTATTTATTTATTAAATTATGAGCTAGTCTCCTTTTGATTAAAATTATATATAACCCCGGGGATAAGGACTAGCTATCTGGTCCTCTCTCTCTCTCTTGATTACGCATTCTCATAGGCAGCGCACAGCTGCGAGAGCAAGCTCAGCACCATGGCAGAAAACCATGGTCTGACCTTTGATGAAAACGATGTGGCAGACATCCTCTCTGACCCATCGTTCCAAGCAGACTTCAACATCGCAAGCACGATCGCACAGACCACCGATTGGGAGAGCCTTACCGAGAAAAAGCGCAACAGAATACGCACTATCCTTCACGGGACAATCCTGACCCAATATCTCAGAACCAATACGGCTCCTAGGGGACTTTTAGTGACCAACGCACCCAGGATCTTCCTCAATGACTCCACCTTTAGGAAGGACTGGGCCCAGATCGCCTGGCACTGCACCAGGGACTGGATGATCCTTATCATAAAAACAGCCAAGCGACTATCAGAGGCGTTTCTGATCGAAATCCAAGCCACAGAAAGCCATTTCAAGGCCACCATAACCGCTTACAAAAAGAAACTGGACGATCAGAATAAAGAAATAAATGAATACAAGGAATATTTGACTCAGGCAAAAATTAAAAAATTTGACAAAGACCTTAAAAAAATTCAGCTATGCTAAAGTGTACCCGTACTCTGAAGATGATTACACCCCTCAGACCAAGAACACTAGCATGTCTAACACCTCAGGGGATGACAGCTCTGTCTCTAGCGATTCCAGCACTGGCTCAAACAAACGGGCAGGACGAGGGAGACGAGGACAACGCTGGCCGAACACTTGGCAAGGAGGACAACAAGGACACTTCCACGGCTTCCCACCAAACTTCGGCCACATACAAAATCCCTATTATGGTTACCCGCCCATGTACCCTCCTGGACCCATGCCACTATTTTCAGGCAACCAAGGACCACACATTCCTTTTTTAGGACAGGGCCGAAGAGCTCGGGGCAGAAGAAGAACGAACCCACAACAACCACAAGTCCACTGGGGCGGAGAGGAGAACCCAGTGAGCTCGAACACACGCCAGAAGACGAAAGAGACAACACCGGGAACCAGCAAACAATGAGGTCCAATGACCCACCCTCATTGGTATTCAACCTATCCAGCAACCCTTAACCATCAAAAAACAGTCGGTACTGGAAAAAGGCCTATCGTTTATCCCCACCACTAAACTTGACAAATTCAAGTTACATGTGGAGTTGGCCCAATTCTTTAGGAAACTCAAACTAAAATCCTTTTTTGAGAAACCAACTCCCGAAACAGAGCAAACCAATGATAACCCGAATGTCACTGGCCTCTGACCAAAATCCACATTTGTGCCACCCCCCTCTACCATCCCACCTTAAATCGCGACATTTGAACAGGCTGTATACAATGATGTAGAGAGACTCAACCCAACTAACCACTTTAACAATCTATCCTGGGAAGACAGGAAGACGATACAACGCCTACAAAACAACCCCACGATTGTCATCAAACCAGCGGACAAAGGGGGAGGTATTGTCTTACAGGACAAACAAGACTACGACACGGAATGTCGCCGATTACTGAGCAACAACAGGAATTACCGCAGATTGGCGCATGACCCAACGGAAGAATTACGGACTACGATCCACACACTAGTCAAAAGGGCAGCAGATGCTGAACACATTTCCAAACAGGAGGCAGATTATCTATGCCCCCAACATACCAGGACTCCATACTTCTATACAGTACCGAAAGTACATAAGGGCATTCTCCCCCCTCCTGGTAGACCCATCGTATCGGGCATAAATTCCTTACTAGAACCACTGTCACGATACTGTGACTTCTTCCTGAACCCCCTGGTGCAAAAAACACCCACGTATATTAAAGACACTAAGCACCTTTTACAGGTCATAAACAATAAGGAGTTCAACCCACAGACACAACTTTTAGTGGGATTGGACGTGGAGAGCCTTTATACGAGCCTCCCTCAAGATGCAACTCTGTCTGTACTCCATGACATTCTCGCGGCAGCCCCCTGGCCACACCATACCCCAAGAGACTTTGTGATGGCGTGTGCAACCCTAGCTCTCAAAGAAAATTATTTCGAATATGAGGGCACCCTTTACCTACAAACAAATGGGACGTCTATGGGCAGTGTTTTCGCCCCCAGCATAGCAGGACTGTATGTCCACCACTTTGAGGAGTCCCACATTGCTACAGATACCAACCCCTTCATCCATCATATCCTGAACTGGCGCAGGTATATAGATGATATTCTGGTGGTCTGGCAGGGATCGCAGACTGACCTAGACAGATTCATGATCTGGCTTAACAATAGGGACCCATACCTAAAATTCACCTGCACGGCCAGCAACAGTCAACTACCCTTCCTAGACCTGGATATCACAGCCAATGACGGTACCCTGGCCACGACAACCTATTACAAACCCACTGCAAGGAACTCACTGCTTGACTTCACAAGCTTTCACCCACGTTCACTTCGAGAGAACCTGCCCTATGGGCAGTTCTTACGCATACGCAGAAACTGCACCAACATTTCGGATTACAAAAGGCAATCCTCGGAAATGGCCACCAAACTGGAACATCGAGGCTATCCCAAAGCAATCATCAAGAAAACACAGAAGAGAGCTAGGAACCAGAACCGCGAAGCCTTACTGGAGACTGTCGTCAAAAACCAAGACAATCAACCCATCACCTGTGTTACCACCTACAATACGGCGTCCAATGAAGTGACAAAAATTATCAAAAAACATTGGAAAATAATCAACTCCGGACAAAGGAAATGGGATACTCCAAGATTCGCATACAAACGATGCAACAATCTGAAAGATCGCCTGGTCAACACCCGCCCAAGACAACCCCCGGAACATCCCACCAACACTATTTTGAACGCATGGGGCCTCCCCAAGGTCACTGGGCACTATCCCTGCAACGATTGCAGTGTATGCCACCTCACCATGCACACCAAAACCCTGGAATTGGAGCCGAACAAGGTCTGGACTCAACGGAGCCACACTAACTGTAATTCTCGCAACTTGATATACCTGGTTACTTGCACATGCGGTCTACGCTATGTCGGAATGACGACACGGAAAATCAAGACCAGAATAACAGAACACCGCAGCACCATAAGATGCAAGAAAAACATAAGTAAACTGACTAACCACTTCATTACCCACTGTCACACTCCCAATGATCTAACCTGGAGGTAAACAACCTTTACAACGCACTTTTTACAACGCACTACCATTACAACGCATTTTTTACAACGCAAAAACTTTTACAACGCATACCATTACAACGCATGTTTTTACAACGCTAGTACTTTTACAACGCATGCCATTACAACGTAAGTATTGGTAAGTATATAATTATATTTAATATTTTATATGTTTTGTTTTTTTTACGTTTTCAGTTTTTGGGTAAAGGGGTATTTTTAGGGTTTAGGGTCAGTTTTCAGTTTATGGGTAAAGGGGTATTTTTAGGGTTCAGGGTCAGTTTTCAGTTTTTGGGTAAAGGGGTATTTTTAGGGTTCAGGGTCAGTTTTCAGTTTTTGGATAAAGGGGTATTTTTAGGGTTCAGGGTCAGTTTTCAGTTTTTGGGTAAAGGGGTATTTTTAGGGTTCAGGGTCAGTTTTCAGTTTTTGGATAAAGGGGTATTTTTAGGGTTCAGGGTCAGTTTTCAGTTTTTGGGTAAAGGGGTATTTTTAGGGTTCAGGGTCAGTTTTCAGTTTTTGGGTAAAGGGGTATTTTTAGGGTTCAGGGTCAGTTTTCAGTTTTTGGGTAAAGGGGTATTTTTAGGGTTCAGGGTCAGTTTTCATTTTTTGGGTACAGGGGTATTTTTAGGGTTCAGGGACAGTTTTGGGTTTATGGGGTACAGGGGTATTTTTAGGGTTTAGGGACAGTTTTGGGTTTTTGGGGTACAGGGGTATTTTTAGGTTTCTGGGTTAATTTGGGTTTTTGGGGTACAGGGGTACAAGGTAAAAAAAATAAAATTAAATAAATTAAATTAAATTAAATTTTATTAATTACAATTAATTTAAAAAAAAATATTATATACTTACCAATACTTACGTTGTAATGGCATGCGTTGTAAAAGTACTAGCGTTGTAAAATCATGCGTTGTAATGGTATGCGTTGTAAAAGTTTTTGCGTTGTAAAAAATGCGTTGTAACTGTATGCGTTGTAAAAGTATGCGTTGTAACGTCATACATCCAACCTGGACGGTCATTGAACAAGTCCCGGAAAGCGCAATGGATAATGACAAAAAACTACTGAATAAAGAACAACGATGGATATACCGCCTTTCAACAGCGAGCCAGGGCCTCAACGATGCCATTCCCTGGAACTCCTTGACACATTAATGACCCACCACATTGAACCGGTTACCTGTCGCCCGGTAACATACCTCCCTCGAGGTAGAGCCCCCAGTTCTGAGCATTTTGAGTAATTTTCTTTTTGCCCCCCCCCCTGACCTCGTGCCATGGTCATGCAATGTACTATAACCGTACTACCCTCTATAGTGCATACTTATAAAACCTTCTTTTTGCCACAGCCATACAATGCACCATAGTCGTACTCCCCCTTATGGTACACTCGTACAAATTGACTTATTTGTCGCTGTGGTCAACCGTAATTCCCGCACTCTACTTTTAGTGCATGCGTACAAATTGATCAAACTGTCCCCTCTTGGCCAATAGATAGCTGTGTTCTATGGTCTGCTCGACACATGCGCGCAATTGACACACTATCCCTTCGCGCATGGACCACACAGCCTAGTGGTCACATACTGATGCGCATGCGCGATTGAGACACTTCCCGCGCATGCGTCCTCAAACACGCGAGTACTGCGCATGCGCTGACAGCGCGCGAGGGCACCCTCTGGTACCATGACTCGGCTATCCGAGTCTTTCTACTCTTACCTCCAGCCTACAGGTGCATCTGGTTATCCAATTAACCACAGTATTTAAGACTAAGCACAAATGGCCATTACTTACCGGTATGCGAAGGAGGCATCACAGGTCCAGAGCAGGCTCTGCCCAGAAATGCTGTGAGTATGAGAAACAACCACCACTACCATGGGTAAGCGCTACTTTTCTTTCCTACAGGTCTTCCTAATCACTGTGGTCCAACCTTTTATTCCCCATAGGGCCAACCCCCTGCCACCTCTCAACCTTGAGGCCAAAACTTGCTAAAACTAGCGTAAGAACGTGTTCTTGCGCCGCTCTACACATATGCACTGTTTATGTGAAATCCGTGTTTTAGCCACTTCACTCCAGGAATTATATGTGCGATTCTCACCTAATGGTACCACCAATACCATTACACCTTAGCCTCCTATAGCCTACACTCCAATCGCTTTAGTGACGGCAATCGGATGTGTTTAATACCATACAGCCGAGTGACACTCTTTTTTTCCCTGTATGTTTTGTGTCTGTCTATATGTTACATGTACAGGTGTTCTTGAGAAGTGAATCCCCCCTCTCACACATAGATAAACACCTTAGGGCGTGTAGACACACAGTCTGAGTCACACACCCACTAGTTTAATTATACCCACTTTTTTAACATAGGTCCTGAAGAAAGCCAGCATATACGTAAGGCACTGGCTGAAACATGTTGACCCACCGGATGTGGGAGGTCGTAACTCGCCTCTAACTTCCAACAGCCTTATTTTTAACCGCTGACGGAGGCCCAGGTATTAAAGTCTAATTTACCCTCGGGTACTGGGACCCCCGCCAAGCTGTTTTAAACATCACTTTCATAACACCCTTCACTGCACACTCAGCAACATACCTGCTCCGCTGTAATCAGGCGTCGAAGCACACCCGGGACACACTAGGTGTCACTGGGTGGGCCCGATGATGAAGCATGCCACCAACTAGGTTGGTGGGTGAGGGCTTTCTGAACACACTCACCAGGTGTTCCCACCCCATGACGAAACATACTGGAGTCTCTTTATTTATTTATTAAATTATAAGCTAGTCTCCTTTTGATTAAAATTATATATAACCCCGGGGATAAGGACTAGCTATCTGGTCCTCTCTCTCTCTCTTGATTACGCATTTTCGAGGAAAAATCTTTGCCACATCCTACCCAGGATGTGCAAGGGGAGCTTTAATTAGGATAGCCCCAGAAATCCCAATCCAGACCATTAAAGTAAGTAGAGATACAGAGTGCAGATGCATAATCCTAGAAGGGACACTAGAAGCACATCATCTGTGCCTTATTAATATTATGCCCCAAATACAGACGGTGGGAACTTCCTGGGATCAGTGCTTCAGGCACACAGATAGCCCCCAACACAGAAATTGATATGGCTGGGGACTTCAATTGTCAATTAAGTGGAGAGATGGCTAGGTCACCGCCCTGGATGGGTAATTAAACTCTGGGTAACTGCAAAGTTACAACAAGTGCAACAAAACCTGGGCCTGGTTAATATATGGCGCCATTGCCACACGCATACCCGTACATACTCCTGTTACATCCCAGCCACAGCCACTTACCGTCATTTAGATTAATTTTTTATACAAATGACGGTGGCACACCGGATAGGTGTTTAAGAAGACAAGGGTCCTAAGCAAATTAAGCAATTTTTCAAACCAAATGTTATATAGAACACAGTGGTAGCTATATAATTATCCTGTCCAGCCGGACCAGGGATTTATTGTCAATTAATCACACAGTAAACAAAATGGAACAATTAATAATCAAGTAAGGGGCACAATCCTGTGCCGTACTGAGAGAGAAAAGGATAGATAAATAGAGAAGAGAGGTTCCACAGGCAAAGAAAAAACATAGAGCAGCCTGGACACTAGTAATATCAGTGCCAAAAAAGTGTTCTCCAGAGTAGCACATACAAAATATATACAGTGGTTTGCGTGTATGTCTACTAATTCAAGTCGACGACGTTTCGATCCATTTGCTCTAATATGAAAGGATCATCCTCAGGACTAGGTGACATACAGTACCTGACCCGGTACATCTCTAATCACTCCACAGCGTTGTTGTCCTATTCCCTCGATAGGCTACTTCCCAGGGTTCCCTTGTGGTGATTGAACACTGAAGCCCAACTGGACCTGATATTCAAAAGCACTCTACATACATCTCTAACTCACTACTTCACAGAAGACTGGGGGACAGCAGGTACCAGAGAAATAGAATGGGATGTGATGAAGGTAGTTATAAGAGGGGTTTGCCTATCAACTATGGTAGGGGTCAGTCGCACCCTTGAAACAGACTTAGCCAAACAAGAAAAAGCCCTCGAAGAAATTGAAAAGGATTTACCTAAAGCCACCTCAAAAAGAGTAGCCTGGGATTGACAGAAACATAAATTAGGTGAGCTACGGGACCAGTTAGAAAAATTTGACAAGAAAAAAGGTAGACAGCGCTGGTAACCGGAAGATGACATAGCGGGTAGAATGTTGCCACACCTGATTAAAGCAGCGTTGGCCCACAGCCAATCCTGCTGTCAGGGATCATGAAGGCCAACTGGTTGGGACTCAGCACAATATCAACTCAGTCTATCAGGCTCATCTATCTGAGGCATACGCAACGCCGCAGCAGACAACTGGGGTGGGAGACAGAAAGGAATACCTAGATCACCTATTCTTACTGACTATCTCGGAGGATGACCAATTATCAATGGGGGCCCAAATAAGTAAGCAAGAGCTTCAAGAAGCATTACAATCGATAGCCACAGCAAAGACACCCGGTGGAGTTGGCTTCCTATCCGAATTCTATAAAAACTTCCCAAACATCTTAATGTATGGCCAGGTGTTTGATGAAGCATAAAAACGATGACAGCTACCACACCAAATGTCCGAAGCCCTTATAGCCGTGATACTGAATACGGGAAAAGATCCTCTTGAACCAAGTTTGTATTGCCCATATCAATGTTGAATGTTGATCTTAAGCTCCTAGTCATTATGTTATGTTAATGCCTGGCTATTCAGGAGGAGGACTTTGCGCTTGCTTTCTTAGATATTGAGCAAGCCTTTGACTCCCTTAACTGGGAGTATATGTGGAATGTAATAACCAAAGCAGGACTGGGAACCCCATGCACACATTGGGTCAAGCTGTTATACACAACCCAGAGGGTGAGGGAACGTACTGGAGGATATATCTCAGAAGCAATAGTCCTACAATGGGGAACAAGGCAGGGATGCCCCGAGTCACCATTACTCTTTGTCATGGCAATTGAACTTCAGCAGACTCTCCAGGATTGTGGAATTCCTGTGGGCAGTACAGAACATATACACTTGTTATATGCAGATGATGCCATGATCTACCTCCGGCAACCAGAAGAATTGGTTCCGATCCTTCTAGGGTAGATGCAGGAATTCTAGGAGATCACTGGACTCTGGGTAAATGCACAAAAATCAACGTTCCCGCTGGGCCTACTAGCTAACCATCCGGTGGAAGCACTGCAAAATCTAGGTCGGATACCGTTGAATATTTGGGTATTAATATCAGTGGGATCAGTGGGGAGTGGCAATGAACATAACGACTCTATGAGGGAAATGATCTGTTATGAAAGAAAATTGAAAGTTACCTATCATGGATGCTCAAGAGGGAGGGGGTGGAGGGTAAGGTTCGGGTTTAAGTGTTACTATAACGTATGGTCATATTGACCACGATGGATTGAGGGGGGGGGCCTTGCTTGCAGGTCAAGGACCTTTTGTACGTTTGGTTCCGATACTCCTGATGTATGTACCTTAATGACCTGTAAATGGAATACCTCCCTAATTTAATTAAACTTGAAAATAAAGATTTAAGTAAAAGTGCCTGGACAAGCTGGCAGCACCCATAGATTGTGTTTTCTTGTTGTTAATACAGAGGAATGTAAAAATTATTGAAAGGTATACTTGTATTTTTTTTCTTGTGTAGATTAAATGTTTGTGTGAGCATTTAAGATTCTGTAAAACGGAGAGGAGAGTGGGCACCTTTAGAGGGTAGCTCAAAGATTAGTTGCCTTCAGGAAGTGAAGACTGAAAAAAACACAAGAAGGTTGATAGCAATTTTCTTTCAAAGTACAAGCTGAGTTTAGGGAATGTTTTCTCTTGTGCAACAAAAAATATATGAGATAACTGATACTTTTTCAAATTTCAGTGCCACATATGCTCCAAGAATACACAATGAGTGACTGACCGGTTCTACAGTTACAAAATGGCAAAGCATTATAGAAGTTTTATCTTTTGAAAAAATATATACCTTGGTGGTTTCAACGCAACTTTTGATACACTGAACAAACATTTTGTAGATTTCATTGGAATTTGGGTGAAGAATGACCTCCGGAGCTGATAAAATGGTTTCTACTTGGAAGAGTGGAGCATTACCGATTACTGCAGCATTAAAAGCCTGAAAATTCCTATGGAAAAAATAGAACAGATTTACATTGAGAACCATATGTTGTCTATATAGTCTGTTTTTAGTGGCGTATTACAGAAATACAAACTAAACTAATTGGGAAAGAGGCCATCCCAATTCAATAGCAGATTAACATTATAAGTATTGGTGATTAATTTTCAACAGGGTTCTGCAGCCAGAGATCCTAAAATCGAACATTTTCCAGCATTAGTGACATGGTAACATAATTCTAGAACAGCCCTCTGCCACTGTTAAAATCCACCTTTAATCTTCCAGACTCAAGCCGATTCCATGGTGCTTCCGAACTCATGTCTAGACTTATGCTCTCTCTTTTAACGGGTGCAGTATTTCTTAATTTGTCCTACTATGTCCTTTCATTACAGGATATGTTAAGCAGTAAGAACATATATTTCAGTATATAACACAATTTGGAATGCATTATACCCAGAATGTCAGAATATCATGTACAGAAACATAGCCTGACTTAAATAGGGTGTCCTAAATATTATTTATAAAACTATTGTGCCATAACGGTGTAGAGTTTCAACAATAAGTCTAATGGGGATATGTCAAATGAAAGTCTGACAATGATATTCTGGTACCACACCAGTTACCTGTTGTAAAGGTAGATGTATATTTAGGACCTGGACCTTGTTTTTCATAATTGTTTGTTTAAAACTCTAAGTATTCCATTCATGTGTAATCCACCAGATAATAGACCCTAGTTGAGAATCCTTCGTCCTGCCTGCACCCTTCCACTCTTACTCAGTCCCTTCTCTCTACTCTTCCATACAATCTTTTTTTTTAAACCATTTTTATTATTTTTGGGGCTATACAGCCAGGAAAAACATATGACAAGCATGTCAGTATCGAGCAATACCCACACATCCCCCTCCCCACCCTTTCCACCTCCCTCGTAGTTCAGGATCCACTCATCATCATCCCAGTGTTCAGCCATCACAGTCTTCTGAGTCCATTTTGGTAACATTTCCTGATCCTGCAGGCCCATCCCCTCCATGGCTATCTTACAGTCAAATGATCGCAGCCTTTTAGAGCCCCCATCCAGTCCATGGTACTGTCGCCATTTGCCCCACACCCTGCAAAACTTCCTAGGGCATCCTCTTGCTTTTTAGGTGACCCTTTCGGCCGCCATGTATAGGTCCATCCCCCTCCTCCATTCCTCTAGCTGTGGTATGTCTGCCGCCCCCCATTTCCTGGCTACATCCCGTTTGGCCACTACCAAGGCCAGCCCTAGAAAAATCAGCAATGGGCGTGTCAAGTCCACATCATTGGTCATCCCCAGGAGTATTAGCTTCGGGTCCGAGGGGATGTCCGTCTCCAGGACCTCTCCCAGTTCAGCGAGGACTGCCCTGCAGTACTTTTGAATTCTGGGACAGGACCAAATCGTGTGAAAGAAATCTCCTCAATCGTGGCCGCAGCGTAGGCAGCAGGGGTCAGGTACCCTCCCCATTTTATGCAGCCTCACTCTATCAAAGTAAGACCTATGTAAGATCTTGAATTGGATCAAACGGAGACGTGATTTAATCACAACCTCCCTATGGTGCATCAGTACCACACCCCAGTCCACCTCATCCATCTCCCCAACTTCCTGCTCCCAAGCGGCCCTGAGGCCCTCTAATTTGTTCGGTCTATTATTCATGATAGTTTTATATGTTAGGGAGACCGCCTTCCCGGGGATCTGTTCCTGTAGCAGGTGGCCTTCCAGAGGAGTGTATTCAGGGAGTGCCTCCATCTGCGCCCCTTCTGACCTCCACGCACGCCACAGCTGCATATATTTATAGAATTGGGGGCCAGATGTGGGTAATTCCTATTTACCGACTCTAAAATACAGACTCATATCGAATCGGTATTTAAGAGTCGGTAAATAGGAAGGAGGCAGATGTAGGTAAAAAATTACCGATTCTGTAAGAGTCCGTATTTACCGAATCTGTAAATACTGATTCAGTATTTCACATTGATTCCTATGGGCCTTGAAGCCCATAGGAATCAATGTGAAATACCGAATCGGTATTTACAGATTCGGTAAATACCGAATCCTACAAGGGTGCAGGGGGTGTCACTTTGACACCCTCTAGCACCCCAAGTACAGGCATGTGTACCATGTGGCACACAGACTTGCCCTAAGGGAATGTCTGTGTGTCACATGGCACAGGTGTGCATGCACAGATGTGCATGCACACCTGAATTCGGTATTTTACCACCCAATAGGATTGGGTGGTAAAATACCGAATCTGAACGGCCTGTGGCACTCTTAGGAGTGTCACCTACATATGGATTTACAGAATCGGTATATTTACCGATTCTGTAAAATACCGAAGTGGTAAATTTACCGAATCGGTAAATATACCGATTCTGTATATTCAGACCCACCTACATCTCAAAAGCCAAATACCGGTCGGTAACGGCCGAATTCGGCCGTTACCGACCGGTATTTGGTGACCTACATCTGGCCCTGGGAGTGGTGGAGGCCAAATTCTCTTTGTAGTGACGGAAAGGATTGCAGCGCCCCTTTTTTAATTATGTCTCCTAATGTGGAGATGCCTATGGCATCCCATCCCTGAAACCCTTTCAGCTTACTAAGTTCCTTCAGCCAAGTGCAGTTCCATAGTGGAGTTTGCTTTGTGTTCCCACTGAATTGCCTTTGTTGCCCTTTTCCATGCTCCCAGCGGGATCTTAGTAGCCGGCAGCAATCTGGCCTGCCCCTTTCCTCCGTAGATGTAGTATATGCATGTGCGAGTACCCATATTGTGTCTTTCTAATGCATATGTGGGGTGTGTGGCAGTGCATGTATCCATTCATTAATGGGTGTCAAGTGTTCCGCCCAGTAGTAGGCCTCCAGGTCGGGCAATGAAATGCCCCCATCATATTGATGTCGCTGTAGGGTGGATAACGCTATTCTAGGTTGTTCATCCAGCCATAGGTATGATCTCAATTCCGCATGAATATCCCGGAAGACCTTACATTTCAGTGGGAAGTATTCATTCTGAAATGCATATAAGAATCTTGAAAGTGAGATAATTTTAAACATGGCTGCCCGCCCAAGGATCGTCAGAGGAAGCGATTTCCATCTGCTTGCGTCTTCAGTAAAACTGCGTATGACGCTATGAATGTTGCGTTCGTAGGAGAGATTGCCGTCTGTTGTGACAAATATCCCCAGATACATAAATCCCTGTCGAGTTGTCTGAAGTCTCTCAGGTAGATTGGGCCACTCATCCCTTCCTTGGGGGTCCTAGAGCGTTGATTTGTGCCAATTGATCTGGTACCCAGACTTGGTTCCGTACCTATCTAGTGCGGCAAACAGGGCCGGTATAGTACTGTTCGGCTGTGTAATATAAAGCAGGACATCATCCGCGTATAGGGACAGTTTTTCGTCGCTTTCATCTGCTTGCCCTATCCGAAATCCCGTAATCCCTATGTTCTGTCTAACCGCACAAGCCATCACTTCAATAGAGAGGGCAAACAAGAGGGGAGACAGGGGGCATCCCTACCTGGTGACCCGTTGTATAGGGAAGGCCTCCGATAGTGTCCCGTTAACCCTGACTCTAGCACTAGGGCCGGTGTATAGTTGACCAATTTTACGCCTGTATTTGGGCCCAAATCCCATGCGTTCTAGTACTCCTTCCAGAAAAGGCCAGTGGACAGCGTCGAACGCCTTTTCTGCGTCCAAAGATAAAAACCAATGCGGCTCCGTTCTGTTCTCCACCTCTTTGAGCCAGTTATGAGTCTGCCTCAAGTTACATCTAGTTGCCCTTTCCGGGATGAACCCCATTTGGTCCAAGTGGACCAGCCCTGGTATGACCCGTCTCATGCGGAGAGCCAGAATGGTTGCATATAATTTCGCCTCCACATTTAGCAGGGAAATGGGGCGGTAAGACGAGCAGTCATCAGCCGGTTTCCCCTGCTCGTGGATTGGGACAATTGTGGCCTGTCTAAGGTCCAGCGGGAACTGTCCCTCCACCTCAGCGTCTAGGAAGAGGCCCAGTAAGTGACGGGTCAGGAGATCCGCCGTTTTCTTGAAAAATTCCGCCGGGAAGCCATTGGGACCCGGGGCCTTTCTCGTGCGGAACCTGGCCAGAGCCATCCTAATTTCCTCCTCCGTTATATCGGTTTCTAAATCTCTTTGGTCAGCCTCCTCCAGCTCTGGGAGGTTGATATCCGCCATGTATTGCAGTGCATCGTCCTTTGACCCTAGTTCTCGTGCGGCATAGAAGGCCTTATAAAACTCAGCGAAAGTACCTGCTATTCTGTCATCTGTACGGGCCCATCCACCTTGACCATCTTTCACCTTTTCCACCCATCGTTCCTCTCTCCTTCCTGCTTAGCCATGCCAGGAGCCTCCCGGATTTGTCTCCTACATCGTATAGCCGGTGCAGAGTCGCTAGCGCCTGCGATTTCGCCTCACCTGTCACTAGTTGCCTATACTGAACTTGCAGATCGGAAAGGCACCGAAGTTGCCCCAGGATCCGGTTAGCAGGTGTTCGTTTTCAATCGTCAGTATCCGTGTTTCCAGTTCCCTAATCTCAGCCTGGACTTTTTTCTTTTCCTCTGCCAGTCTACATTGTGCCCTATCTCGGAGTACCACTTTAAGTGCCTCCCAGAGGACTACCCGTGAGTCCACCGAGCCTATATTTTCAGCGAGGTACACCTTCATGTCCGCTCTCAGGCCCCTCAGAAGTTCCACATTCTGTAGGTCCCATGCCGACAGTCTGAGTGTCTTGGGCCCCTCCCTCTTCTACCTTCCCACCTCTAACAGTGGAGAGTGGCAAGACACGCCGTGAGCACAGTATTCAGCTGTGTCCGATACCTGTAGTGTCTGTCGCGCCATAAAAATGTAATCTAGGCGGGAATATACTTTATGCGCTCCGGAGAAGAAGGAATATGCCTTGGCGTCCGGGTGGAGCCATCTCCAGACATCAAGTAGACCGAGCATGGCCATGGATTTGGCTAGTGGTGTCACACTTCGCGGCCTATCACGGTCCCCTGTCCTATCTAGTATGGGGTTCATTACGTCATTGAAGTCTCCCTCAAGGATTTGAATTGTATCTGCTGCGTTAAGGATAATGTCAGAAACTCCCCTTAGTGTACCTGCCTGAAGTGTAGGTGGGGAATAGGCGGATTAAACGTGTATTCCTTCCTTCCCCATTTCCCGCGCACTCCTACTAATGTTCCCTGCGGGTCTGTCCATACCTGTGCTACAGTCATAGGTGGTTGTTTTCTAATCATGATCGCCACTCCTCTGGAGCCGGAGGTAAACCCTGCATGTGCCAGGACTCTATATTGCCCCCTCGCCAGAAAGGCACATCTAGTGCCCCGCAGGTGTGTTTCCTGAAGTAGTATGACATCCGCCCCGGACCTTTTCACAAAGTTATTAACCAGTCCCCGTTTGATCCTACAGCCCAATCCATTTACGTTCCAGGTCAGGACCTTGAAGCTATCTCTAGACACTACTGCTCTTTCTGGGGCACCCATGAGCGTATCGTGTAATGAGGTCTGATGACGACTTGCGTCCTATGGTGGGAATCTCCGTGAGGTGCGTGTGTATGTTCGACATGACATGATAAAAACAAACTTCTCTTCCCCTTCCCCTCCCCTCCCAAATAAACGTGATCATCTCCCCAACTTCCCCCCACCCCACCGCCCTCCCCTTTCATTCCCATCAGCTACCCAATCTGCCTCTAGGACTTTCTGGTGGAGGAAGGTCTGTCGCACTCCCACTTGTACCCCCGTACAGTTCTTCAACAACCTAGGGATAAAGCATAAAACACAGCCGCCTCCCTAGTAAAACAGTAGAAAACGGAGGTTGCTTATAACTTGCGTGCAGTCCGGACATGAGCTGGAATCTTCGTCACCTTTGTCCTCCCGGGTCAAGAGTGTGGCCCTGTCGCATACACCAACATTCGGGGCCTTCCTAGGCGTTGTGTGCAGTCCGAGAGCCGAGTTCCGCAGTGCTTACCGCCTCTCCCGTAGCTCCCCTGATCAGTGCCTGTAGGCCCAGCCATCGGTCTCCGGGCGGCCTCTGGTCTGGGTCGGTGATGCAGTTTACAGCCGTGGCAGGGGGGCCTCCTGACCCAGTGGGATCGCGCCTGGTGTGCCCATAAGGCGGTCGCCAGGTATAGTGGTGTGTTGTCTTCTCACCGGGGCCTTATCTCTGGGCCCCCAGTGCCGTCTGCAAGGTTTCGCTGCGACGTGCCCCTGGGGCGCCCCACAGGGTCTCCCGCCTGCCGGCTCCCAATGTGTCGTCTCCCGGGCCCTGGGCGCCGCCACGATACCCTTTGGCCTCTGTGTGCCCGCCTGGGCCCTGCTGCTCACCTTCACCTCTTCTCCACACCGCAGGAGGGTGTCCAGGGCTGGCCTCACGCTCCGGCAGCGCCCAGGCCATGCGGTACACCCGGGGCGCAGCTCGTGCCTTCCTCTCCGCTCGCGGCTCTCAGGCGGTTACCTCAGCCCTTCCGTCCTCGTCCCGGGGCCCCGCCGGTCTCCTGTCGGCAGACAATGCGGTCAGGCCTGCTCCGTGTAGGTCGCAATGCAGTACGGGCCGAGCTCGGGACTTCCGCTATGCTTTAGCGTCCCGCCGCCATCTTTGGTCCACCAGTCGCATCCGAGCTGGGAGTCAAGCAGCCTTTTTCTCGTCGTTTGCAGACTAGGGGGCTCCAGCGATGATCGCCAGACGGTGTCCGGATCCTCTGCTTTCTGGTAGGCGAGGAATCGGGGTTGTTTTTGGTGATGTTAACGTCGGATAACGGAGGTATGCGTCCTAACCGGCCATACTGTTGGCCACGCCCCTCCTTTATGTACCTCTTCCATACAATCTTGACTTCACCGTAACAAATTATGCAGTCTTTCTCCACTATTCCACAATCATTAACAATTTATGAATTCCAATAGATGCATGTATAAATGTTGACAAAGTGCCTGGAAAAAACGACAAAAGCCCCTTTCTGAACATGGACCATAAAGATTGCTTCCAGAGAGCAAGAGTACAAAGGCTATTCTAGAGCTGCTCTTTTTCATAAAGGCTCTTCTCAAGGAACTGTAATATGATAGGTGAGCACTAGTCACAAACACGAATGTCCATTAAATTGATATCCACAATTGAAAATGCTTTGATGCCTCATACAATATAAGAATATACTTACTGATAGCTTGCAGAGAAAGGAAAGTGAGCACAGGAACGTTATGACGTGATTTTATTGGGTCTCACCCAACGTCTGATTTACTTGTAATAGAGTCTGAGCAGACTACAGAACGCGAGGCTTCAATTGTTGTTGGAAGCCTGTAGTACAGATTGGATGTAATAATATATCAATAAAGGAAGACTGCTGTCATGTTTACTGACTACGCTGATGTATTAGTGTGCTGCATAAATGTTCTTTCACTGCCCTTCCATTCATAGGTGTAATCAATCACTTCTTACACTAAAATACAAAGTCAGAGCACAAGATTCACATCATTAATCAAAGTCAAAAATCTGGTGTCCCTGTAAACATTCCTCACATAGTTGAAGCTTTGTGCTAAAGAACAAGTTACATACATTCGGTAACACTTTTTTTCTGGTGGATACAGTATCTACCTATGGATTCGCTCTTGCACGTCGACGAGGACGTCACAATAGCACGGCTTCACTTGCAACTCCGTATAATGTCACCGGAGCCATAAGAAGACCTCGTCGGCAAGCTATATATATATATATATATATATATATATATATATATATATATATATATATCACCAAAACACAAGCTACAGGATAGTAACTCGAGACAGGCCACTCCAAGCGTGCTGTTCGCTTTCTTTAATGGAGACCATTCAAGCATAGCATGACGCGTTTCGCCTCCCTCGAGGCGTAATCATATGCAGCATTCCTTAGGATGGGTTCGTTGGCATTTTAAAAAAACGTAGCTCTAGACATTGAAGAAGGACAAATGTCCACCAGTTCGATTTAAAGTGGCAGTAGGTGTTCAAATGCATAAAAATGTACATTTCTATCCCACAGTGTTGGTAAGTACTTGTAATCCCATCAGGAAAGTTCCTTGAAAATAAAGTATTTCCATCAGACCTGTGTCCCAACATTTTGTTTCTCAAATGTCTTTAACTGTGGTATTAGAACCACAGTACCCAGAATCCACCATTTCTGTTCTCTCTACTTGGTGCTTCAATGCAGTTCTTGGAAAATTTAAACCTGTGTTTCCGCCACAGGTCCTGTATACAAAGCGCCTTTTATCAGGAAAAGTTCAGTTTTATGGCTTGTATACTGCCGGCTGCACCAGCATTCCGCGGAAATTATTTTCTTAGCTCTCGCACGTCAACGAGGATGTCACAAATGCACGGCTTCACTCGCAACTCCGTATAATGTCACCGGAGCCATAAGAAGACCTCGTCGGCAAGCTGACGTCAGTTTCACCCATTTTTTCCATGCTTTCGAGACAAATAAGCGGATCGACAACATAATACAAGTATACACAGTATACAAAATATGTACACAGATACATACAGTATATATATAAAAAGGAAAAGCCCAAAAACCAAAGCATTTCCTAGCAATAAACTGTATGATATATAAATGACATATGAAAAATAACAAGTCAAACAGTCAGAAGTTTTTTCGGTACAGGCAGGTGGACAACGGGGAGGCGGGTGGGTCAGTGAGGAATCCATAGGCAGATACTGTATCCACCAGAAAAAGCATTACCAAAGGTACGTAACTTGTGTCTTCTGATACATCTGCCTGTGGATTCTTCGCTTTTTGAAATGAGTCCCCAAGCTGTTCCTTTCTCAGAGGAGGGGGTTCACCTGTCTCTACCAAAACATCTTGCAGCACAGAGCGTGCAAAATGTTCGTCCCTCCTAACCTCAGAAGCCAAGCAATTATGCTTTGCAAAGGTGTGGAGGGAGGCCTAAGTTGCCGCCTTACAGATGTCTACAACAGGAACACCTCTAGCTAAAGATGAGTTAGCTCTGGTGGAATGAGCTCTAATACCTTCAGGCGGCTTCTTCTTGGCCAAGACATAGCAGATCTTTCTACACAAGATGATCCACCTGGAAAGTGTTTGTTTGTGGACAGATTTGCCCTTCATCCTTCCAACATAGCCCACAAACAGCAAGTCTTAAGTCCCTGGTTCTGTCCAGGTGACGCTGACAGCCCTCCTAGGTTCCAGGCAGTGTAGTCTTTCCTCCTCCTTGGAAGGGTGAGGGGGAGGATAGAAGGTAGGTAAGGTAATAGACTGCCATGGAAAGGAGTGACCACCTTATGCAGGAAAGCAGCCCTGGTCCTGAGAACCATCTTTTCTGTATGAATGGTTAAGAACGGAGGCTTAGAACTAAGAGCCTGAAGAACAAGTTACTTACCTTCTGTAACGCTTTTTCTGGTAGATACAATATCTGCCTGTGGATTCCTCACCTTGTGAATATCCCCTTGCGTCAGCAACATTCGGAAATTCTTTTCGTAGCCTCGCGCCGACGTGGACTTGGACGTCATAGAGACACGGCATCGCACGCGACTCCGCTGACGTCACCGACGCCTATATTAGGCCCACGCCGGCGTGATGACATCAGTTCCGCCCTTTTTTCCGTGCCTTCGAGGTACACGGATGGACCAATGACAGTAGTAATGTACATAGTATAAACAGTACACGACAGTCAAAATAACACACACAGTGTGAAGCAAATGTAAACAAACATTTGAAATAACACATTTTCTTGATCATAAAATAAACACAATACAGATATTCTGGTATAGAAGAGTGGACAACGGGGAGGCGGGTGGGTCAGTGAGGAATCCACAGGCAGATATTGTATCTACCAGAAAAAGCGTTACCGAAGGTAAGTAACTTGTTCTTTTGATAGATACATCTGCCCTGTGGATTCCTCACCTTGTGAATAGAGTCCCACAGCAGTCCCCACTCCCGGAGGAGTGTGTCCACTCTTCTAAACCAGGAAATCCTGAAGGAGAGAGCGCCCAAAGTGGCCGTCCCTCCTCACCTCGGAATCCAAGCAGTAAAGCTTCGCGAAAGTGTGGAGGGAAGACCAAGTTGCCGCCCTACAAATGTCCTCTACAGGAACACCTCTAGCCAATGCTGAGGTTGAAGATTTAGCTCTTGTAGAATGAGCCCTTATGCCCTCTGGTGGATCCTTACCGGCCAAAGTGTAGCAGATCTTTATACATAGGACGATCCATCTTGACAAGGTTCTTTTATAGACCGCTCTTCCTCTTTTGCAGCCAGCAAACCCAATGAAGAGCTGGTCATCCAAACGACAGTCTTTAGATCTGTCCAAGTAAAAGGACACCGCCCTCTTGGGGTCCAGACGGTGTAATCTCTCCTCCTCCTTGGAAGGGTGTGGGGGAGGATACAAGGTAGGGAGGGTAATGGATTGACCAAGGTGGAAAGGAGTCACCACCTTTGGGAGAAAAGCAGCCCTGGTCCTAAGAACCATTCGATTAGCATGAATGGTCAAGAATGGGGGCTTGTAACTAAGAGCTTGAAGCTCACTTACCCTCCTTGCTGAGGTTATTGCAACGAGGAAGACTGTCTTAAGAGTTAAAAGCCTCAAAGGACATTTGTGAAGAGGCTCAAAGGGAGCACCCATTAAAAAGGTCAAGACAAGATTGAAGTCCCACTGAGGCACAATAAAAGGAGTAGGAGGGAACTTATTTATGAGGCCCTTCAAAAACCTTAAAACTACAGGAGATTTAAAAAGAGATGGCTGGTCAGGCTAGCAGAGAAATGCCGACAGCGCAGAAAGATAGCCCTTAACTGTGGCAACAGCAAGCCCTTGCTGCGCCAGAGAGAAGGCAAACTGGAGAACATCAGACAAATGTGCTCTCAAAGGGTCAATAGATTTCTCCCCATATCAAGTGACAAATTTTGACCATCTATATGAATAGATGGACTTAGTGGAGTCACGCCTGGCTGACAAGATGACATCCACCACGTCAGGCGGGAGAGAAAAGGAATTCAGGTTGCCCCGTTCAATCTCCAGGCATGAAGGTTTAATGTCTGGAGGTGGGGGTGTAGAACCTGCCCCTCCATCTGAGAGAGGAGGTCTGCCCTGAGAGGGAGACGAAGCGGCGGGTGAGAGGAGAGGTGGAGAAGATCTGTATACCGCACCCTTCTTGGCCAGTCCGGGGCGACCAATATGACTTGGGCCCGGTCTTGGCGAATCTTCCTCAGAACCCGAGGAATCAAAGGTATGGGAGGAAACGCGTAAAGGAGTTGCCTTCCCTAACTCAACTGAAACGCGTCCCCCAAGGCTCCTTGCATCGGATACTGGAGACTGCAGAATGACAGGCAGTGAGCATTCTCGCGAGTGGCGAACAGGTCCACCTGAGGAGTCCCCCACGTCCGAAAGACGTGACGAACCACCTCCGGGTGAAGCCTCCACTCGTGGTCGGCCGAGAACTGCCGACTGAGACTGTCTGCACGCACGTTCAGAACTCCGGCCAGATGATTCGCCATCAGACAAATCTGATGGTCCTGAACCCAGGACCAGAGACGCAGAGCCTCTCTGCAGAGACACTGCGCCCCCACTCCTCCCTGCTTGTTGATGTACCACATCGCGGTCGTATTGTCCGTCAGGACCTGTACCGACTGACCGCGAAGGGAAGGGAGGAAGGCCTTGAGCGCCAAACGTATCGCCCGCAATTCTAGAAGGTTGATATGAAGCAACCTTTCCTCTGGAGACCAAAGACCCTTGACCTCCATATCCCCCAGATGAGCACCCCACCCTAGAGTGGATGCATCCGTTATTACTGTGGCCACCGGAGGAGGCAGCTGAAAAGGCTTCCCCTGAGACAGGTTGCCTTCCACGCCCCACCAAGACAGATCCGCCGCAGCTTCTCTGGAGATCCTCACTGACTCCCTGAGATCTCCGTTGTGTTGATACCACTGCCTGCGGAGGCACCACTGGAGCGCCCTCATGTGCCAGCGTGCATGGTTGACCAACAGAATGCAGGAAGCCATCAGACCGAGCAGACGAAGGACCTTCAGGACTGGAACGACCGCTCCATTGTAAAATAAAGGAATCATTTCCTGTATGTCGCGAATCCTTTGAGGAGGAGGGAATGCGCGACATACAGTCGTGTCCAGCACAGCACCTTTGAACAGGTTGCGCTGGGAGGGTACCAGGTGAGACTTGGGTACATTTATCGAAAAACCCAAACTGTACAACAACTGGGTTTTGTCTCTCGTAGATGATGGAGCACTCTCTCTGAGGACTCTGCTTTGATCAGCCAGTCGTCCAAATAAGGGAATACTGGAATCCCCGACCTTCTGAGATGCGCTGCCACCACCGCAATCACCTTGGTGAAGACTCGAGGCGCAGTAGTAAGTCCAAACGGAAGGACCGCAAACTGATAGTGCTGCGATCCCACCGTAAAACGGAGATACTTCCTGTGTGACTTCAGGATTGGGATGTGAAAGTACGCATCCTGCACGTCGAGTGACCCCCATCCAGTCTTCTTCTAGCAGCGCTTGAAGAACCTGAGCAAGGGGGGAGCATCTTGAATTTCTCCTGTTTCAGATAGAGATTCAAGATCCTGAGATCCAGGATTGGACGAAGTCTACCATCCTTCTTGGGTATCAGGAAATACCGGGAGTAGCATCCCTGACCCCTTTCTTGCTCTGGGATCACCTCTATCGCACCCTTTCATAACAAAGTCAACACTTCCTCCTGTAGAAGTAATAGATGTTCCTCGATGCAAAAACCTTGGCAAGGCGGGTAATTGGGAGGGAATTCCCGAAAAGGAAGTGCATACCCATTTTCTACAAGATTGAGAACCCAAAGATCTGATGTAACCGATTCCCAATCTTGTAGAAAATGGGTAAGCCGACCCCCCACCGGACCCTCATGATCCTGAATGGCGGATCTAGGACTGCTTTTCTGCGGCAGGGGGGTTAGAGGAAGTGGAGGAGGAAGAGGCTTGACGTCCATGAGGACGCGCTCTTTGCTTTCCCCTGTATGACCTGTACATGGAATTTTTCTGCTGATGCTGTTGTTGCTGCTGACCTTGTCGGTAATTCCGAAAGGAAGAGCGACCAAAACCCCTGAATCTCTTGTTGGTCAAAGAGCCCCTTATCTGAAGACCTAAAGATTTAGCAGTTGCCCTACTGACTTTAAATCTCTCAAGGGCCGCATCAGCTTTCTTCCCAAAGAGACCAGACCCATCAAACGGAAGATCCAGTAAAGTCGCCTGAACATCCGCTGAAAAGTCTGAGGATTTCAGCCAAGCTGATCTTCTAGTGGCGACAGCAGTGCCCATGATACGCGCCACAGAGTCCGCAGTGTCCAGACCACTTTGTATAACTTGGCGAGCCGCTGCCTGTGCATCCGAGATCACCTCCTCAAAATCCTTCCTGTTGGCATCAGGAACCGTAGGAGTTAGAACATGCAAAGAATCCATAAGGGCATGCACATATCTCCCCATCAGACAAGTGGCATTAGTTGACTTCAACGCCATGCTTGCAGAGGAAAAGGTTTTTTTAGCAACCTGATCTTGTTTCTTTGCCTCTTTTTCACAAGGAACCTGGGGAAATGCCCTTACATTCTTTTTAGAGCAAGCTGCTTGAATGATTAGGCTCTCTGGTGAAGGATGAGAAGTCAAAAAAGCAGGGTCTTCAGGTGCAACCCTGTACCTTCTTGCCACACTCTTGGATACTGCAGGACCTGATAATGGTTTCTTCCACACTTCCAAAATGGGCTCTGTCAAGGCGTCATTAAATGGAAGCAACGGCTCTACCACAGAACTAGGAGAATGTAAAACCTCAGTGAGAAGATTGGATTTAAATTCCACTGTTGGCAAAGTTAACTGAAGAAGATCTGCCGCCTTTCTCATAACCATATGGTAAGGTTGGACATCTTTAGAAGGTGTATCAGAGCCTGAAGTCAACTCCCACTCCGGAGAGAAGTCCAGGCTACCAGCGTCAGCCAGTTCATCAAAACAATCCTCATCCAATTCACCTTCCTCCATATCAGGATGAGATTCTATATACCTTCTTTCTTCCAAAAGGCGTTGAGCTTCCCTTCTGGACCTCTCTTTCACACGCCTCGCAGCCGGATCCACCAACGGCTCTGACGGAGTCGGGATCGACGTCGGTATCGAATCCGAAGGCGCAGCCGGATGCTCTCGAGGTCGTTCTGGAGCGGGCGACGCCGGAACCGGCGTCGACGGCCTCGGTGGTGCCGGAAACTGCCAAGGCGGCGTTGGGGCTGGCTTATAAGGCATAAATGGAGCAGGAGGATAGGAGGGAGGGACTCCTAGATTGAAAGCCAGCGGACCCATGGGACCCGAAGGTGCGCCAGAGGGGTACCATGCCCTTGAAAAGACACCATACATAGCGTTTAGAAACGCTGATGGGTCTTGGCCTGGGGTTGGAAATGGTGGTTGGAAACCCCCAGGCTGGTCTTGTGGAGGATTCGGATTCGGCTCTTTGGTAGGCGCAGAATCCACATCCACTTGAACCTCTTCCTCATCTCGGGCCGGGGACGGCGCCGGAGACGGATTCGAAGCCGGCGCCGGTGACTGAACACGCGACTCCGAAGGTGAGGCCTCACCTTCCGGTTCAGAGACATCCAGACTAACCACCTTAGAACGTACCTTCTTCTGTGATCTCGACCTTGATCCCGACTCCTTACCGGAACGACGTCGGGACTCATGTCTCCTCTTCTTATGCTTCTTCTTCGACTTCGAAGTATGATCTGAAGCGGACCTCAAAGATGACTCCTCTCGAGACCCAGACCTTGACTTCGACCTCGACCTCGACCTCGCTCTTCGAGAACGAGACCTCGACGATTTTCCTTTTCCAGCTTTCAATTTCGCCACCAGGAGTTTGGTCTCTCTTTCCCTCAGGGCCTTCGGGTTCATCTTTCGACAAGAGGAACAACCATCCACATCGTGGTCGGAGCTTAAACACCAGATGCAGTCATCGTGTGGGTCGGTAATAGACATCATTTTCCCACATTCCCTGAAGAGCTTGAAGCCGGTCTTCTTTGTTAACATCGTCGAAGAGACAAGATATAAAGAAGCAGAAAATGGTAACAAAAAGGAAACAAAGTACCAGTTGGCTACTGAGATTCCCGATAACCGTTAGCGTCGACGAAGCGGAAAAAAGGGAACTGATGTCATCACGCCGGCGTGGGCCTATTATAGGCGTCGGTGACGTCAGCGGAGTCGCGAGCGATGTCGTGTCTCTATGACGTCCTAGTCCACATCGGCGCGAGGCTACGAAAAGAATTTCCGAATGTTGATGACGCAAGGGGGATATTCACAAGGTGAGGAATCCACACGGCAGATGTATCTATCAGAATCTCCTGTTAGTCGAAGAGCCTCTGATCTGGAGACCTAAAGATTTAGCAGTTGCACTACTGTCTTTAAATCTCTCCAGGGCCGTATCAGCTTTCTTCTCCAAGAGACCAGATCCATCAAACGGCAGATCCGGCAAGGTCGCCTGAACATCTGCCGAAAAGTCTGAGGATTTCAGCCAAGCTGATCTTCTAGTGGCGACAGCAGTGCCCATGATACGTGCCACCGAGTCCGCAGTGTCCAGACCCCTCTGTATCACTTGGCGAGCTGCTGCCTGTGCATCCGAAATTACCTCCTCAAAATCCTTCCTGTTGGCATCAGGAATCTTAGGAGCTAAAGAACGCATAGTATCCATAAGGGCATGCACATACCTCCCCATCAGACAAGTGGCATTAGTCGACTTCAACGCCATGTTTGCAGAGGAGAAGGTCTTTTTAGCCACCTGATCCTGTTTCTTTGCCTCTTTTTCACTGGGGACCTGGGGAAAGGCACTCACATTCTTTTTGGCGCAGGCTGCTTGAATGACTAGACTCTCTGGTGATGGATGAGACGTCAAAAAATCAGGGTCTTCAGGGGCAACCCTGTACCTTCTTGCCACACTCTTAGATACTGCAGGAGCTGACAGTGGCTTCTTCCACACCTCCAAAATGGGCTCCGTTAAGGCGTCATTAAACGGAAGCAATGGTTCTACCACAGAACTAGGCGAATGTAAAACCTCTGTGAGAAGATTGGATTTAAACTCCACCATTGGCAAAGTCAATAGCAGAGGTTCTGCAGCCTTCCTCATCACCATATGATAAGGCTGGACATCCTTAGAAGGTGTATCTGAGCCTGAAGGCAACTCCCACTCCGGAGAGAAATCCAGGCTACCAGCGTCAGCCAGTTCCTCAAAACAGTCCTCCTCCAATTCACCTTCCTCCATATCAGGATGTGACTCCATATACCTACGATCTTCCAAAAGGCGTCGAGTATCCCTTCGGGACCTCTCCTTGACACGCCTCGCAGCCGGATCCACCAACGGCTCCGACGGAGCCGGGATCGACGTCGGTATCGAATCCGATGGCCCAGCAGGATGCTCTCGAGGTCGATCTGGAGCGGCGTCGACGGCTTCGGCGGAGCCGGAAATTGCCATGGTGGCATCGGAGCCGGCATATAGGGCATGAATGGAGCAGGAGGATAGGAGTGAGGGACTCCTAGATTGAAAGCCAGAGGACCCATGGGACCCAAAGGTGCGCCAGAGGGGTACCACGCCCTTGAAACGACGCCATACATAGCGTTCAGAAACGCCAATGGGTCCTGGCCTGGGGTTGGAAAGGGTGGCTGTAAACCCTCAGGCTGGTCTTGTGGAGGGTTCCGATTCGGCTCTTCGGTAGGCGCGGAATCCACATCCACCTGAACCTCTTCCTCTGCTCGGGCCGGGGAGGGCGCCGGAGACGGATTCGAAGCCAGAGTCGGGGGACTTCACCCGCGACTCCGAAGGCGAGGCCTCACCTTCAGGTGCTGAGACATCCAGCGTAACCACCTTAGAACGTACCTTCTTCGGTGACTTCTACCTCGAGCCCGACTCCTTACTGGAACGACGTCGGGACTCATGCCTCCTCTTCTTATGCTTCCTCTTCGACTTCGAAGCATGGTCTGAAGCGGACCTCGAAGACGACTCCTCTCTAGACCCGGATCTTGACTTTGACCTGGACCTCGACCTCGCCCTTCGAGAACGAGACCTCGAAGATTTTCCTTTTCCAGCCTTCAGCTTCGCTACCAGGAGCTTGGTCTCTCTTTCCCTCAGGGCCTTTGGTTCATCTTCTGACAAGACGAACACCCATCCACATCGTGATCAGAGCTCAAACACCAAATGCAGTCCTCGTGCGGGTCAGTTATGGACATCATTTTTCCGCACTCCCTGCAGGGCTTGAACCCGGTCTTCTTTGTCGACATCGCCGAAGAGACAAGAAACAAAGAAGCAGAAAGCGGTAACAAAAAGGCAACAAAGTACCAGTTGGCTACTGAGATTCCCGAAACCGTTAGCGTCGACGACGCGGAAAAAAGGGAACTGATGTCATCACGCCGGCGTGGGCCTATTATAGGCGTCAGTGACGTCAGCGGAGTCGCGTGCGATGCCGTGTCTCTTTGACGTCCAAGTCCACGTCGGCGCGAGGCTACGAAAAGAATTTCCGAATGTTGCTGACGCAAGGGGCTATTCACAAGGTGAGGAATCCACACAGCAGATGTATCTATCAGAAGCTTAGTTACCCTCCTGGCTGAGGTAATAGCTGTCAGAAAAACTGTCTTGAATTTAAGAAGTCTCAACAGACAACTATAAAGAGACTCAAAAGGAGACCATGTCAGGAAAGTAGGTACTAAATTCAAATCCCACAGGTATAATGAAGGGATTATGAGGAAACCTATTGGTGCGGCCCTTAGTGAACCTCATAACAATGGGGGACTTAAACAAAGACGGCTGGTCCGGCAAACAGAGGAAAGCCGACAAGGCCGACACGTTACCCTTTACCGTAGCCATAGCACAACCTTGCTGAGCCAGGAAAAGTGAAAAGCCAAGTACATCAGATAAATGGGCCTTCAAAGAATCATTGGACCTCTCTCCACACGATTTCACAAACTTGGACCACCTAGAGGAATAAATAGATTAGGTGGAGTGTCTCCTGGATGATAAAATAACATCCACCACATACAGTAGGAGAGAGAAAGAACTCAGGTTGCCTCTTTCAATCTCCAGGCATGAAAGTACAGCCCTTGAGGTGGGGGTGTAGAACCTGCCCCTGGGAATGCAAGAGGAGGTCTGCCCTGAGAGGGAGACGGAGGGTGTGAAGAGAGGGGAAGAAGATCTGTGTACCACACCCTTCTAGGCCAATCCAGAGTGATCAATATGACTTGGACCCGGTCTTGGCGAATCATCCTCAGAACTCGAGTAATCAAGAGTATGGGAGGAAACGCGTAAAGGAGCTGCAAGCTCCAATCCACTTTAAACGTGTCCCCCAACGTTTCCTGCATCGGAAACTGAAGACTGCAGAACCATGGGCAGTGCATGTTCTTGTGAGTGGCAAACAGGTTGAACCGAGGAAAACCCCCTCATCCGGAAGATGTGATGGACCACCTCCGGATGGAGCTGCCACTCGGCTGAGTATTGCAGACTGAGACTGTCTGCACACACATTTAGCACCCTGGCCAGATGATTTGCAAACACACAAAAAATCTGATGGCCCTGAGCCCAGAACCAGAGTCGCAGAGCCTCTCTGCAGAAACGATACGACCCAACCCCTCCCTTTTTGTTTATGTACCACATCACGGTAGTCTTGTCCGTCAGGACTTGAATCCACTGACCGTAAAGGGAGGGAAGAAAGGCCATGAGAGCCAAACATTTGGCCGCAATTCCAGAAGGTTGATGTGAAGCAACCTTTCCTCTGGAGACCAAAGATCCTTGATCTCCAGATTCCCCAGATGATCACCCCACCCTAGAGTGGAGGCATCTGTGATTACTGTGACCACCGGTGGAGAAGGTTGAAAAAGCCTTCCTTGAGACAGGTTGCCCAGCAGACTCCACCCAGAGAGCTCTACTGCAGTGTCCATGGAGATTCTGACCTTCTCCCCGAGATCTCCATTGTGCTGATACCACTGCCTGCGGGGGCACCACTGGAGTGCCCTCATGTGCCAGCGTGCATGGTTGACCAACAGTATGCATGAAGTGAACAGATCAAGCAAGCGTAGGACCTTCAGGACTGAACAACCGCTCCATTGTGAAACAAAGGAATCATCTCCTGAATGTTGAGAATCCTCTGCGGTGGCGGGAAAGCTCAACACACTGTAGTGTCCAGTACTGTCCCTATAAACAGGCTGTGCTGAGAGGGCAGGTGGTGAGATTTGGGTACATTTATCGAGAAACCCAAGTTGAATAACAGTCGTGTTTTTACTTGCAAGTAACAGAGCACCATCTCTGGCTACCTTGCTTTGAGCAGCCAGTCGTCCAGATAGGGGAAAACCAGAATCCCTGACCTTCTGAGATGTGCTGCCACCACCGCCATCACCTTTGTGAAGACCGAGGTGCGGAAGTGAGACCTAATGAAAGGACCGCAAACTGGTAGTGTTGAGAACCTACTGTAAACCGGAGATACTTCGATGCGCCTAGGGATGTGGAAATACGCATCCTGCAAGTCAATCAACAACATCTGGTCTTCCTGCTGCAGTGCCAAAAGAACCTGAGCTAGGGTCAACATCTTTAACTTTTCCAGTCTGAGGTAAAAATTCAAATCCCTGAGGTCCAGGATTGGTCTCAACCGGCCGTTCTTTTTGGGGATCAGGAAATAACGGGAGTAGCATCCCTGACCCCTTTCCTGCTCCTGAACCACCTCTATTGCACCTTTCTGTGGCAAGGCAAGAACCTCCTGCTGCAAAAGCAGCAAATGGTCCCCTAAACACCAGCCCTGGTGAGGAGGGTAAGGAGGTAGAAACTCTTGAAAAGGTAGGGGATACCCCTTTTCCACAAGATTCAAAACCCAATGGTCCAAAGTAAACGATTTCCAATCTTATAGAAAATGGGACACCGGCCCCCTACAGGACCAACATGCTTCACAATGGGGGATCTAGAGCTGCTTTCCTCTGGTACCTGTGGTGTGGACTGGAGAGGAGGAGGAGAAGGAAGACTGAAGTCGAGTAGCTTCACACAGACAGCCTCTGCCTTTTCCTCTGTACGACTTGTACATAGCCTTCTGCTGTTGTTGCTGCTGTGGCTGTTGATGGCCTTGAAAGGTAGCTGCTTTCCCATAGCCTTGATACCTTTTCTATCCATAGCCCATAGGCTGGGACTGAAGGCCCAGGGATCTTGCAGTATCCCTAATGTCCTTAAAGTGCTGCAGCGCAGAATCCGCTTTCGCTCTAAACAATCTGGATCAATCGAAGGGTAGATCAAGCAGAGCAGCTTACACATCCAGAGAGAACCTGAAGACCTAAGTCAGGCATGCCTCCTTGTAGCCACAGAGGAGCCCATTACACTGGTGACCGATTCCACCGTGTCCAGACCAGACTGAATGACCTGACGGGCTGCCGCTTGAGTGTCAGATAGCGCTTCCAAAACGTGAACACGATCATCTTTAGGCAACTTAGGAGCTACTTGCTTGACAGAGTCCATTAGTGCATGAATGCACCTCCCTAGCAAACATGTGGCGTATGTTGACTTTAGAGCCATAATTGCTGCTGAGAACACGTTTTTGGCATACTGTTCAAGTTTTTTCGAGTCTCTATCCCCAGGGTAGTTGGAAAGACCCAGTTGACTGCTTGGAACAAGAAGCCTGAACTATCAAGCTTTCCGGAGAAAGGTGGGCAGAGAAGAAATCTGGATCATCAGGAGCAGGCGTGTAGCTTCTTGCAGCTGACCTCGAAACTGCAGGAGCAGACAAGGGCTTCTGCCATACCTCCATAATCGGCTCTGTCAACGCCTCATTAAAAGGCAGCAGAGGTTCAACAGCAGAGGAGGGAGAATGCAACACTTCAGTCAATATATTTGACCTCATCTCAGCTCAGGGTAACTGAAGGTCCCACAGATCAGCAGCCTTCCTGATGACTGTGTGGTAAGGAGAAACATCCTGCGAAGGCAAAGCCTTCGGAGAAGAAAGCTCCCACTCTGGGGAAGTATCCAGGCCACTGGCCTCCTGCAGACCCTTAAAGTCATCCACGGAGTTAAGGATCTCCCTTTCCTCATGTTCTTGCTGGTACTCCTCTTCCTCTAGCAGTCTCTGCGGTTCCCTCCCGCTTTGGGATTGGTGTTGGCAGCGCCAGCTGCGGCACTGGAGACAACGGAGCCAGAGTCGAAGAAGGACCATCCGAAGCGGGCAACGGCGCCGTTCGAATCAGGGATAACATCGGACCAACACCAGACAGCGCCAGAGATTGAGGTATCAGAGTCAAAAACCTCTGTGCCGGAAACTGCCATGACGGAGCAGTCAGCATGAAAGGCACTAAAGGCGCCTGGGTATACTGCTAGGGAATGCCCAAATTAAAGGCAAACAGACACACGGGGCAAGACGGCACACCAGTAGAGTAAGATGCCTTGGCAAACAGGCAAAACATTGCACTAAGGAAATGTGACAGATCAGTTCCTGGTCCTGGAAAAGGAGGATAAGGATCCGAAGCTCCTTGGTCCTGATCCATTCGAGGCCTTATAGGGGGCTGAGGCTGCGGCGCCAGAGACACCGGAGCTGGTACTTGTGAAGCCGCAGGAACCGGAGAAGACTCTCTAAGAGACAGAGAATATCTGGGCACCAGCAAATCTCCAGACGCCAGAGAGTGGGCTGGAGTTGCCTATGGAGAAGGAGTAGGCAACGGCGAGTCAGCATCCTTCTCATGACGTCGCTTCACGGGGCAGGCCAACCTAGATATCTTGCCCTTTGCAGACGGATGTCGAGACCCATGTCTTCCCTTCTTCTTATAAAGGATGCAGTAGAGGAATTATTAACTCGCCAAAGACAAACAGGGCATCCCCCCTGGTACAATAAGGTCAGGGAGTTTGCATTTTGTGTTATTTAGCCCTGGGGAAGTGGTGTCATCGAGCCTCGGGGGTCCGGCCCAGCTTCACAGAAACTGTTTGATTGCCCCAGCAAGGTAGCAGTACGAGGGGCTTATAGAGCCTGAGAAAAGGGGGCCCCATGCGCCCCCTCCTTCTTTTAAAGAAAGGCACAGGAAGGTGGTGGTCTCTGGGGCACCAAGTTCCTCAGGAATGGGGGCCCCATGTGCCCCCTCCTTTAATTTAATTATGCCCTGGAGCTCTGCCCACCTGGGGCTTTTCCCAAAAAATGTGTGGGAGTCCGCATTTTTTTTTTGCCATGGATTCCCAGATCTGTTGCGTTTCTGTGACAAAAAAAAACCTTTCAAAAATGTTTTTTTGCTCTAGTGGTGGTCCTTCTGGGACTCCACAACCAGAGCTAAGGGGTCAGGATATTTCTACCCGCCCCCTTTTCTTTTTTTATGTTTTTCTGGGACTCGGCTGAAGCTGAAATTTGCTTTTTATTTCATATCTCAAAAACTTCGGAATGGATTTACACCAAAGAGCAAAAAGGGTTCTGTCAGGACCAACATTTGGTGTAATTCCATCGGTTCGGGCTGAAGCCATGTCTAAAATCTCTATGGAAATTACCATGGGAAAAACTATTTTTTGCCCCCCCCCCCCTTTTTTTTCTTGGCCCTTGCTTGACGGATCATTTGGAAACTTTCCATGCACAAATAGAATTACCAGCAAACATTTTGGGGAAAGGTTAGTGAGGATTTGTCAAATGGCACCAAGGATATAGGCAAGTAAAAAAATGCTTTTCCTATGGAAACATGGTTCTAACTACAACTACCTACTGTTGATGGATAGGGCTATAGGATGGGAAGGGTGTTTTTTTAGGGTTGGGTAAGAATATTGGGTGGTAAGGTTATTTTTAGAGTTTAGGGGTGGGTAGGGGTATTGGGTGGTAAGGGTGTTTTAGGGTTGAATGGTGGGTAAGAGTATTGGATGGCACGGGTAAATAAAAAAGGGGGATTGGGGAATATGAGAGAGAGGAGTGCATGTGTCTGAACACTTAAATAGACTTCCCTTGCATGGTAAAAAAAGGCATGGTAAAATAATGAGTGGTATTTGTTTGGGTTGTAGTGCCATACAGCCCCACAGCTTATGGGTTAATGTGACAACCACACTTTTTCAGTCAGTATTGGAGGCACTGTGGGTCTCAGCATCTGATTGATTAAGGGTTATTTTTATTCTTGCCACAAATCATGACCAGTTGAAGTCTGATTTAATTATTCTGTGTGTTACTTCTTTCAATTTTTAAAATATATGGCTAAATCCAACTGCTATGTGATTTGACCATCACTCAGCAGGTAACTACTCTACCCATAAACTTGACGATAATTGGACATGTTGCCTATGTCAGATATTTTTCTAGTGATTTTTCAAGGGTTCCATAAAATAGGAGATTTCATAACACAGATAAGACTGGATAGTGTCTACCGGAAGTCATATCTCCTAGCACATACAAGTATCTCTAGTCATCACGGGTTCTGGGAACTCTTAGATTTTGCTAGAATTGTATTTATTAATCTGTGGAGGGGGAAAGAATTGAACAGCATAGGAATGGAGAAACTCTCTGCTTCTATTGAAATGGAAACAGCATGCTTTCCAGAGGCTGGGCCCATTCCTTTTCTAAAAGTGAAGGTTGAGCTGTCCCTTATCCATATGTTACAGTGGTTATTCTGCCGAACCGTGTGCAGCAAGCGATCACAGGAGAAGTCTTGTACTAGTGAGATAAAACAACAGACGTTACACATGTTTTTGGGATTTCCTTCAGGGAGGGATAAATAGGGTCCATTTTGATTCGGCACAGTGCTTTGTGAGATCTTTACCTCTAGTTTTTTTTTGTTCATGATAAACAAAATTCCCACTGTAGTATATAGTTTCAATCCTTATAATGTTTTAAGGAGATAAGTAATATGCATATATAAACAGAAATAATCGATGTAAACAATTAGTAACAATGGTTTCACTGTTTCATGTTCACTCTTTTAATTGTAAGGAAAAATATATTGGAAAACAGAAAACAATGAAATGAATGATGGACAGTCATTTTGCATATTAAGGAGTAACATTTTTTCAAATAATAAATTACATTGGTGAATTTTTCTCACTAAAAGCAAACATACTTTTTAAAGATATAGACGAAATATAAACTCTCTTACAAACAAGGCAAACTTTTAATGTCTGTTTCAATAGTGCCAGTAAATTTCAAGTCAAGAATAAATAAAGTTAATAAAAGTTAGCTTAAATGTACAAACTAAAAATGTTAACAGTACAAACAGATCATCGAACAGTTTGCTCTTACTTGGTGATCATCTTTGTCAAGCTGTTGTAAACTTTACGTTCCCAATATCCATAGTATTGTGCCATTTTGGGGTCTCTACCAGTATTGGTGTGCACAACTAAGCCTTCCATTTTGGTAAGCAATGGCCCAATGGCAGCATATTTTCGGAGAAGAATTTCTATGTCTTTTGAACGTTCACGCTCAATATACTCAAAGAAATATTTGACTCCTGTAGAAAAATATACAATGTCTGATCACTGATATGTAAGTCAAATAAAACAAGCAGAAACAAGCTCAAAGCTCAAGATTTTCTTTGTCTAATTGTAGTATACAAACATATTGATTAAAGTCAGACTTTCCATAACTACTGCAAGTCCAATGCTATCAAAAGGACATTACATGAGTAAGCCATGGCAAGGAACTGGCTTCTCCAGCCACAGGACGCCAGTTAGAGCGAATGGTAAACTCAACACTCCTGGCTTCACCAGAGTCACAAGGAAGGAATGTTGTGCTGTTCCTCAAGGAGGATAAGTAAAAAGTCACACAAAAGCTGGAGTCCACTGTGTCTCACAAAGATCTACAGATGGAAATCCATTTGTTGCATTTTAATGCCCTCACTCACCCTTTCAGGTGTCATGCTTCATCATCTGGGCTGCTCCTCGTTGGGTCGGCAGTGCAATACCCAACGGGCTCACCTCAAAGAGGGGCACTTTATCGGAGATCTTTTATCCAACAGCCGTATTGTGAAGTGCGGGTGTGGGGCCAAGAGAGTGTAGACGTGGGGGTGAATGTAAAATGGGGCTTGGACTACCTGGAATTGTCTTTATTCTGGGGGTCTCCTGCCTCAATTAAAAGCAATGAAACCAACACTTATTGGAGTATAATGTCTCCTATTTATGTGTCAATTAGTGAAAACTAGTGGTAACGTTCAACATGTTTCTCGCTTATGTGTCAGTGGACTCGCGATTCTTCAGGACCATATGAAAGGGAACTATCTACACTAAACAAATTGTTTATATGTCAATTGGTTCATCAGTAACACAATGAAGTCAAATCTGATGTGTCAATGTACCTGCGATGAGCTGGATCTACCTAATAGTGCCACGATTCCAGGCATCAACAGTACCCGGCGGTCAACACATCAGACTTTCACTCCCATGTATGTGGGGTGTAGAAGCCTTGTGTGGAGCTTTGAGACCTACCCACACCGCCGAGACCAGAGTCTCACCCATAAAAATGCAATGGACACATTGGTGCCTGTTGGGCCCAATTTATATGTGGATGGACAGCTCGTTGTTCTGGCAGGGTAAAGGAGTATATCACTGTGTCCCTATGGTGGAGGGACTGCATGCCACATTTATAAATGATCGCCAAGCAGGCGGTCATTTATAATGCATTGTCAAGAACCACTGTTACAGCAGTTCCTGTCAATGCTTTACATTGTTTGGTGCAGGGCTCCATCAACTTGATAAAGCCCTGCACTAAGCAGTTTTCTTTATTTATTTTCAAAAAGAAATTCCAGAAACTGGATTTTCTTTTTAAACTTTAAAAATGCAATGTCACCTTGAGAGTCATCTTCCATGTCGAGGAGAGCATTATTACCATTTTACTGTCCCTCACGCCCAGGGTTTGACTGATGGTGAGGGACAGTAATAGAATGGCCATATGTCTGCCATTCTAACTGGGTAGGCAGAGCTATAGCCATTTCTCTGACCGTCCTTACGCCATTAGACTGTCAGAGAAGTTTGACTATGAATGTGACAGAAAAGTCGCTGCCATAGCCAAACCTATGATCCACCCGCATCTAAATCAGGTAGGCGAACAATTATGGTGGACGGTATACATACTCCTTTCAATGAAGTATACATACAGACAACATATAAATTAGGCCCCAAGTTTGGTCAAAATAGTTGGAGTACCAGGTAACAGAAGAACATATTCTGAGTTGTTATCAAGTTAGAGTGTCAGTATAACGTTAAATCTCTGAAATGTAATGTAGCCGATACAGGTTTTACTTGGCAATCATCCAATTGGAATATGATATTGTGCAGCCACCAGATCTTTTGTTGATGAAAAATCAGGTAGATTTTCTGCACTTGACACCCCATGTACCTTTTTTTTTATTGCTATACTTTATTAACAAATTAGGCCTATTTCCTTGTTTGCACTAGGGCCAATTTGCTACACCACAGAAAAAAGGAACAGAAAATTAAACATATTGGCCTTTTTTGTTTAATAAGAAAACATGTAGGTTGTGCCCCTCTAACCCCTGAACAAAGAGTTTACTTTTGGGAACTGTAATGTTTAATATATGACATTTACCATGTCATCTCTGCGTCACTAAAAGCTTGTAAGATGAGAACACAAAGTGATTACTGTATAGGCCACAATGACCACATTGTCCATAAACAATATAAATGTAGGAGATAGGCCATTTAGTTTAGGCACATCTGGTGAAAGACCTAACGGCATGGCATGAAATAAGTGGCAAGAAATAGCCTTGTCAGAAGCCTCTTTAAACCTTTTGCGCCATATCACACTGTGGCTGTAAAATAAACAGTCCTGCATGCAACCTTTAAAATGTCAGACTATTTAAAAATATGTAACAATAGAGGGTGTCAAAGGCGGCTTCAAGATCTTTGAACTGGCCTCTTTTTAATAAATAGTACTTCATGATTACATAGTAAAGCTTACAGCCATGCATAATCAGACCCACAATCAATATAGGGTGACTTAAACTCATAATATTGTTGCTGTCTGCCCAAGCATGAAGAATAACATATATTTATAGAGCTGCATCTAGAAGTCCTATGGAGCAATAATTCGCAGGTAAACTTTCAGCCCCCTTTTTAGCTGTCTAGTCATGCTTTTGTTTTTCAAAAAATAAATAGATCTTACATGGGGGTATTTTGGTCAGCAGACTTCATTCTCTGGTCAGTTAAACTGCTGTTCATATTTTGCTTCCCTCCCACCACAGCATAGAGAGTGAGTCAGCCCACTTTACCCATTGCTCTCTTAACTTTGAGAAGTAACACAAAGCCTGTGCACGTTGTTGACATCCTCTAAAAATAGTACCTTTCTCTTCAGTGACAAAGAAGGTTCGAAGTATGTTGTTGTTTTTTTAGTTTTTTTTTTTAAATGTTAAATGTTGGCTATTCATTTTGCCTGCACTTTGGCTGCCCAGTTTGATGGGAATTTATTTTTCGCCTGCCTTTGTGCGTTGCTGTTATAAAGTGTTTAAGTGACATTGTAACCTTGTAGCTGCCTGAATGTTAACTACTTGGTTGGTTGGTTGTAATATATTCATGTGTATATCAAAACCAATAGTATTAAAGGAAAGTGCGCACAGCAGCTGAAATGCTTGGAATTTAAAAATAAATCAATTAAAAAGCAGCCACGTCACTGAGTGGTTTTTAAATTTAGATTCTTATTGCATGCATATGGCGGCTATGTTTTGTCGGCAGTATATTTTCTCATTTTTATTTCTGTGACATATATTCATATATTTTAAATTAAGAAAAATAATAATCATCACAAAAGCATGCAAATGTCAGGCCTATTTGGCTTTGCTATGGCTTGCTTTTATTAGTACTGTTTTATAATTTGTTATAATTTGGTAAATAAGAAAGAGAATATGAGTATTCTAAGAGGTGGCTAAAGTTCTTCTTACATTTGCTGGACCACTTTTTAACTTTGTATGAAACCTTGGAAAATTCGGTGGCTCTGAATAGGATGTCGTTGAGCTTTCCAAGCGAACAGCTGAAGAGAGTTAATAAGAGTCAATGACTTAATGGGGTTTCGCTTGATATCATTTTGTGTAGTCAAATCAGGAGGTAGTGGGTACTATGCTGCTTTATTTGATCTATGAATCCATAGTTAAAATACATAAAGTATAATCAATGGCAAATGCATTTTACAGCCAGTTATCTATGAATATATAGCATGAGTAGAGAACAAAATATTTAAAACGAGATCTTCCATATTGAATACACCTAGATTGTTATGTATTTTTATAATTCACTAAGAACTTGTGCATATTTCAGAACTGGTTGTCTAAACTACTCTAGTACTGTAGATAAAAAACAGCACTAATAAGGCATAAGCACTAATAAGGCATAATATGCATTCTGGATATTGGGAAGAAAATGTCCTGGCAATAATATGTGACAAAAAGGCCTTGAACATATGGGCCATGGTCATTGGTTCAATAATCTACCTATAAGTTAGAAGAAGATGATGTAGAAATAAAGTAAATATTCATGAGGGATTGGGTTGTGCGACCTCAAGGGAGGGCGCATAGTAAAAAAAACAAATATAAACAGTTATGTTTCTGCTGTAATAAATATGGACATGGAGTTATATCTTTTACAGGTTAAAATGCATTATGCAAAACAACTGCTAACCTGCCCTAAAGAGGGCTGGCCTCCTGATGTGCCTGTGATAGAAACTTCAAATGGTAAAAAAACAAAACATATTTGTGCAATAACAAAAAGTTACTTACCTTAACGAACAAGTTACTTACGTTCGGTAACGCATTCTCTGGTAGAGACTCTATCTAGCTGCAGATTTCTTACCTTTGAATTTCCCAGGCGCCAGGCTGGATCCAGAAACTTTTGTTGAGCAATACCCCTTGTGTGTGCAATCGGGTGGCTCCATTCGGCTCCACGTGACGTCGTCAGCAGCATCAGTTATTACATTGTCGTTGGACTTGGCCCTTCTGGCAGGTTCACCCCTGAACTTTTTGCTTTTAATTATGACATGGTGTTAGTGATTGTTGGTTTCTGCGCACTTTACCACTGTGTCCCAGGGTAAGGTGCGTGTGTGTGGTAAGGTTGGCCTGCCCTCCCATAGGAATGCATGGGGAATGTATGTGTCCATGTTAGTTCCTGATGCGTGGGGAGTGCAAGCTCGAGTTTGGTATGTTTGGACGCGTGCGATTGAATGCAGTGCGACGATGTATGCGGCGTGTATGTGTCTAGTGGGGAAGGGCCACTTTTAGACATGGGTGTGCGTGTGCAGTGAGTGTGCTGGCACATGATTGGCTGGAGCTGGCTGGTGAGCCTGGCTCCAGGAGTCTGGATGGGTCTGCCCCGATGGTGAATGGAGAGATTAGCATGCTGATGTGAGGGAGGGGTGCACCTGGGTCCTGAATAGGGTTGGGCTTTCCCCGCACAATGCTGGCTCCACCCCCTGTGGTGCAACTGATGACCCTAGCCTGCCTGATGAATGGAAAGGGTGGCTGGGGAAAACAAAGTACTCCAAAACCAGCTGCGACTGGTTTCTCCCCCACCCTGCACCTTTAGACAAAGGAATTTCGTATATGAAAAGAGGCTGTGACCTCTTCTAAAATGTTCTTGTTTGCCAACTTGAAACTACCAGGGGCGTACTGCTGCTTGAGCCCAGGGGAAGGCTTGCCTCCCTGGGCCCTGCCCAGCCCCTGGACGCCTGGTGGATCTTCCTTTGTTGGGAGCTGCCTGCTCCATCTTTCTGAGATCCAGTTTTGACCACGACGAACCTCTGCCTGACTAGAAGGACCAAGAGAAGCTGAAGGACGGAAACCAGTCTGTACCCTGTAAGACTGGCCTGCAGTGGTGCCTTGCTGAGAACGGAGAGAAAAAGACCAGATAGGACTTTGTAGACTTGTGCCTAAGACGATCTCCAAGGGCTTGATTGCGAGCTTGCCCCCTGAACGGAACCCCAGGACCATTTGGTTCTATTCTGCTTGTGCCCGTCTGCTGTTGGGTCTTAGTTCTTATTCCCTCGCCGGAGTTGTGACTCAGGTGCCTTCGTCCCTCCCAAGGTCGTGACAGCTCGGAGCCTGGTCGCCCCGCCGCAGAGAGCCCCGCTCATCCCTGAGTCGCTCTTCGCTTCAGTGCCGGGCCGTCCGCTCTCCTGTCACCTCGCCTGCTAACGGAGCGCGTTGTGCGCCTCTCACCTTTTCCAGACGGAATCTGCATGGAGCGCATTCCATAGCCTTAGTCGTAACGTACCCGACTGTCTCACTTTGCCCTCCTGCATACCAAGGCTCGTGCCGCACCTGAAGAAAGGCCTCCCCGTACAGTGGAACCGGAAGCCTGGTGCTGCGCCCGTCTGCCCGAGAACGCGACGCCCCTCACAGATCCACGAGTACGACCTGGGGTGCTAAGAAGTAGTACACCCCGCAGGCCTGAACGCCACCTCGCCCCGTGAGCTGCATCGACCCCGTATCGCCGCAACCCTCCACAGTCCTGCTCACCCACCTCGCACCTCGAGGGGGGCCCGAGCCGGAGAGATCCTCTGGAGAACCGTCGGCCTCGTCCCAGGCCCGCCCTCACCAGTAGCCGCGCCTGAAACGCCTTGGACTTCCACAAGCAAGGTACACTTGAACTCCGTCTCGAGTTCATATCGGATCCAGGGTCCGCAACGTTCTGTTTTCCCTGTCATCGTACCTTGCTGAACAACGAACATTTAAAGACTAATTGCCTATTTAAATCTGGTGGCCTCAAATCGCTAAACGTTATATGGTCTTGTGTTAATCCTGCATATGAATATACCTTTTATATAAAGTCTACGTATTTTTGATACAATCTTACGACTGGTGTCCATTTGTGGTGGGTCAGTGGGTTTACTGTGCACGATCACAAATGCTTAACTAACTATCGCCCTGAGGATTAGCCTTGTCTGCTCGCGACACACTACCTAGAGGGTGAGCAGGGGTTATTCGAAGGAGTAGTTCCCTTGCCCTGACTAGAAGAGAAGGTCCCTGTTTGTCACAAGTGCATACCTGTGCCAACCAGAGACCTCCGATTCTAACAATTGTGGTACCTATATAGGTGCCACCCAGGCGTGCGGACATCAGTACTTTTCGTATTTTCCATGCCAGAAGCGCAGAGCCACAAAGTAACTGACGTAGTCATGTACAAAACTAGGGCCCTGAAGAGGGGAGTAGACCTAGCTCTATAACATTAGTCCACAAAGCGGGGCGACATGGGTGGGGCTGTAAGGAATCTGCAGCTAGATTCTCTACCAGATAATGCATTGCCGAAGGTAAGTAACTTGTTCATCTAATAGTGACGTCTAGCTGCAGATTCCTTACCTATGAATTAGATACCCAAGCCATAGCATCCCGGCGGTGGGTGCAGACCAATGCCTCAAACTAGTAAGTCCTGTAGGACTGGACGGGCAAAATCCCCATCCCTGCAGACTTGACTGTCCAGGCTGTGGTGCTTGGCAAACGTGTGCAAAGGTGCCCATGTTGCTGCCTGACAGATATCTAGTACTGGGACACCCTGAGCCAAGGCTGTAGTCACAGGCTTTCCCCTTATGGAATGAGCCCTTAATACCTTAAGGGGCTGCCTCTTAGCCAGGGCATAGCAGATTTTAAATCAGAGAACAACCCAGCGAGAGATGGTCCTTTTCTGCACTGCCCTTCCCATCTTAGCTCCCACGTACCCCACAAAGAGTTGGTCGCTCAGCCGGAGCTCTTTTGTGCGGTCAAGGTAGAACAACAATGCACTTTTTGGGTCCAAGGGGTGGAGACGCTCCTCTTCTTTAGAGGGATGTGGTGGAGCAAAGAAGGTGTGAAGCGTGATGGACTGATCCAGATGGAAACGGCTGGAAGGGAGCACACATAAAATAGATGAGGACCAAATTAAGGTCCCACTGCGGCATAACAAAAGGTGTGGGTGGAACTGAGCCAGCCCTTTTAGAAACCTATGTACGATTGGAGACCTACAGAGTGTGGGATGGTCTGGTAGCCGCAAAAAAGCAGACAGAGCAGAAAGATAACCCTAGAGAGTTACCAAAGCAGAGCCCTGTTGGGCAAGGGTAAAAACCAATAGAAGAACAGTGGAAAGAGAAGCAGAAAGAGGGTCAATAGACCTTTCTGTACAGTATAATACACATTTCTGCCAACAGCAGGCGTATACTATCTTAGTAGAGGGCCTCCTGAGGGTAGGATCAATAACAGACCCAGAAGCAACAGAATAATGCCAATAGGAACTCAGTAAGATTGCATTGCGACACAAAAAAACAGAGGTAGTCAACACTTAATTATGCGTTTAAGAGAAGGCTTTATTTTAGTAAACACGCGTTGTTGCCGACTAATCAGTCTCTCTTTGGCAAATGCGGCAGGATCCGTCTTTACTCTCCTTAGCGTATCCAGAGTGAATGGCTGGGTGTTGGCGTCTTATATATCAGGAGCGCCGGAACGTTGGAGACTCCTTCACGTAAATCGGGACCCAAAAGTAAATAAGAAGAAACAACACAGGATTAGGACGGTCGTCCTGTTAAAGACTCACAAGGGCCGGGGGTGAGGAAACCCAGTGCTCAAGTGTCAACTCAGCGTCGGCTGGAATAGGTGCTCAGGTGCTCGTGAAAGGGGAAGGGACGTAGGCTGTACAGACTCTATATACAATAAGTATTTACAAGCATGCGAGCAAGTTTCTAAGAGAGCGGGTTTCAGTCGGCAGGACAGCTTCGACTTCCCACCCAGGCCGCAACTTTGCCCCGTACCTGTTCGAGCCACGCCCCTCCCTTGGGAGCGTGGCACGGCGGCTCGTGGGAACGTTGGCCTCCTGGCTTCTCGGTCACGCCGTCGGTACTCCGCCACCAGTCCTTCTCATCTGCTTCTCCCTCCTTCGTCTCCGCACCATCCTCCTTCTCCACTCCCGATCTCCTTCTGTCTCCAGGGAATCGCCGTCCGTCTTCTTCCGAGATCCTCCTACATTTGACAGTCCCGCCGTGGTGACGTCACATAGAAGAGTAGTTTTGTCTAGTTGGAAGCCCCAGTTAAACGAGCCCTGTTCCTGGGTTTCTTCGAGGGTTACTAAAGGCTGATTCTGTGGGAACCACTCTTCATGTCGGTAAGGGACGTCGTTCTGCTGCAAGGGAACACAAGTCTGTGAGAGAGTCCCCGCTGACCACCATTCCTGTGTATCATCAGGCACATTGGGACACCGACCCACCCCGTCACACCGAGCAATTCACCAAAGGGGCTGTGTATACCGCTCTCCAGAAGTCTGCAACTTTTGGGCAGTCCCATGCCAGATGGATAAAGGTGGCCTGCGGTGAGTTGCATCTGAAACATCAAGAGTCAGGGACTAAGCCCATTTTGAAAAGTTGTAGCAGCATAGGATATCAACAGTGTATGTATATGAAGTGTATAAGGGGCAGCCAATAGTTTGATGATAGCAGTTCTAATTAGCCACAGCAAAAAGATCTTTGCTCATGTGACAGGGGGGAGTCTAAGTCTGCATTTCAAGCCCCTCAAGCCTTTAGGGAAAGGATTGGTGAAGAAATTTGCACGTGAGTATATAGCCAGGTAATTAATTTTCACGGTGATGAGAAGTTGAGCATATGTTCCAGTGCTGGGAGGATTGATGGGGGGACAGAGAAGATATTCTGTAGTGTGTGGCAAGTGGCGCATAACTGATAGTATAATAATGTGCCCAGAAAAGTGGGGGCTAGGATGACATATCAAATGGTGGGAGTAGTTGGTCATCAGGGTACAGATCCGAAAACACTCTAATGTCCCTCCCGCTTGCACACATAATGGTACCCTTTTCTTGTAGCTGTGGTACTTTGGGATTGTTAGCAAATGGAAAAGAGGGGGCATAGAGAAGTGATATTACGGCGGGATGACATATCATCAAATGGTGAGAGTAATTGTTCATCAGGGTACAGGTCCGAAAACACTCTAATGTCCCTCCTGCTCGCACAGATAACGGTACCCTTATCTTGTAGTGCTGGTACTGTGGGATATTTAGCAAATGGGATGGAGGGGGCATAAAGGAGTGAAAATCCGGCAGATTTCTCAACACCTTCTATGCCCAATGCACACATTCAACTGTATGTATTTGAAGTATATATAGCTCAGGCGCTAGATTGGGAATAGCAGTTCTAATTAGCGACAGCAAAAAGACCTTTGCTCATGTGACTGGGCGGAGTCTAAGTCTGTGTTCCGAGCCCCTCAAACCTTCAGGAAAAAGATTTTGTGAAGAGCTTTGCACGTGATTATATAGGCAGGTAATTCATTTTCATGGTGATGAGCAGGTGAGCATATGTTCCAGTGCTGGGAGTGTTGGTGGGTGGGCAGAGAAGGTATTCTGAAGTGTGTGGCAAGTGACGCATAACTGATAGTATAATAATGTGTCCAGAGAAGTGGGGGCCGGGGAGCACATATCAAATGGTGGGAGTAATTGGTAATAAGGATACACATCCAAAAACACTTTAATGTCCCTACCGCTTGCACACATAATGGTACCCTTTTCGTATAGCTGTGGTACTTTGGGATTGTTAGCAAGTGGAATGGAGGGGGCATGGAGGAGTGAAAGTCCGGTGGGGATGACATATCATCAAATAGTGGGAGTAATTGGTCATCAGGGTACAGGTCCGAAAACACTCTGATGTCCATCCCCTTCACACAGATAATGGTACCCTTATCTTGTAGTGGTAGTACTGTGGGATTGTTAGCAATTGGGATGGAGGAAGCATAAAGGAGTGATAGTCCGGCAGCTTTCTCAACACCTTCCATGCCCATTGCACACATTCAACTGTATTGATTTCTGCCCTTTATGTCAGGTAAGGCTTAAACAGTGCTGTTAATAGCAGCCAGGACAGGCATGATCTCTCTCTATGGACAGATGCGACTGAAATGGTGTAGGGTGAAATCAGTAGTGAAGAAAGGGAACTTTGGCACACAGTGCATATAGCAGCACGCTAGATGCCCTCAGTCCTCCGTGCGAGTGTGGCAGTGTGAGGAGCTCATATGAGGCCCTTGGTTGTCTGCCTGCCCAGATCAAAGTCACCAAGTTTGATCTCAGATGCTTGAAGGATGGAGCAGTGAGTGGGAGGGGAACTTTCATGAAGGGGTTAGTGAAATGTAGGGAGTATGACCATTTTCCCTATCGCAATGCTGCCTGCTATGGACAGGGGGAGCTTAGACCATGTTCGGATTCGGTCTTCCAACCATTCAACCGCTCGACCATAATTAACTCGCCATAGCTCCTCTGTATCCCTGCTCACCGATATTTCCATATACCTGATCGGGTCGGTTGCCCATTTCAGAGGGTACTTGGTGTTGAAAGGTGGCATAGTTTCTGTCTGTTAGCAGGAATAGAAAGGATTTGGACCAGTTTATTTGAATACCTGAGTAACCTCCAAAGCGCATGACCTCGCGTGTTGGGGGGGGGCTCCATAGCAATAGGAATTTTTTTTTGATTATTGATTATTAAATATTGAGTAGAAAGTCGCCCTGCACCGGACACAGCGCTTCATCACCGGCAGGCGCTGCGTGCAGGCGGCGCAGCCCAGCTCCAACGACGCCATCTCCGGCCCTGCCCACAGCGCGCGACCAACGAAAGAAAGTCAGGGAATCCCCGCCGTCCACAGATGTTTCTTAGCCAGGAAGAAAAAGGCAAAGGCGAGTAGAAATGGAGAAGAGAAAACATGCTGTATTTTTCAAGAATCCTTCTGTTAGCTAGTGAATAAGTATTTGTTATGTATCAGCCAACTGAGAGTGAGGTTCTCACTGGGAGGAGAGGAAGATGATAGGAAGTGCACTTCATGGGGAAAGCAGTCTGAACAACAAGATTCTGTCCAATGTAACAACTCAAGGATATAGTCCTGTTTGCACCATTGTGATAGCCTGAGAAATATGGGAGTTATAATTCTCTCTTTTATGAACAGTTGTTCTCCACAGTACTCGATGTTTGGACCCTGATCTTGATAAAGCGCTTAGAGACCCCTGGGTTATAACGCGCTATATAAATCGAAATAAATAAAATAAATAAAATAAATAAAATAAATAAAATAAATAGGAAACAGGAGGAGTGACATCTGGCACCCCTGTCGTGTGCCACAGTAGATTGGAAAGAGATCAGCCCATATAACCGCACACAAGCAGTGGGAGAGCATAAAGAAGCTGAACCAGTTTAATGAACTGTAGACTGAACCCCAAGCACGCAAATAGTAGAAAAAGGTATGCCCATTTTAAAGAATTAAATACCTTACTGGCATTAAAAATGGCAGCAATTGCAGAGTCCTGGGAGTCTAGGTAGTCCACGACAGCAAAGATGGTGCAGAGGTTTTGCAAAAGGGACCGACCAGGGATGTAACCTAACTGGTACTGTCTCACTATCAGTGGCAGAAGTGGTAACAGGCGATTGGCGAGCTCCTTCGTGTATATCTTAGTATGTACACTTATTAAAGAAAGGGGCCTATAGGAATCGCAGTACTCAGCTGGTTCGTCCGGCTTTATCCTTTATCAGCATTGAACAAATTACTTACCTTCAGTAACACATTATCTGGTAGAGACAATATCTAGCTGCAGATTTCTTACCTTTAAATTTCCCAGGCATCACACTGGATTCAGAAACTTTTGCGTGAGCAGTACCCTTGCGCGCAGTCAGGTGCCTCCGTACGACTCTCTGTGACGTCACCGGCCTCATTGGTGCCAGTTGTGACGTTACGGTCACTTAACTAGGCACTACCCAAGTTCAAGGCATCAGTTCCTTTTCACTTTTTCCACAACAGAAGTGCAGAGCCATGAAGTGAACTGAATATTGTGTGTCAAAACTAGGGCCCTGTAAAAGAAGTAACCCTAGCCTTATAAATGAGTCCACAGAGCGGGAGGCATGGGTAGGTCTGTAAGGAATCTGCAACTAGATATCGTCTCTACCAGATAATGCGTTACAGAAGGTAAGTAACTTCCTCATCTGATAGAGACTTCTAGCTGCAGATTCCTTATATTTGAATAGCTACTCAAGTCATAGTTCCTGGCGGTGGGCTGAGGACAGATTTTCTAGACTAAAGAACAAGTTGCTTACCTTCGGTAACGCTTTTTCTGGTGGTTACAGTATCTGCATGTGGATTCCTCACCTTGTGAATATCCCCCTGCGTCAGCGACGTTCGGAAAATTATTTTGCAGCACGCCGGCGTGGACGACGTCATAGGAGCACGGCATCACGCTCGACTCCGACTGGCGTCATTGACTCCTTATTAGGCCTACGTCGGCATGATGACATCAGTTCCGCCCTTTTTTCCGTGCCTTCGAGGCACCCGGACGGACAAATGACAGTAGATATATACATATACAGTGTACACAGTACATAATATCCAAAATTACACACGTAGTGTATATATATAAACATTTAACATCACCATAATCTTAGGTATAGAAGAGTGGACAACGGGGAGGCTGGTGGGCATGTGAGGAATCCACAGGCAGATACTGTATCCACCAGAAAAAGCGTTATCGAAGGTAAGTAACTTGTTCTTCTGATGGATACATCTGCCAGTAGATTCATCACCTTGTGAATAGAGTCCCACAGCAGTCCCCACTCCCGGAGGAGGGTGTCCACTCTTTTATACCAGAAAATCCTGGAGGACAGAACGCGCAAAGTGGCCATCCCTCCTCACTTCGGTATCTAAGCAGAAATGCTTCGTGAAAGTGTGGAGGGAAGCCCAAGTTGCCGCTCTACAAATATCCTCTACAGGTACACCCCTAGACAAAGCAGATGTAGAAGACTTTGCTCTAGTGGAATGAGCTCTTATACCCTCTGGAGGCTCCTTACCCGCCAGGGAGTAGCAGACCCTGATGCATAGTATAATCCATCTTGAAAGTGTGCGCTTGTGCACAGCTCTTCCTTTCCTGCAGCCAGCAAATCCAACAAAAAGCTGGTCATCCACTCGATAGTCTCTTGTCCTATCAAGATAAAAGCTCACCGCTCTCTTAGGATCAAGGCGGTGAAGTCTCTCCTCCTCATTGGAAGGGTGAGGGGGAGGATAGAAGGTAGGTAGGGTAATGGACTGTCCTAGATGGAAGGGAGTTACCACCTTAGGCAGAAAAGCAGCCCTGGTCCTAAGAACCATTCGTTCAGCATGAATGGTCAAGAACGGGGGCTTTGAACTAAGAGCTTGAAGCTCACTTACCCTCCTTGCCAAGGTAATTGCAACCAGGAAGACCGTCTTAAAAGATAAAAGTCTCATGGGACACTTGTGCAAAAGTTCGAAAGGAGAACCCATCAGAAATGTAAGCACAAGATTCAAGTCCCATTGAGGCACAATAAAGGTAGTAGGAGGAAATTTGTTTGTAAGACCCTTTAAAAACCTTAGAACCACAGGAGATTTAAATAGAGATGGCTGATCTGGCAGGCAGAGAAATGTCGACAAAGCCGAAAGATAACCTTTAATTGTAGCTACAGCAAACCCTTGCTGAGCCAGGAAAAGAGCAAATTGAAGTATATCAGATAAACGAGCCCTCAAAGGGTCAATGGACTTCTCCCCACACCAAGTCACAAATTTAGACCATCTGTATGAAATGATTGACTTGGTGGAGTCACGCCTGGCCGATAAAATGACATACACCACATCATGTGGGCGAGAAAAGGAATTCAGGTTGCCCCGTTCAATCTCCAGGCATGTAGGTGTAACGTCTGGAGGTGGGGGTGTAGAACCTGCCCCTCCATCTGAGAGAGGAGGTCTGCCCTGAGAGGGAGACGGAGCGGCGGGCACAAGGAGAGGTGGAGAAGATCTGTGTACCACACCCTTCTTGGCCAATCCGGGGCGATCAATATACCTTGGGCCCGGTCTTGGCGAATTTTCCTCAGAACCCGAGGAATCAAGGGTATGGGAGGAAACGCGTAAAGGAGTTGTGCGTCCCAACTCAAATGAAACCCATCCCCCAAAGCTCCCTGCATCGGAAACTGGAGGCTGCAGAATGACGGGCAGTGAGCATTCTCGTGAGTGGCGAACAGGTCCACCCGAGGAGTTCCCCACGTCCGAAAGACGTGATGAACTACCTCTGGATGAAGTCTCCACTCGTGGTCGGCTAAGAACTGCCGACTGAGACTGCCTGCACCCACGTTCAGAACTCCGGCCAGATGATTTGCCATCAGACAAATCTGATGATCCTGAACCCAGGGCCAGAGACGCAAAGCCTCTCTGCAGAGACACTGCGACCCTACTCCTCCCTGCTTGTTGACATACCACATCGCGGTGGTGTTGCCCGTCAGGACCTGAACCGACCGACTGCGAAGGGAAGGGAGGAAGGCCTTGAGCGCCAGATGTATCTCCCGCAATTCCAGAAGGTTGATGTGAAGTAACCTTTCCGCTGGAAACAAAAGACCCTTGATCTCAAGATCCCCCAGATGAGCACCCCACCCTAGAGTGGAGGCATACGTTATTACTAGGGCAACTGACGGAGGAAGATGGAAGGGCTTTCCTTGAGACAGATTGCCCTCCACGCTCCACCAAGACAGATCCGCTGCAGCTTCTCTAGAGATCCTCACTGACTCCCTGAGATCTCCGTTGTGTTGATACCACTGCCTGCGGACGCACCACTGGAGTGCCCTCATATGCCAGCGTGCATGGTTGACCAGCAGAATGCAGGAAGCCATCAGACCGAGCAGACGAAGGACCTTCAAGACTGGAACGACCGCTCCATTGTGAAATAAAGGAATCATTTCCTGTATGTCGCGAATACGTTGTGGAGGAGGGAATGCCCGACATACAGTTGTATCCAGTACTGCACCAATGTACAGGTTGCGTTGGGAGGGCACCAGGTGAGATTTGGGTACATTTATCGAAAAACCCAACTTGTACAACAACTGAGTTGTGTCTTGCAGATGATGGTACAAAAGGGAGTGGTAAAAAAGGGGGTGGTGATGGACGGAGCATCTGAACCAATCAAACACTCACACCCAGTCAACAGATCTGGGTTTAATCCATCACCGTTCTTTAGCCCACTCTGATGCAGATGATGGAGCACTTTCTCTGGAGATTCCGCCTTGATCAGCCAATCGTCTAGATAAGGGAATACTGGAATCCCTGATCTTCTGAGATGTGCTGCCACCACAGCCATCACCTTGGTGAAGACTCGAGGTGCAGTTGTAAGATCAAACGGAAGGACCACAAACTGGTAATGCTGCGATCCCACCGTAAAACGGAGATACTTTCTGTGCGACTTCAGGATTGGGATGTGAAAATATGCATCCTGCAAGTCAATCGACACCATCCAGTCTTCTTCCAGCAGCGCTTGAAGAACCTGCGCAAGGGTGAGCATCTTGAACTTCTCCTGCTTCAGGTAAAGGTTCAAGATCCTGAGATCCAGGATTGGACGAAGTCTGCTATCCTTCTTGGGGATCAGGAAATACCGGGAGTAGCATCCCTGACCCCTTTCCTGCTCTGGAACCACCTCTATCGCACCTTTTCTCAACAGTGCCAGGACTTCCTCCTGCAGAAGCAACAGGTGGTCCTCCGAGCAAAAACCTTGGCAAAGAGGGTAATTTGGGGGAAATTCCCGAAAGGGAAGAGCATACCCATTCTCCACGAGATTGAGAACCCAAAGATCTGATGTAACCGATTTCCAATCCCGTAGAAAATAGGTAAGCCGACCCCCTACAGGCCCGGCATGATCCGGAATGGTGGATCTAGGGATGCTTTGCTGCTGTGGGAGGGGGGTGGGTAGCAGAAGAGGAAGAGGAGGAGGAGGAGGCCTGACGTCCAAGGGGACAAGCTCTTTGTCTGCCTCTGTAGGACCTATACAAAGGATTTTGCTGCTGCTGCTGTGTCTGCCTATAGGGTCGAAATGAAGATCTTCCAAATCCCCTATATCGTTTGGTCACAGAGCCTCTGGATTGCAAACCCAAAGATTTTGCTGTTGCCCTGCTGTCCTTAAACCGTTCTAATGCAGCATCAGCCTTCTTCCCAAAAAGGCCTGAGCCATCAAATTGCAAATCCATTATTGCAGCCTGAACATCAGCCGAGAACTCCGAGGTCTTTAGCCAAGCCGCTCTTCTAGTGGCAATTGAAGAACCCATTACTCTTGCTAGCGAGTCTGCCGTGTCCATACCACTTTGAATGACCTGCCGAGCAGCAGCTTGCGTGTCAGACATCATCTTGTTTAAATTTTTTCTGTCCTCTTCAGGAAGCTTAGGTGACAACTGCTTCACTGAATCCATCAAAGCATGGATATACCGTCCTAGCAAACAAGTGGCTTTTGTTGATTTTAAGGCCATACTGCCAGATGAAAATACTTTTTTTGCAGTCTGGTCCAGCTTATTTGATTCCTTGTCTCCAGGCACTTGAGGAATAGAGCCTAAAGATCTCTTAGAGCAGGCAGCTTGCACCACCAAACTCTCCGGTAAGGGATGAGAGGACAAAAAGTCAGGGTCACCAGGAGCCACTCTGTAACGCCTAGCCACGGCCTTAGACACTGCAGGAGCCGTTAGAGGCCTACTCCATACTTCCCATATTGGATCCGTTAGGGTGTCAGTAAAGGGAAGAATGGGTTCAACCACAGATGATGGTGAATGAAGTACTTCAGTCAGTATATTTGACTTTTATTCAGCTGTAGGCAAAGTCAAATTCAACAAGTCTGCTGCCTTCTTAATTACAACGTGATAAGGAGCCACATCTTTAGAAGGAGCATCTGACACTGAGGCCAAATCCCACTCAGGGGACAGCTTTAACCCACTTGCCTCTCGCAAGTCATCAAAATAATCCTCAGGATCAACAAGCTCACCTTCCTCATATTCAGCTTCACTATAACTCTGTTCCTCCAAAAGGCGCTGGGCTTCACGCCTCGACCTCTCCTTTCGAATCGGCTTCGTCGGATCCGGTATCGACTCCAAAGGCTCCGGGGCCGGCATCGAGCTTCGAAGCAGATCTCAAGGTCTATCCGACGTCGGTGAAGCTGCATACGGCGTCGATGACTTCGGCGGCACCGAGATATGCAAAGGAGGAGTCGGCGTCTGCATAAAAGGAAGGAAAGGCGTCGGAGCATAGGCTTGAGGCACACCCAAATTATAAGCCAATGGACCCATGGGACCAGCTGGTGCTCTAGAGGGGTACATGGCTCTCGCATAAACACCATACATGGCATTTAAAAAAAGCGAGGGGTCCTGTCCAGGACCTGGAAAGGGAGGATACGAACCCACCGGCTGCTCCTGAGGAGGCTGCACTGGAGTCGGCACCTCTTGTTCCTCTTGGTCCTCGGGTTGGCCAACCGGAGTCGTCGAGCCCTGAGGATCAGGAACCATTTCCTCCTCACACACAGGAGATTGCGATGGAACTGGAGACGGATTCAACTCCGAAGCCGGTGAATGTTCCGGAGATTCACAAGACAAGACCTCACCTTCAGGATCCCGACCCGGTGAGGGAGTCACCTTGCCCCTTCGATGCCTTCTTCCAGATGACTTATCTTTTGAGTCCGAATCCTTCCCTGAATGATGCCTGGAACTATGTCTCCTCTTCTTATGTTTCTTCTTCGAAGACCTGGAAACATGCCCCGATGTCGACTTCAAGCCGACCTCGAACGAGACCTCGACCTCGATTTCAATCTTGACTTCGAGCACCTCGACTTCAACCTCGAACTCTTCCTGGCCTCCCTATCTTTCAATTTGGCAACAAGCAGTTTGGCTTCACATTCTCGAAGAGCCTTTGGGTTCATCTTTAAACAGGATCGACAACTCTGGACGTCGTGATCTGAACTCCAGCACCAGATGCAGTTACTATGCGGATCCGTGATGGACATCATCTTCCCGCATGGATCACAGGTAACCCTGGGCGGGCAACTTCGCTACGCCCACGAAGTGGGCGTAGTGTTGCCTACTTCGCCCTTTGCGAAGTAGGCGAAGTAGGCAACACTACGCCCACTTCGTGGGCGTAGCGAAGTTGCCCGCCACCCACCTCCCTCCCGCCCTCCCTAAATGCTTACATTAATATATAAAAGAATTATAAAACCACTTACCTTGTCCTGCCGCGTCCCCGGGGCTCCCGCTCGTCATTGCGCCGCCGGCGCGCGCGTCTTGGATGCTAATGCGCATGCGCGGCCGCCCACGCATGTGCATTTCTCGTGAGAAATGCGCATGCGCGGGCGGCCGCACATGCGCATTAGCAGCCAAGACGCGCGCGCCGGCGGCGCAATGACAAGCGGGAGCCCCGGGGACGCGGCAGGACAAGGTAAGTGGTTTTATAATTCTTTTATATATTAATGTAAGCATTTAGGGAGGGCGGCAGGGAGGCGGGTGGCGCGTAGTGGGGCTACGCGAAGTGCGCGGGTGGGCGTAGTTTTTTGCCCACTTCGCGTAGCTTCGCGAAGCCCCACTACGCCCACTACACCCAGGGTTAATCACAGGGCTTAAAACCTGTCTTCTTCGACGACATCTTTTGAAAAGACAGCTACACCAAAAAACATACAGTAGAAATCCAACAGTAACAAATTTACCACGAATCGCAACAGAAGATTCCCGAATCAGTTAGCGTCGACGAAGCGGAAAAAAGGGAACTGATGTCATCATGCCGACGTAGGCCTAATAAGGAGTCAGTGACATCAGTCGGAGTCGCGCGTGATGCCGTGCTCCTATGACATCGTCCACGCCGGTGTGCTGCAAAAGAATTTTCCGAACGTTGCTGACGCAGGGGGATATTCACAAGGTGAGGAAACCACTGGCAGATGTATCCATCAGAAAAGTCCTGCAGGAGAGAACGGGCAAAATGCCCGTCCATACAGACTTGACTGTCCAGGCTGTAGTGTTTTACAAACGTGTGCAATGAAGCCCACGGTGCAGCCTGGCAGATGGCCAGGACTGGCATTCAACGAGCCAGTGCCTTGTCCCTGGTAGATTGGGCACGTAAGCCTTCCGGAGGCTGCTTCCTAGCCAGGGCGTAGCGGATCTTAATGCGATAATGACCCAGCATGAAATGATTCACTTCTGCACTGCCTGACCTTTTTTAGCTCTCATGTAACCCACACAGAGTTGGTCATCTACCCGGAAATCTTTTGTGCGGTCAAGATAGAACGACAACGTTTTGTTTGGGTCCAGACGATGAAGATGCTCCTCTTCCTTAGAGGGATGTGGAGAAGTAAAAATGGTGGGAGTGTGACCGATTGACCCAGATGCAATGGGTGTAGTTGGGGCGGTGTCTCAGGGGGAGGGCAGTCAACGGTCAAGGATTCACAGTTAGCTGCATGCAGCCAAGGGGCAGCGCATTTCTCGTGAGAAATGCGCATGCGCGGGCGGCCGCACATGCGCATTAGCAGCCAAGACGCGCGCGCCGGCGGCGCAATGACGAGCGGGAGCCCCGGGGACGCGGCAGGACAAGGTAAGTGGTTTTATAATTCTTTTATATATTAATGTAAGCATTTAGGGAGGGCGGCAGGGAGGCGGGTGGCGCGTAGTGGAGCTACGCGAAGTGCGCGGGTGGGCGTAGTTTTTTGCCCACTTCGCGTAGCTTCGCGTAGCTTCGCGAAGCCCCACTACGCCCACTACGCCCAGGGTTAATCACAGGGCTTAAAACCTGTCTTCTTCGACGACATCTTTTGAAAAGACAGCTACACCAAAAAACATACTGTAGAAATCCAACAGTAACAAAGTTACCAGGAATCGCAACAGAAGATTCCCGAATCCGTTAGCGTCGACGAAGCGGAAAAAAGGGAACTGATGTCATCATGCCGACGTAGGCCTAATAAGTGCTCCTATGACATCGTCCACGCCGGTGTGCTGCAAAAGAATTTTCCGAACGTTGCTGACGCAGGGGGATATTCACAAGGTGAGGAAACCACTGGCAGATGTATCCATCAGAAAAGTCCTGCAGGAGAGAACGGGCAAAATGCCTGTCCATACAGACTCGACTGTCCAGGCTGTAGTGTTTTACAAACGTGTGCAATGAAGCCCACGGTGCAGCCTGGCAGATGGCCAGGACTGGCATTCAACGAGCCAGTGCCTTGTCCCTGGTAGATTGGGCACGTAAGCCTTCCGGAGGCTGCTTCCTAGCCAGGGCGTAGCGGATCTTAATGCGATAATGACCCAGCATGAAATGATTCACTTCTGCACTGCCTGACCTTTTTTAGCTCTCATGTAACCCACACAGAGTTGGTCATCTACCCGGAAATCTTTTGTGCGGTCAAGATAGAACGACAACGTTTTGTTTGGGTCCAGACGATGAAGATGCTCCTCTTCCTTAGAGGGATGTGGAGAAGTAAAAATGGTGGGAGTGTGACCGATTGACCCAGATGCAATGGGTGTAGTTGGGGCGGTGTCTCAGGGGGAGGGCAGTCAACGGTCAAGGATTCACAGTTAGCTGCATGCAGCCAAGGGGCAGCTCCAATCCTGCAGCCCCCACTCTATATCAGGAGTGTCAGCACCCAAGGGAGCAACAGCAAAAGCACAGCGCCGGGTGCCCCCCAGGTAAAGGCACAGTTCGATCAGCCCCGGAGCCCGCACCTCTTACCTGATACCACTGTACAGGGTAGGCCACCTTTCCAACGTGGGAAGGCCTCACCAACTCTGGACCGTGTGTGGCAAATCAGCCCCAAACTGCACAAGCAGGGTCTCCTGTATATCTGGATTGCTGTGCTGCTGACTTGTGGTACCGGGCAACCCTTTCTCTGTCATATTCCAGATAGATTAGGTGTTCGCCCGACAGAGCCTCCCTAGTGAGTGGCCATTTTGCAACCTGGCCAAGCCACGCACCCCCAAAGGGCATCCATCTATTACAAAGTGATATGACAGTTTTATGGTGTATATAACTATTTGCTAAGCCTTAGTCTTTTACATGATACAGTATGTGCCATTGATTGAAATTTAGTAAGTCTCAAGCATTTTCTGGATGATCACATAAGTAGCTACTCAATATGCATCATTTATATAATGCTTCCATAAAGCACTCCGATTTTCCATTCTTCGGGCTGATAGACTGATGTTGGTCCAAATACGAAAAAAGTTGGGTGCAGTGCACTAGGTTTGAAAGTAGGGTACAAGGGGTCTCGGAGCTTCACAGCATAAAATCACAGTTGTTGCAGAGTGAAAAACTAGATGTAGTCATGCATGTGGCTATTTATATCATCTTTGTGGTATTGTTTACATGAAGGCTCTTAGTGATGGAATTTTCTTCGATATGCATGCATAATTAATTGAATATCTCCTGGAAGAGAAATCAGCTGCTTCTACATCTTGTGCTAAGGAGCAAAAATTGGACGTGTTACCTTCCACAGAGTACACACTTCCTATACGGACAAAGAACCCTTTGAACCTGCTACTGAGAGTCAAAGGTTGGCCTTTTTCTTCTAAGTCTAATGGGATGATGGATTATGGATGGTCAGCCTCAAGTCTGAGTAAAGTGGCACAGTGACTTGCGATCATGGTAATGAACGTCGCAGGAAAGGGGGGGCACAAGCATGACTATTTCGGTGCTAGCTCTGCATATTGGACAGCCAGGGTCTTGTAAGTTTTCATTTCAGGGGTATGACCCCTCCTGTGTTTTACTCCCAGTTTACCCTGCACTCTCCCGCGGCTGGGTGTCCTGCAATCTGGTATCCGATCATAATCCTTCATCGATAGTGATGTGGTGCGTTTCAGGGAGATTTATTTATTTTAGGAGTTTTATATAGCACTGCCCTGACCCGAGGGTATCGGAGCACTTTACAACAGAGATTCATACGAGATACTTAATAAAGCTGTATTAAACAGACGATCAATGTCCACGAGTGCAGCTTGTTCTTAAGATAGTAGTAGAGTCTTGAGGTGTCCTTGTTGTAAACATGGCTGAAGTAGTTCAAGGGACCTGAGGAAACCTTGGTTGTTGGCTGAGGTGCGTCAGTTGTTGCGGAGCCAGAACGTAACGGGGATAGGGTTTGGCGTGGGGGCGGGTGTTATCCCTTCGGGATTGGGCGTTGAGGAGGAGGTCTTTAAGGAACGTTTTGAATTTTGTGAAGGTCGGGATTGTTCTGAAGTCTGCTGGAATGGAGTTCCAGATTTTTGGGGCGTTTCCCGCGAATGACCTGGCCGCTGTTGATTATTTGCGTGTTCTCATGGGGATGAGAAGGAAGGAGTTGAAGCTCCTGAGGTTCCTTGTCTGACCTCTTGAGCTCGGCAGCCAGGTAGTCCGGTTTCCCTATGTGTAAGGCTTTGTGTGTGAGGCAGGCCGTTCTGAAGTACGCCTGCTTATCAATTGGTAGCCATTTTAGTTCTTTTAGTGCCGGAGAGATGTGATAATATTTCCTGATTCCAGTGACCATTCTGGCTGCTGCGGTGAGGGTTGTTGTAAGGGGAGCTAGGTGGGTTTTAGCGGTGCCGGTTAAGGTTGCATTACCGTAGTCGAGTCTGGATAGCACCAATGCATGGCTGGCTTGTTTGAGGTCTTTTTTAGGAATGAATGGTTTAATCTTGTAGAGAAGCTTCAGGTTGAGGAAGGCGGTCTTTGCAGAGTTTTTGATGTGTTTGGTCATGTCCAGTTTGGGGTCCAGGGTGATTCCTAGTGATTTTATGGAATTAGCCAGGGTGAGATTGCCATTTAGAGTATCCAAAGCTTTAAGCCATTCTGCAATTTGTTGGTTCTCTTCTTTATTGGATATGAGGAGGATCTCTGTTTTGTCCTGATTAAGTTTAAGGTGGTTTGGGGATAGCCAGTGTTGAATTTCTTTTAGGGTGTTGTTTAGTCTGAGGATGTCGTCTGGGGAGGAGGTTTCCAGATAGATCTGGGTGTCGTCAGCATATAGGTGGAAGGGGAAATTAGCATTTTTTAGTATGACGGTGATGGGTTCCATGTATATGTTGAACAGTTGTGGTGAGAGCACTGAGCCTTGGGGTACACCCCTGTTGACGGGGTGAAGGTCGGAGAAGTTTTTGATTTTTATCGTTTGCGATCAGTTGTGGAGGAAGGAGGTGAACCAGCGGAGGACCGTCTCATCGGCACCCACCCATTCTTGTAGGGCCTTGATGAGAAGATGGTGGTCCACCGTGTCAAAGGCTGCTGATAGGTCAAGGAGAACAAGACGGCAGCTGTGATTGTTATCTAGTGACTTGCGGATATCATCTGTGATGTTTAGGATCGATGTCCCCGTGCTGTAGCCTTTTCTGAATCCCGATTGGTGGGGATCAAGAAGGTTGCTGTTGTCCATATGCTGAATCAGTTGTGGTAAGACGCATTTTTCGAGAATTTTGGACAGGAGGGGGAGATTGGAGACGGGTCTGAAGTTGTTCAGATCTGTGCAGTCCAGGCCTGTTTTTTTTAGTAGTGGTGGTATTTGGCCTACTTTAAGGCAATCCGGTATGGTGCCTGTTCTCAGGGAGCTGTTGATGATCTTGCACCAGAACGGGGCTATTGTGAGTTTGAGTTTTTTGGTCATTTGAGAGGGTATGAGATCAAGGACGTGAGAAGTGGGTTTGGCAGTGGAGATTAGCTTGATGATCTTGGCTTCCGAGGTTGGATTGAAGGATTTCCAGGGATTTGTGTGGTGCCTGCAAGTGTTTTCAGTTGGTGTAGGGGGCAGGCTATCACAGGCGTGGTTGTTGGTGAAGTCTAGTGAGAGCTCAATCTTGGATATTTCTTCCGTGAAGAAGGTGGCAAAGTTTTCGCACTGTTCCTTGGAGGCCTGGGTAGAGGACACGTGGGGCTTGGTGGTTTGTTGCTTGATGATTTTGAAGAGTTTGTTGGGCCTGTTTTTTGCATTGTCCAGGGCGGAGCAGAAGAAGTTAGATTTTTTGTTACAAATGTGTTTTTTGTAGTTTCTTTGAGTTGCTCGAGTAGGCTCGCGGATGGGGTTGTTTCTCCACCGTCTTTCTGTGGTTCTGAGTGGTCTCCTTTCGTTATTGATGTCAGTATTGAACCAGGATCTGGATGGGATGTTCCTGGCTTTTTTTGTTTCAAAGGGGCTATCTGGTCAAGAATGGATGTCATGGATGTGTTGTAATGGTCGGTGAGTTATGTTATGGAAATATCCCCCATGAAGGCGGTAAGGAGGGAGTTGACTTTTTCTTCGAGGTCGGTCATGTTGATCTGGGTGAGGTTTCTGGTCCATTTGGGCTCTTCTTGGAAGGGGGGTTGTAGAGTGGCAGGCAGAGTGAGATGAAAGAGGATTAAGTGGTGGTCAGACCAGTCTATGGGCAGGATGTGGATTATCTTCACTGTGTCACATTTGGCGATAATGGCATCAAGGGTTGATCCTTTGTTGTGAGTTTCTTTTTTGCAGTGTTGCGTGAGGTTGTTGTTATGTAGCAACTCGCTCAAGTTTTGAATTAGCGGGTAGCTCTCTTCATTCCAGTGTAGGTTAAGGTCTCCCAGAATTAGGTTGTTCTCCTCTCGTAGTGAGCAGTGGGCAATCAGGTCCGATATGTGTTCGGCGAACGTGGTGGGGTTGCCTGGGGCGTGGTAAATAAGGTGGCAGGTTAGAGTTTTGTTGTTGCTCGTGTTGATGTTGACTGTTAGGCATTCAAAGGTGTTGTAATTCAGGGAGTTGGTTTCCGACACTGAATATATTGTCTCTGTGGATGATTGCTATGCCTCCTCCTCTTTGATCTTTTCGGTCTTTGTGGGTGATGGTAAAGCCTGGGGGAACGAGTGTCCAGGAGAGGTGCGGAGGAGTCGTTGAGCCAAATTTCAGTGATGAATGCTATGTCTATGTCGTGAATGAGGATGGTTTCTTCTAATTCAGTAGCATGTTAGATGGCTGATCTGCAGTTTATGAGCATGCAGTTAGTGGGGGTCTCTGTTTGTTTGTTTTTGTTAGGGGGCTGTGGGGATGCTCGTGCGGGTAGACAGCGGTCTGAGCGAGTTCGGAGGGGCTTGGACTCTTCCTAGTCCGGTGATCACCTGGATTTTGGATTGGAGGGTGGGAACTAAATGATTGTCGTATGAGGAGGCAAGGTCTGCCACGTCACTCTCAGACAGGGCATCTTGAGTTCTTCTGGGTCTTTGTGCCAGAGAGGGGATGGTGTCGGCTATCCATATCCGTGGGGGGGACTGCGGACGGTATTTGGTGTGTGTGGGTGGTGGGGGAGTGAGCGTTTTGAGGTTGCTGGGAGGCCGCCAGGTTGGCTAGAATTTTGCTAAAGCCCCGGATAATAGTAGCTATCTGGGTTTCTAGTTTGGAGAGAAGCTGCTCAGTATTGAGGTTATTGAGGTATCGGGACTGTTCCTGAGCGAGAGTGTTGGGTCTAGAGGGTCTAGAGGGGGGGGGGGGGAGTCCTGGGGTATTGAGTGGCTTTGTGGTGGCTGAGTTGTTTGTTTTAGGTCCGGGAGGTGGTAGTCTCAGAGAATTGGACCACCTTGGTTTGGGTGTGTAGTCCGTGTGGGGTCTGGGCGGGTCCGAGAGAACAGGATGGCTGGGGTCTTGTTGGGTAGTGGGTTCAATGTTGCCTGTGGGTTTGGGGAGGTGGGCATTCAGGTGGTTCGGAGTGCGTTGGGCTACTTGGAGGTTCAGTGGTAGGTGAGGGTGGGAGCCAGCAGATGTAGAGTGGGGATGGGAGCTGTAGATGGGGGGGTGGTTGGGTCTTGTTCTCGATGGGGGTGAGTGGGGTGTCATGTGTCAGGGGGTCTTGCTGGGGGTAGGTGCTTTATTGCCAGTGGGTTTGGGGAGGTTGGTGTTCGGATTGCTTGTAGTGGGTTGGGGTGGATAGGTCTTGTTCTCTATGAGGATGAGGGGGATGCCATGTGATGCGGGGACTTCCTGGGGTGTGGGTGTTGTGTTACCTGTATGTTTGGGGGGGTTAGCATTCAGGTTGTTCGTGGTGTGTTTGGGGAGGTAAGTGTTCAGGTTGTTCAAGGTGGATTGGGGAGGGTGGTAGGCAGGTACTTTATTGCCTGTGGGTTTGGGGAGGTTGGTGTTTGTGTTGCTAGTAGTGGTTTGGGGTGGGTGGGAGGCAGGTGGCGGGGGAGGCTGCATGCCTGTAGGTGGTGGATGAGAGAGGGGATCTGAGGCTGGAAGATGGGGGTCTTATTTCCTATGGGGGTTGCGAGGGGGGTGTCATGTGGTGGGGGGTGAGGTTGTTAGGAGGGTCGGTTCGGTAGGTGACGAGTGGCAGTGGGAGCCGTCAGGGGGAGGAGGAGGGCTCCTGATCTCCCATGGGGTGGTTGGGGGGATGCCACATGTAGAAGGGTGTGTATGGATGCTAGGGATAACCAGAGCGGAGAGTGGGGTCTGTTGGCGCGGTCGGTTCTTCTGAAGGGGGAGTAGGGGAGGTTGTGGTCGGGTTCGTGGGAGGGTGTATTCCAGAGAGAGGGGAAAAGGGCATCAAAGGACTCTAGATTGTCATTGTTGGCTTGTATCAGGACAGTGCTGTTGGTGTATATGATCGCTGTGGTGTATCCAGTGTGTCTTGAGCGGTACGGGGTGCAATTGGCAATCTGCAGCTATGTGAAGTGTTGGTGGTTTTTGAAATGTTGAGCTGCGATCTGAGGATGGATTTCCAAGCTTCTTGTCTCTCAGTGTGAAAGATAAGGTCAATTTTTACCTTTCCTTTGGAGGGGCAGTGGTAGATGTCAGCAAAAAGTGATTTCAGGTTTCACAACATTCGTCACTCTGCCTTTAGTTCCCTTTAATTCGAAGCGACTTAGGGGTGTTTGCTTCCATGCATGTCCATACCAGCAGTATGGCCAGACAGAGTTAAGAGTCCAGGGGGCGGTCGCCTTCCACGACATCGCTATCTAACTTTTAAACAGGACGAAAGCGAGGTTGATAAACCTGTGAAGGTGTTTGTTGCCCATAGCCTTGGGGCAAAGTCCCGGGAGGCAGAATTTGGGTGTGGGTGTGAAGGTGTGTTCCGCAAGTTCAGAAACTGTGTTAGTAACCTCATGCCAAAAGTTTGTAACATTGGGCATTTCCATACCATATGGTAGAAACCAACGTCTGCCAATTTGCACCGGGGATACTTGGGGGTCAGGGTTTTGAACAGGAGTTTGATGCTGTGAGGGGAGATAGTTAAAATGCGTGAATCGGAATCTTGGATTGTGGGATCCCTCTTTCACCTGCAGAAGCGTCTTGGACCAAGCTTTGGCCGACAATGTTTGTAGTAAGACACCATCCCATCTAGCATGTGCACCCACTGCATAATACAATGGTGTAGAATTGAGGGATGTGTTTACAATGGAGACAGCATGACCTGTGCTGTCCTGAGTCAAAAGCGCATGTAATGTGGGGTATAAAGGAGGTTCCACTTACCCTGTCTTCCATGTGTCATGCAATGCATGTTGTATGGTATGGAATGTCAGAAAATGACCAGTTCCTATGCTATAAGTATCCATAATATCAAATGCGTTGAATACATTGTTGAGATAAGATTAACAGTTTTCTAATGACAGTGCTCCTTTCTTGGAAAACCTGTCCAGAGAAGACAAGTTGCAGACAAGGGCTATATTGAAAAAAAGTGAGATTACATCTTCATTACTAATGCACACATCAGTGGATTCACCCATAATGGCTTTAGGCAAATTGGCAATGCTACAGTGATAAAAAGGTATGGGTATCTCAAAAGCACATCTTTCAGGCGTGAGGTTTTATCCAGAAATATATGCTATTTGATGGACATAATCACTCGGGAAAGTAAGTGGATGAGATTTGAAAACTTGGAAAGCCATATACAAATATGAATACAGTACAATACCACACCTCATGCTTAGCAAAGTAGAGTAGGTGTCCTAACTTGTGGCTCCATCTTGGCAAGGGGCAATTGCCTTCTCTCCTGAGTTTTGAAGAATTAATGGAAGGGGCTTCCACAGCATATTGCACTGCACATTCTGACTTCGGAAAAACTGCCTCAACATATGTTCATATCAAAGCTAATTACATTCCCACTATCCAACATGTTAAACTAATTACAACAAGTGAAAAGAATCTGTGAGGGGATAGCAAAGGACCTTAACTCTAGAATGTAATTGCCAGGAAAGAAATTCCATTAGCTGAAACAGTAATGTGTTTGAAGCAACATAAAAGGAAAGGAAGAATGAACAGCACATATCTCTCCTAATAAAACCAAATGAAGTGGCACAATCACATGACCACTAGTGATCAAAAATGAATGTTTTCAGAAGGACATTAAGCAAAATGGCGTTTGACAAAAGTGTGTACTTACGGACAAAACAAGGATAGGTCATAATGCACATAAAAAATAACAATAATCCATTTTTTTTACAGTGCATCATATACAATTTTGCAGCCTCAAGAGTTATTATTAACCAATTCAGTGGTGTTTCCGGGATTCGAATATGTTAAGTGTAAGTCACAGAAGATGTCTCTGGCAGGTCTGGAACTTAAAGACCCATCTTGCTGGTACCAATATCTGTTAATGGCCATTATGATGTTGGGAAACATATTTTCTTTCAATTCAAACCAGAATGAACTAGAATGACTTTGCAGAAAACCTCAGGGGTCCTATTACCTGAGGGATAAGCAGCTCCACTTATTTGGCTGCAACAGTGGAAATAAGGGTGAATCAATGATGCATGAGGAAATTGTGAAGAAAAAAGGGCAACTATCTGCATCAATACGCCTTGTTTGTGTCAGTTCCCACAAGAATGTCAATATGAAATAAGGGTACATCTGAAGGTCAGCTAAGAAGGCGGAGGCATACTTCAAAGAATACCCCATAGTTTGGGCAGGAGTGATATCACTTTTTAAAAATTCTACACTTACAGTTTGAAGCAACTATAATGAAACCCATAACATGTTGAGAAAAAAGGTTAATTTGTGTTTCTGTTTAAATTAAATTATACATGTACAAGAACCGAGATTACCTTTCTGGACCTCAGGGACATGTTAAAATTATTTAAATTACCAGACTTCTAAAATATTGTATAATATGAACTTCACTGTTCCAACAAAAATGTTCACATAAAGTTAATATCCAGACCTACCAGGGAGCTCATTTCTGAGTTCTGCATGCATGAACTTAAACAGGTTGGCAGATTCAATCGATTCCAATTTGTTGTTGATATCCTGTGCGTTCTTCTGGATCTGGTGAACAAGTGATTCAAACTTTACAACTCCCTGGGTGCAGCGGGTAATGTAATCCCCAATACCTTAGAGAAAAAAAAATAATGATATACCTTGACGTAGTTGTCCAGCAGTATGTTTACAGGCTTAATGCAGAAAATCGCAATAAGAACAAAGATATGACATCTAAATTATCAGACCTGGAAGCACAATTAGCTGAAGCAACATTACAATCAAAAAATAACATTGAGTTGCTTAGAGCACAATTGGTGGAACTACAAGCTGGACTTAGGAAAACGCTAAGAGAAAGATATGCAGTAAAATTACATAAATACAAATTAGATCAATACAAAGGTGGCGATTGCATCGGAAAAATATTGGCCTTTAAAACTGCAGATAGAAAAGCGAAAACTAGAATAAAGGAAATAATTGGATCAGATTCAGTGATATTTGGGCAAGAGGATCAAATTCTAAATCAATTTGTTAAATTTTACCAACACTTATATACCCCAGAGGAGTTACCGAATAAAACAGAGATTGAAAAATATCTTGATCAATATCTAGGTCCATCGCGAGCACTAAACCACGAAGTAATTCAACAACTAAACTCTAACATTACTACTGAGGAGATTAAACTGGCTATCGACCATCTACCCTTAGGTAAGGCGGTTGGTGAGGATTGTATACCAGGTGAATTCTATAAACTTTGCTACCAAGAGCTGGCTCCATTACTACAAAAAGTTATTAACTCAATTATTGTTTCTAAACAGGCACCTTCTTCATGGAAACTCGCTAAAATTATATTCTTTCTGAAAAAGGGAAAACCGGAAAAAGAGTGTGGTTCGTATCGGCCCATATCTCTACTTAACTCTGATGTGAAAACTTTTGCTAAAATACTAGCTAATCGGTTAGCGCCTCATATGCCGGACATAGTTAATCCCCAACAGCATGGCTTTGTGGTTGGTAGAGATATCACTTTGCATGTTAATACCTCAATAACCGCTTTGGATGTAGCAGAAACTACTAACACCCCACTCGGTATGATAATGTTAGATGCTGAAAAAGCATTTGACCGAGTGGGGTGGGAGTATTTGTGGACAGTATTAAGTAAAATGGGTATAAATGGCTCCTACCTAGATTGGGTTAAGTCAATCTATGATGAACCACGGGCCGTGATCAGCTATGGAGGTACAGATTCTGATAATTTTAAGATAGCAAGAGGGACAAGACAGGGATGCCCCCTCTCCCCATTATTATTTGCTTTATCTTTAGAACCCTTTTTAAATGCTTTAAACGACCAAATCAATATAATACCAGCCCAACATGGGGATATAACCCTTAAATTAACTGCTTTCGCGGATGATATTGCAATATATACATCGGATGTTTGTAAAGCTATGCCCGCAATCATAGAAGAAGCACACAAATATGGGAAAATCTCTGGGTATAAATTAAATGTTAACAAAACCCAAATTATACTCAACTATACTCCGGCTATATCTACTTATAAAATCTGCAAAGAAGCCGTATATTTAGGTATAAAGCTTACGGCTAAAGTGGAGAAAATTGTGGTACTAAATTATGGGTCATTTCTTAAAGAAACTGCTGCGAGTTTCAAAAAATGGCATAAGATACCTTTGAGTTTGCTAGGGAGATTAAATCTGATTAAGATGAAAATCTTACCCAAGCTACTTTATTTGTGTAGAGCCATTCCGTTACAACCTAATAAGCTTTTTTTAGGAAGTTGGATGGCATCTGTAGTAGCTTTATCTGGGGGTATAAAAAGGCACGAAGGGCGGTAAAATTTCTAACATTACCAATCTCTAAAGGGGGACTTACTTTTCCGGATTTTAATTTTTACTTTTTAGCTACTTTTCTTTTGCGCATTAGGAGCTTATTAAAAAACACTCCATCTTTATTTTTTCATCAATACATGCTGGGGGATGATGCCAACCAATTTCTATTACGGGTCCATGATCCTAACTACTTTAAAAGAGTAAAATTTAAGACTGCTAAACATGCTATAAGAATTTGGGACAAAATTCTGCACATTAGTAATAGTTCATTCTACAACACTGAACTTAGATTATGGAACAATCCTGGCCTTCCCGGTATATTTTCGGATGGTTTGGGTAATCGGTGGATAAGACAAGATATAAACACACTAGGAGACCTGTATGGCACTAATGGTTTGATGGATTTTGAGAATTTAAAAATCACAAACGGGCTCACGGATGATATGCACTTTAAATACAGACAACTGAGAGATTTTTTTTGTAATAAATTGAAAATAACGGAAGTCAAACAATCTGATATTCTTGAGGGTATTTACTCAGAAAAAACTAAATCACTAATTAAATGGGGATATCAATGGCTTATTAAGGAGAAGGGAGAAAATACAACTCAAATCGCAGCCAAATGGTCTCGCAGATTAAATCAAAATATCAATTCAGTACAGATAGGAAGTGCCTTAACCCATTTAAATGATATAGATCACTCTTCTAATCTGAAAATGCAACTATATAGGACAATCACGGAACTGTATTATACGCCACAAAGAATATCTAGCTGGGCACAAGGTAATTCTTTGTCAGATAAATCTAGGTGTGCAAAATGTAATACTGTCGCGGCTGGAATTGAACATATGCTATTCTCCTGTCCTGCACTTTTCGATTTTTGGAATTGCATATCTTATTATCTTCAATTTAATCAAATAAATTCACCGGATTTTACAGCACAAATGGTTTTGTTAGATATTCAAGATAGGAATTGTCCCAATAAGGATCTTTTAACGATTTTACTAGCATGTGCTAGACTAACTATAGCTAGGGTCTGGGTATCTAAAGAACCCCCAAAGGTTGCAGATTGGCTATTATTGGTGTATGAAATTAGAACTATGGAGTTTTCTTTAGCTAAACTTAGAGGTCCAAAAGCTCTTTTGAGAAAAGAAAGGATATGGAAGAACTTCTTTGGAGGCCAAGAAATGTGATTAGGCCTAGTCTGGTCTTTCTGCTTTAGTAGTTTATTACTTTAATAGTAGAGCCAATGTGAAGTTTGATTTACAGATTATTTGTTATTGTTTCCATTCCTCAATTTTATTTGTTGTTTATATCAACTGTATTTGTATGCTAAGTATGGAATTGAATTGTAATGAATCTTGTCACTTCTTGCAAACAATAAAAATGTTTAAAAAAAAAAAAAAAAAAAAAAAGATATACCTTGACGTAGAGCTTAGTCAACAATGCTTGCTTTAAGGCTACTTCCTTACATATTAACAAAGTGTTATACGTTGCAACTGGATCTAATGTGAGAATATGCCAAGTAAAGGGAGGGAGCTAATTTGAATATAAACAACACATGTCAGGAATCAGAGCAACACAATATCCAATGGCTAAAAACTAGTTTGAAGATAGCTTAGGTCTTCCATGAGTAGTGGCTCATTTTTAATATGTCCTATGTTATTTAAATATAACAAGCCTCAATTTCTGTGCAGGGAGATTTTGCACACAATTCATAAAGGTATTATCAAACAATCATAGCTACTTCAATAAGTCGATTATTTCTATCCACGTAGGGAACAACTTTTGGCTAATTCACATACCTTTCCAATGACCCATGCTTTGAGTATTGCCAAGTATATATGAAAAGATTACTTTAGCTTATTTGAGTAATCCAACGCATGTGTATTTTACAAATTGGAAAGTTTGAAATGTCACCTAAAATATCATCAGTGCCTAAATCCACCTTATGTATTTTAAATTTATTGGCGTGCTTCTACTTGCTTTTCCCCTAACATATGCTAGGACAATTTGTGTATATTTTAGGTCTCTTATAAGTTGACGTTGTGGCTTTTGGTAAAGAAACTAGGGTCTACTACACTGAGGAAATACAAAGAAATTACTACAGGTTCTTCATCAGTGCTTTTTTATATTATTATTATTATTATTCTTATTATGGAATTTGGTTAAGCGCGCGGCTACCCCCACCGGGGGGTGTCCTGGCGCTGTGGACAGAAACGGTAGTGATCAAGGCGGCTAGTAGTAGGAGAACAGGTATGTTTTCAATTTGGACCTGAAGAGGGGTTCTAATTCAATGAGTCTGAGGTCAAGAGGTAGGGAGTTCCACAGCTTAGCAGTGACGACTGCGAAAGCTCTACCTCCTCTTCTAGAGCGAAGAAAGCGGGGCGGTAGTAGGAGACGGAGGTGGTTGGATCTAAGAGAGCGGACTGATTGGACCTGCTTCAATCTGTCTCTGAGATAACCTGGCCCAAACCCATTGAGTGCTCTGAAGGCCAGGATCAGGGCTTTGAACTGGATAGGCTGTGAGATCTGAAGTAAATGCACGTTCTTTAGGTACGGGGAGATGGAGTGACGGTAGGGGACATGACAGATCAGTCTTGCTGCCGCGTTCTGGACAATCTGTAGTCGATGGCGTAAGTATGCAGGCGCCCCTACATACAGACTATTGGAGTAGTCCAAGTGTGAAGTGATGAGGGCGTGCACGACAGTTCTCATCGAGTCCCTAGACAGATAGGGGGGAGATTTTTTTAATCATTTTTAATTTGCCAAAACAGGCAGATGTAGCCTTTTGGATTTGTATCTTGCATGAGAGTTCATTGTCAAAATGAAACCCAAGGTTACAGGCAGAGTTGGCGGGGATGTGGAGTGGGTTCAGCTCAGTCAGCCACCATGCGGAAGGCAGCAGAGGGGTTTTCAGATTAACAAATAGCACCTCAGTTTTCTCGGTGTTCAGTTTTAATGTATTAGATGTCATCCATTGAACAATGTTGGTGAGGCAAGATTTGAAATTAACGAGTCCTTTGTCAGAGTGGTCTCTAAAGGAAAAAATAAGCTGAGTATCATCAGCGTAAGAGACCACTCTGACACCACAGTCCTCAACCACTTTTGCCAATGTCGACATGTAAAGATTAAAAAAGTAGAGGGCTGAGGGCCGACCCCTGGGGGACTCCACAGTCCAGGGGCTTCTTATCTTTTGACAAGTAGGGGCGACACCATACCTGTTGCGTTCTACCAGACAGGAATGATTTTATCCAAGCCAGTGGAGTGCCCTGGATTCCTAGGTCACGCAACCTTTTCAGTAGTATGGAGTGGGTCATGGTGTCGAAAGCCGCGGACAGATCGAGGAGCACCAACATGGCCACCTCATCTCTGTCCACGCTCTCTCTTATGGTCTCTGATACTTCCAGAAGGGCCGTCTCTGTGCTATATCCGGATCTAAATCTGGATTGAGAGTCATGCAAGAGGGCGTTGGATTCCAGGTGGTCAGCCAATTGCTCCTGTACTACTTTTTCCAGAATTTTGGCAGGTTTAGGGAGGAGAGAGATGGGTCGGTAGTTGCTAAGTACCGACGGGTCAGCATCCGCTTTCTTCAGAATGGGGATTAGCATTGCCTGTTTCCATTCCGACGGGAATTGGCCAGAGGAGAGTGATGTATTCCAAATGGAAATTAAGGGGGTGGTGATAAGTGGGCTCAGCTGCGTGAATATTTGAGCTGGGACAGGATCTAGGGGAGAGCCAGATTTACATTTTTGCATTCTGTGTTGGACAGAGTCTCTTACGATAGAATCAAATGCTCCAAATGTGGAGGTGTAGGCCGGTGGAGGGGGTAGGACTGATATTGCCTCACTAAGTCCTTTAGATGGAGTAAAAGAGGAAAATATATCCACTATTTTGTGATGAAAAAACTGTGATAGGTCATCACAGAGTTCTTGACTCGGAGAGGAGAGACGGGTAAGTGCTGAAGGCTTAGTAAAGTCTTTCACGATTTGAAAGAGGGTTTTGGCCGAGTTGTCAGCGGAGTTGATCTTGTTGGAGAAGTATTCCTTCATAGTGACTTGTTTTAACTTGTGAAACCTTTTTAGCGCAGCTCTATATATATTTTTTTCGATAGAGTCGTAAGTGCGTCGCCATTGGCGCTCAAGTTTTTTGCATTTGCTTTTTTCCATACGGAGCTCCGGGGAAAACCATGGGGCGGAGGGCTTTGCTCTGGCAGATGAGAGGGGGAATAAGGGGGCGATCGTATTAATCGCTGTGATTAGAGTGGAATTAAGTTTTTCCACATCTGCATCTATATCCTTAGTCAGGTGCCACTCCATGTTAGAGAGTAGTAGTTCAAGGGCGTCATAGGTGACTTTGTGCCATTTCCTGCCCAGGTTAGGTTTTACACTATTCATGAATACTGGGGGGGGGATAGATAGGGTGAAAGGGATGAGTGAGTGATCAAACCAGGCCAGTGGGCACGGAGTCAGAGTAGAGAGTGTTGATAGGCTCGAGAAGATCAAGTCTAGGGTGTGGCCTGCCGTATGGGTGGGACTATGAACTCCAAGGTCCAAGTTTATTCCTGCTAGTGTTTCTACAAGGGACCTCGCTTTTGGACAGGAAGGATCATCCACATGTAGGTTGACGTCACCTAAGATGGTAAAATGCGGGTGTTTAAGGGAGAGGTCCGCCAGGATGGCCAATAATATTCACATCCATTAAACATACTCTCATTCACTATGACACCCTAGTAATGCTCAAATTAAGCAATGTTTCCATTAATTGCATATGTATACCATAGATGTTCTTCGATTTGTGCAAAAGTGATTAAGTAATTTCTGATTGTCAATCATGTTTAATGCATGAACAGATTTGTACTTTTTCCTGCAGAAAGTGAGACTTATTCCTGGTAAGAATATGGGGAGTCGGCACTTTATTTCACTCACTTTATTGAGACAGATATTTTTAGTTTGTGCACACCCAACAGTAAATTAAGGGAGAGTTCAATAGTATGTGGTATTACTGAGCAGTAAGGAGAGACATGTCTAAACACAACTATTTGTAGACAAAACTCCTATTCTTTCTCTGGGAATGCCCTAAAGAACAAGTTACTTACCTTCGGTAACGCTTTTTCTGGTAGATACTATATCTGCCTGTGGATTCCTCACCTTGTGAATACCCCCTGCGTCAGCAACATTCGGAAATTCTTTTTGTAGCCTCGCGCCGACGTGGACTCCTGACGTCATAGAGACACGACCTCGCTCGCGACTCCGCTGACGTCACTGACGCCTATAATAGGCCCACGCCGGCGTGATGACATCAGTTCCGCCCTTTTTTCCGTGCCATCGAGGCACACGGACGGACCAATGACAGTAGAAATATACAAGTATACACAGTACACAATAATCAAGGCAAAACACACAGTGTTAAGCAAAAGCAGGAAAGCAATTGGAACATTTCCTTGACAACAAAATATATATATAATACATTACAGTAACTCTGGCATAGAAGAGTGGACAACGGGGAGGCGGGTGGGTCAGTGAGGAATCCACAGGCAGATATAGTATCTACCAGAAAAAGCGTTACCGAAGGTAAGTAACTTGTTCTTCTGATAGATACATCTGCCGTGTGGATTCCTCACCTTGTGAATAGAGTCCCACAGCAGTCCCCACTCCCGGAGGAGGGTGTCCACTCTTCTAAACCAGGAAATCCTGAAGGACAGAGCGCGCAAAGTGACCCTCCCTCCTCACTTCGGAATCCAAGCAGTAATGCTTCGCGAAAGTGTGGAGGGAAGACCAAGTTGCCGCTCTACAAATATCCTCAACAGGCACACCTCTAGCCAATGCTGAGGTCGAAGACTTAGCTCTAGTTGAATGAGCCCTTATACCCTCAGGTGGTTCCTTACCGGCCAAAGAGTAGCAGATCTTTATGCAGAGGACAATCCATCTCGATAAAGTTCTCTTATGGACCGCCCTTCCTTTCTTGCAGCCAGCAAATCCAACGAAGAGCTGGTCTTCCAAGCGAAAGTCCTTGGATCTGTCCAAGTAAAAGGACACCGCCCTCTTAGGGTCCAGACGGTGCAGCCTCTTAGAAGGGTGAGGGGGAGGATAGAAGGTAGGAAGGGTAATGGACTGTCCTAGGTGAAAGGGAGTTACCACCTTAGGCAGAAAAGCAGCCCTGGTCCTAAGAACCATTCGATCAGCATGAATGGTCAGGAATGGGGGCTTGGAACTAAGAGCTTGAAGCTCACTAACCCTCCTTGCCGAGGTTATTGCAACCAGGAAGACTGACTTAAGGGTAAGAAGCCTCATGGGACATTTGTGGAGAGGCTCAAAGGGAGCACCCATCAAAAAGGTCAATACAAGATTCAAATCCCACTGAGGCACAATGAAAGGTGAAGGAGGGAACATATTAGTAAGACCCTTCAAAAACCTTAAGACCACAGGAGACTTAGAAAGAGAAGGCTGGTCAGGCAAGCAGAGAAAAGCCGACAGCGCCGACAGGTAACCCTTTACCGTGGCAACCGCAAGACCCTACCGCGCCAAAGAAAGGGCAAATTGGAGAACATTAGACAAATGGGCCTTCAAAGGATCAACAGACCTTTCCCCACACCACGTGACAAATTTCGACCATCTATAAGAATAGATGGACTTAGTGGAGTCACGCCTGGCTGACAAGATGACATCCACAACGTCAGGCGGAAGGGAAAAGGAAATCAGGTTGCCCCGTTCAATCTCCAGGCATGAAGGTGCAATGTCTGGAGGTGGGGGTGTAGAACCTGCCCCTCCATCAGAGAGAGGAGGTCTGCCCTGAGAGGGAGACGGAGCGGCGGGTGAGAGGAGAGGTGGAGTAGATCTGTATACCACACCCTTCTTGGCCAATCCGGGGCGACCAATATGACTTGGGCCGGGTCTTGGCGAATCTTCCTCAGAACCCGAGGAATCAAGGGTATGGGGGGAAACGCGTAAAGGAGTTGACCTCTCCAACTCAACTGAAACGCGTCCCCCAAGGCTCCTTGCATCGGATACTGGAGACTGCAGAACGACAGGCAGTGCGCATTCTCGTGAGTGGCGAACAGGTCCACCCGAGGAGTCCCCCACATCCGAAAGATGTCGTGAACCACCTCCGGGTGAAGCCTCCACTCGTGGTCGGCAGAGAACTGCCGACTGAGACTGTCCGCACGAACGTTCAACACACTGGCCAGATGATTCGCCATCAGACAAACCTGATGGTCCTGAACCCAGGACCAGAGACGCAGAGCCTCTCTGCAGAGACACTGCGACCCTACCCCTCCCTGCTTGTTGACGTACCACATCGCGGTCGTGTTGTCCGTCAGGACTTGAACAGACTGACCGCGAAGGGAAGGGAGGAAGGCCTTGAGCGCCAAACGTATCGCCCGCAATTCCAGAAGGTTGATGTGAAGCAACCTTTCCTCTGGAGACCAAAGGCCCTTGACCTCCAGATCCCCCAGATGAGCACCCCACCCGAGAGTGGATGCATCCGTTATCACCGTGGCCACCGATGGGGGAAGTTGAAAAGGCTTTCCTTGGGACAGATTGCCTTCCACGCCCCACCAAGACAGATCCGCTGCAGCTTCTCTGGAGATCCTCACTGACTCCCTGAGATCTCCGCTGTGCTGATACCACTGCTTGCGGAGGCACCACTGGAGCGCCCTCATGTGCCAGCGTGCATGGTTGACCAACAGAATGCATGAAGCCATCAGACCGAGCAGGCGAAGGACCTTCAGGACTGGAACGACCGCTCCATTGTAAAACAAAGGAATCATCTCCCGTATGTCGCGAATCCTTTGAGGGGGAGGGAATGCACGACATACGGTTGTGTCCAGTACCGCACCTATGAACAGGTTGCGCTGGGAGGGCACCAGGTGAGACTTGGGTACATTTATTGAAAAACCCAACCTGTACAACAACTGGGTTGTCTCTCGCAAATGATGGAGCACTCTCTCTGACGACTCCGCTTTGATCAGCCAGTAGTCCAAATAAGGGAATACTGGAATCCCTGATCTCCTGAGATGCGCCGCCACCACTGCCATCACCTTGGTGAAGACTCGAGGCGCAGTAGTAAGTCCAAACGGAAGGACCGCAAACTGGTAGTGCTGCGATCCCACCGTAAAACGGAGATACCTCCTGTGCGACTTCAGGATTGGGATGTGAAAGTAAGCATCCTGCAAGTCGAGCGACACCATCCAGTCTTCTTCTTGCAGCGCTTGAAGAACCTGAGCAAGGGTGAGCATCTTGAATTTCTCCTGCTTCAGATAGAGATTCAAGATCCTGAGATCCAGGATTGGACGAAGCCTGCCATCCTTCTTCGGAATCAGGAAATACCGGGAGTAGCATCCCTGACCCCTTTCCTGCTCTGGGACCACCTCTATCGCACCCTTTCTTATCAGAGTCAAAACTTCCTCTTGCAGAAGAGACAGATGCTCCTCGGAGCAATACCCTTGGCAAGGAGGGAAATTGGGAGGGAATTCCCGAAAGGGAAGGGCATACCCATTTTCTACAAGATTGAGAACCCAAAGATCTGACGTAACCGATTCCCAATCCTGTAGAAAATGGGTAAGCCGACCCCCAACCGGACCCACATGATCCTGAATGTCGGATCTAGGGCTGCTTCTCAGGGGCAGGGGGGTTGGAGGAAGTGGAGGAGGAAGAGACCTGACGTCCACGAGGACGCACTCTTTGCTTTCCCCTGTATGACCTGTACAAAGAGTTTTGCTGCTGCTGTTGTTGCTGCTGCTGCTGCTGGCCCTGCCGGAAATTCCGAAAGGAAGAGCGGCCAAAACCCCTGAATCTTCTGCCAGTTGAAGAGCCTCTCACTTGAAGACCCAAGGATTTAGCAGTCGCCCTGCTATCTTTAAACCTCTCAAGGGCCGCATCAGCCTTCTTCCCAAAGAGGCCTGAACCATCGAAAGGAAGATCTAATAATGTCGCCTGAACATCAGCCGAAAAGTCAGAAGATTTCAACCAGGCAGACCTCCTAGTAGCGACAGCAGTGCCCATAATGCGCGCCACAGAGTCTACAGTATCCAAACCGCTCTGAATGACCTGGCGAGCCGCTGCCTGAGCGTCAGAGATGACTTCCTCAAAATCCTTCCTGCTGTCATCAGGAACTTTTGGAACAAGAACACGCAAAGAGTCCATCAGAGCGTGTAAATATCTTCCCATCAAGCAAGTGGCATTTGATGACTTCAATGCCATACTGGCAGAGGAGAAGGACTTCTTTGCCACCTGATCCTGCTTCTTTGCTTCCTTCTCAAAAGGAACCTGAGGGAAAGCACTAACGTTCTTTTTGGAGCATGCAGCCTGAATGACCAAACTCTCCGGTGAAGGATGAGAGGTTAAAAAGGCAGGATCCTCAGGGGCAACCCTGTATCTTCTGGCTACACTTTTAGAGACAGCTGGAGCCGACAAAGGTTTTTTCCACACCTCTAGAATGGGCTCTGTCAGAGCATCATTGAAAGGAAGAAGAGGTTCCACCACTGGACTCGGAGAATGCAATACTTCAGTCAGAATATTAGATTTGAATTCTGCTATAGGCAAAGTCAACTTAAGGAGACTGGCAGCCTTCCTCATAATTAAATGATAGGGTTGAACGTCCTTAGAAGGAGTGCTAGAACCGGAGGGTAACTCCCACTCTGGAGAGAAATCCAGGCTTCCTGCTTCTGCCAAATCCTCAAAAGCATCTTCATCCAATTCACCCTCTTCAACGTCAGATTGTGAATCCAAAAACCTCCTTTCTTCCAGAAGGCGTTGAGCCTCCCTTCTGGATCTCATCTTGACTCGTTTTGCTATCGGATCCACCACCGGCTCCGACGGATTCGGAATCGACGTCGGGATCGAATCCGAAGGCTCAGAGGGATGTGTTCGAGGACGACTCGGAGCAGACGAAGCCGGAACCGGCGTCGACGGCTTCGGTGGAGCCGGAAAATGCCACTGCGGCGTCGGAGCCGGCATGTAAGGCATAAACGGAGCTGGAGGGTAGGAGTGAGGGACTCCTAAGCTAAAAGCCAAAGGACCCATGGGACCCGAAGGTGCACCAGAGGGGTACCACGCCCTCGAAAAGACTCCGTACATTGCGTTGAGAAACGCAGAAGGGTCCTGGCCTGGGGCAGGAAATGGTGGATGAAAACCTTCAGGTCTGTCTTGAGGAGCGTTCGGATTCGGCTCACCTAAGGGCGCGGAACCCCCATCCTCACGAGGCTCCTCCTCATCTCGGACCGGGGACGGCGCCGGAGATGGACTCGGAGCCGGATTCGGAGTCGGAGACGGAGCCGGAGACGGCGCCCGTGACTCAGAAGGGTAGGCCTCACCTTCAGGTTCTGGATCCGAAACATCAACGGTCACCACCTTCGAACGTACCTTCTTCGGTGACCTCGACCTCGATCCCGACTCCTTACCAGAACGACGTCGGGACTCATGTCTCCTCTTCTTATGTTTCCTCTTTTTTGAAACACGATCAGAAGCCGACTTCGAAGACGACCTTCCTCGAGATCCAGACCTCGACCTCGATCTTGACTTCGACCTCGCCCTTCGAGAACGAGACCTCGACGATTTCTCCTTTCCAGCTTTCATCTTAGCCACCAGGAGCTTCGCCTCTCTCTCCCTCAGGGCCTTCGGGTTCATCTTCTTACACGAAGAGCAGTCTTCCACATCATGGTCCGAGCTCAAGCACCAGATGCAGTCGCTGTGTGGGTCGGTAATGGACATCATTTTGCCGCATTCTCTACATGGCTTGAAGCCGGTCTTTTTCGAAGACATTGTCGAAGAGACAGGATACAGAGAAGCAGAAAATGGCAACAATATAGACAACAAAGTATCCGTTGGCTACAGAGATTCCCGATAACCGTTAGCGTCGACGACGCGGAAAAAAGGGAACTGATGTCATCACGCCGGCGTGGGCCTATTATAGGCGTCGGTGACGTCAGCGGAGTCGCGAGCGAGGTCGTGTCTCTATGACGTCAGGAGTCCACGTCGGCGCGAGGCTACAAAAAGAATTTCCGAATGTTGCTGACGCAGGGGGTATTCACAAGGTGAGGAATCCACACGGCAGATGTATCTATCAGAAATCTGGAACTATCTGCCTACCCACATCAGGACTAATCCCTCCTTCATGATCTTCAAGAGACATCTAAAAGAATTTCACCTCAACCGTCACCTCTTTGCCTCTGGACAATGAACAGGATCTATGGGACCCCCAGTACTCTTTACTCTAATCATTGTCCCCTAATGTCTATGCTTCTATTCATATTATGCTGCTCTAATGCCATGTCTCTATTCATGCTTTGCTGCTTGAATGTTTATGGTTCTGTTCATGTTCTGCTGTTGTGAAGCACTCTAAAACCCTTCGGGTCTTGTAAGCGCTATATAAAACTCCAAAAATAAAATAGAATACAGCCTCAGCATGCATCAACAAAAAAGGCACCAAGAATTTTAAAAGTATAAGCTTGTAGATCATGCATCTTAGAATCAAATTGCTGATCACATCAAGTAAAAGAGTAACCACACCCGCATATGGTGCCCTGTCTCTATCCTCTTTTAAAATTCTATAACCCTGTGTCAGGGGACACCTATATTACTACACAGAATATACTGTGTAAGAGAGTTCTTTCTTTTGTTTAAAAAAAAAATGCTTAGCAAGCATTTTTGAGACCTTGATTTATTGTAGATTCGTGCTGCTACCGTAGCTCTGTGTGGTTAGACCATCCACAATTCACGTAAATGAAGAAACCACTATGGTAATACTTGCCATTAAAAGTTAAAATACTGTTTTGAAATGAGAATAAGTATTTTAACTTGCACAACATAATACGACTGGAAATGTGATGGTGGTAAGATCAATGTAATAGAAAGTAAAAAAAATAGGTAACTGCACACACACTTTAATAGTTTAAATATTTAAAACCTGCACAACTATGTTCATCATTAACCTTATTTAGATAACAAGTTCAACATTTACTCCTGTTTTATATTATTTTGTACCTAAGGAGTTCCAGTTCAGTCTTTTGTGCCCAGAGCGAAACACTTTAGTGAGATCCAGTATATGGTCTTCAAGAAGCTGTGTCTCTGCATCGTTCAACAAATGCCTCAGTTTATCGTATTCAGATATCATATGATTTATTCCATATGTGAATCTGAAAAAAAAACAGGTAGAACCTGTAGTGTAAAACATACTCTTTACAGTAAAGAGGAAATTGCAGGGAAAGCGAAGAAAAAGATGGAGGTAAATCAGGAGAGAAAGAAGGAACCCAATACTAAAGAAAACTGATACCAGGCCTGCTCTGGTAAAGGAGACAAGAAAGACTACAAATATTAATTTCCACAGTCAAAGTGCACCACCTGCTATCAGACACAAAATGTTACAAGAAACCCTAGACTAATCCCCGTATGGTAGGTCAGGAGACATTTCAGAAGAAAGTATTACAATATACTAATCTAATAGATGAACTTGAGTATACATATATTATCACCAGTTATACAGTTCTTACCTAAAATCATCACATTTCCCAATAACCCACCAGGTAAATGGATTGCAGTAAGCATAAACTCACATTTTTGTTTTAAAAAAAATACATCTACATACATTAACCCATTGCTGGGCATCTGAACAAGGCCCTAAACACATATAAGAAGAAGGAACCTCTGAAAATATTTACAACCTATACCTTGGAAATCGACCTATCAATTTGTAACATGGGATGTGGATTCATTACCTAACACGTGCCCTGATTTTGACATAGGGGTACAAAAGGGGGTGGTGATGGACGGAGCATCTGAACTAATCAAACACTCACACCCAGTCAGCAGATCTAGGTTTAATCCATCACCGTTCTGGCTGAAAACGGCTGAAATGCCAGAAACCGATCCTAGGAAGTTTGTTTCCGGATCAGGGAAGGCATGGCTTGGCAGTTCGGGCTGGACTGTTCCCATGAGGCACAGGGTCAGACTGATTTGCATACAGCCATGTCTGAACTGGGGTGGCAGAGTGGGCTGAGGAACGGTGATGGATTAAACCCAGATCTTTTGACTGGGTGTGAGTGTTTGAAAGGTTCAGATGCTCCGTCCATCACCACCCCCTTTTGTACCGCTCTGATTTTGACATAGGCATAGAAGCCATTAGATACATCCTTCAGGGAGAACATCTGAAAAAACTGATATATTCTAAGATGCTCTGGGAAATGATTCTTTGTGTTTAAACAATATTTTTCTTTAAAAATATACATCATTCACTAAAAAATGAGGCCCTTCTGAGCAGATTATTTTGCCACAAACAATGCACACTTTACAAGAAGCTGGTAGGAAGTAGACAATTAGTTATATGAAGAAGATAATGTTCATGCTCTGGCTACAGTAAGTGTGCTAAAAATTTAGATTGGTCCTGATGGAAGCTTTGAAGATATCTACTAAAACCTCAACAACAATCAATTCAATTTGATGTTTACTTATGATAGCCATGCAGAGATTTATTATTCGAACAGAACATTATTTACGCCAGGTAGAAACTATCCTCCAAAGACAAAGGACTGCAACAAATAAAAATCTGCATAAAGTGCACCAGTGAATGCTACTGACAGAGTCAAGCAAAGAGGGTACCCACTAGAAGTGATCAAAACAGCTCACAGCAAAACAAAAACAGAGAAATTGGAAATGATTATTTTTCAAAAAAAGACACAAATCGAATGCTCAATCAAATACGGAGAAAGAGTGGGACATTCTATGAAGTGACATATATTTAAAAGAGCACACTAATGTACAGTATTGAATTACCTAAAAGATCACCTGTAAAGCTGTAATTGTCAATGTATTTCAGAATGCCTAACCTAAACTTGTGTGTACATAATGTGCTGCTCATGGCCTTCAACTGTGAGGAGCAGGTGTTGAACTCTGGGCCTGCACTGATATTGATATATTAATCCACAGCAGATGGTCTTTAGCTGTGTGCAGCAGGATTGAGTACTATGTCTGAGCAAAAACCACGCTTTGTACCCAGTTGCCAAGTGACCCAGGCCCTAGCCTCAATGACTAATAAAGCTCTGCCATCTTCATCACTTTCCTTCTTGTCCAGCAGTTGACTGACAGCAGACTTTGCATTTTTAGATTATTCAACACTGCAATAATGATTTCAACATCACTAAATATGCCACCATCAGGATAAAGACCTTGACTAATTAAAATTGGCAAGCCTAGAACTCCTGTGTGTTTTATCAAAGTTTTCTTTTGTTGGTACATAGTTACACAGTGTTGGTTGTCCATAGGCTTGATGTCAATTGTGAGGAGATATTTTGGGCCTCATTTCAAGTTTGGCGGTCTGTGGACTGCCGTAACAGCAGTGGCGATCCGACTGCCGTATTACAAGTTGGTCGGATTGCCTTTGCGAAGACCATGGCTGAACCGCTGAGACAGGCAGCAGACCCCCGATTGACGGTCCGTGATCAGGGAAAGGCAGCCACCATAGGGCGGTACAGGGGACCTGCACCACCGTCTGCATTTTCTCGAGCTGACCATGGCAGTCCAACTGCCTACTTCAAGCTGGCGGACATGAAGGATTTGTGGGACACCCCCGCGCCGCACGGCCACCAGCTGCTGCGTGTGCCCCCTCGCTGTGCCTAGCTGCCTCGCTGCCGACTGACCCTGCTGCCGTCCGTCTCGTTTCCTCTTTTCAATCATTTGTGCCTGTTTTTATTTGCTAATCTCTTCCCCGTGTTAAGCTTGTTTTTCCCAATCATTTGTGCTTGTCTGCCTTGTTTAATCTTTTTCCCCTGTTAAGCTTGTTTTTCCCAATCATTTGTGCTTGTCTGCCTTGTTTAATCTTTTCCCCCTGTTAAGCTTGTTTTTCCCAATCATTTGTGCTTGTCTGCCTTGTTTAATCTTTTTCCCCTGTTAAGCTTGTTTTTCCCAATCATTTGTGCTTGTCTGCCTTGTTTAATCTTTTTCCCCTGTTAAGCTTGTTTTTCCCAATCATTTGTGCTTGTCTGCCTATTTTTTAGTCTTTTTTCCCGTGTTAGCGTAATTTGTGTCCATCTTTAATCGCTGCCCGCTCTGTTTCCCGCCTCCCTCGCCGCCCCCGCTTCCCGCCACTACCGCCGACCCCGCCCCTTTTTGCCTTCTGTTCCCTCCCCGCTCCCGCCTCCCAGCTGCTCCGCCCACCCGCGCACTTCGCCTTATATGGCGACCGTGCGAACGCGCAGCGGTGACGCGCAGCGGGCGCGCCGAAGGTGCGCCAAAGGTAAGCCCGTCTGCGCCCGTCCGCGACCGGATCGCGACCGGATCGCGACCAGCGCCTGGACCCCTGGCCCCCACCGACGGAAGCCGACCCAACGAACCTACACCACCGCCGATCTCATCACACTCAACACCGGCCGCATCCCAGGATGTCATCAAGCCGCCCCGAAGCACACCCACGGACCCTTCAGCTGCCACGCCTGCAAGTTCACCTGCATCCGGGCACACCATGCACCAGCACCCGCCAAACCGAACACCACCAGCAGCCACCTCAAGTGCATCCTGCTCAACACCCGCTCCGTCCACAGACACGCCGTAGAACTCTGGAACCTCCTCGACACCACCGCCCCTGACGTTGCCTTCCTCACCGAGACCTGGATGAACGCCTCCTCAGCTAACCGACATCGCCATCGCCATCCCGGAGGGCTACAAGATCATCCGGAGGGACCGCACCGCCAACCAGACGGGAGGAGGCATCGCCATCATCCACAAAGACACCATCCGCATCGCGACCAACACCGACGACACCCTAACCACCGCTGAACACCTGCACTTCCAGATCCACACCAACCCGAAGACCACCCTCAGAGGCACCCTGATCTACCGACCCCCGGGGCCACGCACACAATTCAGCGAGGACATCGCCGACTTCGTCAGCCCGCATGCCCTCCCCTCCGCCGACTACATCCTCCTGGGGGACCTCAACTTCCACCTGGAGAACAACAACGACCGCAACACCACCACCCTGCTGGACAACCTCGCCAACCTCGGACTCAAGCAACTGGTGACCACCCCCACCCACTACGCCGGACACACACTCGACGCCGTCTTCTCATCCAGCAACGACATCACCTTCAGCCACGCAACAGGACTCCACTGGACGGATCACAGCTGCGTCCACTTCACCTTCAAGAGATCGACGATCCACCACTACCAGCAACAGGTTGCCCGAAGAAGCTGGAACAAGATCACAGCCGACCAGCTCACCGCTTCCCTGAGCCAGCACCCTCCGGCCAGCTCAGCGAACCCCAGCCAGGCCGCCGACAACCTCACGAAGTGGATCAGCAACTGCGCGGACGAACTCGCCCCACTGAGAACCCCACCCAGCAGACCCTGCAGCAGAAAAACACCATGGTTCACCGACGAACTAAAGAGCTCCAAGAAGAACTGCCGAGCCCTCGAGAAAGCCTGGAGAAGGGAGCCAACCACGGACAACATGACCACCCTCAAGCTCGCCACCCGTAAACACCACCAGCTGATCCGCGCCACCAAGAAAAATACATACAAGGACCGGCTGGACAACAACGCACACAACTGCAAGGAACTCTTCAACATCGTGAAAGAGCTCTCCAACCCCAACGCCGGAAGCAATGACATCACCCCGTCGCAAGACCTCTGCAACTCCCTCGCCTCCTACTTCCACAACAAGATCGCGGACATACACAACAGCTTCAGCAACCAACCTACGCAAGCCACAACCGCAACAACGCCACCCACCACCATCCTCCGCACCTGGACTCCGATCAACACCGAAGACACCATCCGCACAATGAACTCCATCCATTCCGGATCTCCAACTGACCCCTGCCCTCACCACGTCTTCAACAAGGCCGACGCTGTCATCGCACCCCACCTGCGGGACATCATCAACACTTCCTTCGACACCGCCACCTTCCCTGAGAGCTGGAAGCACGCCGATCTCAGCGCTCTTCTCAAGAAACCCACAGCAGACCCCACCGACCTCAAGAACTACCGTCCCATCTCGCTCCTCCCGTTCCCGGCCAAAGTCATCGAGAAGACCGTCAACAATCAGCTGGCAGCCTTCCTCGAGACGAACGGATCCCTCGACCCCTCACAGTCTGGCTTCCGGGCGAACCACAGCACCGAGACCGCCCTCATCGCTGCCACCGATGACATACGAACTCTGATGGACAACGGAGAAACAGCGGCCCTCATCCTCCTAGACCTCTCCGCGGCCTTCGACACCGTCTGCCACCGCACACTAGTACAGCGCCTTGGCAACATCGGAATCCAGGACAAGGCACTGGAATGGATCACCTCCTTCCTCGACGGAAGAACACAGAGAGTCCGCCTACCACCGTACAAGTCAGAGGCCACCGAAGTCATCTGCGGCGTCCCTCAAGGATCCTCACTGAGCCCCACCCTCTTCAACGTCTACATGAGCCCCCTCGAGGCCATCGCACGCCAACACAACCTCAACATAATCTCCTACGCCGACGACACCCAGCTGATCCTCTCCCTGACCAACGACCCCGCCACCGCCAGAGCCAACCTGCACGAAGGGATGAGAGAGGTAGCCGAATGGATGACGACCAGCCGCCTGAAACTGAACTCGGACAAGACGGAGGTCCTCATCCTGGGCTTCTCGCCCTCCGCCTGGGACGACTCCTGGTGGCCCCCCGCCCTGGGCACCGCACCCAAACCGACGGACCACGCTCGTAACCTGGGCTTCATCCTGGACTCCTCCCTCTCCATGACCAGACAAGTAAACGCCGTCTCCTCGTCTTGCTTCAACACCCTGCGCATGCTACGCAAGATCTTCCGGTGGATCCCCACCGACACGAGGAAGACGGTCACCCAGGCCCTCGTCACCAGCCGACTGGACTACGGCAACGCCCTTTACGCCGGTACCACCGCCAAGCTCCAGAAGAGACTCCAGCGGATTCAGAATGCCTCGGCCAGACTCATCCTCGACATCCCCCGACGCAGCCACATCTCCGGACACCTGAGAGATCTGCATTGGCTCCCGGTCAACAAGAGAATCACCTTCCGTCTCCTCACCCACGCACACAAAGCCCTACACGACCAAGGCCCGAGCTACCTCAACAACCGGATCAACTTCTACACTCCCAGGCGCCCCCTCAGATCAACCAGCCACGCCCTCGCCGCCGTCCCCCGCATCCGAAGAGCAACAACAGGAGGAAGGTCCTTCTCCTACCTGGCCGCCAAGACCTGGAACTCACTCCCGACCGACCTACGCCTGACCCAAGACCACCTCTCCTTCAGGAAGAAGCTCAAGACCTGGCTGTTCGAGCAGTAACGGCACCCCCCCCCAACCCAGCGCCTTGAGACCCTACGGGTGAGTAGCGCGCTCTACAAATGACCTGATTGATTGATTGATTGAAGGATCTGGGATGCGTACTCACCCCTCTCTTGTTCTTAAGGCAGAGTCCGACATGGATCCCTTTCTTCAGATCCCTCCCTACACAACAGGATCTTCACCCTGAGGGTTACGACCCTGTTTGCGATGATTTACAGGTGAGTCCTTTTCGTCCCATATACCCATTGCCAGGACTGCCCACATATGGGCCAGACTCCAGCAATGGGTAGATGGCATTTTTCCACATATATTGTGCATATGTGTGCATCCAACACACATGCAGTTGAAATGCACACACAGGCATTGCTATATTTGGAATAATACCCACCACCGCCACAAGATCTCTGCATTCACACCGCCGGCACTGTGGTCAACTCACAATAGGCAGTCTTTAGACTGCCTGCGCTGTGGGCTACTGGTGGGTGCAGACACGGATCTTGGGCGGTCGGACAGCCAAACTCATAATTGGACCCTTTATGTCCTTACTGCTATCATATATGATATACTTGGGATGTCATCTAAAACATCATGTTTGGAGCTGAGTTAGGTTTGCACTGCTCACCGTAACTCACCAAACCAGAAGTGAACAGGCCTTTGGCCATGTGTATTGTATTCCAGACACAGGTCCTGTTCACCTTCCCTGCCCCCAGCCAAGGTCCTACACCCATGCCAGCTTCTCAGAAACAGCTGCAAACAGCTTCTGTCTGTGGGCTTCTGGCTCCTGCTACTTTGGTCTGCTGGTCTAGCTCTCATGTCTACAGTGCTCTTAGATCAAGCATGGCTGCATTGTGACATTATTATTTTGACATTTGTTTTTCAGCCTTTGGAAATCAGAGGGTGAGAGAACGGTAACGGTAACAATGAAAATTCTATTCTTAACTAAAAATCCAAGGGTTCTCTGAATCTGCAAGCATTTACACAAACCCTGTACCAAAAGTAGCACTTTACAAAAAAAGATTAGTGTAGAGTCTGCATATCTGGGGTCCCCTACCTCTTCTTTGGTGAATGAAGATGAGCCTACTCCCCCCTTATAAGTTCTACTATTTTTTTGAGTATACTGGCTTCGGTGTCTGACATCCTGTAATGCCCACCTCAAAAAATATTTTCAAATTCAACCAGCCAATCCGATCATCTGGATTTTCAGATACCAGAGGATCTGAAGATTATTGTCATAGGTGTCTCTATAGTTAATTCCTTCAACATAACATAACAAGTCTTTGGTATGCACATCTCACCAACTATTAAAAGGTTGTAGACTAAACCACAAAGGGCCTGATTATGACATTGGATTTGTGGCAGCCCGGTCACCACGCCACCACCCTGCTCCCACACTGCCAAACCTGTGTGAACACAGCCAACTAGATACAGGTTTTCTCATGTCTGGAGGGCGGTTCTTTGGTGGTGCCTTCGGCACCGCAATGGGAGCGCCAAAGGCAGTTCCTACACAGCATGGACTCTGCAGTTCATGCCATGCAGGAACTGGGGAGCAGACAGATAGGGGGCACATGTGGCAACCACATGCACATGGGGACACAGGGTGCCCTTTCCCCACGTCCAGCATTTCGCATGGCGGGCTCACTGCCATGAAAAGGCTGGAGGTGGGGAAAGTTGTAATATGATTGGCAGTGCCACAGCGGCACCGCCAATCATATTGCCTCCTCACAGCACTGCGCTACTGCCAGGGATCACAGATCCCTGGTGGTTGCGGTGGTCCCAGGGCATACCGACTGCCAAAGTTGTAATTCGTTGGTCAGACCGCTGGCGCGGCGTGACCGCCGCGCCACTGCAGGTTTTGCGGACTTATGTGGTAATTGTTTCTTGCATACTCGTCAAACTGAAAACCAAAAAAGGTCTTTAGGAAAGGAGAATTAAATAGAACTAGCCCGGATTTTAGTGAACTACTTCCCCCTCTCAGCAGACCGAAGAATTTTTGGGGTTTGTATATGACGTACAAACGCAGGAGTGATGGGGAGGTTGACGAACTCACAGAAAAGCAGACAAGTGAAACGGAGGTGAGCGACGCAGACCCAGCAGACGGTTAGACTAGCTGGGATTTGAGGTTGACCGGTGCAGATTCGGAGTGGGAGTGACAGCTTGAGATGCACATCCATCTGGAGGGGGAAGGTGCCCAGATGGAATTGAAGATAGAGGGCTAGGGAAAAGCTGGGTCAGAGGCTTCAAGTACAGCATAGGTTGCTCAGTGGTATACGGACAGCGGAAGGGCTGGCTAAAGTGGTACGTAAGACTATTGCGAAGGGGATGTGCTAGTGGATGACTGAAGACTAAGCAGGCCGAAGCTAAACGTGATATCTGTCGCTGCCTGTTATGTGTGGGTTGTTGGCTGAACAGCTGTGTAAACAGGACTCCTTTGAATTCTTTTTTAGGTCTCGGACTAGCGTCCCACGAAGTGGGCGGAGTCAGAGATTTAATGTTTTTGCAGTATGGGGGCTTGAACCTGCCCCTCTTCTCCATTGGCTGGCCTCGTAAATGCTGGCCAGCCATTGAAGGAGAGAGGCGTCACTCGGTTCAAGCCCCGTCTTTTTGCGATTCGGGGGCGTTTTTTTGCAGTTTTTTAGCCGTGACATCATCTGTCACTCAACTGCTAAAAACACGCCCCCGAATCGCAAAAATGACGGTGCTTTTGTTCTGGCATTTTGCCCTGACCGCTGCAGCAAGAAGTCGCCGAGTCCTGCGCCCATTGTTTTCGCCCTGCCCCCTTTTTCTTTCAATCCAGATTTCTCATTTCCTCTCTACTTTCACGTGCCCCCGAGCACCTACCCATCTCTCTCTGTTGCCCACACCCCTCAACTGCCCTCGTTGTTTGGCCTATGTTACCTTTCGTTTCGCCCCCTCTTTCCTTCGCACCCAGCTTGCCCTTCTCTCTCCCCACACCCACCCGTCCCTCTCTGTACTGCACAAGATGGCGGTGGTGGCTCTGCTCCATGTCTGACAGACAGTGCTGTACATTTGGTGCCTTAACCCCCCTCTTGGTTAACGCTGCCTCCCCAGCCATCCGAGACACCCCAGAATTCTAGAGAGCGTGGGGGGAGATCGCATATCACACACAGAGAATATTGCTCCGGAGGAAGCTGCAGCTGCAAAATGGCTGTTATACCAACTTGCAGATAAACGCAAGATCTGCTTTCCCACTCCTGAACAACCGACGGCTGTGCTGGGTGGTACTCACACCCTTCACGTCTGAGTACCAAGAGGCTGGAAACTGGCTATTTTCCAAAGTCTCTCAATCTGCCGTAAAACACAGAATACCCCCACACCTCCATAAAACCCCATTCTCTCCACCGATCTATTTCCTCAGCCAATACTTCACGTGCAATACGCATTACAGAACCGGCAGGGGATGCGCTGCAGAACATCAGCGGGCTGCAGAACGCCTGTCTAACTTCAAAGACCCTAAATCTGCCGACAAATACAAAATCAAACCCGCTGCCTTGCCTGCTACCCCTATGATATGTGCCCTCACCGACACTTTAATGATTAGCCCGCATTATTCAACGGATAGGGATAGTGGGCCGTTTGCAGAATATCTCGGGGCCGCAACCCGGTTTTTAGCCCACAAATCTCGTAATCTGTTGGCAGGTAGGAAGTGGAACCCACGCCACACCTCTAAATATGGGACGTCCACCCTCGGTCCTCCGGGAATAGCTGGCTATAAACACCGCCCCTAGGGTCCTTTGCTTCTTTCTGCGGGTTGCAAAACGGCCATTGACCCTCAAAGTGGGCCTGTCTTCTGACAACATTAAAACCTCAAACCTGCACCACCTAAAAAACCTTCTATCCCTCTGACCTGCCTCGCCCCCATTTCAGAGGATAGCTTCACGTCAGCTACCTCCCCAACAGGCCCCAGTAAGTCGATAAACACAAAACCAATTCCACACCCCGTTTGCAACACACGCCTCTCTGTGTGGCTAGTCTTGGTGAGCACAGGGCCCCTGTGGGCTGAAAACGCCTCTTCAGTCCCCAACACTCACAATGGCCATATTTACCCAAAGTATAGGGTCACTCCCGCCAGTGTTCTCTTGAGAATTTTTGGGACCCCGGGCCAGACATATGTTGGGCCCCTGTTCGGAGAAATCTTGTTTTTTCATGTTTCTGTTGCAACTTTCGAATTCGCCTCCCTTTTAGACGTTGCTAATTGCATACTTTCTTTTGTTATGATTGTCTTTGCTGACATGTATTCGCAGTTAATAAACGTTGATAAGTGTCAAGTGTTAGAATACCGATTCTCTGTGATGTTACATTTTGTCACAAACGAATATTAGTTCCGCGTATCTCATCACAGAACAATCCGCACCTTCATCCTTGCCGGCACGATTCGCAGCGTCTCAGAACAATCCGCACCTTCATCCTTGCCGGCACGGTTCGCAGCGTCTCAGAACAATCCGCACCTTCATCCTTGCCGGCACCGTTCGCACTGTGTATTGGAAAGTATACATTCTAGCTAGAAGAGCTTGTTTTAACTTTGGTGTACTTTTAGAAGGCCACAGAGTCCACAGAGAGGATTTCAAGGCAGGAAACAAACAGGGGATTTCTTAAAACACACACACACTACGAACGAACACCACGCAACATCCCAAGGTCCAGTTAATTGTGCTTGAAATTCTTCATCAACAGAATCATATAACATTACGACTGCAAACTAAGAAAGTATGGATTCACGTTTCCTGGTTAAAAAAAAACATGCATTTTAAAAGGGCATTTATTGAACACGTTTTTGATATAGTAGAGTCTGAAAGCGCAAACTGCAGCAAGAGGCGCTACTCGAAAACGGAAGTCACTATGAGTAGTCCCGTGAATACTATCACCCCTCCATACATATGTTTGTTTAAATCCCCAAACATAAAAAAACTGCACTGCATACTTTCAAAATGCTGGGAACTGCAGAAGACGATTGGCGGACTGCCACAGAGTGGTATTCATGGACACTCATGACCGTTCTCCAACTGATCATATCTCCTTAAGTCAGTGCGTGTTCATATTCAACTCATGCACTTTAATGATTCAGTGGTGGAAGGCGCAAACTAAGATAATGTTTTACAGAAAAAACAATATCCGGGTTTTTTCCTTATCAGAGGGCTGTCATAAAGATCTAATTTAAAAGGTTTTTTTTGCAGTTTTATACAGCGCGAATATGGCTCTAGAACTTCACAGCGCTTTCCCCGAGATCAGGATAATGGAACTCAATTTTTTAGGCACAGGGAATTACAAACAACGCGGAACAATCAGTCAAAGAGACGGCGTGCCCGAGGACAGTGCTATAGGACACCACCTCTCGCTCACTTACAGAAGTTTATTATATCAGCTGGCGCACTATGTGTGCGTGCGTGTTCGTGCGTGTGCATGCACACGTGATGTCATTGTCCAGCGATATGTTCAGAGCTGTAAGCACTTCCGAGCCCTTGTCCTCCAGGGGCCCGTTTTGAAGGTGGATCTTTACACCTGCACTTGGGCAGCCGGAGGTTATCTGATGAACCATGAGTGGCACTGACAGGAGCTGAATGCCCCAGTTGCCTTCCATTAGAAGCAGCGCGGGGATAGTCGGTGCCGGGGCGAAAGATGTCCCTGTGCAGGAGGTGAATGGTGAGTGGTGATGTAGGCGGTGCGGATTGAGTGGTAATGTAGGCGTTGCGGATTGAGTGGTGCTGTACGCGGTGGGGATTGAGTGGTGCTGTAGGCGTTGCGGGTTGAGTGGTGCTGTAGGCATTGCGGGTTGAGTGGTGCTGTAGGCGTTGCGGGTTGAGTGGTGCTGTAGGCGTTGCGGATTGAGTGGTGCTGTACGCGGTGGGGATTGAGTGGTGCTGTAGGCGTTGCGGGTTAAGTGGTGCTGTAGGCGTTGCGGGTTGAGTGGTGATGTAGGTGTTGCAGGTTGAGTGGTGATGTAGGCGTTGCGGGTTGAGTGGTGCTGTACACGATGGAGATTGAGTGGTGCTGTAGGCGTTGCGTATTGAATGGTGCTGTACGCGGTGGGGCTTGAGTGGTGCTGTAGGCGTTGCGGGTTGAGTGGTGCTGTAGGCGTTGCGGGTTGAGTGGTGCTGTAGGCGTTGCGGGTTGAGTGGTGCTGTAGGCGTTGTGGATTGAGTGGTGCTGTACACGGTGGGGATCGAGTGGTGCTGTAGGCGTTGCGGGTTGAGTGGTGCTGTAGGCGTTGCGGGTTGAGTGGTGCTGTAGGCGTTGTGGGTTGAGTGGTGCTGTAGGCGTTGCGGGTTGAGTGGTGCTGTAGGCGTTGCGGGTTGAGTGGTGCTGTAGGCGTTGCGGATTGAGTGGTGCTGTACGCGGTGGGGATTGAGTGGTGCTGTAGGCGTTGCGGGTTGAGTGGTGCTGTAGGCGTTGCAGGTTGAGTGGTGCTGTAGGTGTTGCGGGTTGAGTGGTGCTCTAAGCGGTGGGGATTGAGTGGTGCTGTAGGCGTTGCGGATTGAGTGGTGCTGTACGCGGTGGGGATTGAGTGGTGCTGTAGGCGTTGCGGGTTGAGTGGTGCTGTACACGATGGAGATTGAGTGGTGCTGTAGGCGTTGCGTATTGAATGGTGCTGTACGCGGTGGGGCTTGAGTGGTGCTGTAGGCGTTGCGGGTTGAGTGGTGATGTAGGCGTTGCGGGTTGAGTGGTGATGTAGGTGTTGCGGGTTGAGTGCTGCTGTACGCGGTGGGGGTTGAGTGGTGCTGTAGGCGTTGCGGGTTGAGTGGTGCTGTAGGCGTTGCGGGTTGAGTGGTGCTGTAGGTGTTGCGGGTTGAGTGGTGCTGTAGGCGTTGCGAGTTGAGTGGTGCTGTAGGCGTTGCGGGTTGAGTGGTGCAGTAGGCGTTGCGGGTTGAGTGGTGCTGTAGGCGTTGCGGATTGAGTGGTGCTGTACGCGGTGGGGATTGAGTGGTGCTGTAGGCGTTGCGGGTTGAGTGGTGCTGTAGGCGTTGCGGGTTGAGTGGTGCTGTAGGCGTTGCGGGTTGAGTGGTGCTCTAAGCGGTGGGGATTGAGTGGTGCTGTAGGCGTTGCGGGTTAAGTGGTGCTGTAGGCGTTGCGGGTTGAGTGATGATGTAGGCGTTGCAGGTTGAGTGGTGATGTAGCCGTTGCGGGTTGAGTGCTGCTGTACGCGGTGGGGATTGAGGGGTGCGATAGGCGTTGCAGGTTGAGTGGTGCTGTAGGCGTTGCAGGTTGAGTGGTGCTGTAGGCGTTGCGGGTTGAGTGGTGCTGTAGGCGTTGCGGGTTGAGTGGTGCTGTAGGCGTTGCGGGTTGAGTGGTGCTGTAGGCGTTGCGGGTTGAGTGGTGCTGTACGCGTTGCGGGATGAGTGGTGCTCTAAGCGGTGGGGATTGAGTGGTGCTGTAGGCGTTGCGGGTTAAGTGGTGCTGTAGGCGTTGCGAGTTGAGTGGTGATGTAGGTGTTGCAGGTTGAGTGGTGATGTAGGCGTTGCGGGTTGAGTGGTGCTGTACGCGATGGAGATTGAGTGGTGCTGTAGGCGTTGCGTATTGAATGGTGCTGTACGCGGTGGGGCTTGAGTGGTGCTGTAGGCGTTGCGGGTTGAGTGGTGATGTAGGCGTTGCGGGTTGAGTGGTGCTGTAGGCGTTGCGGGTTGAGTGGTGCTGTAGGCGTTGCGGGTTGAGTGGTGCTGTAGGCGTTGTGGATTGAGTGGTGCTGTACACGGTGGGGATCGAGTGGTGCTGTAGGCGTTGCGGGTTGAGTGGTGCTGTAGGCGTTGCGGGTTGAGTGGTGCTGTAGGCGTTGCGGGTTGAGTGGTGCTGTAGGCGTTGCGGGTTGAGTGGTGCTGTAGGCGTTGCGGGTTGAGTGGTGCTGTAGGCGTTGCGGATTGAGTGGTGCTGTACGCGGTGGGGATTGAGTGGTGCTGTAGGCGTTGCGGGTTGAGTGGTGCTGTAGGCGTTGCAGGTTGAGTGGTGCTGTAGGTGTTGCGGGTTGAGTGGTGCTCTAAGCGGTGGGGATTGAGTGGTGCCCTAGGCGTTGCGGGTTAAGTGGTGCTGTAGGCATTGCGGGTTGAGTGATGATGTAGGCGTTGTAGGTTGAGTGGTGATGTAGGCGTTGCGGGTTGAGTGCTGCTGTACGCGGTGGGGATTGAGTGGTGCTATAGGCATTGCAGGTTGAGTGGTGCTGTAGGCGTTGCGGGTTGAGTGGTGCTGTAGGCGTTGCGGGTTGAGTGGTGCTGTAGGCGTTGCGGGTTGAGTGGTGCTGTAGGCGTTGGGGGTTGAGTGGTGCTGTAGGCGTTGCGGGTTGAGTGGTGCTCTAAGCGGTGGGAATTGAGTGGTGCTGTAGGTGTTGCGGGTTAAGTGGTGCTGTAGGCGTTGCGGGTTGAGTGGTGATGTAGGTGTTGCAGGTTGAGTGGTGATGTAGGTGTTGCAGGTTGAGTGGTGATGTAGGCGTTGCGGGTTGAGTGGTGCTGTACACGATGGAGATTGAGTGGTGCTGGTGGCGTTGCGTATTGAATGGTGCTGTACGCGGTGGGGCTTGAGTGGTGCTGTAGGCGTTGCGGGTTGAGTGGTGATGTAGGCGTTGCGGGTTGAGTGGTGATGTAGGTGTTGCGGGTTGAGTGCTGCTGTACGCGGTGGGGGTTGAGTGGTGCTGTAGGCGTTGCGGGTTGAGTGGTGCTGTGGGCGTTGCGGGTTGAGTGGTGCTGTAGGCGTTGCGGGTTGAGTGGTGCTGTAGGCGTTGCGGGTTGAGTGGTGCAGTAGGCGTTGCGGGTTGAGTGGTGCTGTAGGCGTTGCGGATTGAGTGGTGCTGTATGCGGTGGGGATTGAGTGGTGCTGTAGGCGTTGCAGGTTGAGTGGTGCTGTAGGCGTTGCGGGTTGAGTGGTGCTGTAGGCGTTGCGGGTTGAGTGGTGCTGTAGGTGTTGCGGGTTGAGTGGTGCTCTAAGCGGTGGGGATTGAGTGGTGCTGTAGGCGTTGCGGGTTAAGTGGTGCTGTAGGCGTTGCGGGTTGAGTGATGATGTAGGCGTTGCAGGTTGAGTGGTGATGTAGCCGTTGCGGGTTGAGTGCTGCTGTACGCGGTGGGGATTGAGGGGTGCGATAGGCGTTGCAGGTTGAGTGGTGCTGTAGGCGTTGCAGGTTGAGTGGTGCTGTAGGCGTTGCGGGTTGAGTGGTGCTGTAGGCGTTGCGGGTTGAGTGGTGCTGTAGGCGTTGCGGGTTGAGTGGTGCTGTACGCGTTGCGGGATGAGTGGTGCTCTAAGCGGTGGGGATTGAGTGGTGCTGTAGGCGTTGCGGGTTAAGTGGTGCTGTAGGCGTTGCGAGTTGAGTGGTGATGTAGGTGTTGCAGGTTGAGTGGTGATGTAGGCGTTGCGGGTTGAGTGGTGCTGTACGCGATGGAGATTGAGTGGTGCTGTAGGCGTTGCATATTGAATGGTGCTGTACGCGGTGGGGCTTGAGTGGTGCTGTAGGCGTTGCGGGTTGAGTGGTGATGTAGGCGTTGCGGGTTGAGTGGTGATGTAGGCGTTGCGGGTTGAGTGCTGCTGTACGCGGTGGGGATTGAGTGGTGCTGTAGGCATTGCGGGTTGAGTGGTGCTGTAGGCATTGCGGGTTGAGTGGTGCTGTAGGCGATGCGGGTTGAGTGGTGCTGTAGGCGTTGCGGGTTGAGTGGTGCTGTAGGCGTTGCGGGTTGAGTGGTGCTCTAAGCGGTGGGGATTGAGTGGTGCTGTAGGTGTTGCGGGTTAAGTGGTGCTGTAGGCGTTGCGGGTTGAGTGGTGATGTAGGCGTTGCGGGTTGAGTGGTGATGTAGGCGTTGCGGGTTGAGTGGTGCTGTACGCGATGGAGATTGAGTGGTGCTGTAGGCGTTGCGTATTGAATGGTGCTGTACGCTGTGGCGCTTGAGTGGTGCTGTAGGCAATGCGGGTTGAGTGGTGCTGTAGGCGTTGTGCGCTGAGTGGTGATGTAGGCGTTGCGGGTTGAGTGGTGATGTAGGTGTTGCGGGTTGAGTGGTGATGTACGCGTTGCGGATTGAGTGGTGCTGTAGGCGTTGCGGGTTGAGTGGTGCTGTACACGGTGTGGATTGAGAGGTGCTGTAGGTGTTGCGGGTTGAGTGGTGATGTAGGCTTTGCAGGTTGAGTGGTGATGTAGGCGTGGTGGGGATTGAGTGGTGCAGTAGGCATTGCGGGTTGAGTGGTGATGTAGGCGTTGTGGGTTGAGTGGTGCTGTACATGGTGGGGATTGGGCGGTGCTGTAGGCGTGGGGAGTTGAGCGGTGCTGTACGCGGTGGGGATTGAGTGGTGATGTAGGCGTTGGGGGTTGAGTGGTGCTGTAGGCGGTGCACTTTTTCAGCAGGCACACTCCTCCAGCCGTCAGTGCACACTTTCACCAGGCACACACCACTATCCGTCACTGCACGCTTTCACCAGACATACACACCACCAGTTGTCAGTGCACGTTTTCACCGGGCACAAACACCACCAGCCGTCGGTGCACGCTTTCACTGGGCACAAACACCACCAGACATCAGTGCACGCTTCCACCAGGCACACACCACCAGACGTCAGTGCACACTTTCACCAGGCACACACACACCACCAGCCATCAGTGCACGCTTTTACCAGGCACACACACACCACCACCCATCAGTGCACTCTTTCACCAGGCACACAACCCACCAGCCGTCAGTGCACGCTTTCACAAGGCACACACACCACCAGCCATCAGTGCATGCTTCCACCAGGCACACACACCACCAGCCGGCAGTGCACACTTCCACCAACAATTTCTACAGGCACACACACCACCAGCCATCAGTGCACAATTTCTACAGGCACACACACCACCAGCCATCAGAGCACAATTTCTACAGGCACACACACCACCAGCCATCAGTGCACACATCATTTGTTAACGCATCCACAATGACCTATTGTAGCAATCGCAGTATGGCACACTTTACTTTCAAACATAGTCATCTAAAGCGCAGCATGCCACCATTGCTACAAAAATAAATACACATTTTTTTGGCCTACAATTTATAGACTTTTGTTGCAGTTGGTGTTGCAATATTTAGCAATGCCAATAGCTCAAACTTAATTAACCCGAGACCTATTGCATTGTAAATGCTTGTTTTTTACTGTCCTCACATGGGATTTGGTAGGTGTGTCGCTTGGCGATTGTAAATTGTAGTGTTTATGTGCAACAAACTTTATTAATAAATATACAAAACAAAAAAATAGAACTAGCCCCTATTGCCCACTCTAGTGCACGAAAGAGACTGATAGATGGCCTTTTGAAACAAATGCTTCCATGGTCACCACAGTTTTTCCTCTTTCTGGAGGATAAACACAATGGGCCTGCGGTACTAAGTCCAAGCTGCAAAACCAACCCGCGTTTTTTACAGCCGAACGAGTTTATGACCTGGACTTGATTTAGCAATACAACTAATTTACATTGCCAAATGTGCACTTGCAGTAAATTGTAAAACCGCAAGACTCCTTAGCATTAATTACATAGAGGCATTGTACAACCTTATGCAAATGCTTGTGAATAGAGGGATGAAGACCTGTGCGGGCAGCAGACATTCATCCCGGGGTTTGCCTATGTTACATGTGAAAATATTTTTTAAAAGCCTATACCCTCTAAGAGAAAAAATATCAAACTTAAGGAAGAGCGTGGGGCTGAGTATAAGGTGACCTGCTGGCCTATTTTCAGCTCCCGCGAGGTTCACCAACATTCACAAAGTGGAAGTTGTCCCTGTCAGAAGTCCCCAACCTATCAATGGTTTGTCACCGCAAATGATAATGCAAATCTGGCACTGAGTGCCTAATTACGATGTCAGCCAGAAAGCCTCCGACCAGATATCAGAGGCTTTCCGCCCGACATCGTAGGTTTCAGTCCGGCCGCTTTATTAGGATGACAGAGGTCAGTGTGACACCTATGGGGGGGATTCCGACGTGCTGCGTCAGAATGCACCATACTCCCCTAATGACGGCAGAGCCAGGCTCGACTTTGCAGCCGGGATTTTGATGGCACTTTCCACCTGACCTTTCATGGTGGTCTGCCCACCATAAAAGGCAGGCAGATAGTGACTTTGGGGGCCCCTAGTAGGGCCTCCGTCGCCCCTGGCCCTCCGCTTTTGGGCCTGGAGGGCACCTATGGTGCCCCCTTAAACATCTCTGCACCATATGGCACACACCTTGCCAGCCACACGATAGAGGGATGTTTCCAAATATCCATTTTGCTATGGCAGCCTGTGCTACAGGGCTTTTCCCCCAGCTGCAAAAGCTGCCGTAACAAAATGGATGTTTCCAACCATGGAGAGATCATAATGGTGGTTCCAGACCGATACTTCCGCCCAAAATCGTGATTAGGCCCATAGTAATTTGACTCACAAATCAATGGGAAATGCCTTTTCACAACACCTCCTATTTGAGAGTTGGAAAGTCTGTTCCAAGTTGTAAAATGGCTTTCATACATTTAAATCAGTGATTTTATAGTTGCCTGGCCTCTGATTTCATGAATCACAGACTGTGGGACTGTACATTACTTTGTACATTCGGCCCCTCATTTTTCATTACCACACAGTTACAAGTTTCATTGTTATGTTTTTCTTTTAGTGCAAGTTCATGTTGAGCTTTCTACTAATAATACAACATCATGCAACAAATACTATAATGGCTGAGGCAAACTCGGTTTTAAGTATCCTATTTTCAGCAACTAGGCGAGGATGGCTCCTCAGCTCACTAGGGGCGCCTCACCGCAGCAGTGATGGTAAAGTGATCTTAGTGAAAATAGATGTGGTTCTCCTTCCTAATATGACCATGCACTAAGGGGAAGACATAATTATGAAAGCAATACAGTAAAAAAACACGAGTGAGGATTGTTGAACTTCAAGGAAGTGTCTGTCCATTCACCTTATGAACATGTTGATTACTGTACCCTACACAATTTGTGGTGACTCTCAATTAATACCAATAAAGAAATATGATAAAAATTAACACCAGTAAGTATGTGTGGCAATCTAAGCAGCATTATTAGCAGCTATGCCTTAGAAAATGGGTTGAGGAGATTGTTGACAGAAAAAGAAAGCAGCAGTAGTGTCTCCCACTAATGGTATGCTACGCTACAGAGTCCTGTGTTGGGTCTTAAGGGAGTACTGCATCAGCAGCCACAACCACTCTGTGGAGCAAATTGGTTACCTGCCTCCTCACTAACGTTGGAGGTGCCCAGCTATTTCATCTGGGGAAGCCATCAGGTGGTAAAGGGAGGTTAAAGTCAGATGTGTGTTTTCATTCTTGTATAGGGAGATTTAAAAGTAGGTTGTTGAGTGCTAAAATAGGGGAGGGACAAGGAGAATTATGTGATTTGCACAGATTATATGTTGCATTAAGGTTTATGACCAAGATCTTGTGGTTATTAAACCTGTGAATCGCGAAAATAGCAGACTTTTCTCCCACAGAAAAGAGTGTGCTGCAATACACTAAAGGTACGCTGCAAGTCGAAAAAACTTATCTGAATCACCAAGTGCATTTTGCGATACATTGAGAACTGCAAGGAGAAAAGGTTGTGAATGGTGTGCCTAGCTCCTCATCGTAATTCACAAAGAAATCTATGTTTAGAGCTGAAACCCTTTAAACAGATACTGACAAAGCACAGACAAAAAATGTATGAGTCCTGCACAAGCCCAGCTCCATGCTGGAATGTTTTTTATTTTTGGATATATTTCAGACTTCATTTTGCATATCCTAGCATTGATGTTTAATTTCTGCATAATGCAGTAGATCAAAAGAAAAGAAGTTGGCTACGGAGTGCTAGCTCAGTTATTGTAATTAATACTGTACTATCTGCATATGATAATGAAGAAGTTGTGAAATCAATAAATCTGGGGATGTCCTGGAATGGCAAAGAGATGATGGCAGCCAATCATTGTTTAAGTGGTTATAGGCGCCAAGGGGGATCTAACTGTACCCCAGGCAGACTCACTTATTTACTTTAAACTGGGCATGCTTCCACTGCAGAGACCAAGGGCCTGAGTTAGATATCGGCGGACGGATTACTCTGTCACAACAGTGAAGGATTTTCCGTCCCCTGAAATATAAATCCCATTATATCCTATGGCATATATAGTGACCCATCCACCGAGATCTAAATCATGCCCTTAGTTTGATATGGTCGAATTGCGTTTATGAAAAGTAAATACCATTATTCATACCTGACAAATCCTTGAGGCATTTTTTATAAGAGACTGATCAATTTTATTGAATACGAAGTAGAGAAGGCACATTTAAGTGGCTATTATTTGGAAGGATAGATTTCAAAATAGTTAACATTAATCTTAGGCTCTGCTCAAATGTCCCAAGAAATATATTATATCCTACTTGGCCGTCTTTATTAGTACACTCATGTTAAGTATCTTCTGAAGTCCCTAACCTCACCATCTTCTATATCAGGTTGTCATCTGTAAATCCTGTTTGGGCCTCTTATAATAATATGAATCTCTAACCTCTCTAACTTCTATGGAAAAGCCCCACCTGTGTAACTTGTTTGGACCTCTTATACTGATGTAAGTTTCTATTCTTATTGCTTTACTCTTGGATTTTCTAGTTACATCTAGCACTTAATTGAGAGTGCCTTGCAAAATAAAATGAAAACACATAAGACACATAAAATGAACTGTAAGGATGTACTTTATAAATTGATGTCACACAATACTATTTCACTCCTACCTTAAAAACTTGTCTTCCTGGAGCGCAACATTTCTTGCCAGTTCAGGAACAGTAAATCCAAGCTGCTCCATATGTTTTGCCTCCGTGATAATTTCTCGAAGCTCAGGTGCAAAGTTATCAATGTAGCGGACATTTTTGTCAACTATTTCTGTATCACTCACACCCAAGTGCTTCCAAGAGTAAATCAAAGGTTAGTAAACAAAAGAGCATTAGAGATATTTTCAGATTATGTTAATCGAAGTATTTTTAGTGTTAAATAAGACATTTTAAAATAGTCGTACTCGAGTGGCAAATAAAGTGGCACAGTTTTCTATAGCAAATTGCAAATCTTCAGAAATAGACCATAAAAACGAAGACATTTCAAGCACCCCTAGAAATGTGTTGCTTTATAACCCAGAGCTGTTCGTTTTTTTTGGCTAAATACTGTTTCAAGAAATGCTGCTTACAGCACCGCTAAGTTCCCTTCAGAGAAAGAAAGGGATGCTGTCACCAGTAACAGCGCTGTCTGTACTGAATCAGTACGCACATGGAGAGCACACTAGGGGCAGCTGCTAACAACAAACTATGTTTCCCAGCAAGCCATCTTGGATTGCTGTTTATAACTTCATTCATGGATTACAGAATCCTTTACTAGGCAATGGAGACACAGTGTAGACACAGCCAGGACCTCACTACATGGATTACGTATTTCCCTTGCCATGACGTATTGCTTCCTAAGGATTCCCATCAATGGAATTTTGAAATAAAGAAAAGATCTCTGAAAGTTGTGAAAGCGAACTTTGAAGCGGTTTCTTAAACATTTATCTGAACTCTTCTACAGGCTGGGTTTGTCACTTGAGAATAACAGTTTGCTTGACTGAAAAGGAAGGATTCATAAATTAGAATATAATGTATATGTATAGAAGAATGTCATGCATAAGAAATTAGAGTTCCAGTACATGCAAATGGGCGTTTAAACAAAACATTGAGTTTTAAATATCACTGGACATGAATATAGTTAAAAAAAATTACTACCAAAATATCATGGGATAGAATATCATTAGCAAGAATATCATTTTTGGGGTATTTGATATAATCTTCAAGAATATTGTTTTTTATATTGTTTTCTTTAATGTAGTTGTACAAATCTAGTTTTTGAATTGTTGGATAAGTTTGTAATTTTAAGCATTTTAGTAATTGATTTATAAATGTAAATATTTATTTATAGTCTAGTAGTAGTTTGTTGGGTTGAAGGGGAATATGATGGCAAGTTAATTAAATTATAAATAGTTTATATTTAATGGTAATTCGTTTTGAGTTGTCAATTCATTAGTTAATTGTTATTATGTTAATTGCTTAATTATTGCATTATATTTTAATTAGTTCATTGTAATGTATATTTAATTTTACTAATAGTATGCTATATTTTGACAGTACATTGTTGGGTTTGTTGGCATATGAAGTGGGAATTTTATGAAACTATATATATAATTTTAATTTGTTAACTCATTTTTATTGCAAATTATTTATTCAATTGATTATTTTTTTATGTTATTTGTTATATTGTTAATTCTAATTTGTTCCTTTTAATTGTACTATTAGTAAGTTATATTTTAGTAGTGAGTTGTTGGGCTTGTAGCGTAGTAACCATTCATTAAATACTTAATTAACTAACAAATATTTACATTACCTAATATTTTAAATGCTTAATTTTTTTCAGGGTTTTATTTTTTTTAATGTGTATTTTAATTTTTACATGTTTATTATAAAGGTATTTTTAATACACTGTTTTGTTGGAGAATACGGTTGGAAGTTAGTTGGAAGTATTCATTTTTTTAATATGTAATGGATTAAGTTATAATTCACTCTGTACAATGTTACGCTCGTTAAAGTGTTTTACAAGTTTTGTCTGTGGAACGATTTTTGTTTTTATATTGTATTTGTTTTTTTAATGTTATTATAAATTAAATAATTTGGTGTTTATTTTAAAATTTGGAATTATTTGTAGTTAGTCAAGTGAGTGTTACTATAAGGCCTTTAATTAAAAAAAATATGTATATTTTATACTTTATAATGTTTCCATATCTTAAATATTATAGAATAATTTTTTTCTATTTACTATAATACAATAATGTATTATTAGGTATAGAAGTATTTTTAGTAAATAATTAAGACTTGCACTCAGATATGAAATTCTTTCGAAGTCCTACACTTAAACTACTTTTGCTAAGGCTGGAGTAAAAATAAAAAAATCTAGCCCCTCTGAAGTTCAATGCTCTCCCTGCTGTTACTTAAACTGGAGTGGGAATAGTTAAACTAACCCTTCCGAAATCCAATGCGTTCCTTACTGTTGCTCAGACTTGGGTGGGAAGAGTAAATCTAACCCTCTGAAGTCTCATGCTTTTCCTACTGTTGCTTACAGTGGATTTTAAATATGTTTAATATTGTTTTTTTAGAAGGACTCCCCTATGGGACAGTGACATGCGACATGCTAAGGGAGGTGGGAGAACTCTCTGGTTTTAAGAAGTGGTAACTGTTGGGGATAGAGCAACGGGGTGACATCTGGAGAGGACAGGAACAAATAGCATTTGAGTCACTGTAAACTGGGTAGGAACTGGTGAACTCGGAAAGATACAAATACCTTCAATTGACACATGCATTGAGTAGGCATATAAAAAAATGGGAAATGCCTCCGGAATACTCACCCCTAGAGGATAGGTTAGTGATCGACCCCATGAGAAGTATGGCAACCTCCTTAACATATAAAAAACTTCAATGTAACTCGCGTAACCCGGTGGACTGGCTGAGAGGAGCGTGGGAGACAGATGTTGGAATCCTGGAGGACAACGATTGGGAAGAGGCGGTCCAGAGCCCAAGAGTCCGGTTTAGGCTCGTCCAACAGCATATTTTGCACAGATCATATGCATCCAGAACGAAACTGCACAACATGGGCAAGGGGATATCCAGGTACTGTGCGAGGGAGTGCGGGGAGGTTGGCTCCTTCTTTCACATTATCTGGGAATGCAGAAAGGCACATAACTACTGGAGGGACGTGACACGAATTATGTCATCAGTCACAAGTCTAGAGATCCCAGTGGAGTACCACTGGTTGCTTTTATGTGTGACCGGCGAGGATAAATGGGCGAAATACACATTAATATGGCTTAAAATAGCAGCAGTAGTGGCTAAAAGGAATATCGCCCAACTTTGGGGGGCCAATCGGGCGCCAGATTGGAGAGATGGGGAAAAGATATGGACTGGTGCGCGGGAGCAGAGAAAGCAATATACTTAGGTAGGGGCTGCCCACACAAATGGAACACAGTATGGGGGCCCTGCCAGACATACCGGGGATACTAGACTACCAGGCTATGAAGCAGGGGGGAGGGAATGTGGCATGCGTAGAATGACCCAGGAATAGGAATAAGATCCATGTAAACGAATGACCATCCACTGAAATTGAATATGTGTTGATTCTGTCATTATTAAGGAAGTATAAGTCATGCTATGCTTTAAGGAGCATTTCTTAATAAAAAAGAATTAAACACATATATGTATTGTTTTAAAAAATATATTTTGGGTTTAGAAATGTTCATATTATTTTCTCAGGAATGTTTTTATATATTTACTATATTTAGATTTGTATATATATATCGTTTTTTACTTGATTTTTTTGTAAAATGTGTAAGATTGTTAAATATCAATGTAAGCACAAAAAATGTTTCTAAATTTAGTGAGGTGTAAGGAATAATACATAAAACGAATTCTAATATGTTTATTTTAAATGTTTTTGTTTGTTGTATGTTTGTTAATTTTGAATATATTTTACAGTTAATATCTAAAATTAAAATAGTTAAACAATTGGTTATTTATTGCTGCAAATTCTTTCAATATTATATAGATATATGTAACATATTTAAATATATATACACATATACATATAATTTAAAACAATACAATTAATAAATAAATATTATATTACTTTTAAATAATAAACCACTTTTGGGGGGGCGTGGCCAAGCAGCATGGCCGACAGGACGTGAGCTCCTCCGGCTCCCTGCATAACGGCCTAGAAATCCTGTAAAAATATCCTATGAGGGCTCATGAGGGGCCGAATCGATCACGTCACGACTTGCTAGCACCTGGGGACATCTCCGGGTGAGATTTCAGACACCTCGTGCCTGGTGATGCCGAGGGATTTCACTGAGCAGAGGAGCCCCGGACTGGGAATTACGAGAGGCCCAGGATTGAGGCCTGAGACCGGGGACAAAAACAACGCCTGGCGAGAGAGGGCCTGCGGAGCTCTGGTGGGTCCGGGAGCCGCACTGGCATCAACGTCTCGCTGGATCCTGATCTCGGAGTGTCACGGTCCTGAGTAGCCTTGCGGGGGTCCCGACCTGGTAGGTAGAGCCCCCCATCCAGAATCGCGGCAGCGGTGAGTGCACTCAGCGGAGCGCCCGGGAGGACTTGCCAAAATCCCTGAACCTGCCCCGGATTTACGGAGGGGCATAACGGCTGGGACCCGACCCCCCCCGCGGGTGCAATCGGATGCGGGGGAAGTCATGTGTGGGACCGGCAGACCCAGCAGTGAGGCGGTGGTGGCGGCCTGACGCAGGGGGCGAGGCCCGGGACATAGGCCTGTGTACCCGGAGGCGGGGAGCCCCGGGATCAGCAGACAACAGCGTTCGTGGCCGGGCCAGAAGATCGGAGCTGCCGGCGGGGGGCCTGCTGCTCGCATGGGACCCCGGGCATAGGGGCCAGGAGAGTGGGAGGATCGGCGCAGTGGTGCGGGGGCGACTCCTTATGCCGGCCGGCGCAGGGAGTGGTAGCGGCCCTTAAGGGCCTGGAGGTCGTGATAGGCCCAATTGCACCGCCCCTAGAGGATCCTGCAGCAGGCTGTCGCCGGAGCCGGCTCAAGGTGCAGGACCTGCCCCTGAACAGCGGATTCAGGTAGAGGAGGCCTGGAGTGAGTGGACGTTTGGGGTGACGCACTGCCGCGGAGTCCCCTTTGACCCGGGCCCCCGATCGCGGTCCTGGGAGCAGGTGTTGGACCTGGCTGCTCTCCTTGACCCCCCTGCATTGCTCGGACTGGCCACACAGCCTGGGGACATGGTCCAGAGTGGCAGCGGCGTGGGACGCAGCGCAGAGGTATAAGCCGCTTCTGAGGGAGGACCGGCGAAGAGCTCTCAGCATAGGGGCTTGCTGACAAGACGCAGCCTACCAGGGGGCGCTGGCTGTGAGCGGAGAAGCGGTTGGTCTGGCCCCCCAAAGAACCTTGGCGGAGAGGGCGCTCCCCCGGAAGGAGGGGCCCGTGGCGGCGGAAACACCAAGTGGTACCCTTGAGGGGTGAGGCCTACTTGCGGCCGGGGGGCCTCCTCCCTCCTGAAGCGGTGGTGCGTGGTGAGTGGAGCAGAGAGGGGGCACGGCCATAGATCATCGGATGTGGTGGCTAAGGACAGTGGGTGACACCTCGAAGTAGTGGAGTGAGACTGGTCAGTCACTGACCCCTGGAAGAGTAGCGGTGGCTGATATACGTGTGGGACTGCATTAAGGTTTCCTGGGACCTGGGGTCCAACGCTGCCCTAAAGGCGGTGTAGTTAATAACCACTGAAGGTCTGGCAGACCACCGGGGAGTAGAAAGGGATACCCGAGGCACCCGAAATGCGTAAAGACAGAATGTCGCACTCCACGCAGCCGAACACCATAACACAGTATACCACTCAAAGGCCCCCATCCCAGAGGATCACGCGACAGTCGGGTCAAGAAGAGGGGGCGGAGGCGCCCAGGGAGCCCTCCCGTGTGGAGCTCTTGAAGGCGATCCAGGGTTCACACTCGGCACTGGAGCGCCAAATTGAGACTGTCTCAATAGATGTCAATTTACTGCGGACGGACCTACGGAAAGTGGCCGACAAAGACTCCAATGCGGAGGGCAACATAACACAGCTGCAAGGGGAGGTAGCGTCTCTCAAACAAACTGTTGCTCAACTCAAGGTTACGACCGGGGAACTGGAGAGAATAGCGGAGGACGCAGAAGGGAGGACGCGCCGCAGCAACATCAGGGTCCTAGGCGTGCCGGAGCGGGCAGAGGCTGGAAATGCGGAACGCTTCCTAGAGGACTGGATTAGAACGCAGCTGTGCCCGAGGGGGTCTCTCGGAGGTCTTTGTAATAGAGCGAGCCCCCAGAGCGCTGGTCCCTCCGCCGCGGCCGGGGGCTCCTCCGTGGGCCCTGATTGCCAAAATTCTCAATTATAGAGACCGAGACTGTATTCTTAAGGCGGCAAGGGAATCGGCGAACCTCTCCTATGAAAACAGCAGAATCTCCATTTACCCGGATTACATCCAGCAAGTCCAAGAGCAAAGGAAATCCTTCCTGGGAGTCAAACAGAAACTCCGGGAGATGGGCCTACAGTACATGTTACTATACCCGGCCAAATTGAAGGTGCTGGCCCAGGGGAAGGCTCATTTCTTTGAATGTCCGGAAGAGGTCTGGGAATGGTGGGAGATTCGAGGGGACGACCTGCCGCCTGGCGAACGGGGAGGAAACCGCAGCACATGGGGAACTCGAGCCCCGAGGAGGCGGACGAGCAGAAGAAGACGACGGTTCGAGGCAGCTGCAAGCGGGGAGAGGCATAGAGTGTTGGTGGGAGAGGATGGTGCCTTGCTTCTGGAGCCTCCCGGAGGGGGTAATGGAACGGCGCCCTCGACATCCACGGGGAATGAAGAGGTCCTGGTCCCCGACACACTGCCAGTCCAGACAGAGGACGTGTCACTGTCTGCTGCGGCGATCCCTGAGACTGCGGAGGTTGGGACTTCTGAGACGGTGGATCCTTCTTGAACTGACTGTGTGGTTGGGGATATGGAGTGTATGCTATGGGACAAGAACTCCATTCTTTGTGAGAGAGCCTCAGGAAGGTAGGGGGAGGTTGCATGAAGCATGATGTGACAGGGGGGGAGGGTTTTCCAGTGGGCATGGGTAGAGGGTGGTAAAGGTTTGAGGACGTGGGAGAGTAAATTGTCTGGTAATTGATGGTATGAGCCCGGTGAGGATGTCTTGAATTGGGCCTTGCACGGAGTCGGGGTGGGGGGGTGGGAGGAACTTGCTCTTGTTTCTGAGTAACTTTGCCTAGTTGGGCGAATGAGGTGGCTGTGTACGTCCTGGCAACGGCAGGGAAAGGGCATATGGGCATGTTTGGTTGTTGCCGCTATATTGCTCGTGGGAGGGGGAGGGAGGAGTGCTTGAAGGGAATGTTTACGGAGACTGTTTTTGGCATTGATTGTATCACTGATCGGGCACCGGAGGGGGATGGCTCTGGAAGCGAGAGGGTGTGGCGGGACGGGATGGGGTACGCATTATGGGTTAAAAAATTTTGAGCTGGAATGTGAGGGGGTTAGGCAAGTGCACTAAGAGATACAGGGTCCTCTCCTTCCTCCGCAGACATGGGGTGTCTATTGCTTGTCTTCAGGAGACCCACCTGGTGGATGACGGGGCGCAGAAGTTGGCCAAAAAATGGTGTGTACAATTGTATCATGCGTCCTTCTCTACATATGCCAGGGGGGTCCTAATCTGGGTGGCCCTGTGGGTACCGTTCGCCATGCAGTATATGAAAGCGGACATCAACGGTCGATACCTGCTCCTCCGGGCTAAACTGGACGGCAGGGAGATTGAAACTCATATGCATCCAACACTGACGACCCGGCCTTCTTTAGGGATTTGCAAGATGTCATGGTTCATGATCTGGGGACCCCGACACTTTGGTTTGGGGATTTCAACCGCATTTTGGACCCGGTCCTAGATAGATCACCGCCCCGGGAGGGCACGAAACCCCGTATGACTGTGCAGCTCGGGGAGGTCATGAGAAACATTGGGGCGATAGATGTTTGGCACCAGCAGAACCCAACACAAAAGGTATACACTTGCTTCTCCCCCACACACAATACATACAGCCGCCTGGATAGAGTCCTGGTGGTGAATGCTGGGCTTAGCATGGTAGTGGAAGTGACTCACCGGGCGCGCTTTTTGTCGGACCACTCATCGGTGGCGTGCATGGTTCAGTTGGGGCCTTCGACGGCTCGCCCTCGGACCTGGAGGCTCCCGGTAGATATACTCAAGGATCAAATAGGAAAGGCGCATGTGGGAAAGGCCATTGAGGATTATGTGGACCTTAATTGGGGACAGGGGAGCTTATCCGCAGCCACTAGGTGGGAGGCCCTGAAGGCTGTGGTGAGGGGAGCTTGTATGGGGCCAGAAAGAGGAGGACACCCTACTGCAGGCTCAGCTTGTAGTGGACCCCAGTGTCCTGCAGCGGCGGGAGGAACTGGACACCCACGCTAGGCTACAGGCTACATGATGTACTAGATAGACTTGATAAATATACACTGGGCCAGTATAGGCAGCGCCTTCACTGGGAGGAGGATAAGTCAGGGCGGCTCCTGCCATGGATATTGAGGAGAGAGCAGATTCCAGAGCGTATTGTGGCCTTGAAGGACCTGACCGGACGGGTGGTGTATTTGGAGCAGGCCGTCCTTGGGGTCCTCCAGTCCAATCTGCGGCAAGTCTACACAGCGGACCCGGCCGTTTCGGAGTACTCATATCTCCCGTATTTGCAGGACCTGCCTGTGTTGACCCTTTCAGATTCAGACAGGGAGGAGCTGGCCCTGACATTGACAGAGGTCCGTGGGGCGTTGACCCGTTTACCACGCGCAAAGTCGCCTGGGAGCGACGGATTCCATACGAATTTTACCAGGAATACCAGGAAGTCTTGGCTCCGCTGCTTCTCCAGGTCTTTCATGAGGCGTTCGATAGTGGAGTGATCCGCAGAGTATGGCCCAAGGGGAAATATGCATGCTCCTGAAGCAGGCGAGGGACAAGCATGACACCTCGTCATATCGGCCGATAACCATGATAAACGCAGACGTCAAAATACTGACCAAGCTCTTGGCCTTACGGCTGGCGCCCCACATGGAGCACTTAGTTCATCAGGACCAATGTGGTTTTATTCCCGGGCGGAATACGGCCATGAATTTAAGACGCTTGAATCATATCCAGCATGAGGTGAGAGACAGGGACGAGCAGACGGTCTTGGTCTCTATAGACCTGGCCAAGGCATTTGATACTGTTGACTGGGTAGTGATCGCGACGGCCGTTGGCCGACAAATGCAGCAAAGGTTTAAAGCTTGAGGCGTTGGCAATTCACCTACTATGAATACTGACTCACTAGAAACTGGGGGCTGATGTATTAAGGGTTTTTACCCATTCTCTTTGGGTAAATGTGATGACTCATGCTAGTAAAGCTTCTTATGAAATCAGCCATTTTACCTATCAGTGAAAGAATCAAACGCAGCCGAAATATCAAATATGATTTTGATATTTCCTGATTCTCTACAGTTTATAAAACAATTAAACAAGGTCTAAAACATGCGTCTAAACCCTGCATCTTTAGACCAAAGACCACAAAACTGAAAAAAGCAAAAGGATAAAGCAATATTTTAAGTGGCATCCCTGCACAACAAAACTCAAGCAGAATAATGTTAGCCCAGTCTTTCTTACTGCTAGCTTGTATAACAAAGTTACATTGTATTGGCCCATTCAGGAAGAAAAAAATTACTCTTTCACTCTCTTTTTCCTTTCTTTGAATGGCATATAGTTTGTGGTTGTGCTGGTGTTTTTTCAGTGTTTATATGTTTTCACTGGTGAGGGCTATTTTTTTTTCAGTGGGGTTTTATCAGTTATTATAGGTTTAAACCTAAAACCCCACAGCCTATATATAGCTCACCTCGGGACAGGGTGCGCCTGGGAGGCGCGAGGTCGAGGAGTTGCGGCTGGAGCGGGGCACGAGACAGGGGTGCCACCTCTCCCCGCTGCTTTCGCCCTCGCAATCGAGCCCTTTGCTGTCCTACTACAGACCAAAATGAGTCAATGGAGCATACATGTGGGTGACACGTGCAACATACTGTCACTATATGCGGATGATGCCTTGTTTTATCTGGCATCACCGAGATTGCTACACCACCTGGACCGATTCGGCGAGGCGTCGGGATTGCGGATCAACCGGAGTAAGTCCCTAATTTTCCCACTTTCGGTATTTGAAGCAGTCCCCCAGGAGGAATGGCCAGAGCTGGGGCTCAGATGGGAGCACAACTGTTTCCGCTATCTGGGCAATCATGTGACCTCGTCGGTGGGGCAGTCCCTGGCCCGTAACATAGATCGGGACATTGCGTCTCTCCAGCGCTCCGTGTCCTTCTGGAACACTCTACCATTGTCCCTAATGGGGCGACTGGCCATAACCAAGATGGTAATGCTGCCAAGGACGCTGTATGTCCTTCAGAACACGTTGTGCCCGCTTCCGCCTATGATTTTTCGGACCCTCAACACCCTGCTTACATCCCTGCTCTGGGCGGGTCGGCGGAGCAGAGTAGCCCTCCGTACCCTTGTGTGTTCCTTTGAGGAGGGGGGACTGGAGGCCCCGCGATTTGATCTTTATTATTATGCAGCACAGATTCTCCCGGCGGCCAGATGGTTTGCGGACGCGGATGTGTGGGAGACGCGGTTATTAGCAGGACGGGCGACAGTGCAGGAGCTACAGCAGGCACTGATGCGAGGGGCCGTAGCTGATGCCGAACTGCCTTACGTGGTCAGACACACTGCGGGCATATGGCAACGTTTTATAGAAAGGGTTCTACAGTCGGCACCCTCCCACAGAGATCTGCCGCTCTAGATCCTGGCCCCTATAGTAGAGATAGATCGTCAGATGTCCTTCCGAGAGTGAAGAAATGGGGGCTGCGAGGTCCTGGCTGACCTATACCCTTCGGAGAGCTTCGTGACTTATGAGCAGGCAGTGGAGTCGTTTGGCCTTAGTGGCGGACAATACCTACATTACCAAGGGCTGCACGCTATAGTGCGCTCAATCTGGCTGCAGTGCCCGGAGATTCCTCTGATGATCCATACATTACATATCATACTTCTTGCGGCAGAGGACGCAGATTGATAACTTTGCTGTATGCAGCTATGAAGCGGGATTCTGCTCCTCCGGTGTCGCCGGCATGGGCGGCCTGGGAGGCAGATCTGGGAGTGCCTCTGGATCAGAGTCAGCGGGCGCGTGTGGGGGCCCTCACGCGGCGGGTCTCCTGTAATGCGCGATTTAAACTTATTCAATTCAATTTCCTGCACCGCGCCTACCTTACCCCGAAGTTGATCAGACGATTCTCGGATAGCGGCAGGGACAATTGCCCCAGATGCAGTGCAGAGGGGACGGGGTTCTTGCACCTGGCCTGGGAATGTCCGTCAGTGGGGAGCTTTTGGTCAGCGGTAATAGCCCGGGTGAGGGCTACCACGGACCACCGAATCGAGCTCACACCTGTACATTGCCTGTTGGCGTTAGTCCAGAGGCCAAGGAAACGGAAACTCTCTTACAAGTTATTACAATTGATGCTGGTGCTGGCCAGGCGCAAGGTTGCCATTACGTGGATGGGACAGCGGGCCCCGGATGTAGATGCATGGCTTAGGGATGTGAGGGAATGGACACTAGTGGAAGAAACACACATGCAACACACTAGGAGGGATGAGAAATTGCAGGAGGATTTACTGGCGTGGCGAGCCATGTGCATGACAGGGTTGGCGACGGAGGGGCCCTCGTCACCCAGTGACTCTGAGGGGACAAGCGGGGAGTTGTTCTCTGAGCACGACTCTGAGTGGGAAGGGGAGGGGCCCACTGTGGGGTTCCTCGACCTGTGCATGGAGCTGAGCCTGACCTGGTTTCCTCACGTTGTCACATGTAAGCTGCTGATTCCACTGCTTAACTGCATAGCCGTGTATACTTTCAGATGTTGTCATACTCCGTAACTATGCCATAATGAGTCCATCGATCTGTGTACAAATGTTTTTAACGATGCCATGGGGGGTGGGGTTTGTCTTGTAATTTACAACAAAACTTAAAAAATAAAGTTTAAAAAAATAATAAATAATAAACCACTTTGAAAACATTACTTAGCAAGTTCTGGTTGATGCACCTGGGCTCAGTGAGTGGTATATAGACCGAAGAAAATTGTGAGCAGCATGGCCAGCCAGCACCCTTAAAATGAAGTGTTACTCTCTACTGAAGCAGGATAATTTTTTTCAAGAACTTGCCTAGAGATACACAGCACTGGCTGCATCAACTATCATGAAAACAAAAGACTTTTAATTGAAGTAAGTGTTATCACAGTACCATAATGCATCTGAGCAAACTGGGTGCTGGGATGTCAGACTGTTGGCCCCCTAACCCCTTTCTTCAATAAAATACTATTTAAGCTTAAAAAGATGGATTTTTTTTGGGGGGGCAGCAGTGCTGGTACATGTCCTAATTTAAGTTTTTGTTTATTAGAACACTTTTTTTCTCTCTCCATTTCAGATGTGTTCCAGGATTCCACATGTGGAAGATAATCAGAATGAATGACAATGACTTGATAGAGAACCATAAGGTCTTTCTACCCACTTTACCCAAATATTACACATTCTACTTTGGGAGAAAGCAAAATTTCTAAAGCCCAGCTCCTGGTGTAACCACTTCACTTACATCGAAGTCCCTACGATTTTCGCACAGCGAACAAACTATAGTAACCAAGGGTATAGGTTAGTTTTGTGTGGTATATAAGTCCAAGTTCCAAAATGAATTATTCTGAGTATGTTAAATACAAGTTACATTAAGTTATCATTTTTTGTTGTAATGGTTTATTATTTGTGTACTTCTTGATGGTCTTCAAACATTGAGGACTTGGTACAAGAATTTGAGAATTGGGACCAGCCAATACATGTTTTGCCCATGCGGCACGCTGGCCTCGGTCTTTTTCAAGGCTGTTTATAAATGTAGTAACACCATAAGTAAACACAATTATATTGTAAGGTTTGAAATTGATTTTAAATACATAGAAACAAAAATGGAAATTGCATCATTTCGGTATATTAGCCCCTACCCATATTATGAGTGAAATAAAGTGAAAAAAGAAAAAGAAAGATTTCCAAGCAATGAAATGACATCACAAAAAAGGAAAACAGAAAAACAGAAGATACAAAGAAAAATTATCAATTAATACATTATCATATTATTGGTTTCATCTCTAACTAAAGAAAGTTGTTGCATAGTATATTTTATCAGGATCGTGGCATTTCACAAACATGGGACAGTGCACACAGGCGGTTACTCCATAAGGTTCTATATAATGGGCAGAAAAGCAGTGCTGGTGTATGGTTGTACATGCATGTTGGGCAGTAATCATGAATGGAAAACCTTCAGAAGAAACAGTCAGGTCTACTATGCAGTGTTAGCGATCGATAACAAAGCATACCTTTATCTGTTAAATGGGGCGGTTTTGGACCTGGAACCAGTGTAAAGGCAAGTGAATATCAGTGAATATTAAGGTGAGAATCTACGGCATCATGGAGCTAATCATGATACTGAGTGATGGGGAAAAAAGGCATACTAAAAAACGAGGTCCTGATAAAGCAAAGTTTTCAATGTTCGTTCTAGAAGAGAGATTAAAAAATTAAGGTATAAATGTTAAATAAAGGAGGTTTAGAAACTAGATGGTCGATGAGGAGAAACTGTCAGAGGTACTCTGGGTATTCCAAATTGTCCGGCAAGCTAAAGTTGTAATGATTGATGTCTAAAAGTAGGTTTAGAGAATAAATTAGAGCCTATTACAATGTTGGGCGGACCGCCACCATCAGTGACAGTCCACCTGACCGTCATTCCTTCTGTCCGACCGCCGCATTATGATGGGGTACAGACCAATGCCTCTGACAGGATCTACTGATCCTGACTGGGTGGTAGTCAGAATCGCAATCCCTAATGACGGGATTACGATTGTCACCTCGGGGGTCATATTGTAATTGAGCAGTCCGCAACAGCAGACGGCAGTCCAACCACCTGATAACACAATCAGGTTCAAAGTAACTTAAGTTTTAAAAGTGTCCAAGGCATGTGCCGAGTGCAGAGGAAAATAGCTCCGTGCTTACCTCCAGAAGTTGGAGGATCGATAATTGCTGCTGTCTTTTGGTAATTGCTAATTAAGGTAATTACTGCGGTTGTCTATTTGGAGAGCGTGAGACCTGAGGGTTTTTAGTTGCTGACCTTTGCTTAAGTGCTGTTGCAAACGTCAAGTAATACTATGTGACGGGGAGGCATCCATAACAGGACAAGGAAAGTGGTTGGACAAGGCTGTCATTTTGTAATGGGTGGGGTTAATATGTGAAAATGTCTATTGAAAGGCACGGTTAGTGAGTGAAGCGAAATATACCTCAGATAGGTAAACATTAGAAGGAGCTTCTTATTAGGGTGAGCCCAGCCAGTCCAGTTGTAATAAAATATGTTGATCTACGTATGATCTTAAAAAGATCCTGGAATGTAATGGAAAAAGACAAAAGAGTGATGGCCAACTTGTAATAGCCAAAGTTAAGCAGGAAGTTATTTTATAATGCAAACATTGCAATGGAAGGTTTCTTATTATTCATTGTTACAAAGCAACAATAGAGTTTCTTCCAGTTACACTAAGTCAATACATATTGTTAACTATCGAGCATAGTTGTTGCTTAGTTTCTAAGTGGATGGTACTAAGGAAAAACATTCTGTTGGCATAAGATGTCTACTGTCTCATATGAGGATGTAACATGGGGGTTCGTTTTTACTTTCCTAAAGCCAAAAATGCATTTCTGCATCTTCGTACAATCTATTTTCGGTGGTACCCAATCTGAGTATAAGTTCACTTTCTCGTCTCTTCATGACATATTCTCTAGTTCCACCTGCAGAATGTGCCTTGATGTGTTCTGATACAAAGAAATTGAAGTTTCTTTGGTTCGGGTGAAACTGGTTGTAATGTTCGGTGAGTGGAGGATCATCTTCTGGTTTGTTGATATTTGTATAGTGTTCCAGTATTCTGTCTCATATGGGTCTGATAGTCCTGCCAGTATATAATTGGTTGCATGGGCATTCACTTATGTAGATGATGTGGTTACTTCTGCAATATATCCAATCTGTATTCTGGCATGTAATCTCAGATGTTGGTGAGAAAACTTTATTATTGTTGAGTCCAAGTTTGTAGACTCCACAGTTATGTCATGCGTATAAACACACCGAGACAAAGTGGACGCTCCTGATAAGACCACCGCAATAGTGAAAGTTGCTCATATCCAGTAGATAATATAAGACCACCATTCTCTCTTTCATTAAGAAGTCATCCTACAAAAGGCTATATCAACCTGGCACAAAAGTCCAGTCGATCAATTTACATAGTCCAAGTCCCAAAACTGCCACCTGAATCCTTTGAGGATACAGAAGTTTTAATTAATAAATTGACACTTTGGCTTAGGGTGGAGCCTAACTGTCTTTCAGTGGTTAGATCGGACATTGTGCATGCAAAAAGATGTTCACCTAATCTATTGTCACATGATTACATACAAGTTATCTTGTGTTCAAATCATATGGTTGAAAATCTTATTAATTTTGAATTGCGCACTTGTCATCTTGTAGGGATTAAATCTTTGGGAATAAGGCCGAAAGCTGTGGTACTCCCCCCTGTGGTACTCCAACCTCTTTGTCTGTTGACACATCTAAACTGGAGAAAATTGATTGACCAACAAACAAATTTGAACTGAATCATTGTTTGTCTAACAAGAACATTCTTTGAAAAGTAATCAATGCAAACTCTAAGGTGACTATTAATGGTAACTGTATTCTATCCATAAACAAAGATGATTTAAGTCAGGTTTTTTTTTTGTTGAAATATTTTATTCGAGTTCCAAAGTTAATGCAGTACATATATTTTAACCACGTACACATAGTCATGTTTTTATCATATTATCATATATACATTCAATCATGCCGAAACCACATTTATTCATTTGTATCATTTTCAGGAGGAGACTTCGTTGAGTGAGTTTTGAATCTTTATTCTTCCTCAGAATCTTCACTGCTGTCATCCTGGTCCGGTGGTGGCTCACAAATGTCCCCTCTATACTTGTTCCACGCCCCCCATATTTTGAACCATTTTTTAGGACATCCCCTGTTGCTTAGCACCGCCCTTTCTGCTATCATGGTGTCATCCATGTTTCTACACCATGCTGACAAGGTGGTTTTTTCTGTACTGCCCCATTTCTGTGCGATGTTTCGCTTGGCTATCATCATGCCCAGTGTAACCCAGCTTTGTCCTGCGCGTGTGAGGTCGTTCGGTTCCCAGACATTTAACAGGCAGCGCCTGGGCTCTGGCAGTATCGTGACCTCCTCCGATTGCAACATCGTCCTCATCACTGGTGCCCAGTATTCGGCTATTTTGGGACAGTCCCATATGGTGTGAAAAAAGGTTCCGTCCTCCCCGCAACCTCTCAAACAATAGGGGTGTGTTATACGGCCCATTTTATGTAGGGTGTGTCTTGTGTAGTACGAGCGGTGTAGGATGAGTAATTGCACCAGCCTAAGCCGTGAAGGAATGCCTATCTCTTTCAGAGATGCCAAAGCCTCCTGCCATTCAGAGTCATCACTCTCACCCACATCAGTGGCCCATCTGTCCCGCAGTGTTCCCATCAGATCAGGCAGATTGTTTATCAACTTCCGATATGCAAGGGAGGTCGCCTTTTTCGCCATGTAATCTGTTAATAGTCTGTCTTCAAGGGGGGATGATTCAGGGAGTTCTGTGTCAGATGGAAGCGTTGTCATTAGGGCATGTCTGATTTGGTTATATCTAAATATTTCAGCTGGGGCTAGGTCGTATTGTTGCCATAACTGATCGAAGGGTAATACTCCTCCTTTTTGCCATAAGTCTCCAATCGTAGAGATCCCAATATCATCCCAACGATCGAAGCCTTTGCTGTATCTAAGTTTTCCTAGCCGTTTCGTGTCCCAGAGCGGAGTGAGTTGCGTAAGTACCCCCTGCCATCTCAGTCGTACTTGAGCTGTATGCCATATCCCCAGTGTGTGACGCAGCGGTCCTAATTTCTGCCTAGATAATTTCTTATCATAAAGGGGAGCCAGCATTTCAACCACACCTAGCTGGTGTCTGTCCGCCTTTAGTGCTGGGTCTGTCTGTGGAAGATGTACCCATTGATTAATAACTTTGAGCTGTGCTGCCCAGTAATAGAGTTGTACATCAGGGAGCGCTATTCCTCCATCGTACCAGCTGCGTACCAGCTTAGCTTGCGCTATGCGCGGTGGTTTGTTGCCCCATAATAGATTGGTTACCTGCACCGCGATTGCCTTAAAATATGCAGGTTTTACTGGGTAGGGTGCGTTTTCCAATATATATAGGAAACAAGGCAGTGCCATCATTTTGAATAGCGCCGCCTTCCCCAGTAGGGTTAGTGGTAAAGTTTCCCAATGTGGAATATCTTGTTTTAAGCGTTCCAGCGGTGGTTTAAGATTCTTATTGTGAAAGTCTTCAGCATCGGCTGTGATGTGTACCCCCAAGTATTTGAATGTGCCCTCTGCTATTTTCAGCGGACAGTTATCTGGAAGACGTGGGGGAGGACCATGGAGTACATACATGATGGATAGTTTAGGGTGTATCCAGAAGCTCGCCCATATGCCGTGCACACAATTATAGACTGATTATGGAGCGCCTAGGGGTAGTGAGGTATAACAGTATGTCATCTGCATAAAGGGAGATCTTATCTTCCCAGGTATCTGTCCACCTGAACCCATGTATCGTTGGTTCCCATCGTATCCAGACAGCTAAGGGTTCCAATACTAACGCAAACAATAGTGGCGACAGTGGGCAGCCTTGACGTGTGCCTCGCGCCAGTGGGACATTTTCAGAGATGTGGCCATTGACGGTGACATGCACCATGGGTTTTGTATAAAGTAAACGGACCCAGGCACAGAATTTAGGGCCAAATTTAGATGTTTCATCACCGCGAATAGGAAGGGCCAGTGGACCATATCAAATGCCATGTGGGCATCTAGTGAAAGTATCACCGCCGTTTCCTGCACGTGTTCTGCTTGAGCTAGAGCGCTATGCAATCGTCTCAGATTGAGCGCGATGTGCTCCTGCCCGGCATAAAGCCCGACTGGTCCTGGTGGATAAGTTTAGTTAGGTGTGGCGTTAACCTCGTTGCTAGCAACTTGGCAAGAATTTTGGCCTCCGCATTGATGTGGGAGATGGGTCTGTAAGAGCTACACGGGTCTGCTGGTTTGCCTGGTTTAAGGCTGGCTATTATGGTGGCTGTGCGCTGGTCTGGTGGAAGCTCCCCCTCTTGTAAGCTTTGTGCAAACATGTGCAGCATATGCGGCGCTAATGTGCCTGCCATGTTTTTATATAGTTCAATTGGTATGCCATTTGGGCCTGCCGCTTTGCCCGATTGTAGTGCCCTAATGGCTGCGAGTACCTCTTCTTCTGAGAGGTCTTTCTCCAGGTCTTGTGCCTCCTCCGCAGTCAATTTAGGCATGGCCAAATCCCTCACATAGGTCATCGCCTCTTCCTCTGAAATCACTGAGTTTGAAGAGTATATAGTACGAAAGTGTTGTGCCATCAAGTTAACTATGGTGTGTGGGTCTGATGTGCTGCCTCCGTCAGTTGTGTTTATCTGCGCTATCCATCTGTCCTCTCTATCTCTTTTATCTAACCATGCCAACAGCTTTCCTGCCTTATCGCTAATATCATATATTTTGTGTCCCGTACGTGTTATTTGCTGCCTGGGCAGTTCCGTCAGGTGCTCCTTGTGGCATCTCTGTGCTAGATGCAAAGTGCGGGAAGTGCAAGGGGTAGGGTCATTGGTATGTCGTGTCTCCGCCACCCGTAGCTCCATCTCCAGAGTTCGTAGGTCCCTCTGTTTCTCCCTGTTGGTATTCGTTATGGAGGATATGGCCTGTCCCAGAAGGACAGTCTTATACGCCTCCCACATAATGACAGAGGAGGTCACCGACCCCTTGTTCTCCTGAAAGTAGTGTTTTGTCTTTTTTTTCTTAATCTCAGGGATTTTGAGGCAACCAGGGCGTATTGGGTATATCCAGCATTTTTTTGTTGATGGTGCGTGTAACTGAGTAACATCGGGGAGTGGTCAGAGATGCCCCGAGGCCTAATGTTTATTCTGCTAATATTGGCAAGGCTACCCAGTGATCCCAAGAAGTAATCTATTCTAGTGAGGCTATTATGTACACTAGAGTAATATGTGTATTGTTGTTCTGTAGGGTGGTATTTCCTCCAGATATCGATCAGCCCCATCGCTGCAAAAAAACTCCCTAAGCGCCATTCCCCCTGCATATTTGGCTTCTGAGGGTGCCTATCTATGGAATTGTCAACCACCGAGTTACAGTCTCCACCAATGAGCAGCTCTCCCGTCGGGAGCCCGAGCAAAAACGCACTTAAGGCCGGGAGGGCTACCTTCTGCAGGGCTGGGGGTATGTATACTGAGATAAGATTGAGATGTTTCCCTTCCCATTGCGTGTGTATAGCAGCGAATCTTCCCCATACATCTGATTTAATTTCTTTTATAATTAGTGGAAATTGCTTTTTGACTAATATCCCCACCCCCTTGAGTTTGACGTAAAGGCAGAGTGCACCACCATCCTGTAGCCCCACCTGTTGAGTGCTTTAGTGGATGTGCCTGTGAGATGTGTTTCTTGCAGCAGTATTACCGCGGGGTTTGCCCTTTTAATACATTGCAGTACCACTCCGCGCTTAATTTTATCGCCCAGACCTCTAACATTCCATGTCAGCACAGAAAAGGACGGGGCAGTGGTGGCGGGAGCACTCCCCGGTCCAGGTAGCGATTCATCCCCCATTATCAAAATGTACGGAACCTGTGGTTTCAGTAATGTATGTCACATGTGAACTATTGTGTGTGGTTATGCATTTGAGGATCTCATGCGCAGTTACAATCTTGAAACTATGGAATAATACTCTAATAAACAAAATCTCAACTTCCCCCCCTCCCAACCCTCCCACCCACCCTGCCTCCCTGCTTAACGGACTAAGAACCGCCCGCCACCCCAACTTAGCAGAGTGCTTTCGTCCCCCAACCGAAGTACTTGCTTGACGGGGTAAGGATCCCATGAACGACATGAACCCTCCTTCTGGTCCATGCCCTGCGTCAGTCCGGTATCCAGGCCGGCGAGAACAAGTCTTTGCAATCACAACATTCTCATTCAGGGGTAGTTAGTTCACCTCGTCATCCTTGGCCTAGAGTTTCTTTGTCTGATCGTGGTGAGCTCTCTGTGTCTAGGCGCCTTACAGTCTGACTGTCTGTGTCGTCGTCTTCCGCATGCCGATGATGGTTCTTGTTTCCACGATGCGGTTTGTCAACCCTCTAACCAGTCATAAGTCTCCTCTGGTGTTTCAAAAAAACATGTTTTTCCCTCCGCCACTACCCTGAGTCTAGCAGGAAACAACATGGAGTAGGGCAGTTCTTGCGCCCTCAGCACCTTTTTAACTTCTAGGAAACTCCGCCTGCGTCGGGAGACTGCCGCTGTATAATCCGGGAAGAAGGAGATCGCCGAGTTCTGTATCCGGATTGGCGGGGAGACTCTTGCAGTTTGCAAAATGGCGTCTCTGTCGCGGAAATTGAACAGTCTGTCAGGCACCGGTCTGGGGGATGCCCCTGATTTGGGCCTTCCTCCCGGCACTCTATGGGCTCTTTCCACTGAAAAGAAACTTGATAGTCCTTTGGGCTGTAATTGTGTTTTCACCAGTTCCTCAATATATAAGTCCATTGCTTGCGAGCCCTCACTTTCCGGAATACCCAAAATGCGCACGTTATTCCATCGCATGCGTCCTTCTTGGTCGTCGGGTTTCTCTGCCAGGATTTTGTTCTCCGTCTCAAGTCGGGATAGCGCCTTCTGCATTATCGTTGTATCTGTCACCAGGGTTTTAGTGGTTTTCTCCACTTCAGTAACTCTGTCCGCCATTTTGTGGAAGTCCGCTCTTAGTAGCGAGACATCCGTGGAAATCGTCCCCACTGTTGTTTGGACGCTTGATAGGGCTGCCATGATATCTTCCAACGTAACTTTTTTAGCTCCCTCTCCGTCTGCCAGTTTTCCCCCTGAGGAGTTACACCCTTCCTGAGGCGAAGGGTTATTTTTATCATAAGCATACTTGTCCAGCTTCGCCTGCGTGTTTTGGGTCCGTGAGCCCCTGCCCGCCATGTTGGTTTTGGCGTTGGTGTTGGCGCAGATCCCTCACTGCACAGCGCTTTGTGGTTTTCCCCTTATTTGGCCTGTTACCTCGCAGTTCGCCCGGAGCGTTCAACACTAGAAAGTCAATCGATTAATCCAATAAAGAAAGTGCGATGAAGGCGCTGTATTTGCGGCGTTTGTTGCGCAGATCGCACAATTAGTTCAATGTAGGAGCTTTCACTCTGATAATGTGGCCAAATATATCTTGTTATACATGAAGCACCATCGCTTTCTCCTTGTGGCAGTTTCATGGTTTCAATCAACTCCCGGGTGTTGCCGCATCCATAGTCGTCAATCAGGCGTAGCTGTCAAAAATCGAGCTCCTAGCTGTGCGATCTCCACCAGACCCCACCTCGTCTGTATCTGCTCCGCATTTCACTGTATACAAGGCCTTATCAGCCCCGGGGGATCGTTCACTTCCTCCGGATCTTGCCTCTCCGCATTGGTGTTGGAAGCCCCGCTTATCTTGCTCCGTTTCTCTCTCGTCTTGAGCTCCCGCTTGGGAATACTCCAGGCCCCGGTCTTTGTTCGGGCGGTAGGCCGATTTCCGCTACTCTGAGCTAACTCTGGCACCCAGTGTCCGATTTCAACCGGAGTTTCGCCTATCCCCGGCTCATGGTCCCGGACCTCTGCTCAGGCCCTGGGACGGCCTTTTTGTACCGGATCAGTGGTCGGATTTACGTGAAGGGTTGTGTCGTCCGCAGAGCTCCTACACTAAGCAGCCATCTTGCTCGGCTGTTAGCCACACCCCTCTTAAGTCAGGTTTTTGACAATAAGAGTGACCCTTCGATAAACTGCTGCACTTTAGAAAATATATCTGTACAGTAATACATGGCCAACATAGACAACGTCTTGAAAGGCAATAGTTCCAGCAGCAGCAATTGTCCACTAGCTATCATTCTGTTATTATTATGGAATGTAGCGGGACTAGGCTCAAAGCTGGTTGATTCAAATTGGGTGTCAATCTTTGAAAAACATGACATTTGTATGCTACAAGAAACCTGGGCCACAGAAAAAGTTTTTATAGAAGGGTTTACTACTTTACGCGTAGAAGCAAAGACTGCAGAGCGATTTGGTAGAGCAATTGAGGGCCTGATGATCTTACTCAGAAATGGGTATATCAGCTCGCTTACATTAATGGACATGGATTGCTCTGATTTAATGGGGATTATTGTGATTTTTGCAACAGGTATACGTTTGGCACTTATAAACATCTATGTTAAACGACAAGGGCAACTGACAAATCATCCACTTTATCTGTTTTGCAGATAAACACAGAAATAATAGTGGCAGGGCATTTTAAAACTGCTTATGAACCCTCAATATTTTTGAAATGATATCACTGAGAGGAAGATGAATTCTGGGGTATCCCGTCATTGATAGGTCAATCAAGAAAAAACTTCTCCACCCTTGCACTCAAACTAGCTTCTTTAACAGTTAGCAGGGGACTCAGAGCATGTAATGGGCGTACCAACTCTGATCCTGATAGAGCACCAACCTTCAAGAGAGGAACGTGTATCAGTGTCATAGATTATGTCCTCATTGATGTGAGATTATGGTCACTTTTAGCTGACATGAAAGAGGTAACACATTTAGATAGTGATCACAACTCTATAGAAACAACACTAATGGGTGAATCTTTAAAGCGAGAAGTTAATACTTCATACAATATGGTTCCAGCCCTTTTGATACCTAACAACCGCTGCTATGTTACAGGGCCCAATGTCCTGTCAAATCAAAAACTATATTCCCTGATTTATAGTTTATTTGTTGTATACCTAGTGAAATATGTGGGGCTTAATTAAGTAGAAATCCCTATTTTAAATGTACACAACTAGTTGTTTGGGGAGTTGCAAAATATATTCTATAAGGATGTTCTTTATGCAAAACCATGTTCTACTAAGGAGTCTAAGGCGGTCATTAAAATGGCGGGCGGACTTTGTCCGCCCGCCATCCTACTGTGGAATAGGACCACCCGCCATTGGTGCAGGGGTCCCGTTCGTGATATTAGGATGCGCCCACCACACTGGCGGGCGCATCCTGCATTCTTACCATTGCGGCGGGCGGTATTCTCAGCACCGCCCGCCGCAATGCCAAGAAGGCATGTCGTGCACTTCCATGCACAACGTGGCAGCCTCCGCCTACCTTTCCGTTGCCGCCACGGTAAGGCAACACCCCGCCTGAATACTAATATGGATGGCGGTGTCTACCAGACACCGCCACCATATAAACTGCTTTTCTGCCCAGTAGGCAATCGGGCAGATTGCCTACAGGCGGAAAACCGGTGGACGGTCTTCCCGTCTGCCGGAGTCCCCCCGCCATGGAAATGTGGCGGGGGAAATTCTAGACAGTTGGAAGTTTTTAGCGGGCGGATCGCCACCGCCATACGGGCGGTGGCCATCCGCCCGCTAACCTAATGAGCCCCTTAGTAGTTTGACCAAGCCTGTAAATCAGCCAAGAGCTCACTAAGAGATTTGTTAGCTGCTAGTAAAACAAATGCCATTAGGTTTTTCTGGCGTACAGTAGCTCAAACTAAATCTGATAGTGCAAGAAAAGAGTGACACACTTTTCTAGTCATGCTGCAAAAGATTGTAATGACCAAAGGACTAATAGCAGGTTGAATGTTTTTAAAAATTGGATATTATAAAACCTGTTGAAGAGATTGCCTCTGTGGTCTTTAGTCTTGAAGACACAAACAGAGCTATTGATTCCTTAAAATCTGCTACGGCACCAGGCCCAGAAAGAATCCCTGGAGATTTATATAAAATGGAGCATTGGATATGGTCAATTTACTTAAATATACTATCTAATGCAATAGTAGCAGGGGGTAATTTTCCAGACTCTTGGTGTGGGGTTGAAATGATAACAATATTTAAAAAGGGTGTTGCAAGCGACCCTACAAATTATAGGCCAATTAGTTTAATCGATAATGCGCATAAAAGATTTGCAAAACAAATTTTAAAGAAACTACAAAATTGGGCAGACTCAAACTAAATGATGCCTCCTCTCCAGGCTGGTCAAAGTTTAGTACAATTAACCAGATTTTAGGGTTTACCATTTTATATTGGAAATATGTTTTATTACAACACCAAAAGCTCTACGTGGCATTTCTTGATCTAAGAACCGCATTTGGTCTTATTCCATGTCAAACCTACGGCATGTATTGGCAAATATGGGGTTCTAGGTAATCTTGAATAGGATTTTACCTTATAACCAAACTACATGAAGAAAATTACACTCAAGTTTGATGGGGCCCAAATGGAGAACTGACTGGCCGCATCCTCATTGAGCGTGGTGTGCGCTAGGGGTGCATTCTTGAGCCAACGTTGTTCTCTTTATATATGAATGATGTTTGGACATCTTGGAACACTGCATAATGATTCCCCTGTTCTGAAAAATAGAAAGGTACCAATTATTTTGTCACCGACGATTCCCTTCTTATTTCTGAAACACCTATAGGCCTCAAAATTTTAATCGATACATTTTTATGTTTACCATCGAGGGCCTAAAAAGTGTGCAACGCGACACCACATTTTACCGCGGCTCCTCAGGGGCTGAGGCCGGAGGTGAGGAGCTAAACTGCGCACCCATTGGGGCCGGGCGAGCAGTGCAAGCGGCCCTGGTCGAGCGTGGGGCTAGAAGCTGTGTGCAGAGGACAGCTGTGTGCATGCGGCGGTGGTGAAGGCCGCAAAATAGCCTTGGCAGAAGAGCGTGGCCTCCGTAGAGGTGCCCCGGGGGGACCGTGCCCCGGCACCGTGGAGCCCGGACAAGCGGACCCAGAGCCCAACATCCGTAGCAGGAGGTGAGGTGGGGGGACTCCGGTGGGGTGCTGGACTGTACCAGATCTGGAACCTGGAACCCAGAAGTAGCGGATGGCCAGAGGAGGCGGCGCTCGCAATCCCGCATTTGCAGAGTGGTCGCAGGCCCCGGAGGGTGCCCTGGGCACTCCCTGGAGCGGAGGTGCACAGTGCGTACTTACAGCTGCTTTGGGCCCTGAAGGTGGCGAACCCGGTGAGGCTCCCTGATTTTGAGCGGCAGCAGCGGGCGGGACGGGACCCAGTGGAGGTGTGCACACGCCCGCAGGTACCGAGTGAGGGCAGCGCGTGGGGGCCTACCTGCTGAAGGAAGTAACAGGCCTTTCAAGGTGACAGCAAACAGGCGAGTGGCTTACCTACCCTGTCCAGCCGGCCTGTGGACCCTGCAGCCGGGTGGTGGACCACAGGAGTAGCAAATCCTTTCATCATGAGGCCTAAAGGGGGAGCCAACACCCAGACCAACAAGTTGGATAAATACGCAGTACCTCTGGGGCAAGGACAGACAGGCGCGGCAGCTGAGGACCAGGCGGGCCAGAAGGAGCCGTCCCTGACTTCCATAATGACTGCGATCCAGATGCTGGGCACGAACCTAGAGACTAAAATGGACAAAATCTCCATTGAAGTGAACCTGCTGCGAGCGGATCTGGGTAAGACCACAGAGAGATCTAAGGCCAACGCAATGGACATTGCAGCACTGCAGGCCTTGGAAAAGAAGCTTGAAAGTCAGATCAATGACCTGGTGCACCAGCACCGCCAAATGGCCCTTCGGCTCGAGGATCAGGAAGGGCGGGCCCGAAGAAGCAACATTCGCCTGGTAGGTGTGCCGGAGGGAATGGAAGGGCACAGCGTAGAACTGTTCCTAGAGGACCTGATACTCACCCACTTGAAGCCGAAAAGACTGTCTAATATCTTCACGGTTGAGCGAGCTCACCGCGCACCGATTCCCAGACCCAAGCCGGGGGCGCCGCTCAGGACCATCATTGCTAAAATATTGAACTACAGGGACCGCGACGCCATCCTGCAGGCGGCAAGGCAAAAGGGAGACCTGCAGCACGAGAGAGCCACGATCCGTTTTTTCCCTGACTTCACACTGCAGGTCCAACAGGAACGGAGATCCTTCTTGGGCGTAAAGGCGGCGCTCCGAGACAAAGGAATAAAATACATGATGTTCTTTCCGGCCAAGCTAAAGGTCATCTCGGGGGGTAAGTCCCTGTTCTTCACCACGCCGGCGGAGGTACAGAACTGGCTGGACACAGCAGCTCCAGCCGAACAAACACGACAAGATCATGACTCATGGAGGGACCACCGGGCCACATCCCCTGGGTCCGTGGCGGACAAATCGGAAGTAGACGTGCAGAGCCAGCGTTCGTGGCGTTCCAGATCTGCCAGTCCGAGGTGACACAGCTGCACGCTGAAGACGAAGGCTACGGGACCAGGCCTTGCTGAACTGTAATGTATATTGTACTGGTGCTGATTGTAAAACTTTGACTCAGCTTGGGGGTGGCACAAATATCTGCCCAATGACTATTTAACTTTGCTGCTATGCTTTGGGTACTCCACGGCTGAGGGTAACATACTGGAGAGGGGGCGGTGCTGGTGCGGTGGCTGGAGTTGGGGCCGGCACACGTTTTTCCTAATAGAGTTTTTTGGGAGGGGGTGGTTTTCCTCACTCCCGGGTTGGGATAGGGCGAAAGGCGCTCTGTTAATTGGGGTTGTGAGTAGTTTGAAACCTACGGAGCAGGGAGCAAGGTGGAGGGGAACTGTTGGGGGGGATGAGTCCCTTTGACATAGAGAAGGACTTTGAGGATTGGTTGGTTGAGATGGGGAGGGGAGGGGGGGTGGACTGGAGGGGGGAGGGTGGGTGGCGAGTTGGGGTGGGGGGGACTTGACCAGATACACCTACACCGTCTGATTGTTTCTATGCGTGTCATGTGGGGGAAGGTAGGGGGTTGGAGGGGAGTTGGGGAACGGGGGGAACCTGTTTTGATGGTTCGAAGAGGGTCGTGGGGCGCGCAGGAGTTCAAGGGACAAAGCCAGCAGTGAAACGTGGATATGGCAAAGAAATGGGACAAGAGCCTCAAGATACTGAGCTGGAACGTATATGGGCTGGGGGACAAGCTCAAACGAACTATGGTATTACAGTTCGTAAAGCGTCACATGCCTGACTCAGTATTGCTACAGGAGACACACTTACTAGGCAACACCTGCCACGCCCTAAATAGGTGTGGTTACTCTTTGACAGTATACTCAGGCTTCACTTCGGGGTCCCGGGGAGTGGGGATTCTTCTCAGACGTACCTTCCCCTTCCTTCCAGATCATACTGAAACAGATCCACAGGGTCGCTTTGCAGCAGTCTCGGGGAAATGGGAGGGGCGCAGATTGACTCTACACTGACCTGGGTAAACTCCTCCATTCCCTCTCAGACGGGCAGTTACTCGTTGGGGGTGACTTCAACGGGGTAGTTTCTGATACACTGGACAGGCACCACCCAGGGACATACCTCGGGGGCAGAGATGGCTGGGGGACTTCCTTGAGACATTTGACCTCACAGATGTCTGGCGTCTGGCACACCCGACGGACACACAGTATACATTCTTTTCTGGGCCGACTCTTTCTTGGTCACTCTTTCTCCCGACTCGATTATATTCTCACCCCCCTACACTGCGACACTGAGGTGCGTAACGTCACACATCTGGCAAGGGGTATTTCTGACCACTCACCGCTTATAGCCCACCTCACCGTCGGGAACAGACGAGAGGGGTGCATTGCGCCTATCAATGCTTGGTATCTCCGAAACAAGGACCTCCGAAAGGTGCTTACCCTCTCGATAGACAGTTATTTCGAAAGTAATGACGGGTCGGTGGAATCGGCTGAGACATTATGGGAGGCCTTTAAAACGGTCCTCGGAGGAGAGGCCCTCTTCGCAATTGATAGGGAGGCACGGTTGGTTACGGTTGAGGCAGACCTTGGGATGCTGGAGGAGGTGGCACGCAGAGAGGTTACACCTGGGGCGCGCCATCGGCTGTCCCTCAAGACCGCAGAGTACCAGGCCATTGTGACTGAGGCAGCTAAAAAGATGGCCACCACTAGGGAGGGCAGGATATAAGATCAGCGAGATAAGGCGGGTAAGCTTCTGGCTTGGCTTGACAAAAAGCAACAGGCCAGTAAGGTTGCGGCCGAGCTCCAGACAGCAGTGGGCACCATGGTCACTGAACCGCATGGCATTGTCGCTGAATTTGCTTGTCATTTCCAGACAGTATATAGCAGGTGGTCCGATCGCCCGGAGGAAGACTCAGTTGAATCATTAGCTGACCTCAGGATGCCAGCCCTCTCTGATGTAGAACGCGAACTCCTGGAGGCGCCGCTCACCACGGCAGAGGTGGAGCGAGCTATCAGAGATCTCCGTCCCGGTAAGGCGCTTGGGCCCAACAGCCTTCCGATTGAGCTCAACAAGCTCCAACCTGATGGCATCAGCCCCTATCTTAAGCGAATGTTCGACAAAAGCAAATCCAAGGGGATACTGCCTCGTGATCAACGCCTGGCCACGATCGTGGCAATTCCTAAAGAAGGGAAACCCAGGGAGTTTTGTGCCTCGTATAGGCCTATCTCCCTGTTGAATGCAGAACCCAAGATACTAGCGAAAGATCCAGCTGGTCCTCACCACACTGGTCCACCCGGACCAATCAGGATTTATGCCCCACCGGAACACGGCACTTAATCTCCGTCGCCTCAATGGTGTGATGGGGAGATGCCATACGTTACGCGAAGATGCGGTTGTGGTATCACTTGATACCACAATGGCTTTTGATACCCTTGAATGGCCATACATGATGGCGGTCCTTCGCAAAAAGGGTTTCGGCCCAAGCATCATCTCTTGGGTGAGACTCCTCTATTCGGAGCCCCTTTCCTAGGTGGTCGTAAACAACAAAGTCTCGGAGGCCTTTACCCTCGAGAGGGGGACACGCCAGGGGTGTCTGCTCTCGCCCCTTTTGTTTGCCCTATCCCTTGAGCCATTGGCCACCTGGATTAGACAGGACGATTCCCTACGGGGGCTACGGTGGGCGGACTGCTGGGAGGACAGGATCTCGTTGTACGCCGACGACATCCTTCTCTACCTCTAACGGCCCCGGAAGTCACTGATTGTAGCGCTTGACATTTTTACAAACTTTGGAAGAAATTCCATGTACAGCATCAACTGGAGTAAGTCACTCCTCTACGTCCTACACGGTGGCCCCCCAATACTCCCCAGCAATTGTCCCATAAAGGTGGTCACTGAGAGGTTCACATATCTGGGCATTTTTGTCTCCAAGGCCACCATGTACGACAGGAACCTCATCCCGCCCCTTCAGCGGCTCCAGTGTGACTCTGCTACCTGGCAAAAGCTCCCAGTGTCCCTGCTGGGCCGGGCGGCACTTTATAAAATGATGGCGCTGCCCAGGTTCCTCTACGCCCTGCAAAATTACCCAGATCTTGTTCCACCATCATACTTCGCAGCAGTTGAGGCGGCGCAGAGAAACCTACTGTCGTCTGGTGCTCCCCGGATAGCCTTGCAGAAACTAACTCTTGGGTGGTACGATGAAGGGATTGCTCTACCCGACATCCGCAGGTACTACTGGGCCGCACACCTCTCGGCTATTAATCAAGGCACGTACTGTGACAGCAATGATCCTGGATACGGAATGGATAGGTGGCTCCTCCCAGGGGGGAACTTTGAAGCAGCACCTTACTCAAGGCCCGCCAGATACGAACTTACAGGGCCAACTTGTCACTCGGTGCAATTGTGGCACATTATTCAACGTAAGATGGGTTGGCTTAATACTCTCACTATGGCCACCCCACTCTGGGCCTCCAAGCGGCTGGGCCTCTTGGGTCGCACTAAGGGGTTCCGGAATTGGGACCTCATTGGTATCTCTCAGGTCAAAGATCTCTGGGACTCTGGCGGGGTTAAATCCTTCACATCCCTACAGAACACATTTGACCTCGCAAACACTAAGTATTTCAGGTACCTGCAAGTCAGACACTCCCTTCAAAAGAACATTCCACATGGTACGATGCCCCCACAAGCCTCCCCCCTGGAGGATAGGCTGCTAGATGGTCACATACAGGAACACGCTATCTCACTCACCTATAAAAAACTGATCAATAACCTCCCTGACTTATTCCTGGGCCTTAAAGGGAGGTGGGAGGCAGACGGTCTGGTAATAGATGAGGAGGAGTGGAGGTGTGTGCTGGCCGCCCCTAGAGAAGTGGCTATCTCATCCAGACTGCGGTTCATCCAACTGAAAATCTTACACAAAGTGTACATGTCAAGCACCAGGCTGAAACGAATGGGTAGGAGTGAGGAGGACTGCTGTAAGAGGGGGTGCGGGATGGTTGGTTTCTTCTTTCACATGGTATGGGAATGTCCGATACTGCAGACTTATTGGAAAAAGGTGGTACGATGTATGCAGGAGGTTTGGGGGGTAGAATTTCACCCTGAGGCGAAACGCTTCATTTTGAACATCTGGGAGCCAACGGACCTACCAGCGAGGGGAAGGCTCTGGGTAACGCTTGGTCAAGTGGTAGCTAAGCGCAATATTGCACGACACTGGGGGGCAGTCCCGCCTACACGACTCACCGAATGGAAACGGGGCATGGACTGGTGCATGCTCCAAGACAAAACGGTATATGTAGCCCGGGGGTGCCCAAAAAAATGGGGGGAGGTTTGGGACAAATGGAATGATTATAGAGGAAACATCTGTGAACCCCCTCAGCCTCGACAATCGGTACTTGAGGTAGAGGTATAAGTGATTTACCGTATTGCTGTCTTTTTGCCATGACATTGATGTAAAGATGTACACCCTGTATGATCTTTTGTGCGTCTCTGTGACCCTTGTGTGCGACTATGCAGGCCACTGTTTGGTGTTAATAAAAAGAATTTTAAAAAAAATCTTTAAAAAAAAGAAAAAAAGAAAGGTGCTTTCAGTTCCAACTAGCTCATCCCTTACCCCACATATTTTAATATGGGATTGAAAAGAACTGCTGACCAGGCTGTATTAATAATTCTAGTGCATTGGGTCAGTCTTTGGACCACTACTGAGCTAGGAGATTATAATGATTCAGTTAAAGACTTATTAAAAGTTCTAGGAGCCAGATCCCTTCCTTGGCTTATTTGTGTTTGTGTGTGGTTGGGGAAATTGGTTTTTACAAAGTTATTGGGCTGAGCCAACTGCAATTCGTAAAGCAGACCTCAGTAGTTTGAAAGCACGCTATTGGGATTACATTAACAATGGCTACATAACAAATAGCTCAAAAGGTTCCCTGGCCAATCTGTTTTAAGATTTTAAGCTGTTTCCTGTTTTTGAGTAATTTCTAGATTTAGGGGGTCATTACGATGTCAGGTGGAATTACTTATGCCCAACATCGCATCGGTCAATGGACTGACCGACACCCGGTCGGTGGTCCCAACCACCCCATTAGGATGCGACTGAACACTATTCGGTCGCATTCCTATATTTTTCCATGGCAGCATGAATTCCGGACATAAACCGGCTGTATTGCATGCTCCCTTAGTAAAATGGGAGGTGCTGTTCATCCCTGTACCCTGTGGCAGACACCTCATGGATCAACTGGGGGGCACCATGCCCTCTTGGCCTCCAACCAGAGGCTGTAGACCCAAGGGGGCCCTGCTGGGGGCCCCCAAAGTCGCTTTCCGACATGTTTTCCATGTCGGACAGGCCGGCATGGAAAACATGTCAAACCGTCATCATAATCTCAAGGGCAGAAATACCCGCCCTTGAGATTACCTGCCACATCCCGACTGACAGGTTGCAATTCCAACGGCTGTATCCTAATAAGCAGGTCAGAATTGAAATCGGAATCGGAATTGAAACCGACGATGAGGCCCGTAAAGTCTCAAACCGCCATAATTGGCTCCTTAATATCTTCTCCTCTTGCCAAGAGTCTGTACATGCGTTTTCGCCATGGAACCCTCCCACTAAGATTGTTTTCCCATAAATGGTGTCTGGAACAAGACTCCATTGCTTGTCTAGCGTGTGGCTCAAGTAATGAGAATGAGATACACAATATTTTTTTGCCCTGAATACCACATTTCTTGCCGCAAATTGATTCGTCCGATTTCTCGTGATATAGGAACAACTGGACACGTAGTAGCTTTTAGGATCTTAAAAAGCAATACCTCTCCAAAAACTGTATTAGCTATAAGTAGGTTTTTACAGGCATTTTGGCACAAAATGAACAAAATTCTAAAAGCGGTCATTTAATGCTTGTGTCAATATTGTCAGTAACTTCTTTCTTTGTAATTTTGATCAGCTTTTTAAAGATTTTATTAATATACATAAATCTTAAAACTCTGAGATTTAAATATTCTCTGAGATTTTATCAGGAAATTGTTAATACAAATGTTCTTGCCCCTGCACATAACTGCACTGATCTTCCTTGTACTGCAAGGATATAATTATTATTTTTTACATATTCTTCCTTTGCGTTACGACGAAGTATGTATAAATTGCTATTGCATATTTGAGGTTTTTATGTCTAATTTTGATAGTGTCTTTCTATTGTGTGTGTATACTTTAATAGTTTTCGAAAAAATAAAGTATTATTATTATAACTGATTAAATTAATGAAGATATGTCTAGGCAGGGCTTGTGTACGGACTTTCCTTTATTTGAAATAAAGTCAAGGATACATTACACGGCTTGCCTAGAAAAAGGTGGATTTAGAGCGTCTTGTGTCAAAAACATCTGATTTGCAGAGTACTTGTTTGAGGTTTTTGGCACTGCAAAAATCTAATAGTGGGTAATTGGCAATAACATTATTAATGGATGGGTTATGTATAAGTAGGTGCCAGTGTCGTCTGTGAATCTTTCTGTCTGAGAAATGTCCATGGTGATAATCTGTCATAAATCCCATTCTATTTTGTGGTTTTAGTTGTTCTTTTGGAGTTCTAAATAGTACCAGATCTTTGTATTTTTTCTGGTCTATTTAATTTGGAGGTGATTCCACTGACATCCCCGTTGTTCAAGGCACACCATCAGCTCTTCTAATTTTGTTCAGTAAAGTTCGTAATGATCCTGATTTCACTTTGTGGGTGGCAACTGTATGCTAATAGGATAGATATGCCAGCTCTATCCTACGGTAAATATAAAGGGGGGTTTTACCCAACAAGTCACTAGGGACCTGGGTGCTATGTGGTATATACTAGGGGGCCCCAGTGAACCATTATTCGTTTCTTCAAATTAATCAACAAAAACAATCAAGAAAAAATCATCAAATTGTCACTTAGAGCACGCTGTTATTTAATCACAATGAGCTAGCTTCACTGTACATTGAAGGCAATATTAATAACAATATCTTAGCAAAAGTGCCCCAGGGAGAGCAAGGAGATAGTGATGTGATAAAGTGAGGGAGGATTTGGGATGTGCAACGTGAATAAAAATACAGACACAATATATATTGGTAAATTACAATACAAAAATCATTGGCTTCAGAGCCCTGAGCCAAACAATCAGATAATTAATATCCAAAAAAGGCAGTCCAAAAGAGCAAGTTACTTACCTTCGGTAACGCTTTTTCTGGTAGATACAATATCTGCCTGTGGATTCCTCACCTTGTGAATATCCCCTTGCGTCAGCAACATTCGGAAATTCTTTTTGTAGCCTCGCGCCGACGTGGACATGGACGTCATAGAGACATGAAATCGCTCGCGACTCCACTGACGTCACCGACGCCTACAATAGGCCCACGCCGGTGTGATGACATCAGTTCCCCGCTTTTTTCCGTGCCTTCGAGGCACACAGACGGACCAATGACAGTAGACATATACACAGTATACGCAGTACAAATATCATAAAAATATCAAGGTAACACACACAGTGTGAAGCAAATGCAATAAAACATTTGAAATAAACAACTCCTTGACAATAAAATAAACACATTACAGAAACTCTGGTATAGAAGAGTGGACAACGGGGAGGCGGGTGGGTCAGTGAGGAATCCACAGGCAGATATTGTATCTACCAGAAAAAGCGTTACCGAAGGTAAGTAACTTGTTCTTCTGATAGATACATCTGCCGTGTGGATTCCTCACCTTGTGAATAGAGTCCCACAGCAGTCCCCACTCCCGGAGGAGGGTGTCCACTCTTCTAAACCAGGAAATCCTGAAGAACAGAGCGTGCAAAGTGACCGTCCCTCCTCACTTCGGAATCCAAGCAGTAATGCTTCGCGAAAGTGTGGAGGGAAGACCAAGTTGCCGCTCTACAAATATCCTCTACAGGAACACCTCTAGCCAATGCTGAGGTTGAAGACTTAGCTCTTGTAGAATGAGCCCTTATACCCTCTGGTGGTTCCTTACCGGCTAAAGAGTAGCAGATCTTTATACAGAGGACGATCCATCTCGAAAAGGTTCTTTTATGGACCGCTCTTCCTTTCTTGAGACCAGCAAACCCACTGACGAGCTGGTCATCCAAAAGAAAGCCTTTAGATATGTCCAAGTAAAAGGACACCGCCCTTTTGGGGTCCAGACGATGCAACCTATCCTCATCCTTAGAAGGGTGTGGGGGAGGATAAAAGGTAGGGAGGGTAATGGATTGACCAAGGTGGAAAGGAGTCACCACCTTAGGCAGAAAAGCAGCCCTGGTCCTAAGAACCATTCGATCAGCATGAATGGTCAAGAATGGGGGCTTGGAACTAAGAGCTTGAAGCTCACTTACCCTCCTTGCCGAGGTTATTGCAACGAGGAAGACTGTTTTAAGAGTCAGAAGCCTCATAGGACATTTGTGAAGAGGCTCAAAGGGAGCACCCATCAAAAAGGTCAATACAAGATTTAAGTCCCACTGAGGCACAATAAAAGGAGTAGGAGGGAACCTATTTGTGAGGCCCTTCAAAAACCTTAAAACTACAGGAGATTTAAAAAGAGATGGCTGGTCAGGCAAACAAAGAAATGCCGACAGCGCTGAAAGATAGCCCTTCACTGTGGCAACAGCAAGCCCCTGTTGCGCCAGAGAAAGGGCAAACTGGAGAACATCAGACAAATGGGCTCTCAAAGGGTCAATAGATTTTTACCCACACCACGTGACAAATTTTGACCATCTATAAGAATAGATAGACTTAGTGGAGTCACGCCTGGCTGACAAGATGACATCCACAACGTCAGGCGGGAGGGAAAAGGAATTTAGGTTGCCCCGTTCAATCTCCAGGCATGAAGGTGTAATGTCTGGAGGTGGGGGTGTAGAACCTGCCCCTCCATCTGAGAGAGGAGGTCTGCCCTGAGAGGGAGACGGAGCGGCGGGTGAGAGGAGAGGTGGAGAAGATCTGTATACCACACCCTTCTTGGCCAGTCCGGGGCGACCAATTTGACTTGGGCCCGGTCTTGGCGAATCTTCCTCAGAACCCGAGGAATCAAAGGTATGGGAGGAAACGCGTAAAGGAGTTGATTTCCCCAACTCAACTGGAACGCGTCCCCCAAGGCTCCTTGCATCAGATACTGGAGACTGCAGAAAGACAGGCAGTGAGCATTCTCGCAAGTGGCGAACAGGTCCACCCGAGGAGTCCCCCACATCTGAAAGATGTCGTGAACCACCTCTGGGTGAAGCCTCCACTCGTGGTCGGCAGAGAACTGCCGACTGAGACTGTCTGCACGAACGTTCAGAACTCCGGCCAGATGACCCGCCATCAGACAAATCTGATGGTCCTGAACCCAGGACCAGAGACGCAGAGCCTCTCTGCAGAGACACTGCGACCCCACTCCTCCCTGTTTGTTGATATACCACATCGCGGTCGTGTTGTCCGTCAGGACCTGGACCGAACGACCGCGAAGGGAGGGGAGGGAGGCCTTGAGCGCCAAACGTATCGCCCGCAATTCTAGAAGGTTGATGCGAAGCAACCTTTCCTCTGGAGATCAAAGACCCTTGACCTCCAGATCCCCCAGATGAGCACCCCACCCTAGAGAGGATACATCGGTTATCACTGTGGTCACCGGAGGAGGCAACTGAAAAGGCTTCCCCTGAGACAGGTTGCCTTCCACGCCCCACCAAGACAGATTCGCCGCAGCTTCTCTGGAGATCCTCACTGACTCCCTGAGATCTCCGTTGTGCTGATACCACTGCCTGCGAAGGCACCACTGGAGCGCCCTCATGTGCCAGCGTGCATGGTTGACCAACAGAATGCATGAAGCCATCAGACCGAGCAAGCGAAGGACTTTCAGGACTGGAACGACCGCTCCATTGTAAAATAAAGGAATCATTTCCTGTATGTCGTGAATCCTTTGAGGAGGCGGGAATGCAAAACATACAGTTGTGTCCAGTACAGCACCTATGAACAGGTTGCGCTGGGAGGGCACCAGGTGAGATTTGGGCACATTTATCAAAAAACCCAACCTGTACAACAACTGGGTTGTCTCTCGCAGATGATGGAGCACTCTCTCTGACGACTCTGCTTTGATCAGCCAGTCGTCCAAATAAGGGAATACAGGAATCCCTGACCTTCTGAGATGCGCCGCCACCACTGCCATCACCTTGGTGAAGACTCGAGGCGCAGTAGTAAGCCCAAACTGAAGGACCGCAAACTGATAGTGCTGCGATCCCACCGTAAAACGGAGATACTTCCTGTGCGACTTCAGGATGGGGATGTGAAAGTACGCATCCTGCAAGTCGAGTGACACCATCCAGTCTTCTTCCAGGAGTGCCTGAAGAACCTGAGCAAGGGTGAGCATCTTGAATTTCTCTCGTTTCAGATAAAAATTCAAGATCCTGAGATCCAGGATTGGACGAAGCCTGCCATCCTTTTTGGGAATCAGGAAATACCGGGAGTAGCATCCCTGACCCCTTTCCTGCTCTGGGACCACCTCTATCGCACCCTTTCTTAACAGAGTTTGAACTTCCTCCTGTAGGAGTAACAGATGTTCCTCTGAGCAATATCCCTGGCAAGGAGGGTAATTGGTAGGGAATTCCCGAAAGGGAAGGGCATACCCATTTTCTACGAGATTGAGAACCCAAAGATCTGATGTAACCGATTCCCATTCTCGTAGAAAGTAGGTAAGCCGACCCCCCACCGGACCCACATGATCCTGAATGGCGGATCTAGGGCTGCTTTTCTGTGGCTGGGGGGTTGGAAGAGGTGGAGGAGGAAGAGGCTTGACGCCCTCGAGGACGTGCCCTTTGCTTTCCCCTGTATGACCTATACAAGGTATTTTGCTGCTGTTGTTGCTGCTGTTGACCTGGTCTATAGGTACGAAAAGAAGAGCGTCCAAAACCTCTGAACTTCCTGGTCGTTGAACCTCTCACTTGAAGACCAAGAGATCTAGCAGTTGCCCTGCTATCCTTAAATCTCTCCAAGGCTAGTCCTGCCTTCTTGCCAAAGAATCCTTCACCATCAAAAGGCAGATCTAATAATGCAGGCTGCACATCAGCAGAAAAATCCGAGGATTTTAGCCAAGCTGAATGTCTTGTGGCAACGGCAGTGCCCATGATCCTTGCAACAGAATCTGCAGTATCAAGGCCGCTCTGGATAACCTGACGAGCTGCCGCTTGAGTGTCAGATAAAACTTCCTCAAAGTCACCTCTGCAGTCTTCTGGAACCTTTGGAATCAATAAACGCATTGAGTCCATAAGTGTGTGCACATATCTTCCCATAAGACAAGTGGCATTCGTTGATTTTAAAGCCATACTTGCGGAGGAGAAAGATTTCTTGGCCACTTGATCCTGTTTTTTAGCTTCCTTGTCACCAGGCACTTGGGGAAAAGCACCAACTGACTTTTTTGAGCACGCAGCTTGAATCACCAGACTTTCAGGAGTAGGGTGAGATGACAAAAAGGCAAGGTCCTCAGAAGCCACTCTATATCTCCTAGCCACACCTTTTGAGACAGCAGGAGCAGAAAAAGGGTTTTTCCACACCTCCATAATGGGTTCAGTCAACGCCTCATTAAATGGGAGTAATGGTTCCACAGCTGAGCTCGGTGAATGGAGAACCTCAGTAAGCAGATTTGATTTAAATTCAACAGAAGGCAATGTCAAACCTAAAAGTCCTGCTGCCTTTTTCATTACCACATGATATGGTTGAACATCCTTAGAGGGTGCATCAGGACCTGATGGTAATACCCACTCCGGGGAAAATTCAAGACCACTAGCATCAGCTAGCTCCTCAAAATAATTTTCCTCCAGTTCACCTTCCTCTAAGTCTGAATGAGACTCATAATACCTCCGTTCTTCCAGGAGACGTTGAGCTTCTCTCCTAGATCTCTGCTTAACACGGATTGCAGCCTGATCCACTGTCGACTCCGATGGCGCCGGAGCCGACGTCGGTACCGAATCCGAAGGCTTGGAAGGATGGTCCAGAGATTTGCTTGGAGCGGGCGACGCCGGTGCCGGAGTCGTCGACTTCGGTCGAGCCGGCATCGACCTCGGTGGAGCTGGGTACTGCCACAACGGAGTCGGGGCCGGCATATACGGCATGAAAGGTGCCGGGGCATAAGAGTGAGGCACACCCAAATTGAATGCCATTGGACCCATGGGACCCGAAGGTGCACCAGAGGGGAACCATGACCTCGAGAAAACACCATACATGGCGTTGAGAAATGCCGAAGGATCCTGACCTGGTGCTGGAAAAGGTGGATGATCACCCTCAGGTCGATCTCCAGGCAGATTCAAATCTGTTTCAACAACAGGAGTCGATTCCTCTTCTTCATTAGGAACTTCACTGACCTCTTCTTGAGCCGGAGATGGCGCTGGAGTCGGATCGGAAACCGGAGTCGGAGAATGAACTTGCGACTCCGAAGGCGAGGCCTCGCCTTCTCGATCTGAAACCTCCTGTGGCGGGATCACTTTTGATTTAACTTTCTTGGGTAATCTCGATCTCGAGTCCGACTTCTCACCCGAATGACGTCAAGATTCATGTCTCCTTTTCTTATGCTTCTTACGTGACCTCGAAGCATGATCCGATGAATACTTCAAAGCAGACGCCTCCCGAGATCTTGATCTCGACCTCGATTTCTTCGAGCGGGATTTTGAAGACTTCTTTACCTTATCAGCTTTCAGTTTTGCCACAAGAAGCTTAGTCTCCCTTTCTCGCAGGGCCTTTGGATTCATTTTTTGACACGACGAACACCCATCCACGTCGTGGTCGGAGCTCAAACACCAAATACAGTCCTGGTGTGGGTCCGTCATCATCTTTCCGCATTCCCTGCAGGGTTTAAATCCCGTCTTCTTTGTCGACATAATAAGGAGACAAAGAGGCAAGAGAACAGAGAAACGAAGAAAAACAGTAACAGAGTTACTAAAAGCTACAGAGTATCCCGAAACGGTTAGCGTCGACGACGCGGAAAAAAGGGAACTGATGTCATCACGCCGGCGTGGGCCTATTGTAGGCGTCGGTGACATCAGCGGAGTCACGAGCGATGTCGTGTCTCTATGACGTCCATGTCCACGTCGGCGCGAGGCTACAAAAAGAATTTCTGAATGTTGCTGACGCAAGGGGATATTCACAAGGTGAGGAATCCACACGGCAGATGTATCTATCAGAATCATGTATATGACGCTGTTACTTAATAACCAGAATAGGGGTGGCGTCAACTGATCTAAAAGAAAGTAGCCGTCAATGTTTCGACCCCAAAACTACAACTGTAGGCGTTCTTTAGCGCCTCACGCCGGGGTCTTCATCAGGACACAAGGGAAAGGGGCCCAGGGGGGCACAGGTTGTTCATGGTGAGTGGTAAAGCAATTTACCACTGGGCGATGTAACAAAAGACTTCACAGGGTGAATCAAAGAGGCCCACTTGTATGATTGCGTGGACGCTGCAAGAGTCGTCAAATATCTTATGTAGACTGACGTCAGGCCAACGTACAAATGTCAGCTTGTCTTAGAATTACCACGAGCCCAAGTCATAGGTAGGATTCCTTAAGTGGAGCAAGTCTGGGCGTCGGCAGCCGTCCGTAAATCCGGCACACAAGGCTCCTCACAACGGAAGTAAAAGTTTACCGCACGTCCACCCCCTCAATCAGCACATCCGGGCCGTATCGTCCTACCTATGACTTGGGCTCGTGGTAATTCTAAGACAAGCTGACATTTGTACGTTGGCCCGACGTCAGTCTACATAAGATATTTGACGACTCTTGCAAATTATGATCAACAATATTCCTAATTGTGAACACGAATGAAAATTAGAAATTGTAGTGAGGACAAACTTTACTGAACAAAATTAGAAGAGAACTGATGGCACACCTGGTACAAAGAGGGTTATGAAGAAATCACCGCCATCACCGCCAGTCATGCAATTAGTAACATGAGTTACTCATTTATTTTCTAAACCTTCTTTTAGATCACCAATCATTACAGCTTTCATGTGCTGGACAATTTGGAATTCCCATATTTTCTCCTTATCGACCACCTGGTTTTCTCTACCTCCTTTTATTTAACATATATACCATAATATTTCAATCTCTCTTCTACATCAAACATTGAAAACTTTATTTTATCAGGATCTTGGTTTTTTGGTAGCCCTTTGGCCCTTTATTCCCCTGTCACTTAGCATGAGGATTAAATTCTCAGTTTAGGGGCTCATAACCATGTGGGGAGGAAAGCCTCCGCCAAACACTGTCTCGGATTCGGGACCGATCGACTTGCGGTTGGCGGTTCCGTCCACCGAATTACGATGCGACCGAACACTGTTCGGTCGGATTCCCATTGTTTCCTGTGGGAGCTTGTGTTATGCCCGAGAACCGTCCGTAACAGGCTGCGATGGGTAAATGGTATGTGTGTGTGGAAAACTCTGCACCCTATCGCAGGTACCCCATGGTGCCTGCCACGCAGTGCAGGGTTTTACAGGCAGGTTCTTTATGTACCCCTTCAGCTACCAACCATAGGCTGCAGGGGTCATGGGGCCCTGCAAGGGTCCCCCAAAGTCACTTTCCGACAGCCTCTCTTCTTGGACAGGCAGACACGGAAAGACTGTTGGAAACCAACATCGTAATCCAGACGGCGGAAACGTCGTCCACAGGGGGTATCGGTGCGGTTACAGCCGACATGAATAATCCGAGAGTCGGTCAACACCAAATCAGAATAACAGGCAGGTGAATGTTCAGACCGCAAACATCGTAACTGGGCGGTCAGACTGTAAACCGACCAAGTCAGTCGGAAGAGCTCTGACACGGTCAGGGAGATTCTGACTGTCGGGCGGAGGCTTTCCGCCCGACATCGCTTTGAGCCCCTTAATATTCACTTCACCTCACATTAGCCCCAGCACCGAAACCAATTTATTTAATAGATACTGATATACTTTACAATTCCTACTGCTGGAACTGCATAGTAGAGCTGATTGTTTTTTTCCGCAAAAAGTTGTCCATGCATGATTACGGTCCAACATGCATGTACATCAAAACATCAGCACTGCTCTGCCACCTCATTATGTAGAGCCTTATGGATCAACCACTTGTGTGCAGGGCCTCATGTTTGTGAAATGCTTTGACACTGATGCAATTTCTGTACTGGCTAGACCAATGATATGATAATATATTAATTGTGACTTTTTTAAATTTCTGTATTTCTGTTTGTCCTTTTTGTGATGTTTGGAAAACTTTCTTTTCTATTTTTCTCTTTGTTATTTAACTCATAATACTGATATAGCTAATACGCGGAAATGATGCAGTTTCCATTTTTGTTTCTATTTCTTTAAAAACTAGTAACACTTGTTAAATTATTATTGCATTCACTTAGGGTGCTATGGAATATATACACACATTTGAAAAAGGTAGGAGACTGCTCACCGCATGGGCGAAACACATGTCAGTTGGTCACAATTCTCAAATTTGTGTGCCAAGTCAATAATGTTTGAAAACCATCAAGAATTACAAAAAATAATACACCACTACAACATTAAATGATAGATCAATATACTGAGTATTTATTGTTCTCAGAATAATCCATTTTGGAACTTGGATTTATATATTACGCAAGACTAACCTATACTCTTGGTTATTATCTGTTACATTTTTGGTTCTTCAGAGGCATAACCGACCAATAAATTAGTAATCTGGGGCACTATATTTAGCCCTGCCTCTAGGGTATGAATTCCCTAGAGCGCTAAGTCCTACTCTCATTGAAAGATGTCGAACTATATTTTTTAGTTGATTGCCATATCAATGGTTTTAAATGTATAATCCTAATTTTACTATTTTTATAAAAAAAATTGTTACACCTGGGGGTTATGGTTTAATGCACTCAAAATGTATCAATTAATTATTAATCTTCATGTGCAGAAACAAGAAAACAAGGATATTTTACATTGGTGAACTCGGATGCAAACCTTCCCAGATACTATAGTGATGCAGCCTGCCATGTAAACCGGGACATGTTTTTCTGTAACCTGGCAAACCAGCCTAGAGGCCAAGTGCATCCACTGTGGAAATCTATGTGCAACCATATGACACCATATTTCAATTCCGGTGGCTTCCCTCAACTCGTCATCCTTTCAGGAGAAAATAAAAATGTTGGTAATATAGCGCCTGTACCTACGTTTAGAGACAATTCAGTCTTTTCTTGAATGACGTCTCCAATCTAACAGATTGGTAAAGACAGAAAGACATAACATGAAACCAGTAATTAGATAATACCAAAACAGCTAAACCCTGCATGACATTCAAATCATAATGTGGAGTAAGGCTTTCCAGAGATTGATGGTAGGAGGAGAAGCCAGTGGATGTTCTGCTTCAATCACACAAGTAAGGGCTTCCCTTTAGAATGTAAGAATTAGTAACAATTTCACGATCCTCAAGTCGGAGGCAGTTATGTATCTTTTTCAGGACTGGAAACATACAGAATAGTGGCCTTCACAACCCCACTTTAGGTGCAACAGATCTTTCAGGTGACCAATATGTGGCTCTTGTTTGGAACCTCTCATACATAAGATCATAAAAACAATATCATAGGGCTTCTGGGATTTTCCAGAAAGCCCTTATGACTATGGGACCTCCCAAACTACGGGTGTACCTTGATCGTCTGACACTACAAGTCAAAAACAAATCTACAGGAAAAATCTCTCAGTTCTACATTTCCGAACTCCTACATCACAAAAAAACAGAACAGAAGGATCAGAAATAAACTCCTGCTTCACAGAAAAGCAGTGAATTGAAATAGTCAGTCTACAGTTGCCTGTACACGAGAGGACATTGATTCAGCACCTCTTGATGGGAGTTAAAGTAAAAAAGTAAAAAAAGTAAAGTTGGGGGAAGAAGATGAGGGAATACTTTGTATTTGTACAGGACATTCTCTGCAATCACAATAGCTAATCGGATACATGTCAATCGCAGCAAATCGGACTCCTCCTGGCTGACAGTATGATGCGGAGAACTGACCGAATAGGAGGCTTAAGTGTTGTGAAAACTGAGCCTTCAAATTACAGAAATCCACCCTGCACCAGAATAAAGGAGGTTAAACCCTGATTATGAGCAATATTTTTTCCAACACCTTCAATATCGTGAAAGCACAAAAAGTAAGAAGAATGATAACTGTTCTGTTTCTTATTTTTCACTTGGTAAAACATTTGACCTGGCAGGTACTCACTGATAACATAGTGCTACATTATGTCTTTTGTGTTTAACAATATGCAATAACAGTATTTTTAATAAGAAAAACACAAAAATCATAGCAAAGAAAATCATAAAATGTTTTCCAGTTGCAACATTTTTTAATATACTGCTGCATATTTACTTACTGGTTCAATTATGGAATGACGCGGTAGGTTGGGGGCTCCAGCAGTTGTTTTCACTATTAGGTTTCTTTTCAGAAGTCCTGGAAGTATTGTTTCTGTGTGTTCTTTCCACTCATCATATTTTTTATCTTCGTATTGCTTCATTTTCTTGGCTACTTCCAAATATTTAGCTTTAACCTGTGACAGAAATGCCAAAATAGTCATCTTTTGAAAGTGGTGGTTAGTGAAAGATAAGGAGTAGTCACGGTTGGCTAGTGTCCACTTTACAAAAGTCTAAACACAAGATTCTTCCGTAAGGAGTTTTTTTTTAACAATACATAAAAACATACATTTTATTTTTTTTCTTTGATGTGACATACTGTAGTTTATACAGTGAATATCCACTTTGTAGATCTTAGTTAAAAAGCACACATTAGGGGTCATATACAAGATACACATCTCCTTATCCAACAGAAACCACAAATCCAATTCTAGTACAGAAAAGTGGTGACTATAGTCAGCCAGAAAATCCAGTGAACTGCTCCAAAACTGTCTTTTTTATCCATACTTATTTTTCTTGGTGGCATATCTCATTTGGAATGTTAAAGAAGAATTGTAGTGGGTATGTTGTCGATGTTTCAGTCTCTATTGTCATGAAGTACACAAGGCCATCTTCAGGACATAGTTTTCATAATACAAGAATGACCAACCCTGTCTTACACAATCAGGTATCTTTGTTATGAGCAGAAAATAAAACAATGCTGAGAACAAGGTCCCTCGCAAACAGGCAAATGTGTCCAAAGCTGTCCTATCCTCACCAGGCTGTTCTGGTGAGTGCTGCTGTGAGCGAAAACATGTTTGGTGCCAAAGTACCTGGTGGCAGCAACACACTTTATAGCAGAGACAGAAAGGCTGTGAGTCTTGATCCCATGACAATTGGAGGACAAGCTGTTGAAAAGCACATGCAGAGTCATGCAATTTGTGGAGGGTATTCCATCGCCAATAGACATCTCTTGGAAACCTTATCTTCAAGTATTAAGAAAGGGTCTACATATCTGATGATTCCTGCAGGCAGCCATCTTGGATGGGTTCCCTCACGAAAAGGTGGTCCCACCCAAGATCAATTTTGCTCAGTATCTTGGAAAAAGTGGTGGGATGAAGAGTAGTAGTTCAGAGCAAGTATTTCCAGTGCAGCTCTTGAGATCCAACGACAAAGCTTGGGTGCACCTGTGCCAATATTCTGACTTTGTTTTCCTAGACAGATTCAAAAGAATAGCGGTTCTTTCATACACAGTGATTTGGAAGCTTTTTTAGATTAACATTTATTTAAAGATAACATTCTGACCTTGCTTTCCTTGAGGGGGGATTAAAAAGGATCGACACAGATTTGGACCGCAATGTGAGATTAATGTTTATTTCAAAAATACAACTGACAAAAGGTTGTCAAAGTCAAGTTTGCTTCTAACATGAAAGACTAATGTTATATTTTTTTTAATTTTTAAATCATCCTTTCGTCCAAAAAGGACGAAAGGATGATTGGGACAATTGGGAACAACCTCTATGGGTATGTGATTATGTGATAATGGTTTACTTATAAATGGATGCAATTATTCTCTTAAAGAAATGGAATATGATAACTATTCATTGTGTCGTGCATGAATAGATATCCGGGAGAGCTCCTCATCCTTACTAACTTGTAAGAGGTGAGCTATTCATTTACAGGTAATCACTGTAATTGTCCACTAGTTCGTACCAAAGTGAGCATCATGCTGACCCCAAAGATCAACAAGTCCTGAACAAATTTAACAAACATGTACTAATCAATATCATAGGAAAAAGAAGCTACTCCTCTTGAGACATTTTCCCCTTGACTCAAACATCCGATGCAACAAGGAGCGGATAAGTGGATTTTCTGGCTGATTACCATCACCGCTTCTTGTATCACAAGTGGATTTACTGTTTCTATTGGGTCAGCGGATATGTGTATTGTATATGACCCCTATTGAATGCAGCACACGTAAAAAGAGGAAAGAACAAGGAGAAATAAAGATATTTCTCCTCATTACGCCTCACATGGGGAGGCATAGAATTTTAACACATTCCCAGGTCTACCACTAATGGCAAATCTGTAAATGCGCCAAAATCTATGGGTGACCATATGGTGACACCCATTCTTCACCTATGGATCGCCTCCCTGCCGCAGAGTAACGCAAGGCAGTGATTTGCACTGTCTTGTGTTCCAATATATATTTATGTATCAATCCACGCAGGGCCTTGTGTGGGTTTGATAAATCTCAGTTAAGTTTGCGTCATCATTGCGCCCCTGTTAGATTTGGGGGTCTCTAGTTGGCAGAGGCAGGTACCTCTGACCAAATAGGGACCCTTGCGTCTAGTCAGGGTAAGGGGCTACACTCCTAAAATAACCCCTGCTCACCCCCTTAGTAGCTTGGCACGAGCAGGCAGGCTTGGCTCAGAGGAAGTGTAAAACATTTGTGAACACATAAGTAATACAGTGACAACACTACAGATGGACACCACTCAGGTTGTAATATAAAAATAAGTATTTTTATATAGACTTAACACAAGACCAAACAACAAAAATCCATAATACTGTACTCAAAAATAGACTCTAAAATGGTAGAAAATAGCTCAGTTCTTTCAAGTTGTAAATGCAACACTTTACTTTCAATGTACCTTGATTGCGTAACGCAAAGAAAACAAAAGGGTCGCGGGGAAGGTGATGCTTCGGTTCATTACACTCAGGGGAGTGGGTGCGTCGGTTCCTTACTGCTGCGCAGGGGAGTTGATGCTCGCGTCCCTACTGTGTGGGGAGGTGATGCGTCAGTTTCTTACAGCTCTCCGGTACGATGCGACAAGATGGCACCTCGATGCGATACTGTTCTCCGGTGCAATGCGACAAAATGGCATCTTGGTTCCGGTGCAACAACGTTGGTGCAATGTGCGCACACTCGACGGCCCTGCGGCAACTCAATGATCTTTGGAGCCGCAACAGGGCCTGCAACACGCTTCTCCAGTGATGCGAAGGCGACTTCTGCGGCGATGGCACGCTTCTTTGGTGATGCGTCGCGCTTCGGTGAAGAGATGATGACAGCGGCAGCGGCGGCTCACTTCTTCGGCGATGCGACTCCAGCTGCTGCGGCGGCGACACGCTTCTCATCGTTGTGTCGCGCTTTCAGCTCCCAGAGACACGTAGTCTCTCAGAAGGCCCAGCACAACAGCAGGCACTTCAAATCCTAGCAAGGTAATTCAAGGGGAGCTGGTTGGTGAAGTCTTGTATCCCTGAGACTTCAGGCAGAAGGCAAGCTCAAATTCAAGCCCTCGGAGATTCTTCTCCAAGTTGATGAAAAGCACACTCAGTCCTCTTCTCCTTTCTTTGGCAATGAAGCAACCACTGCAGGCCAACCCCCAAACACACAGCACATGGGTAGTCTCCACCTTCAGCTTCCTGGTTCTTCTCCTCAGCAAAGGTTCGTCTTGATTCCCAGAAGTGACCAAATCCTCAGTCTCTGATGGCAGAGAGTGTCTGTGCCTAGTCCAAACCAGTTCTGTTCAGTCCTGGAGCACTTTGTTTACAGGACTCCTTCTAAGCATGGGCGAATTTTGCAGATCTGTGATCCGCAAATTCGCCGAAATCGGCCCCAAAAATCCGCGAATTCGCAGAATCTGTGAGTTTGCGTATTTTTAAATGTATAGTGCTGCTTCAGTGCTTTTCCGACACTACAGCAGCGTAAAGTGCCGTTATTGTCTCCAGTGACCATGTGTGTGTTATTATGCCATCGCGCCGAAGGGCGCCGGGGTCCCTGGAGTGAGCTGTCCATCATAGTGGGTAAATGGCGGGAAGACGGTGCACACTGCTAGTGTGTGGGCGGGGCCAAACGGACAGGCTTCTTCTATGCTGCCTCTTGTGTGTTAAAAAGGTCAGAGACCAATCAGAGCAGCAGATGAGGAGAAATAAGCTCCTGGACACAGGAACTGCACACGGATTGCGCTCGTGAAAGGGAAGGATGCACTTTGCATCCTTCACTTTCACGAGCGCAATCCCTGTGCAGTTCCGGTGTCCAGGAGCTTCTTTTTCCTCAACTGCTGCTCTGATCGGTCTTTGACCTTTTTAACACACAAGAGGCATGTGAACTCGCATACTTGTATGCGAGTTCACATGCCTCTTGTGTGTAAGGTCAGAGACTGATCAGAGCAGCAGATGAGGAGAAAGAAGCTCCTGGACACCGGAACTGCACAGGGATTGCGCTTGTGAAAGTCAAGGATGCACAGGCCTCTATTCAGCATCACAGCTAATTTTTGACGGTAGATTTGGGGAGAAAGCACACCTGCCCAGCCTCGACAAAGCTCACAATTGTTTTTGGGCTGATGAATGCGAAACTGAATTTGACCTTCAACTCGGGGACGTGCTTTTGCAACTTGTAACTATTCTCTGACCCTGGCTGACCTGTTTAGGGTCAGTACAGGGTCAGAGAATAGTTGCAACTTCTAGCAGCTTGCCGGCGCCATCTCTCTGACCCTGCCTGACCTGTTTAGGGTCAGGTCAGGGTCAGAGAAAAACTTGCTGCAGGAGCATCGTGCCAGAATGAACCCTGCCCTTCATATTTATCCAAGAAGAGACCATAGTTTTGATACCTCTACTCAACTGGAGTACTTTCTACTGGCTAATCAGTAGGTGCAACCTCGTTGGGTAAATGTATAGTGCCAGAAGAGCTGTCTTCCCCCCCCCAAAAATTCCGCCGCTCGCGAATTTGCGAATTTTCGGCAATTTCGCGAGATTTGCAAATCGCGAAATTGCCGAAAATCAGCAAATTTCGTGAGCTTAGCGGAATTTTGGCCCATACTTAACTCCTTCTCTTCCTTTGACAGTGTAGGCCAGGGACATCAGACGCACTACAGGAGGTGGAGCCAGCATTGTGGAAGGCAGGCACAGCCCTATTCAGGTCCCAGGTGCTCCCCTCCCCTCACTCTACATGCAGATGGGTCTATTCAGCCCTGTGCTGATTCACCCTGTCTCCTGGAATTCCCCAGCCCATTTCACTCAAACTCCAGACAAGGAATACACAACCTAGCAGAGGCAGGCTTGGACAGTTAGGCAAGAAAATACCTACTTTTTAAAAGTGTATTTTCAAACACAGAATGTTAAAACCAACTTCACTAAAAGATGTCTTTTATCATTCTGAGTTCAGGCATACTAAACGCGAATTTCTACCTAGTTCCCTGAGTCAGTTAGGATTATAAGGTGTTATAATCAAATTGCCCATTCTGGCCTATGGGGAACAGATAGCCTTGCAATAGTGAAAAACGAAAATGGCTGTAATTCACTATCAGGACATGCCAGACACATCAGGGCATGTCCTTTTACCTTTAATGCACCCTGCCCTTGGACCTACCTTAGGGGTGACAAATATGTATAATATGTAGTGGGTGCACTTGCCCAGTCAACATGGCAGTACCACATTCTCTGCAAGGTTTAAACCCTGACTTCCTCAGAGCAGACATGACAAAGAAAGGAAGAGATACAATCAAAAATACAAAGTATCCAAACGAAGTATGGAGAGTCCCAGAAAAAAACGTTAGCGTCGACAGCGCAGAAAAAACGGAACTGACGCCATTGCGCTGACGCGGTCTTCTTATGGCTCCGGTGACATTATGTGGAGCGGCGTGCGGAGCCATGACGCTATGACAACCTCGTTGGCGGTGACAGCTAGGAAAGATTTCCACGGAATGCTGGCGCAGGGGATATTATTAAGGTGAGGAATCCAAAGGCAGATGTATCCATCAGAAAAGTGGGTGCACTTGTCCAGTCAACATGGCAGTACCAGACTGCACACAGGCTCTGCAATGGCAGGCCTGAGACACACTTTACAAGCTGCTCCGGTGTGTGCCACAATCAGTGCTGCAAGCCCACCAGAAGCATTTGATTTACAAGCCTTGGGCACACGCAGTGCACTGTACTAGGGTCTGACAAGTAAACCAAACAGGCCAATCATGGAGTCACAAATCCATACATCAATTTACCATAGGGAGCACTTGCACTGTGGTACTGAATAGCAGTGGAACAGTGCCCAAAAGCACCTAAAACCAGGAAAAACATAAGAGGCAACAGCAAAAAATGGAAGGGAGACCCACGCCAATGGTACCAGGTCTAACAGCCCCCTTGCGTGGCGTAAGGACTATGCGAAACCTTGAAAACTATGGGCCCCAAAGCCTGCTTGGTTGGAGATTCGATTTCCTCCTGTTGCTAGCTAGACCCAACTTCAACAGCTCTTCCTATGTAAAACCGGTCATACATTGTGCCTTCTGCAGTGTGCTCACTTTTATAAACCAGTTGTCAATGTATTGATACATCATACCTCCTTTCTTCCTTATGCACACTTCTATACGAGCCAAGCAATTTGTGATATCTCGAGGTGCTGATCTGTTTCTTTTTGGGTTTCCTCAATTCTCTTTAATCACATATACTATGCCCCTTTCCAAATTTTTTCAAAATGATGAAGAACCTTGAGTAGAGGCCTTGGAACTCTTTCTCCGATGGTACTTTCTAGATAGCTTCCTTTCTCATTAACTGAACTATTTCTTTTGTCAGCTCCCTCAAATGTCTCTGTATCTATGGTACTGGTGGAACTGATGGTGGCTCCTTCAGAAATTCCAGAGTATGATAATTTTTCAAATATCTAAATCCCATCTGTCTGTTGTTATCTGCTGCCAACCTTTTAAATACTACTGCATTATTCCTTCAACTAGCAGCAGAATAAGAGAGGAAATACTGGCTGTTGAGTCTTGATATTCCTCCTTTCTCCTCAAATTTTGAGGACTGACTTCCTCTACTCACTCCTCCTTGTAATTTTCTATAACTTTCATCCCTCTGTTGGCTTTGTTGTCTGGCTTCCTGTCAAAAGGCACTGTACTGCCCATATGTCCCATACTGTTTGTAGGGGCAAAAATGTTGACTGCTGCCCTTGCCTATTACCTTCTGAATCCCCTGCATAGTTGTTTATTTCGCCGCATCACCACAATCTGAGCCATCTCTGTAATGGCCATTATTGCCTGAAGAGCCTCATTCACATTTTTCCCAAAAATATTACTGCCATCACATGGCAAGTCCATCACATGAGACTGGATGTCTGGTCTAAATTATGTACTTTTCAACCAGCCATACCCCCTCATGACTGTGACATTTCCTGTCTCTCTAAATGTGCATATTGAAGCATCTATTTCTGTATCTATTAATGAAAAGGGTGCTTGCTCTCCATCTTTTAAGATTGCCTCGCCTTTTCTCTATCTTCTAGCAATTTTTCTAGGAATGGCGCACATTCCTCCAAAGCTGCAGATCAAACCTTGCTACAATCGCTGATGAATTAGCAATCTTAATTACATCAGCTGTTAGCACATTGACTCTCTTCCCCATAGGGTCTGTATTTCTGCACTCCTTATCTGCAGGGAAGTTACTTGCACTCATGCCTGGAGTAACTTTACAACCATTTCCAGGGTTTAAAGTTCCAGAGTGGAGATTGAAAATACCCACAAAACTGCATGCTTATGGACACTTAGAAGATTCCAAGGCAAACAACTCCTTGGATTGCCTCATCTCCACCACTTGAGTACGATTTATCACAGGGGATTTTGCTGCAATCTTTATGGGCCATTGTGAATACCTGACAAGCATGAATGAGGTATTTTCTGCCATAAACTCAAGCCTACATATGAAAAAGCCTTTTAGATACAGTCCAATACTTGAAGGCACCTCGAACACTCATCTAACTAAAGGCTGTTAGGCATCCCCAAACATGCTGAAGTTCAAAACTAGATGGGCCCCTCGCACTCCAAGGACACTATGGGGTCCATTAGGATGGCGGGCGGATTGCCCCCGCCAGGCTGGCGGTAGCCACCGCCAGCCTGGCGGAGGCAATCCACCCGCCATCCTTCCCTGTATTCCCCCCCGCCATATTACGATGGCGGAGGGGACCGCAGCGGTGGGAAACACCGCCTGCCTGTTTTGGACATGGAAAGGCAGGCGGACTTCACTCTGGGGGCCCCCTGCGGGGCCCCAGAGTGAAGCACATTAGGGGGGTGCACACGGGGGGTACCTGTGGTACCCCCAGCATTTGCATAATGAAAGCGGCAGGCACCGCGCGGTGCCTGCCGCTTTCATTATGCAAATGCTGCAATGCATTTTCAGCATTGTGAACAATACAGGATGTGCCGCCACTGTGGCGGGCACATCCTAATGGCACACCCGGGACCCCGCCCTTAAGGCGGGCGGTCTAGTTTTCCGATAGGGTGGCAGGCAGGCAAAGCCCACCCGCCATCCTAATGTGCCCCTAAGTATCAAATATGTCACACAACATGTACACTGAATTTAACCACCCCTACTTCAAATGAAAAAGCATAAGACACCCAATGTAGAAATTATTGTGGAGACTTGAACTAAACATCTCATCATTCTCTCATAGTTAATTTGTTCATTCATGGTATTCCTGATTAGATTGCTATGAACAACTACATACCATTTTTCCTTGCTCACTTGACAGCATCACCTCCACTTCCAAGAATCGAATGATAATGTGTTTAATACGATGAAAAAGGGATCTTTCCCAATATATTGATCCTGCCACTGGTGGGTGATTTTTATACAGGGAAGGGTCATCCATATTTTTCATGAAGATGTTGTCAACTATATCAACCTGCAAAATAAAAATTACAAACTGTTAGCTCTCATTTTACTTGGTCATCTATTTAACATATCAACTGTTAGTCTTTATGAGATGTATGTAGTATGCAGATACATTGGTGAACATAGAAAGAAGCATCAGGCCCATCCATAATGCAGATCTTTTAATTTCTATATGTGGATTTTACAAATTTCCGAAACACTAACTTCAGATGGTTGTATGCCAATATATCAAGGTCAACAGTTTCTCCCTACCATATTATCATATCCAGTAGATCGTCTACCACTACATCACAATTTACTTATATGATTACTATTCCTCTGCACTTACACTTACCTTCAGAACTAAGTATAAGTGAAGTTAAGAATTCTAGTTATACACTTACCTAGCAATAAAGTGATTAGTCGGTGTAGATGATACAATATGATTGCCAATAATGCCCCGCCACAACTTCAAATATATCTTTGAATACATAAGATGGCAGACAGGGCTGCTACAATGATCATGAAAATGCACAATGTCTTGGAAAGTTACAAAGAGAGAAATCACTATGCATAACTTTACTTCAACAATCTAGGCTTTGCACTTCTTACTCTGCCTGCCAATTTCTATATTATGATCATCTGTGTTTCAATCATAGGACCACCATTTTAAAAATATTAGAACGTTCTGTTCCAGAAAGCATGTATGGAATTACATTGAACACATTCTACAGTGGAGTAAACAAGGATAGTCCAGTATCCCTGTTGGATAAAGATTGTCTACTGATCCAGTGCCAACAGTCAGGCAATCAATTATAAGGCCTAATGAATACTGTTTTTGGCATAGGCAAGTTCCTCATTATGTGCAGTTGGTTCAAAGGTTGACAATGTAATGTAGCAACCAGAAAGGAAGCAGGCAAACAACATGGATACAGTGTAAAGCCCTGGCAGTGTAGGGGATGACTTCTGACCCCTGTGTAACTGGGAGTTTGCACAGGAGTCAAAATAATTCGTAATGTAGCAATTATATTCTTCCCTGACCCATTTTCCCTAGGACATTTTACTGCAATAATTTCAGCTAGTCAGACCTGCAGAGATTTTTGCAGGGGGAAATGCAATGTAAACTCCAACACATATGACATTCAGTGAGGAAAATCAGATTGAACATGTTATCGGTCATTTTCCAAAGTAAAGGAAAGAAGGAACGGTTTCTTACCTGTAACTTCTGTTCTCTCATAGGAATATTTCCATGATAAGTCATCAGCACTTGAATAGTCCCGCCCATGTGCGGGGACCCCGGAGCACTTCTTTAGATATATCTTCTTAAGTTGATATTTTTTTGCCTTTCTTCAGGAATAAGCAATAATGCAGCCTAAATCCATAGGCTACACTGGCCGCTTCCTCATAAAGAATTGAAAAAAGGTAGCCAGTATACTAAATGTGTGTAATTTTTGTGATATTAAACACACAGAATAATCTCCTTCACAAAACCCTTTTTTTCATGATAGAGATGAAAGGAAAGGACAGAATAGCCCCATAGGCTGCCATTATATGTCTTTGAAAATAGAAGCTGTGTCTTTAAGATCCCAGAGACCACCAGTATCCCATCATGCACAGCTAGTGGCAGTTACTTCAGTTCTTTTTGAGAGCTATAAGAAGAGAATGTATGCTCTATGTTATGGATCCATTTGTCTATTCCACCGGGGAGGAGGGTGGGTTGCTTGTGACTTATCATGAAAATACCCCTACGTGAGAACAGGAGTTACAGGTAAGAACCAGTTTCTTTTCTCGCAGGGGATTTCCATGTATATTCATAAGCACTTAAATAGATTAGCGAGCCCATCCCTGTAAAACGCGGTGGAAGAGACAGAGAAAGAGATAAGTAGATTTAAGCAAACAGGTTCCACTTGAGCATCTGCCTTGGCCTCTGAATCCAGGCAGTAGTGTTTAGTGAAAGTATGAACTGATTTCCAAGTAGCAGCCTTGCAAATCTCTGCAACTGGAATATTAAGCAAGGCCGCAGTAGCTGCTTTCCCTCTAGTCGAGTGAGCCTTACGCTTACTAGCTATGGATTTATTAATTTTTTGTAAAAGAGATGGATGTTTAGAAACAATCCATCTAGAGATGGACTGCTTAGAAGTAGCTAGACCAGTACGGAGGGAGCCATAGTTTACAAATAACTGGTCAGATCGCCGTAGATCCTTAGTTTTATCTAAACAGAATTTTAAAACTCGTCTTACATCCAGGGAATGTAGAGATCTCTCTGCTGAAGTAGATGGTTGTTGGAAAAAGGTCAGTAAGAAGAAAGTGTGGTTCATATGAAATTATGAAACCATCTTAGGGAGAAACTTCGGATGAGTCCTCATAACCACTATAGATGGGCGAAAATTTGTGTATGGCTCTTTACAGCATAGTGCCTGGATTTCGCTAACCCTACAGGCAGAAGTAACCGCCACAAGGAAAGCCGTCTTCCAAGACAGACGGTGAAGAGAAGATTTATGTATAGGCTCAAAAGGTTCTTGCATAAAGTACCACATAAATCTTCCAGGGAGGAGAATGACTCTTAATGGGAGAAAAAACCTTCTTCAAACCCTCCAGGAAGTTTGTGTAGGGCATTTCCTGTAGGCAGTAAGGGCTGCCAAGTGAACCTTAATGGAAGAAAATTGAAGGCCAGATTGTGCCAGATTAAGCAAATATGAAAGGATGACATCTTCCTGGCAAGAGATAGGATCCTCATGCTTTGATGAGCACTAAATACAGAATCTCTACAATTTATAAGCATAAGCAGACAGTGTGGATGGCCGCTTAGCATCTTTGAGGATGTCCATGCAGCATTGGGGTAAGTTCAAGTGTCCATATTGTACTATCTCAGGAGCCATGCTGCCAAATTCAAAGAGGAGAGGTTGGGGTGCACCATCTGTCCTCTGAACTTCGTTGGTGCACCATCTGTCCTCTGAACTGTTAGTAGACCTGATCAGAAAGGAAGCCTGAGATGTGGACGGATAGACAAGTGAAGGAGGTCTGTCAACCACCATTGATGTGGCCACTCTGGGGCTATGAGAATCATTGTGGTCTGCGACTGTGCCAGCTTGATTAGGACTGTTGGGAATAGGGGAACTGGAGGAAAGGCGTAGTGAATCCTGCCTGGCCAGTTGATCTATAGGGCATTCCCCAACGTTCGCAGTTGGTAGTACCTTGACATGAAGTTTTGGCATTTGCTGTTTTCTGCGGAAGTCGGCCTCCGGAGTACCCCATATTCCAAAGATATCATAGACCACCTCATTGCTTAGGACCCACTCGTGGTTTTCCTGGAGGAGTCTGCCAAGAGAGTCGGCCTGAGCATTTTGAAAACCTGGGAGGTGAGTTGCTGTTATGGTCAAGTTTCTGGCCAGAAGCCATTTCTCTGGGTTTCCTGGTCTGGACAAAGGTCTGGACCTTGAGCCTCCCTGCTTGTTGAGGTAGTACATTTGTAGTTATAATTTCCATCTGTACAAGCAGGGAGTTGGAGTTGAGTGATGGACGAAAGGCTTTCAACGCCATGTGAACTGCTCGTAGCTATAGCAGATTGATGTGGTAAGTAGATTCCTTGTGTGACCATTTGCCCTGGAATTGAAGTTGACCTGTCTGGGCTCCCCATCCCAGGAGAGAGGCATCTGTAACTATGGTCTGAACAGGCATCTCCTTGTGAAACGGAATCCCTCGTAGAAGATTGGTGGGATAGCACCAACATTTGCTGGACTAGAGGGCGTGTTGAGACAATTGGATCCGGTCTTCCTAGTCTTCGCTGAACCCATTGATCTTCCAGGCATTCCTGCAGAGGTCTCATATGGAGATGTGCATTCAGAGTGAGGAATATGCAGGATGCCATTGAACCCAGGAGCGAGGATGCCTTTCTCACAGTCTGGCGAGACAGTGTCAAGAGAGCCTGAGCCTTCCAAAGGATCGATAAGCGGCTCTCCTCCGAAGGACACACATTTACCGTGCGAGTATTGATGAAAGCTCCCAGATACTGCAGGTACTGCACAGGGACCAAAGTGGATTTTGCCTGGTTGATATGAGACCCCACTACAGGAGAAGATCGGCAGTCCAATTGAAATGCAGCTGAGCTTCCTGAGCCGTGGATGCCTTGATTAGCCAATTGTCTGGATAGGGTTAGATGAACACTATGTGATACCTCAGATGCACCGCCATGCATTTGGTGAAAGTCCTGGGTGCTGACTTCAGGCCGAATGGGAGCAAACAGGTTTGGTAGTGGATGTTCCCTACTGTGAACCTCAAGAATTTGCGATGCTTCTCTAGGATGTGAATGTGGAAGTATGCATCTTGAAGGTCGATAGCGCATAACCAATCGCTTCAATGTAACTGAGGGTAGATTTGGTGTAATGCTAGCATTCGGAACCTCTCTCTCCGAATCCACTTGTTGGCCATCCTTAGGTCGAGAATGCGCCTGAACTCGTTCTTAACTTTCTTTTTGACAAGAAAGAATCTGGAGTATAGCCCCCTGCCTCGGTGTAAGGGAGGAACGGGTTCCACCGCCTGTTTCTGTAAAAGAATGTCTGCTTCCAGTTGTAATTGCTACAATTGGGACCTGGATTGTTTTGGAGGTATTGACGGTGGAGCGATTATCCAGTGCGAACAATATTCAGCACCCAATTGTCTTGCGTTTTATTTTGTCACTCTGTCAGGTAATGTCTGATGCTTCCCCCTACCAGAGCGAGTAACGGAAGAGGGGGAAGACAGGATTCACGGTTTTGCACCATCTGGCATCTTGCCTCCTTGAGCGAGCTGCTGGCCTGATCTTCCTCTTGTTTGTTTTTTCTGATACTGCTGGTAGGAATGTTAGTACCCTGATACCATCGGGGGTTTTGAACCCTCTGTGTAGAGTAGCACTGTTAAAAAGGACGGAAAGATTTGCGCTGCTCCTTAGGCCTCTCCAGACCTACCTCTTTTAACGTCTCCATTTCGGCTTTCATCCTGGCCATCTCCTCGTCTGCATGAGTGCCGAAAAGAGTCCTACCTGAAACCAGGAGATTCAGGATTGAGTGACGTAAGGCATAGCCATGAATGCCACCGTAATGCCACACCATGACAATACTCATGCGCAACAAGAAGGGACGTGTCTGCTGCGGGAATTGTAATTTGATTAGAGACCATGAACTTCTTTGTCAGTATTTCATTAAAATCCTCTCTCTTGTCTCTAGGGAGGTAGTCTGCAAACTGCTGGAGCGATTCCCACAGTGCCCTGTCAAATCTCCGTAACAAGGCTGTGGCTCTAGCAGCTTACATAACAGTTGCTGCTGTGTTGCAAACATTCCTCCCCACTAAATCCATTTTGCGGCTTTCTTTATCTGGTGGTACTGTCGAAGTTGGAGCTGTGGCATGTTGCATCTTCGCAGCCACCACAATAAAAGATACTGGAGTTGGGTCCATCCTAAGGAAAACATGGTTCTGCTCCAGAGGCCAGTATTTTTTCTGCAGCCTGGAAGGAGCTGACTTAACAGTAGAGGGTGTCAAGAAAAGTTCCATCACTGGTTCTAAAAGTCCTGGCACCAGAGGAATCAAAGGACGCGACACCTGTTTCTATTGCAGAGTCTCAAATAAGAAAGAAGTTGTAGATGCAGGAGTGGAGACAGGAATGTTCAGCTTGCAAGCACCCCTCACTAAAACCTCTTGAAATGTTGAAATGTCATCAACTGGTGAGATCCGTGGGGGGAAGCGAATCAGACAGTGTAGGTGAATATCTGCCAGTGGTTGGCGAGGACGTGTCTCTGGTATGTCTGGAATGAGACGTCCATCTATGATGGCGATGACGTGAATGAGTAGAGGATCTATATTTACACAAACGATGCCTCATCTGGGATCTAAACCTCAGTCTTTGTGGTGAAGATGGTGGAGTAGGCTGTGGAGGAGATGGAGGAATAGGCAGTGGGGGATGAGTCGGACGATTTGGAGATCCTGGGTCCACATTTGGAAGAGATGGTGAAGGCTGCTGATGAGATGCCAGAGAAGAAATAAGCCTAGATGGAGAATAGGTTGGGGAATAATCTGGATCTGACGTGTAAATACATCTTGTCTTCTTACGTGCCTCCTGGAGTTGGTGACAAAGTTCCTGAGGAGGTTCTTGGACTCCCTCTCGACTTCAATCTACTCATTGACGGAGACCTTCGATGTCGCCTAGAAGGAGGACCTCGCTTTGACGTCAAGCGTCGCCCTCTCGGCATCGACCGATAGTGGGAGTGTGTCAGTGAAGACTCTACACCGATCCACAAGGATAACTTGACGTAGATCGCCAGGGCCTTCTCGACATCGAGCAACTTTGCCGGTGAGACAAGATTCTCAACGGCAACCTACGAGGTGTCACCGTCGACGGTGGACTTCCTGAAGCCGATCGAGATGGTATCGTCATCGGCTTTAAAATCAATGTTGATGATCTTTTTCTCGACTTGGAACGTCGACGTCGTTTGGACCCAGAGCTCCGGATTGACGGCAAACAGGTCGGCACTGTGCCTCCTCTCAACGTCATTGTCCTCAACGTCGACCGGGACCAGCACCATTTTCTTCAGCACTTCTTCTGCTGGGGAGTCCCCCAGAGGCTAAAGACAGGGCCCTGGTAGAGGAATGACCCTCTCCTCACCCTGAAGTCTCACCTGAAGACATGGCCTGCTGTTTTCTTCTCTCTTCGGCTCCCTGAAGCTGGATTTTCTCTCTGTCACACAGAGTACCATTAGAAAAGGTTTTACATATGGAACAAGCATCAGGAAAATGATAAACAGGAAGACAAATTATGCACACTCTGTAAGGATCAGTCTTGGCCTTCTTCCTATCACAGTCTGGGCACTTATCAAAAAGAGATGGCATTTTTGAGTGAAAAACTGCTAGATTTCTGTCAGAAAATGATAGAAACATGAAGAGGAAGAGCAAGTGAAGTAGATATTTGCTAAATTCAAGAGTGAATTTTAAAGAGAAACACCAAATAGGTAGAGCTCAATGCTCCAGGGGCCTGAAAGCAGGAGCCGGAAAAAAGAACTGAAGTAGCTGCCATTGGCTGTGCATGATGGGATACTGGTGGTCTCTGGGATCTTAAAGGCACAGCTTCTATTTTCAAAGACATATAATGGCAGCCTATGGGGCTATTCTATCCTTTCCTTTCATCTCTATCATGAAAAAAGGGGTTTTGTGAAGGAGATTATTCTATGTGTTTAATACTACAAAAACAATGCAAATTTAGTATACTGGCTACCTTTATTCAATTCTTTATGTGGATGCGGCCAGTGCATCCTATGTATTTAGGCTGCATTATTGTCTTTCTATCTCTTAAGTGTCTTTGCAGGCCATCCTGAAGAAAGGCGAAAAATATCCACTTAAGAAGATATATCTAAAGAAGTGCTCCAAGGTCCCCGGAAGTGGGCGGGATTATTCAAGTGCTTATGACTATACATGGAAATCTCTTATGAGAGAATATGAAATATTCACTTCCATTGGTAAATGGCTCTCCGTAGTCTCAGTACTTACCAGGAGCTTTAAATTTCTCACCATTTCCCCTCATCTCATAATATAGGTCTAAAAGTCAATGGTTATCAGTCAACCGAACTGAACATGCAGAAATTACTCTAAATTCAGTCAGGACAGGGTAAGTAAAACCAATAAAAAACTATTTCCATTTTGTGCTCACACTATATATCCATTGACCAATTATATCTCAAATCAATTTGAATGTACAGAATGAATTATTTTTGTCATAGTGTTTCCAATAATTTAGTAATTAACTAAAAGATGTTGATTGCCCCACAAGGAAGGGGTTACTTCGTACAAAATAGTATACCCCACTCACTGTATAATTTGAGGATATGTCATGACTCAATAGTCTGCACTGAAATAAATTATGATATGCATGAAACGGAAGCTTAAAACTTGAACTGATTGGACTTTTATTATTTTTGTTGTCTTCTTTAGTAACAATTATTTTTATACATAATGTTTTTAATACAAATTAATGTGTCCTGCGGAAGGCGTGAGATTGACTCCAAGAAATGCCAGGTCGACAGAATTTGTATAAAAAGGACTTGTTCAGTGATAGAATTTTAATATATATAGAGATTGTCTGTTTTTAACTATTAGTGTATGTTAATAATGTCTGCTTTATAAAGGGTGTCTACAAGAAACGGAGGGTCTGTTTTAGAAATATTTCAATGTTTGTTGAGATTAAGTAAAGATGATGTTTGATATCTATTAAGATGCTTTATGGTTTTAGATTTTTTATTGTATATTGACTGATTTGTATATTGTGGATACAATCAAATGTACATGAATAAATTACATATACATACATTTTCTTAATACAAGAAGACAGTCATAAGTGATGATATAGATTCATGATATATATGCAGTATTTTATTCAGTACATTCTAATTAATTTGAGATATAATTGATAACTCAGAAATTGCCACATACGAGGGCCTGTTTTAGAGTTTAGTAGATGGGTTACTCAGCCACAAACGTGATCGCGTCCATCTTAGTACAAGTATATTGTATCCTATGACACTTGTAACAAGGCAGACCGCATTATCAAACTCTAAGTCAGGCCCATAATCCAAAGGTCTTTACATATTTTGCTGGATACCCCTGAGGTGGACAGCTGAATAACTGGTTTCCAATTTTACACATCTGTGAGATGATCACAAAAGTCCATGCCTATCAGCCTGAATCTCCCAGTACATATGTATTTATGTATGTAAAGGTGCTGATACGTTTTAAAGGTGAATGAACTTAACAGTGCCCTGAACGGTGTATGAGAGTCCTGAAATACAGTACATCCTACCATGTGGGGTCTTTGAAGAACATGCCTTTTTGTGATTTCCTCTCTGTTACAGGTATGTCAGATGATGTTTGTTCTGACAGCTTTAAATGTAGAGAAATGTAAACTTTCATCTACAAAGGGATGGGGTAGGAGTTGGCCTGTTAAATGACTTATCACTGCCTTTGTCATCCACATCTATAATAGAAACATTTGGAAATAGAATTACAAAAGAGTGGTCAGATGTGACTTCAACTCTGGTTTAAGGAACAACACTGAACATGCATCAGCATTTCCTATTCCTGAAAGCCACACACTCACAGTCTTGAATAAATTCCCTTTATATGAACTCCGACAACTGTGGAAAGCCAGTCACAAAGTGTAGATTCCGATGTGTCAAACATCCAATAATGCATTATCACAGTGGATGGAAAACTTTTAATGTTCGCATACCAGTCACTTCTGGTCTCAAAAACCTTTGAAAAAAGATATAATAGAAAGAAGCACAAATGGTAAGAAAAATTAATTGATTCAAATTTAATACCATCAGTGTCTGTGAAGAGCCACAAACCACAAGTAGAAATATGACAGAAAAGTAGCTGCAAAAATACTGGCCTGGTTGGCCAGGAAGGAGAAGAGCCATCGTTGGATCCCAGCGGTTCACACGCAGCAGAGGGAGTTGGCAAAGACACCTACTGCTATACCCCAGACCTTTGCACGATAGCTGAAAGACTTATGTACCACACAATTCTGCCAGAAGGTGGAGGACATGCATATTTTATGCATGATCTCGCAGTGCCACAATTAGGTAGGGAGTCCAGGAGTTCGCTAGAGGCGGCTAGCATGGACAGAGAAATTGCAGAAGCCCTAGTTCAAATTGAGAGAGGGAAGTCTCGGGTCCCAATGGCTTTCCCTCTGAATTGTTTAACTGAATTGTTGAAGCTGGCAGAGACAACGTGCGTATACTGCTCCGATCCACTAGAGGCCGCTTGTAATGGAGGCTCGGCGGTGATGAAGGAGTTGAAGGACACAGGTCTTAATGACGCTCCAGGCTCTGGACAGGTCGCTATAATAATAATATAATGCAAAAATGTGCCACACTGCAATATGCCATAATCACATTGGCTGAAGGAAGAGGAGACGCTGGGGGGATATGGTGATACAGGACTTGACCATTTAGTATGATTAGACTGCCAGACATGCACTCAGCGGGAAGGGACGTCTCTGGCAACGACTTCAGGCTATTTGCATTCGCCTGCTTGCGGGTTCATTGTATCGCGCTACTGTGCAGCCTGTGGATCTGATGCCCATCGGGGGGGATAAATGAGAGCGCACTGCCTATGATCGGCGAACATACTGCAGACAGAATTGCTTGTGCGTGAGTTCCGGTTTGCCCAGGGTGTTTCCGTAGGACATACTGCTAAGGAGGGCTGCCTCATTACTTCTTGACCCTGCCATAGGTGGGGCTGTCAAGTAGGAGCTCTCTTACAGGAGCTCCAGGGTAGGGGATCACTCCATCGGACAATATCCCTCGTTATTCCCGCCATCCACCCGTTTCCCTCGACCCATAAGCCTCACTACTGTTATTGCTTTATTCGTCTATATCCCCTCATGCGCTTATGGTCTCTACTTCTAAATGTTTATATCTAGTGTCAGTTTTTTAGATGACTTACCACACAGTGTAGCCTGACGAGGATTGATGCAGAGGTCTGGCCCGGGACCAGGGTTTAAGTCCCGCCCCTGCAATTCTTAATTCTATTTTTGGCACGTTATTAATGTATGCTTGGCTATATTATTTTTATTGCTGTTTTTGTCTGTATCCCTTGCAACTCATAATTCTTTTGTTTGCATCTATCCCTTACAATTCTTAATCCTCCTATTTGCACTTTTTTAATATATGTTCGGCTATATTATTTTTATTACTGTATTTTGCCTGTATCTCCTGCATTTCACAATTCTTTCATGTGCACCTTATTAATGTTAATTTATATTTAGCTATATTATTGTATCGCTACATCTGTTTTCTATTTGCCTAAACTATTCAATCTAGTCCTCATCACTTCATATTGTATTACTATATTTGTTTTTCAATTTGCCTAAACTATTCATTTTATTGACACTTTATTAATGTATGTTTGACTGTACTCTGTTATTGCTTTATTCATCTATATCCCCTGCAAATCCATATTCTCTGAATCATGCCACCCCTCTCTCTCCCCCCCCACCCCTCGCTCTCCGCCCCCCCGAGACCACAAACTCACCCATCTCTAAACTTGGCCCTAACTCGTGGTCTATCCTTTACCCCTCCCATCTATCCAAACATGGCAAGAAAACCTTTAAGCACAAACTTCTCTGCCTCCACCCTGAAACCCTATTTGCCGACCATCATAACAGCCTAACCTCCTCACTTATCACCAATTTCATCTTCATCACCAAACGCCCATCCAAATGGAAAAACCTATTTCTGCGTCACCTCCCTATATCTAATTCGCACAAGATCCCATACGGCCTGAAACTCTCCACCACGCCTCCTTTCAGAGTGAAATAGATATCTCCATCTTCAAATCTGGAAACATTCTCATTCAAGCATCAGAAAATAACCTCGATATCTTTGAACAACACTTTAGCGCTATCTCCCTATCCCTCACACAATCATTGAATCCTACACCCTCACCGCCTCATTTACACGGCTCATCACCCCTCAACATCTCCTCTGCTCCCTCTTCCCACCTCCCTGATTCACCCCAAATTTTACCACCTTCTTCTCCCCTCATTCCCCCAACCCTCCTTTCACCCCTTCCAGATTTACCCTCCTCCTCTCCTCCCTCCTACCTCATTACCCCCTCCCTCCCTTCGCCCTCTACCTCTCACCCCCCGGTAATCCGCCTTTCCAATATTACACTCTCTGCTACGCACCTCCCTTCCTATGACTCCAATACCACCCCATCTCCGATCTCTCCTCGTCCCCTCACCCCACTCTCATGCAACCCCAATACTTCTCTAACTGCTCCCACACCTCCTCAAACTTTACCCCTCTCTCTCACCCCCTTACTATCCTCAAGTACACACAATCTTCCATCTACGCCAATTCCTACTGCCCCCAAGACACTTCCACTAAACTGCTCGCCCAATAGTAATACCTCTCCCACATCCACCTCCGATACACTCCCACTCTCCAATAAAGATCCTCCCCCTCAACCTAATCCAATCCACACCTCAACACCCCCTTTCAGCGAACCTCTCCTTTCATCCCTTGTTGCAGAACTCTCCTCACTCAGAAGCACTATCTCTCTCCTAACTAAAGCCATCGCCTCTACTCATACCTTTTCTCCGACCCCCTCACAATACACCCTATCCCCACTCATTTACACCAATCCCATTCCCAACTCTTCAACCCTCTACCCCCTAACGTGATTACTAATACCAACATCAACACTCCTCCGCTCACTAACAGCTCCTCCACCAGTTCCACACCTGATCAACCTCCCTCAATCATTCCAATCCATAATGCCATCAAGCCCCACTATCCTCAACTGGATATGTGCCTAACAACTTCAGAACTTATAACTTCCACGAACTTACCTTCCGCTCCCTGTCCACCCACTTCCACTAAGCCACTTCTTCTTCAATCTACTTCCACTATGCACCCCACTCATCAATCTACTATCCCAGTTCTCCTAGACCTACCCAGCACTTGAGACCTATCCCCCCCTGTCCCCCAACACAACAACCTGACCCCTCTCCCCTACATTGCATGTTGATCAACTGCCGATCCGCCTTCTGCCACGCCACTGAGATTGCAGAAACGATTCTCAGCGAAAACATCGACATAGCATTCCTAACTGAAACCTGGCTTACCGCCCACTCCACTCCGATCCTCGACTTGCTTATTCCCCCAGGTTACTCAATCATCAAGAAAGATAGAATCAAGCAAACAGGAGGAGGACTTGCACTAATTTTTAAAACTGAACATAACATCAAGCTTGTCGAGTCACAAGACCCTTCATCCTTTGAATACCTCTGCGCAGATCTCTTTATTCATGACTCCCCCACCACTCGACTGCACACCATCTACCACCCCCCTGGAAATTGTATCTCTTTTACTGAAGAGATGTCTGACCTCATTATCCAATCATCTCTATCACACTCTAATAATATCTTCCTTGGTGACTACAACGTCCACTGGAATAACATTGATGACCCTGCTATCATCACTTTTAAGAATACCATGGACATCACCAACATGACCCAACTCTGCCATTCCCCCACTCACAACAAAGGTTCCACCCTAGATGCTATCATAACTAGCAATGATCTAGCCTCCCTCTCTAATATACTTGCTATCGACTGGTCTGACCATTACCTCGTCCTCTTCAACGTGAACAGACCCACGAATCACCCCACCCCCATCAACACCCTACCTAAGAAACCTACACGCAACCTTCACCTTATCCCTCTTGATGAACTGGAATCCACAATTAAAACCTGCTTACTTCGCCCCCCTCTCTCTGACAGTACTAATGACCTAACCAACCATTATAATATCTCTATTCTCCAAGCCCTTGACGGAATTGCCCCAATTAAACTCAAACAACAAAAAAACAACCCTCTCAAATCCTGGTTCAACTCTGAACTTAATAATGAAAGAAGATCCCTAAGACAATCTGAACGTGTTTGGAGATATTATCCCACCGATGACAATCTTACCCTCCTCAGAACTGCCAGAGCCCAATACAAAAAACACATATACAATAAAAAAGCTTCCTTTCTCCGGTCACAACTTGACCAAGCTAAAAACCGACCTAGAGAACTCTTTAGCATTGTTAAAAAACAAACCTCCACTGGCCCTCCTAAAATCTCAGCCTCTATTGACAAATGCGAAGAAATCGCCAGCTTTTTTAGTAACAAAGTCAATAAGATAGAACTATCCTTCTCCTCCCTCCCCCCCTCTCTCCAACCCTCCCACATACAACACACCCTCCCCAACACCCCTATGTCTCTTTCGTCAACTCTTCCCACTCTCCTCGACCCATCTCTAACCCTTCCGGCTTTCGTGCATCCAGACCTATCTCCAAATGGACTCATAACTAAAAACAATGCTTCTTGGAGTGAATTTAGTCCAGTTTCAGTGTCTTCGATCATTAACATCATGACTAAACTCAAACCTTCCTCCCATTCCAAAGATCCTCTTCCCGCCCATTTGGTCCAAGACCTCAAATCTACCATTGCCCCTATTTGGACCAATATCATAAACTCCTCCCTTGCCACTGGTTGCGTCCCACCCTCCCTTCAGCTTGGTCAAATCTCTCCCATCCTAAAAAACCCCTCTGCAGACCCAAACGACCTTAACAACTTACGCCCTATCTCTAACCTTCCTTTCCTCTCTAAAGCCCTAGAAAAATGTGTCCTATCACAACTTGAGAACCATATCCTTGACTTCAATCTCCTTGATGTTTTTCAATCAGGATTCAGAAAAGGTTGTAGTACAGAAACTGCAAAGTTAAATATCACAGATGACATTCATCGCTCCCTTGACAAAGGTGAATCCTCACTACTGATCCTCCTTGACCTCTCAGCGGCATTTGATACTGTCCATCATCCCACCCTTCTAAACACCCTCAAAGTTCGATTCGGCTTGGAAGGCACTGTTCACAAATGGTTCTGCTCATTCCTTCAAAACAGATCACAGCAAATCAAGCTTAGTCACTTCCTTTCTAATCCTCAACCTGTCTCACTCGGGGTCCCTCAAGGATCCATCCTTTCCCCAACCCTTTTCAACCTTTTCATGGAACCACTCACCCTCATTCTCAAACAAGCTAAAATAAGTTACCACCTCTACGCCGACGATACCCAATTATACTACAAGATCAAATCCCACAACGACATCCTTCACCTAAACGACACCCTGACTAAAGTACAAGCCTGGTTCCATCTCAACCATCTCAAACTGAACCCCAAAAAAACAGAAATCATTCTTTTCACCCCCAAAAACAATACCCTTCCCATCCAAAACTGGATCGATGATATCAAAGCTCTCAATTGCTCCCTCTCCACCTCTAACTCTGTTAAATCCCTTGGCATTAGCATCGACCAGAATCTCAACCTCATCCCCCACATTAAAAATGCCGCCAAAAGTGCTCTTTTCACCCTTCTCCACCTCAAGAAAATCAAACCTTTCATTCCAGCTGATGATTTCAAAATCGTTGTCCAATCGCTTGTCCTCTCCAGGATTGACTATGGTAACGCCACCCTTGCCGGCACCCCTAATACCCATCTTGCACCGATTAAATCTGTCCTCAATCTAGCTGCCCGACTTATCTCCGACTGTAAAAGATTTGACCACATATCGCCCGTCCTCAAAAATCTTAATTGGCTCCCAATTGAAGGAAGATCCTCTTACAAGATTGCCTGTATCACCCACAAAGCTCTTCACCAAAACACCCCCGTCTACCTTGCAACAAAACTAGATAAAGCAGGCTGCACCAGGTCCCTGAGAAGCACTGACTCCCTTCTCCTGATCCCACCCAGACTTAAATGTCAAAAAACTCAATCCCGTGCATTCTCTGGTAATGCTCCTACCATTTGGAACTCACTCCCCAAAGACCTTCGCTGCAACCCCTCTTTCTCACTTTTCAAAAAAGAACTCAAACTACTTCTCCACAACAAATATTGGGGTACCTAGCATCCACTCTTTCTACTCTTGTACCCCCACCTTGTCTGAATCCAACATTATCTCCCCTGTTAATTGTCTCGCCTATTTTTAATTTTTATCTGTCTCTCACTCCCCCCTTATCATATACTTGTTGCAATACTGTATATTGTTGCTAATTCTGCATATATTGCTATTTTATCTTATTGTGTCTAACTCTGTTGTAAAGCGCTCTGATACTCCAGGGTCCAGCAGCGCTATATAAAACCTTTGAAATAAATAAATAAATAACTGTGTCAAGATCAAGGTGATCAAACCCCTGTATGATATCTATCACGAGGACCAGACATGGGATGGGCTCCCCGGGAGACTGCGCTTCCAATAGGCCGATATCCCTCCTGAATGCGGAAACTAAATTGCTTGTGAAGCGACTCTGGGTTCATGTCGTATAGCTCCACAGGACACAAGCTCTGGCAGCTCTTCGGCTGTCTTGCCAGATGACTCCAGGGGCGGGACTAGCACCTCTCCTGACATTAGATGCCAAAAAGGCGCTCAATTCATTGGAATGGCCCTAACTGATGGCCCTACTAGAACTTATGAGCTTCGACCCGATCTGCTGGGCATGGACAAACCTTCTCTATCAAAGACTAATGGCAAGAATACGGCTGAACAGCATGTTTTTGGAGGGTTTGAAACTGGGCAGGGGCACTTTGCAGCTACTCTTTGCGATGGAGTTTGAACTGTTTTCAAACTGGATTCAGCGGGATGCACCATTGCGGGCCTCCACTGGAATGGAGACTTGGAGGATATGGTCTCCCTCTACGTGGAAGACATCCTGCTATATCCTGCGGACCTGGACCTTTCCCTCTCAAGAATCCTGAAGATCTTGCGGACCTTTCGATTTGTTTTCTGGCATAATGATCACTTGGGGAAAATCCATAGCACCTGGTATATGCTGACCACTAATTATAGTGGGCACCTTGCACCAGTCCAAATAACTCTTATTGATGATTAGGTTAAAGACAACCTTTATTTAAAACTATCCTAGTGGTAGCTATGAAGAGCAACCTTCAGGCTAAGTCTAGAAGGAATGTAAAGCAGCTTGTTTTACCAATTTTACCAATGTAAGAAGTTGGCCGGGTATATGCTGACCACTAATTATAGTGGGCACCTTGTACCAGTCCAAACAACCTTTATTGATGATAAGATTAAAGACAACCTTTATTGAAAGCTATCCTAGTGGTAGCTATGTAGAGCAGCCTTCAGGCTAAATCTCGAAAGAATGTAAAGCAGCTTGTTTTATCAGTCTATAACCTCCTGAATGACCAAATGAAAGGAGAATCACACACGTTATATATAAAATATATGTATTTATTACTAAACACTCTCTACTAATCTCTTTATGAGATTAGAGAACAGGGCAAACAATATTACAGTACTAGAACGACAGTAAATAGAACAATACACAGCTGGCTCCAGGGAGAGACCGAACCATACACTAAGAAAGTGGTATAACAACCACAACTTGACTAGACACAGTGCCTAGAGCACGTAGAATTGCTGGGACCCCAAGGAACCACCCAAGGTAGTAACACATGTGACCCACGGGGGACGCGTTCCATGTGAGAATACAGGCGTGAGCTCTATACAATCCTATGGGAAAGTCCCAGATGGAATTTTAAAGATTAAGGACACTTAGGAAAGGACTTTGAGCAAACCCTTTCAGACTTAGAAGGTTCTAAGGCCAGCACCCATGTGAGCACCGGAGTACTCGTGTTACCTAACCCAGGGAAGCCGAGTGCATAGGTGTCAAATGGCGTAGGGAATCTTTGTTGTTTTCAATGGCGAGCTGCTGCAAAGTGCTGCTGCAGTGAAGAAGAAAAGTGTCCAGTGTGATTCAAGCCTGGATCAAAGCTGAGAAGAACCTGAAAGTGGAGGGGACAGAGTCTGGGTCACTTGCCAGTGACCAGGGGCTCGGTAGAAGAATGCCCACCGATGTCGGGTGCTTCAGGTGAGAAGAGGTGAAGCTTAACTCTGCAGCCACGGGGACCAGGAGACGTCGATGGCAACCAAAGTCCACAGGCGAGCTGTCCCACAAAGGATGTCAAGTGCTGGGGGGTCAGTGTCTGCATTGAACACCAACAAGCCTTGGCAACTGCAACCCACGCGGTTAGAGAAAAGATGCTTCAGTGAAGACCAGCAAGGTCCTGGGGACTCCCCAAGCGATGGAGAGTCAGGGCATGCCTGGAGCAACCAGGTAAGCCCACGGAAAGTTAAAGTTTCCTTCACAGGGACCCGTAGGCTAATGGACCAGGGATCGCGAAAGGACCTCGAGAGGAATCACAAAATACCAGCCCACGGTACACTCGTGGAGTGTAGGCCGGTAATCTTCGGTGGAATCACTGCTCGGGTTCTGAACTACAAGTACCCACTGTCTCAATGGATGCCATGAGGCGGCTGACCTCTCCTCTTGGTGTGGACAGACATCAGGTTTATCTATTTGTGAATATACATGAAGACATATCGTCAACTATTTTCTGATAATAATGTAGGGTGGTCCTGCGATGTGGAACATTGGCATCAGCTCCCCTCTCTTTATTGAGAAGGGAGGCCCTCTGTAAAATGATCTAGCTCCCTAAGTTCCTCTCTGCAGTGCAAGATTCCACGTTTGTGGAACCCATCCGTTTTTTTGGAGCTGTGGAAACGGAAGTTAAGACCCTTCTCAGGGTTGGCGGCACTCAGCGGATTGCTCTAGGAATGCTGATGAGGAAGGAGGACAATGGATGGGGGGCCTGCTCTGGCAGATTTACAATTGTATTACTGGGCGGTTTGCCTGCTGTTAGTCAATGACTGGCCCCTCGCGGACCAGAGGGAACCGGCACTGTTGGCAGACAGGCAGCCACTGGAGCCCTCACAGTTTTATACGGTGCCAGGAAATTGAAAACCCTCCCGGAGGCGAAAGTTTCAGTGGTGCGAACCTGGAGACAGGCGACATGGAGGCCGGGATGGACGGGTGACTGACATTGGAGACACTGCTGTGGACCTCAAGTACATTGGTAGAGCTGTGCGTGGTGTCGCCCACTGGTGATGGAATATGATTGGCATTTCGAAGGTAGAAGAGCTATGGTGGGGGGACACCGAATAGCTCAGGGTTACGGAACTACAGAGTCAATATGACATGCCAGGGAGATAATTCCAGCGATACCTGCAGATCAAGTCTATCCTGCTCTGACGAATCCCCTGCCCTCAGGACTTAGAGGGCAAGAGCCCACTGGACTACCAGGTGCTCGGTGCCCCACTCAATAGATATGCTATATCAGAGCTGTACTCCACAATCCTCACCAATAGCCAGCCTCCACTACAGAAGCTACGGGAGAAGTGGGAGGGAGACCTGGGAAGATTGGAGGATGATGAGTGGGGGCAGCTTTTAGACACCTCAGGGAGATCACAATATGGGCAGGATTTCAGCTGATACAGTGGAAACTGCTGCACCGGGCCTATGTTACAAAAACAAGGCTCCACGCTACGGAGATAAGCGACACAGACTGCTACGTAAGGGGCTAGAGCCAGCAGGATACACAGGTGCACACTGTCCGGGAATGCCCGAGAGTGAGAACTCTTGGGGCTCACCCCCTGGCTGGGCCTCCTTGATATCTGGGGAGGGGTGACCCTGGACAGTAACACATTCCTGCTCTGCAACACAGTCCTGACGATTGCACGCGAAATGTGATAAGACATTGGGGCTGTACATGAATTTCGAGACTGAGAGATTGAAGGTCCAACATGGAATGATGCTGCTTGTCCTACTTCCGCTTTGCTCCTCATTAAAGAGTCCAGGTAGTAATGCTTTGTGAATGTATGGGCACTGCTCCATGTGGCCGCCCTACAAATGTCTTTTATAGGGACTCCAGCAAAGAGAGCTGCTGAAGATGAAACTGATCTTGTGGGGTGAGCTCGTACATGTCTCTCCAGCGGCTTCCATGCCGCTTTGTGGCAATAATAAATTGCACTTAAAAGCCAGCGTGAGATTCCTTGTTTTGAGAGAGGAAGTCCTTTTTGAGGTGCACTAAAAGCCAGAAAAAGTTGAGATGATTTTCTAAAATCCTTTGTGCGTTCAAGATAAAATTTGAGACATCTAAGGAATGTAGAGACCGTTCTACAGGGGATGTAGGCCGAGGGAAAAATGACTTTAGAACCACTGGCTCGTTCAAATGGAGATCTGAAGGGACCTTTGGAATACATTTTGGATTGGTCCTTAAAAACACAGTGTCCTTTTTGAACTGTAGAAAGGGTTCTAGAATGGAGAGAGCTTGCAACTCTCCTACTCTCCTAGCTGAAGTGAGGGCTAGAAGGAGAGCTAATTTCCAAGACAAAAATTTTAAGTCCACCCTGTGGATTGGCTCGAACGGAGGTCTCATGAGATGAGCCAGAACCAGATTGAGATTCCAAGCCGGAGGTGGTGGCCGCACTGTAGGAAAAACCCTGAAAAGACCTTTCAGGAATTGGTTGATAATTCTAGCCGAGCAGAGAGAAGGACCCGAAGCTGATTTTCTGAATCTTGAAATAGCCGCCAGATGTTCTTTGATGGAAGAATGAGAAAGGCCTGATTTAGCCAGCGAGAGAATGTAGGGCAGTATCTGATGAGGAGCTGAAGAGAATGGGTGAATGTGTTCCCGATGACACCACACCCAGAAGCGCTTCCATTTAGCACAATAAGTTTTATTTGTACTTCGTGCGCGAGCTTGAGTTAATATCTCCCTACATTCCTGAGGGATATCTAAGCTGTGGAATTCTCTGTGCTCAGGAGCCAGGCCTTCAAGTGGAGAGAGCTTGGATCTGGATGTACCACCTGTCTCTGGGACATTGTTAATAGAGATGGAATGAGACATAGGTGAAATGGATGGTCCAGAGAACGTAGGAGAAGTTCTATGAACCAGAATTGCCGAGGCCACGCTGGTGCTATTAAGATCATCCTGCAAGGTTCCATCTTTATTTTCCTGAGAAGCCGTGGGATTTGGGGAATTGGAGGAAAGGCGTAAACAAATGCGCCTAACCAAGACATCGAAAGAGCATTCCCCAGTGACCCTCGATGGTGATCCCTGCTTGCTTAGAGTCGGCATTTCCTGTTTTCTGGAGTTGCAAACAGGTCCATTGTTGGAGTTCCCCAACATTGAAACACTTCCTCCAGAATGTCTTGAATCAATTCCCACTCGTGACAGGATGATTTCAGACGATTCAAGGTGTCTGCTGTTGTATTGAGAGTGCCTGGTAGATGCTCTGCTGAAAGAACGACATTGTGAAGAATCGCCCATTCCCATATCTCCTGGGCCTCTTTCGAGAGCAGATGAGATCTCGTACCTCCCTGCTTGTTTATGTAATGCATGGCTGTTGTGTTGTCCGTCCTGACCAGCACGGTTGCATCTTGAACCTTCGACCTGAAAGCCTGCAAGGCTAGGCGAATTGCTCTGAGTTCCAAGAGATTGATATGAAGAAAATGCTCTTCTGCGTTCCAGTGACTGCTCACTTGGAGGTCCTGTAAGACCGCCCCCCAACCTTCCATTGAGGCGTCTGTGGATAGAATCAGAGGGGATGGAGCCATCCTAAAAGAGAGACCTCTCGAGATAGTTTCCTTGATAGCCCACCAACCTGCTGCTTTTCTCATGAGAGGAGTGACCTTTATCTAGTCCTTGAAAGAACATTCCACCTGGCGCAATTGCATGTTTAGCTATTCTTGCAAGGGACGCATTCATAGTCTGCAATGCGGAACTAATGGTATGCAAGATGAGATCGATCCTAGGAAAGACTTGTATACACAAACTGACAGGGATCGTCTCTTTTGTAAATGGTTGGCAGAGAAGATTAGCTTTTTCTGTCTTTCCTCCGAAGGAAAAGCCTTGCAGCTTCTTGTATCCAGAATGGAGGCCAGGAACTTGACCTTTCTGGATGGAACAAAGACTGATATTTCCTTGTTGAGATGCAGACCCAGGTGATTGAAAAGTTGGATGCAACTTTCGAATGCCTTTGTCGTTGCCTGAGAAGACGGAGCTTTTATCAACCAATCGTCTAGGTAAGGGAAAACTCCTAGCAATTGTTTCCTTAGGAATGCTGCTACCGGGGCCAATACTTTTGTGAATATCCGCGGTGCGGATCTGAGCCCGAACGGCAGTACTTTGAACTGGCTCTTGGCTACTGTGAAGCGTAAATATTTTCTGTGAGCTGGGTGGATCGGAACGTGGAAATAAGCATCCTGGAGGTCCAGAGTTGCCATGTAATCCCCTGGATTTAGAAGACGTAAGACGTCTTGAAGAGAGACCATTCGAAAAGAGAGTTTTATGAGATAGGTGTTGAGCTCCCTCAGATCTAAGATTGGGCGCCACTTTTCCTCCGTCTTGTGAATGAGGAAAAATCTGGAATAGAACCCTTTTCCTCTTTGAGAGAGTGGCACTGGTTCTATCGCTCCCTTGATGAGCAGCTGACAAACTTTGAGACGGAGAAGATGCAGATGTTTTGATTCTGTGGCGTGAGGGGGTTTTGGAATTCTAGTGTATGGCCAAATTGAACAATATTTAGGACCCACCGATCTGTTGTTATGAACTTCCAGCAATTGAGAAAATGTGCAATCCTGCCCCCTATCGATGTTACAAGGGATGAAGGACCAGTAGGCAGAGCCAGGAAGCCGCTATTGGCATTTAGAGGTATCTCTCCCTTGACGTCCCTGTCTACCTCTGGAAGATTGGCAAGAGAAAGACGCCGATTGACTTTGCCGCTGAGAGTACTGAGGTTTGAATGATTGAAAGGATTGTGAATCGGAGGAGTAGCGTTGCTGATAACATCCCCTATATGTAGAGAATCCTTTACCTCTTGCACCCTGTAAAGGTACTTTTCGATATTGAAGTGTGCCCAAAGATCTTGCCGTTTTGGTATCTTTTTTAATGTCCTGTAAAGCATCATCTACATGCTTGCCAAACAGCATATCTCCATCGACGGGCAGATCCAGAATCTTATGCTGCACCTCTGGGCAAAACCAGGTACATCTCAGCCAACCTTGACGCCTCAGGACCGCTGAACCTGCTAAGGCGCGAAAAGCCGTTGTAGCAATGTCCATTGCACAATCTCTAATTTCCGATGAAGATCGTTCACCTTCTTCCAGGATTTTTCTCGCTTCCGCTTTGGCACTCTCTGGAAGCTGATCAATGAAAGGAGAGAGATCGCACCACATTTGTTGTTCATATCGTCCCAAAATTGCTAGTGCGTTCGAGGCCCTAACAAGGAGGCTAGACATAGAGGAAAACCTCTTGCCTACATTGTCCAGGCGCCTACCCTCTCTGTCTGGCGGTGCAGTCAGGGGTGCCGTTGGGTTTCTTGATTTTCTTTGGGCCGTCTGAGAAATAACCGAGTCCGGTTTAGGTTGACCAATAAGACAGGCAGGAGGGTCCTCCGGAGCCTTATATTTTTTCTCCAGCTGCGGTAGAACTGGAGTTACAGAAGCTGGAGACTGCATCACCTTCTTGCCCTCATTCTAAACATGCTTTACTATGGGTATGGAGCGGATAGATTTCTTGTAGTGCTCTATAAAATCATAGAGGAAACAGTCTGATTGTAACACAGGAACAGGAAGGCCAAATCTTTTAGATGCTCTTCCCATAAGATTATGGAAACCCCTATGTCTGCTGGAGGCGAATCCATAGGGTCCAGAGATGGTGAAGACAGATCTGGGATAACATAATCGTCCCATTTCTGCGTCAGGATTGTCGATATGTTCCACATTCTGGTCCTCATCTGATAAATCATCATCATCATTCACTGTAACCACATCATGCCCTTCTATCAAAGGCTGTTCTCCCTGTCGTTGAGAAGTTGATGCCACAGAAGTAGAAGGAGGTTGCTGAGGTGGTGGTGGGGGAGGTTGCATGGTTTCGGAGGTTTGAGTTGGGAACCTCTTCTTGTAATCCAACAACATCAGCTGTAGGTCATTTATTAGTGAAGACAGCATGGCCACCATACCTTGTCCTGATGGTTCCTGAGGTGTATCACAAGGAGTGAATTGAGTCTGTGGATGATGTTGACCCAGGTAATAATCATCCGAATCTGAGTCCTGGTACTTCACCTGAAGTTGAGAAGGACTATAAGCATCTCCATATGGACTTTCATCCTCGTCAGAATATTCCTCCTCTAGAAGAAGAGGCAGAGGTAATGGTGTTACCCTACGGGGTGATGTCATTTCCGGAGTAATTAGTCTTTTCCTGATTGAAATTTTAACTTTTTGGATCGTCGATGGTGTCGTCGACGAGGGAATTGTCGTCGCTGGAGAAGGAACTGTCGTCGACGGTGGAGTAGCCATCGACGGTGGGCTGATCGTCGACGGTACGACGTCAGAATCATCGTCGTCGTAGTCATCGACATCATCGTCGCCGTCCACACCATCGTCGGCGTCCTCACCGTCGACATCGAGGATGTTAGTCTCGTCGACGAAGCAAAAGGATGTATCGTCGACGAAGTCATCGTCGACGATGCCGTCTGCGAAGCTCTCGACAACGGGCCCGTCGACGGAGCAGAAACTGAAACAATTGGGTTTTTGATGTCGTAGTCGACGTACCTGAGGAGATTGTCGTTGACGGACGGATTTTCTTCTCACCTTTCGCCTCCTGAGGTGTACTTTAAGGCTTCTTAAAGATCTTTCCCGATGGTGAAGAGGTAACAGAAAGGCCTTGGCTTGCCTTTTTTCCAGATGACACCTCAGGAAGAAGTCCCTCTTTCTCCGTTGAATGGTGAGGAGATTTTTTGGGACTAAGCCTTTCAGACCTTTCAGAGGTCTTTTGAGAGGCCTTAGCAGCAGGTTCTGCTTTACAAAAAAGGGGTAATCCTGTGTCCCTCAGAACCTGGGTAAGCGTGATTAACAAAAGAAATGGTTCTGTCGGGTGGTAGCAAACATTACTTTAAAGGAAGGCTTGAAAAGCTCAGAACACACAAGCAAACCTCTCTGAGAAAAAAGTTTTTTTATAGTAAAAACAGGGAACACAAAACTGCAATTACTTTATTCCGTTTTGGTTGGATGCTTAAAACATGCGATTCGTGACTGTTGTGAGCAAAGTGACTAGTGCATAGCATATAGTGACATTTATATACAAATATATACAGTTGAGGAACAGGGAGGGGGTATTGTCTTTCGTTAGGAGGCCAGTATTACAAAGTTAATATTCCAAGGAAACAGATGGTTAATGTCCAAGTTCCTGGGGGTATCTTGGCCAAGTATGAGCGTCGACGTTTCGACCCTTTAGCGCCCAAATTGGTGGTCGCGGCGGGTCTTTATCAAGACAATGGGAGGGAGGACCTGAAAAGTAAGGGAGGAGGTGTCAGAGAGGTGTGGATAGATTAGCATCGTCACAAATGACAAAAGTGGAGATTCACTTACAGGTGGGTCTGGAATCCAAAGGGAAGCCCGTCGGTCGACCTGGATGGGAATTAGAACTAGTTTAGGGCATTGTAGTACTGATTTAAATCGAGAGGTCTAATTTAAAGGTGACTGGTTGAATTTAGCCGTGTGCTGAAAGGCAATTAAGCTTAGGCAATACTGGGTGTGCTTAGGTGATTTAAACAGGGGGTGCCCAGCGATAGCTATTAGGGGCCGGCAATCTCGATGCCCAGATTGGTTACGCGAGTGAGAGATCTGCGGAGCAGTGGGACCGGTTGCTTACCCTCGGTTCTGCGATCTACGGTAGTAACGCTGGCGGTCAGAGCGGTGTCAAAACGCCATCAGAGCTGTCAGGGTGAAGCTCGATCGAAGAGAATGAGCCCGGGAAACCAGGGACGATAAGTATGCTCGTTGCTGGGCAACGCGGGTCGGCGGTGCTGACGCGCCGTGGCTCACCCAATCAAAGTGAGGGCGTGGAAAGGAGAGGCGTAAGGCTCTTCTCCTCGAGGACGCATAGTACGTCGGTTGCTAGGCAACTCAGGTGCTTCAGTGTGATGCGCCGTGATTGGCCCAATTACTCTGTCATGCGTTACGGGGAACTAGTGGGGGGGGACCAACAAAAAACAATTGAAACAGGATTTCATGATTAAAAACTGCAACAATACAGGAATTCAAATATACATTCGCAATAACCAACAAATGCGTTACATCGTTTAAGGGAGATTTGTAAGTTCAGGAAGGAGTGATGGAAAATCCGAATGGCCAGATTTACAGGTAAATCGTATAACATTGTTACAGTAGGCCCATTTGCTTGGAAATCTCCTCGTGCTCATTCAATCCCTGACTCACAGAGTTGAGGGTGTGGATCCATTTACACTCCTTTCTATTCAGAGCATTAGAAAAAGAGCCACCTCTTGGGTTTGCATTAATTCTCTCCAAGATGCGCCAACGCATACTGTCAGGATCATGGTTGTGAGTTACAAAGTGGTCCACCATAGGTGCCCCTTGCACTTTGCAACAAATTCTACTCATATGTTGCAGTATGCGTGCCTTCACCTTTTGTGTTGTCTGTCCCACGTAGGGTTTATTGCATGGACATAGAACGATGTATATGGCATTGGAGGTGTTACAATTTGTCAGGGAAGGCAATGTATATGTCTTGTTATTGTGAACGAAGGAGGGTCCATCAATGCACAAAGGGCATGCTTTGCAGGTACTGCATTTGAAGTGTCCTTTCATGGGAGGTAGACCCAGATGATCTCTGAGGGTTGCTGGTTTTGGTGGTTCAAGGAAAGCTTTCACTACATTATCCTTTATATTCCTACCCCTCTTGAATGCAAAGAGTGGACTTTCATCAGTATTGAGCTCGGATGCCACCAAGTTCCAGTATTTCTTTATTGTTCTCTTCATGATGTTACTCCTTGAGTGAAAGGTCGTGACACAGACTAGACTGGTAGAGGTGGATTTCTTTACTTTAGGGATTAGTAACTCTTCTCTCGGGCAATACCAGGCTCTTTTCTTGGCACGTTTGAGAAGCCCTAATGGGTAGCCACGTTCACGTAAGCGATTTGTTAATGTCTCACACTCTTTAAAGAAATCCGTTTTTTTGGTGCAGTTTCGCCTCATCCGTAGATATTGACCGAATGGCAGGTTGTCACCTAAATTACGTGGATGGTGAGAGTCATACTGCAGTAAGGTGTTTTTCTCCATAGGTTTCCTGTAGAGATCGCATAGTATAAGTCCCTCTTCTGTTTTGAATAATAGATCAAGGAATGCATTGCTCCTTTTGATTTGATTTGATTTGATTTGATTTGATTTTGGGTTTTATAGAGCGCATAGCTACCCTAGGGCATCCCAGCGCTAGCGACCACTGTCCTGAGGGGTGAGGAGGCAAGAGGGAAGGGCTCAGGGGAAGAGTAGGGTCTTTAGTTGTTTCCTGAACCTGAGGTGATTGTGTTCTTGCCTCAGGGATAGCTTATGGTGAATTGAATGTCTTTACATCTTGCATTTAACCATAGGAAGAAGTCTTTTAAATCAGCTTCCGTGCCTGTCCAAATCATGATCACGTCATCGATATAACGCTTCCATATCGATATCGAATTGATGAATGGGTTTTCTTCTGTATACAGGTGTTGTTCCTCATAGTGGTCCATATACAGATTCGACAAGCTCGGGGCATAAGTCGCACCCATCGCGACTCCTTTGCATTGAAAATAGAACTGTTGTTGGAAGACGAAGTAATTTCGCTTCATGGCGATCTGAAGGAGGTTGATAAGAAAAGTAGTTGGTATCCACTGCGGTGCATGACGTTTATCCAGTATGTCCTGTATGACCTTGATCGCATTGTCTTGGGGTATCGATGTATACAAAGATGCAACATCTAATGTCACCATGAATTGTGTGGTGGTATCATACGGTTGCCCCTCCAGTAATTGGATGATGTGCATCGAATCCCTCACGTAAGATTTGGTTTCTTGTACCTAGGTTGCAAAAAATGGTCAATGAATTGGTTCACGGGTTCTAGTATGAATCCACAACCCGATAGGATTGGCCTCCCCGGCAGGTTATTTAACCCCTTATGCACCTTGGGTAAGGTATAGATAGTCGGAATCCGAGGTTCTTTTTTGATTAGGAAGTCTCTTTCTGGTGTACTTAGGAAGCCCTTGTTGACACCATCCTCTGCCAAAGTTTCAATCAATGTTTTTATATTTGCAGTGGGATCTCTAGGTGTTGGCTGATAACGCTCTCTTTCAGCAAGTTGACGTTTGATCTCTGTTATATAATCATCCGTATTTTGTAGTACCACCGCCCCCCCTTTATCGGCTGCTTTCACGATGATGCTGGTATTGTTGCTGAGCTCTTTTAACGCAAGGTTCTCTTCTTTTGTGATGTTATATTTGATATAGTGTCTTTCTTCAAGATCCATCATCACCTCTTGCATTACTATTTGTTCGAATGCCATATATCCGTTGGCTCATACAATAGGAGCCAGGAGTAAAGGTGGATGGTGGTTTGAATGGAGTCGCTGCTATTTTGGGAGTATAGTCATTCCTGCCAAAGTAGTATTTCAGCCGTACTTTGCGGAAGAATTTCTGTAGTTCCATTTTTGTTGTAAAAGCATCTGGCCTGCTAGTAGGGACAAATGAAAGACCTTTGCTTAGAACACTTCTTTCTGCAGGCGAAATTTGATGGTTGGACAGATTGATGATGGGATCAGAAATAATAATAATAATAATAATAATAATAATAATAATAATAATAATAATAATAATAATAATAATAATAATCCACATTTGTAAAGCGCACAATCACCCGTTAGGGTCTCTAGGCGCTGGGGGCCGTCGGGAAGATTAAGCAAGCTATTGCCCAGAGTCACATGGTGCTGGGCTAATCTGCCGCCGGTGCCAGGGATCGAACCGTGATCCCAAGCTTCCGGAGTCAGTCGCCCTGGCCGCGGCGCCACACCTCTTCCTTAAGGGGATGGGTTTCAGATATTTGAACTCCCGTGTGCTGGGCAAGGTTGTTCTGTATGCCTTCAACCATAGCAGATGGTAACGGGGTCACCTCTCGCGGCAGTTCTGTTATATCATCCGTGTTGATTTGACGGGGGTATGTAGATCGTCCCTCTGCCCAATGGTTGTCTCCAAAATTGCCATATTCATGTTGATTTCACGGGGGATATGTAGATCACCTCTTTGTGCAGTAGATGTTTCTAATAATGCCATATTCTCCTTGCCGCAGATGGTGTTTCCTTCTCCCGCTTCGGTTACCATCTGTAGGTTTGTTTTCGGGTTGAGATCTCCCCATGCACTTCTGGTTGGTAGAATCTCACTCTCGTGTTCCCTCTCGGAGCCCCTCTTGTCCTGTTCCATGTTCGTCTTGGTGTCCAACCTTGTTGGGCAGTACCGCCTCGGTTGGGTGGGCGGTAGCCTTGATCTAGAAAATGTGGTTGTTGTGGGACCTGTGGTGGTTGCCTACTAGTGGATGCTCCTTCTTGTTCAGAATCAGATCCACTGCCTGCTGATGAGTCAGAGAATGTTGTGAACCTCCTAGGCCCCTGTCTGCCTCTGTTGGTAAAGAAGCCTTGATCGTCTTGTTGGTAATATTCGTCCGCAAGATACGGATAGGTGACTTTTTATCGTAGTTGCGGATGTCTTTGCTGAGTTTATCCAATTTTCTATTCAATGTCACTGTGTTGAACTCTGCCAGTGTTTTTTCGGCTTTTTCTAATGCTTCTTTAGCGTTTAACAACGCACCGTCTTCCAATATTTCCTTTTTCAGGTCAGCGATTTCTTGTGTCAGTTTTTTAACGTAATCTATGGCCGTCTCCACCCCTAGCACCATCCAGTGCCTGGAGCAGTTATTGGCCACAAAACTGAACCCTTCCCTAAATTTCGGCACATCTATGAAAATTCCGGGCTCGTTTCTGATTTGTAAGCCTTTGGGAATTATGTTGGATGCAAGATACTTGGTGAGAACGTGTCCATGGAGACGGGATCGGATTAATTTCTTTTCAAGTCTTTCTATTTTGAGCAACTTTTCGTTGAGTGTTACATCAGCGGTTGTTCTCTCTGAACCAAGAAGAAAGCTGGAGGAACTTTGCTCCTGTATCAATTTCGCTATGTAATCTTCACTGTAAGACAAGGTTTCTTTGTCTGACATTCTCAATTTAATTCAAGTGCATTTCAACAAAGTTTTGGTAAGAATAAATCAAAGTAATAAACCCTCGCAAGTCAGCACTTGCAAAAGAATGCTTTACAAAAAAGGGGTAACCCTGTGTCCCTCAGAACCTGGGTAAGCGTGATTAACAAAAGAAATAGTTCTGTCGGGTGGTAGCAAACATTACTTTAAAGGAAGGCTTGAAAAGCTCAGAACACACAAGCAAACCTCTCTGACAAAAACGTTTTTTTATAGTAAAAACATGGGAACACAAAACAGCAATTACTTCATTCCGTTTTGGTTGGATGCTTAAAACATGTGATTCGTGACTGTTGTGAGCAAAGTGACTAGTGCATAGCATATAGTGACATTTATATACAAATATATACAGTTGAGGAACGGGGAGGGGGTATTGTCTTTCGTTAGGAGGCCAGTATTACAAAGTTAATATTCCAAGGAAACAGATGGTTAATGTCCAAGTTCCTGGGGGTATTTTGGCCAAGTATGAGCGTCGACATTTCGACCCTTTAGCGCCCCAATTGGTGGTCGCAGCGGGTCTTTATCAAGACAAGGGGAGGGAGGACCTGAAAAGTAAGGGAGGAGGTGTCAGAGAGGTGTGGATAGATTAGCATCGTCACAAATGACAAAAGTGGAGATTCACTTACAGGTGGGTCTGGAATCCAAAGGGAAGCCCGTCGGTCGACCTGGATGGGAATTAGAACTAGTTTAGGGCATTGTAGTACTGATTTAAATCGAGAGGTCTAATTTAAAGGTGACTGGTTGAATTTAGCCGTGTGCTGAAAGGCAATTAAGCTTAGGCAATACTGGGTGTGCTTAGGTGATTTAAACAGGGGGTGCCCAGCGATAGCTATTAGGGGCCGGCAATCTCGATGCCCAGATTGGTTACGCGAGTGAGAGATCTGCGGAGCAGTGGGACCGGTTGCTTACCCTCGGTTCTGCGATCTACGGTAGTAACGCTGGCGGTCAGAGCGGTGTCAAAACGCCATCAGAGCTGTCAGGGTGAAGCTCGATCGAAGAGAATGAGCCCGGGAAACCAGGGACGATAAGTATGCTCGTTGCTGGGCAACGCGGGTCGGCGGTGCTGACGCGCCGTGGCTCACCCAATCAAAGTGAGGGCGTGGAAAGGAGAGGCGTAAGGCTCTTCTCCTCGAGGACGCATAGTACGTCGGTTGCTAGGCAACTCAGGTGCTTCAGTGTGATGCGCCGTGATTGGCCCAATTACTCTGTCATGCGTTACGGGGAACTAGTGGGGGGGGACCAACAAAAAACAATTGAAACAGGATTTCATGATTAAAAACTGCAACAATACAGGAATTCAAATATACATTCGCAATAACCAACAAATGCGTTACATCGTTTAAGGGAGATTTGTAAGTTCAGGAAGGAGTGATGGAAAATCCGAATGGCCAGATTTACAGGTAAATCGTATAACATTGTTACAGTAGGCCCATTTGCTTGGAAATCTCCTCGTGCTCATTCAATCCCTGACTCACAGAGTTGAGGGTGTGGATCCATTTACACTCCTTTCTATTCAGAGCATTAGAAAAAGAGCCACCTCTTGGGTTTGCATTAATTCTCTCCAAGATGCGCCAACGCATACTGTCAGGATCATGGTTGTGAGTTACAAAGTGGTCCACCATAGGTGCCCCTTGCACTTTGCAACGAATTCTACTCATATGTTGCAGTATGCGTGCCTTCACCTTTTGTGTTGTCTGTCCCACGTAGGGTTTATTGCATGGACATAGAACGATGTATATGGCATTGGAGGTGTTACAATTTGTCAGGGAAGGCAATGTATATGTCTTGTTATTGTGAACGAAGGAGGGTCCATCAATGCACAAAGGGCATGCTTTGCAGGTACTGCATTTGAAGTGTCCTTTCATGGGAGGTAGACCCAGATGATCTCTGAGGGTTGCTGGTTTTGGTGGTTCAAGGAAAGCTTTCACTACATTATCCTTTATATTCCTACCCCTCTTGAATGCAAAGAGTGGACTTTCATCAGTATTGAGCTCGGATGCCACCAAGTTCCAGTATTTCTTTATTGTTCTCTTCATGATGTTACTCCTTGAGTGAAAGGTCGTGACACAGACTAGACTGGTAGAGGTGGATTTCTTTACTTTAGGGATTAGTAACTCTTCTCTCGGGCAATACCAGGCTCTTTTCTTGGCACGTTTGAGAAGCCCTAATGGGTAGCCACGTTCACGTAAGCGATTTGTTAATGTCTCACACTCTTTAAAGAAATCCGTTTTTTTGGTGCAGTTTCGCCTCATCCGTAGATATTGACCGAATGGCAGGTTGTCACCTAAATTACGTGGATGGTGAGAGTCATACTGCAGTAAGGTGTTTTTCTCCATAGGTTTCCTGTAGAGATCGCATAGTATAAGTCCCTCTTCTGTTTTGAATAATAGATCAAGGAATGCATTGCTCCTTTTGTCATAGCTTATGGTGAATTGAATGTCTTTACATCTTGCATTTAACCGTAGGAAGAAGTCTTTTAAATCAGCTTCCGTGCCTGTCCAAATCATGATCACGTCATCGATATAACGCTTCCATATCGATATCGAATTGATGAATGGGTTTTCTTCTGTATACAGGTGTTGTTCCTCATAGTGGTCCATATACAGATTCGACAAGCTCGGGGCATAAGTCGCACCCATCGCGACTCCTTTGCATTGAAAATAGAACTGTTGTTGGAAGACGAAGTAATTTCGCTTCATGGCGATCTGAAGGAGGTTGATAAGAAAAGTAGTTGGTATCCACTGCGGTGCATGACGTTTATCCAGTATGTCCTGTATGACCTTGATCGCATTGTCTTGGGGTATCGATGTATACAAAGATGCAACATCTAATGTCACCATGAATTGTGTGGTGGTATCATACGGTTGCCCCTCCAGTAATTGGATGATGTGCATCGAATCCCTCACGTAAGATTTGGTTTCTTGTACCTAGGTTGCAAAAAATGGTCAATGAATTGGTTCACGGGTTCTAGTATGAATCCACAACCCGATAGGATTGGCCTCCCCGGCAGGTTATTTAACCCCTTATGCACCTTGGGTAAGGTATAGATAGTCGGAATCCGAGGTTCTTTTTTGATTAGGAAGTCTCTTTCTGGTGTACTTAGGAAGCCCTTGTTGACACCATCCTCTGCCAAAGTTTCAATCAATGTTTTTATATTTGCAGTGGGATCTCTAGGTGTTGGCTGATAACGCTCTCTTTCAGCAAGTTGACGTTTGATCTCTGTTATATAATCATCCGTATTTTGTAGTACCACCGCCCCCCCTTTATCGGCTGCTTTCACGATGATGCTGGTATTGTTGCTGAGCTCTTTTAACGCAAGGTTCTCTTCTTTTGTGATGTTATATTTGATATAGTGTCTTTCTTCAAGATCCATCATCACCTCTTGCATTACTATTTGTTCGAATGCCATATATCCGTTGGCTCATACAATAGGAGCCAGGAGTAAAGGTGGATGGTGGTTTGAATGGAGTCGCTGCTATTTTGGGAGTATAGTCATTCCTGCCAAAGTAGTATTTCAGCCGTACTTTGCGGAAGAATTTCTGTAGTTCCATTTTTGTTGTAAAAGCATCTGGCCTGCTAGTAGGGACAAATGAAAGACCTTTGCTTAGAACACTTCTTTCTGCAGGCGAAATTTGATGGTTGGACAGATTGATGATGGGATCAGAAATAATAATAATAATAATAATAATAATAATAATAATAATAATAATAATAATAATCCACATTTGTAAAGCGCACAATCACCCGTTAGGGTCTCTAGGCGCTGGGGGCCGTCGGGAAGATTAAGCAAGCTATTGCCCAGAGTCACATGGTGCTGGGCTAATCTGCCGCCGGTGCCAGGGATCGAACCGTGATCCCAAGCTTCCGGAGTCAGTCGCCCTGGCCGCGGCGCCACACCTCTTCCTTAAGGGGATGGGTTTCAGATATTTGAACTCCCGTGTGCTGGGCAAGGTTGTTCTGTATGCCTTCAACCATAGCAGATGGTAACAGGGTCACCTCTCGCGGCAGTTCTGTTATATCATCCGTGTTGATTTGACGGGGGTATGTAGATCGTCCCTCTGCCCAATGGTTGTCTCCAAAATTGCCATATTCATGTTGATTTCACGGGGGATATGTAGATCACCTCTTTGTGCAGTAGATGTTTCTAATAATGCCATATTCTCCTTGCCGCAGATGGTGTTTCCTTCTCCCGCTTCGGTTACCATCTGTAGGTTTGTTTTCGGGTTGAGATCTCCCCATGCACTTCTGGTTGGTAGAATCTCACTCTCGTGTTCCCTCTCGGAGCCCCTCTTGTCCTGTTCCATGTTCGTCTTGGTGTCCAACCTTGTTGGGCAGTACCGCCTCGGTTGGGTGGGCGGTAGCCTTGATCTAGAAAATGTGGTTGTTGTGGGACCTGTGGTGGTTGCCTACTAGTGGATGCTCCTTCTTGTTCAGAATCAGATCCACTGCCTGCTGATGAGTCAGAGAATGTTGTGAACCTCCTAGGCCCCTGTCTGCCTCTGTTGGTAAAGAAGCCTTGATCGTCTTGTTGGTAATATTCGTCCGCAAGATACGGATAGGTGACTTTTTATCGTAGTTGCGGATGTCTTTGCTGAGTTTATCCAATTTTCTATTCAATGTCACTGTGTTGAACTCTGCCAGTTTTTTTTCGGCTTTTTCTAATGCTTCTTTAGCGTTTAACAACGCACCGTCTTCCAATATTTCCTTTTTCAGGTCAGCGATTTCTTGTGTCAGTTTTTTAACGTAATCTATGGCCGTCTCCACCCCTAGCACCATCCAGTGCCTGGAGCAGTTATTGGCCACAAAACTGAACCCTTCCCTAAATTTCGGCACATCTATGAAAATTCCGGGCTCGTTTCTGATTTGTAAGCCTTTGGGAATTATGTTGGATGCAAGATACTTGGTGAGAACGTGTCCATGGAGACGGGATCGGATTAATTTCTTTTCAAGTCTTTCTATTTTGAGCAACTTTTCGTTGAGTGTTACATCAGCGGTTGTTCTCTCTGAACCAAGAAGAAAGCTGGAGGAACTTTGCTCCTGTATCAATTTCGCTATGTAATCTTCACTGTAAGACAAGGTTTCTTTGTCTGACATTCTCAATTTAATTCAAGTGCATTTCAACAAAGTTTTGGTAAGAATAAATCAAAGTAATAAACCCTCGCAAGTCAGCACTTGCAAAAGAATGCTTTACAAAAAAGGGGTAACCCTGTGTCCCTCAGAACCTGGGTAAGCGTGATTAACAAAAGAAATGGTTCTGTCGGGTGGTAGCAAACATTACTTTAAAGGAAGGCTTGAAAAGCTCAGAACACACAAGCAAACCTCTCTGACAAAAACGTTTTTTTATAGTAAAAACATGGGAACACAAAACAGCAATTACTTCATTCCGTTTTGGTTGGATGCTTAAAACATGTGATTCGTGACTGTTGTGAGCAAAGTGACTAGTGCATAGCATATAGTGACATTTATATACAAATATATACAGTTGAGGAACGGGGAGGGGGTATTGTCTTTCGTTAGGAGGCCAGTATTACAAAGTTAATATTCCAAGGAAACAGATGGTTAATGTCCAAGTTCCTGGGGGTATTTTGGCCAAGTATGAGCGTCGACATTTCGACCCTTTAGCGCCCCAATTGGTGGTCGCAGCGGGTCTTTATCAAGACAAGGGGAGGGAGGACCTGAAAAGTAAGGGAGGAGGTGTCAGAGAGGTGTGGATAGATTAGCATCGTCACAAATGACAAAAGTGGAGATTCACTTACAGGTGGGTCTGGAATCCAAAGGGAAGCCCGTCGGTCGACCTGGATGGGAATTAGAACTAGTTTAGGGCATTGTAGTACTGATTTAAATCGAGAGGTCTAATTTAAAGGTGACTGGTTGAATTTAGCCATGTGCTGAAAGGCAATTAAGCTTAGGCAATACTGGGTGTGCTTAGGTGATTTAAACAGGGGGTGCCCAGAGATAGCTATTAGGGGCCGGCAATCTCGATGCCCAGATTGGTTACGCGAGTGAGAGATCTGCGGAGCAGTGGGACCGGTTGCTTACCCTCGGTTCTGCGATCTACGGTAGTAACGCTGGCGGTCAGAGCGGTGTCAAAGCTCCATCAGAGCAGTCAGGGTGAAGCTCGATCGGAGAGAATGAGCCCGGGAAACCAGGGACGATAAGTATTCTCGTTGCTGGGCAACGCAGGTCGGGTGGTGCTGACGCGCCGTGGCTCACCCAATCAAAGTGAGGGCGTGGAAAGGAGAGGCGCAAGGCTCTTCTCCTCGAGGACGCATAGTACGTCGGTTGCTAGGCAACTCAGGTGCTTCAGAGTGATGCGCCGTGATTGGCCCAATTACTCTGTCATGCGTTACGGGGAACTAGTGGGGGGGGAGACCAACAAAAAACAATTGAAACAGGATTTCATGATTAAAAACTGCAACAATACAGGAATTCAAATATACATTCGCAATAACCAACAAATGTGTTACATCGTTTAAGGGAGATTTGTAAGTTCAGGAAGGAGTAATGGAAAATCCGAATGGCCAGATTTACAGGTAAATCGTATAACATTGTTACAGTAGGCCCATTTGCTTGGAAATCTCCTCGTGCTCATTCAATCCCTGACTCACAGAGTTGAGGGTGTGGATCCATTTACACTCCTTTCTATTCAGAGCATTAGACAAAGAGCCACCTCTTGGGTTTGCATTAATTCTCTCCAAGATGCGGAGGTTCGGCAGATGTAGAAGGGGAAGACCTACCCCTTTTCGTAGACCTCTTCGAAGATGTTGCTGAGAAGGAATCTTTACTATCACTAGAAAGAACCTCCTTTCGAGACTTCATCTTCTGTAGCCAAGTCAGAAGTCTTCCTTACTGATCTCCCAGAGTCTTGGTCGAGAAGGTCCTGCAGATCTTGCACTCAGTGGCCTTGTGATCTGGGTATAAGCAATAAATGCAATCTTTATGCTTATCTTCGACATATAGTCTCTTCTTTGAGCAAGTAGCACCGGCTTTGAATAAACCTTTCTTTTCTGACATCCTGAAGAGAAAAAGGTGTAGAAATCCAAAGTTGAAGAGAAAACTGAGCAGAGCTCAGTGGCGACTCCTTTAGCACAACGTGCAGTAGAAAATCTGAGGCTTTGAGGCTCTCTCAAGAGGGTTCTATGGGGTGAGGCTAATCTGATTGATTGTTGCAAAATTTCGTTCTCTTTTACAAAAAGAGGTAGATAGGTTACAAAATGAGATGAGGCCTAGGCCTTACTTTCTCTTTTGTACATACTGCTATGGTATTTTCTATTTACCGAGGCTCCCAGGCTGACGACGGGGAATGATACAAAGCATGGGAATCTATGAAAGTTCCAATAATGGGGCAAGTGGATCTGCGGTTCATTCGAAAAGCTGGGTCTTGAGATCCTTCTTGAATTGCTGCAGTGATGGTGATTGCCTGAAGTTCAGAGGCATGGAGTTCCAGGTCTTTGTAAATGTAAATGTGCTGGATTTGTAGAGCGCACGGCTGCCCGTGAGCGTCCCGGCGCTTGCTTAGGGAACCCGTCCTGGTATTCCCCTGTGAGAAACCCCGGCAGGGTGTCCACAAGGTGAAAGCCAGGCATCCCGCCGCGAGGGGCCGTAGTGGAGATTAAGCAAGCTATTGCCCAGAGTCGCAGAGTGTGACCCCGTGGGTTGAGTAGGCACCAGAGCGAGAATTGTCGAGTCCGTGGAATTTTTGAGCCCGAGACCCGCCGAGGCGGGGAATCGAACCCTGGTCCACGGTCGATCTCAGCTTCCGGGTCTGCCGCCTCTAACCACTGAGCCACGCTTCTCCACTCCACTGAGCCACGCTTCTCCACTTCTCTTTGCAGCGAGGTAGGAGAAGGATCTCATATGGGGACCTGGGGGTGCAACCATTGCAGCTACGGAACTCAGACTTGCATGATTTATGTCAGAAACTGTCACTTGTTATATCCTACATTCCTGTATGCTGCAGAAATTGGGATTTTGGTTTCACTATGTTTTGCTGTACATACTGTTTGATTCTGAAAAATGCACAACAAAAACATTTATTTTAAATGGACATAAAAGTATTATGGACTAATTAACATGAGAATAGAGATATTTTTGCTTCCTCAGCTAAACAGACCTTCTTTACAAACTGGGTCTTCACATAAACTTCAAGAAATTAACTCTTGAACCAAGTCAACTGGTCCAATATTTGAGAGCATATCAAGAGAGATGGTTAGGAAGAGTGTCTCTTGCACAAAAGAGTTTTCTTTCTAAACATCAGAAATGCCCTCAACTACATTTAACATACTGTAGTTCAGTAACACAAGTATGCTTCTCTCCTAGGCTCCAGCACCTCTTGTATTTCTCTGGTTGGGGGTGCAAGACTACATATGAGATCTCTACAGAAATGCCTCGGAGATAAACAGTGTCAGAAGTCAGCAAATTGGGGCAACAAGATACAGATGTCTTCCTGAGTCTTGCAATACCTCAAATGAGGGTTCCAGAGAAAGAGGTTGCTCACAGGTGTTTTATTTTGTCTGCTGACCCCATCACGGACTGTGTTAATGGATGGTGCCTTAGAGAGATCTCGGGCTCAGATTTGAACTCTTACAAAACAAAGTAGGAGGTCTCCTATGGAGAAATCTTTTCAAATAAACACGATGGAGTTGAGAACAGTGCATCTGGAATTAAAGTATTTTTTTCTAGTGATCAAGCAATGTCCATTGACATACAACACATCCGCAATGTACTATCAAAAAAGGTGAGGAGTGCATGATTCAGAGTTCTTTCTCAGGATGCTCAGAACATCTGGCATTGGCTGCTGGCGAGCAGCATTTGTCTCATGGAAATTCCTCTTCCAGGTACACACAATACGACAGCAGATGAATGAAGTTGTCATTTGTTAGAGCAGCTCATATGGGTCTTGATCAACGAGGTGATAAAAGACCAGATCAATCTTTTTAAGAACATGAAAAATGCCCTGTTTAAGCCCTGGGTTTCTGGAACCTGGCTCCCTGAGAAATGTTTAAACTCAAAAGCCAAAAACAGTTGTCCAAAACTTGTCAATGGACTGTTCCTTTTAATGTAATGTAAAAATGTAGATCCCATTGCTTTGCGTTGATTAGATTGAAACAGTATTCATGGGCCAAGGGAGGGCTTCATAAGCTTGCTCATCACTGGTAGCAACTACTAACTGGAATCAAGCTCATTGAGTGGAGACAAAGGTGCTTCAAAACATTCAGAAAACAATAGACAGTTTGTGCAGAGAACAAAGAAAGCACTTTGTTCACCTTCCCACAAATCTAGGTACAGCAAAAGTAACAGCCTAGCCAAATATAAACAGTAGTGAAAAGCAAATCTAATTATATAGGTAAGGGTGGTTCAACACCAACAAGAGAAGCAGACAAAAAATGCTCGAATTTATCTACATATATTTGTCGAGTTGATGTTTTCCTAAACTCTTTGAACACATCTTGGCAATCTTTAGGGATTCTAGCCGTTTAGCCTCTCAGAAACAGACAACAGTCTAAGGATGAACGTTGTTGATGCTCCGAATAGTAGATCATGTCTCACGGGAGTGTTCACTTGAGTTAGCACAAGTAACCTATACAAGATGGGAGTCACGCTTGCTGACCTCAATTACGAGCTACCTGGAACACCTGTGATGAACAAGTTACTTACCTTCCATCTGACAGGTGGGGAAAATCACAAAGGTGAGGAATCTGCGGTTAGAAATTTCGATAAGAATATCTTGATTTCGCCAATGACCCAAAACTGGATTTTGTAGTCTTCAAGCAGCTACTACCATTTTCTAAGCTTCACTATACAATGATCCAACATCAGATGACACCGTTCACGTCGTTCTGTTTGCAGCAGGGTAAACACTGCCTAGGACAAACCCCCAAAATAGGAAGGGACAAAAAGAAATTTTGGTAGGATGAAAATCTCTGCTAAAAAAACTTCAGAGCAATTTCAGTCCCAAATACATACAGCAGCCTAAATTCCAGACCGAAAAAATTGTGATAATGGTTTTGATAAAGAGGCTTCCTGTGATGCATTTAAGCAAAATTCCATCTCCTAGGATCAACGATTGCATATGATGTACTACTATTCATCCTTGTCGTCAACAGTGACCACTGCTCACAAAAGCTGGGCTGATAATGAAGACTGGGTACGAATAACTTCTTATCTCATAATCTGGGTTACCTTTTCCTCTACCTTCAAACATCACCCGTTTTTCTACCTTTATATTTTAAAAGTACCTTTACCTCCAGTCTTCAAGTGTCCTTCAGCTTCCATTCAAATGGCCTCTACCATGACCTCCTATTTCCCTCTACATTCTTTTCCGCCTAGCTCTACTAGTTGGTTTCTCCTCATAGGCTTTAATACTGTCCTTCTCTTTGTATTGCTATATCTGCTTACATCTTTCTGACATGCACGTGTTGCTTTCTCTGGCATGTGGTGATGGGTTATTGTGTTACGGCTCTTGTACTGTAGTTACTGTGCTGTTATTTGTTCCTGTTCTTCTCAGGCACCCCTTCCATCAATGGCTATATTACACGTCGATTGGCAGTCTGTCAAAATAAAATTAAATAAATACAGTGGATGCTCCTGGTCTCCAATATGGATAGGCGGAGCTTCGGCCTATGCACGAGCCCTTAATGATAGGATGCAAGGGTCTCTTTGGGGTGCTGATTACAAATGGAATAGCTACTACAAAAACAAATATATTGCATGACAAACCGGCAGTTAAACGTGTTTCTTTGTTTTGTAGGATCTAACTACTTGACATTAACAGAGAAATTGCCTAACAAAATGAGTTCCCTACCTCTTTACAATATTGAGCAAAAATTTCATTGAATTTTTTCATCATCTGCTTGTTAATGGCTTCACGAGATCGAATGTGTTTAAATTTCAAAAGCATGTCAAAAGCAGCCTCGGCAGATCGCAGGGTTTTGAAAGATTCATCGATGAAGTTTTTGGCTTCTTCTTCAATGGCCTGTTTGAGAGACGAGAACAAATCAAGCAACAAAACAAAATTAAGCATGTAAGCTCATATGAAAAACCTAAAATGAAACGAATGCATTCAGAGAGTAAAAAACACATACTGAAGGATCTCAGCACTGAAATTTCATCTGACAATGAAATGCTCTAAAAATCAAACTGCTTCATTACCGTTAAGAAATGTATCAACATCGTTTTCTTAATGCCAACAATTGATTGCGCTATTCGTGCTATTTGCTTTAACCGCATACATTTCTATGATACTTAAAATCACGTTAGACCAATACGTTGATTTATTTAACATTCTGTTACAGAAATAGATTGTTATGTATGGATGCCTATGAGAACCTGACCAGATCCTAAACTCATTTATTCAATACTAGCAGCCCGTCCCGACGTTGTCCGGGTATGAATTACTGCCGGCCAGTAGTACATTGTTTTGTAGGATTTCGTTTTGATAGCATTTCTTATCTGTGACAGGCCTGTGAAACGCTCCGATTCACAGGCTAGGTTTGGGTGTTGGGGTACAGGGGTATTTTTAGGGTTTAGGGATAGGTTTGGGTTTTGGGGTACAGGGTATATTTATAGGGTTAAGATGGGTTAGTGTTCAAGGGTGTTGGGGTATTTTAAGGAGTAAGGGTGGGTTATGATTATGGAGTGCAGGGGGTATTTAAAGGGAGCAGGGTGGGATTAGCACACGATATGAGACATGGCATGAAGGGCGGAACGTACCACACGCCCCCAGCGTTTGTCACGCCCCCAGGACACGCCCACAGCACAACGCAGACACGCCCACAAGGGACTACTTTGCTGGCACAGTTCTTTTACCTTTTAAATGTATATGGTGGGCCTCTGCATAGCCTATGTCCTTCTGCTGCAACTGCCCTTTCCAACGCTGTATTGAGTGTTGTAATTGGTGCTGTGTTTCCTGAGATTACCCGCCTCAAAGGTTTGGGCTCTCTCTTTATTATATTAGTATAGACTACAAAGTCACAGCTGTGAAAAAATTGCTTACACTGATGTGAAATGATCAGTGGAAGAAAGTGAGTGAACCGAGAAAGAGTTAACTACAGGGAAGCACTCAGGTCCAGTAGGAGAGAGTGTTAGTATAGAAATCAATGGCGATGCCACTGGGTATGGGGTCAGAAGAATGGTTGGAGGGTTTGGTTTCACGGATGCTTTTGAGGAGATCATCCTCCGAGACGGCGGCAAAGTTCTGCCAAGTGACTAAGGATTTTCGCTCCTCAATGGGGGTGGGGTGGGTGACCTGTTCCACCAGAGATTTTACCTTTTGATCGAAGAATAAAGCAAACTCAGTTGCTTTCTTTGAGGCATCCTCAGGCTTGATGGTTTGGGGAGAGCACTTTGGGTTTTTGATGAGGTCGAAAAGTTTTTGGGGTCTGTTTTTAGCAGAATTGAGGAGGGATCTGAAATGTGATGTTTTTTCCTGGAAGATGTAAAATGGGCTCCGGCCGAGGACCCCAGTCTTTCAGGGAGGCCCCTGAGTGATCTGGCTCTGTTCTCGATACAGTCCTGCCCTAATGACCATGAATGATTCTTAAACATAGATTGTTTTAAATACTATTTTGCTTTAATGTGTTTTTAATACCAGCGATGTGTGGGAGTTACAGATATTTTGCAACATCCATAAAAAAATCCTTTTAGATCAAAAAGAGGACCTCGGTCACAGAGTGAGCTACTGCTATATTAAACTATTGAAAACACACATCACAATCTCTGAATATGAAATAGAAACACATTTAGAATTTTGACCAGGGTGTCAGTACAGTGTCGGTCACCTGGCCAAAGAGGGCGTGAAAAAGCTGAAATTTGATCATAAATGTAAAGCTGTTCCGAACAGGGGCCCCAAAAATATGTTTGGCCCAGGGCCCCCAAAATCCTTAAGATGTCCCTGGACAGGATTTCAAAACCACTTTGACACGGCTCTCAGAGAGCCTGTCAGCATGGCGCCTGATCTCTGCCTTATGGAGGGCAGTGCTACACCTGGGAGCAAGACTCACCTGAGGCCGCGATGAAATGACCTTTTAGTATCCTTCTACTGCAAGGCATGCATCGCGGCTTCGGTCTTTGCACTGTGCACGAGGTAAGGAGGTTTTCCCAGGTTCGCTCAGTCAGAGTTCCCGGGAAAAGAATCGGCAGGGGAAGCACAGACGGGTGGATGAAAAGAAGGTCCCAAGACCTTGGTCCCAGGACGTCACTTTCCCTCGGCAGCTCCGTGGTGGTCTGCTTCACCTGGAAGCCTACCAGCACCCCCTTGCCGGGTTCGAGGCCTCCCTTGATCCAGTTTTTTGGCTCAGTGGCTTTTTTTCCATCTGTTTCTCTCCGTGGAGCGTTATTTGCGCACTATCATTGTCTGCCATAATTTGTAGTTTTTATTTGGTTATTGTACTGTCCCCGTGTTGTTTTGCCACCAGATACTCTATGCCCCGTTTTTCCTGCCGTTGCCCTCCTCCGCCACTGACACTCCCCTTCCGCCCTGCTCCCGCTCCCAACTGCTCTTCCCTCCCGCCCCCCCTACAAATGACGATCGCTGCACGGTCACGCAGTGGATGCGCCGCTGTGCGCCGAAGGCAAACCCAACTGCGCCCGTCCGCGCCTGGACCGTTCCCAGCGCCAGTCCCCCTAGCCCCCGCAAGCTCCACAGGACCCGACGCTGCTACGATGCAAACACCCTCCACGCACTCAACAACCGCCGAAACCCCACCTGCTTCCAGGCCTCCCCGAAAAGCACCCGCGTACCCTTCCCCTGTTGTAGATGCAGCTTCTCCAGCCAGCACACACCAGCACGCCCTGCCCATCCCAACACTGCAGGCAATAACCATCTCAGCAGCATTCTGCTCAACACCCGCTCAATCCACAAGTACACCGTCGAACTCTGGGACCCGCTCGACTCCTCCGCCCCGGACGTCACCTTCCTGACGGAAACCTGGATGAACACCTCCTTGGTACCGGACATAGCCATAGCCACAGCCATACCCGATGGCTGCAAGATCACGCACAGAGACCGGAACAACAACAAACCTGGAGGAGGAATAGCCATCATCCACAGGGACTCCATCAGAGTCTCAACCAGTACCGAAGAGACCCTCAATATGGCCGAACACCTACACTTACAGATCCGCGTCAACAACAATACCACCCTCAGAGGAACCCTCGTCTACAGACTCCCGGGTCCCCGACCATAGTTCAGTGAATCCATCACAGACCTCATCAGCACGCACGCCATCGCCTACATCCTCCTCGGGGACCTGAACTTCCACCTAGAGAACGCCAACAACAACTCCATAACACTGATCGCCAACCTCGGACTCAAACAACTCGTCACAACACCCACTCTCTCCACTGGTCACACGCTCAACCCCATCTTCTCCGCCAGTGACCACATCACCTTCAGCCACACCACCGAACTCCACTGGACCAACCACCTTTGCATCCACTTCTCCTTCGAGAAACACACCGCACACAACAAACCGCAACGCATCCCACACCGCAGCTGGAAAAAAGTCACCGAAGACCAGCTCATCACCGCACTCGCCCGAGACCCCCCTCCCGAGCCCTCCGAGACCAACGCAGCAGCTCACAACTTCAGACTATAGATAGACGACTGCGCCAACACCCTCACTCCAATCAGGAAACCCTTCAACAGACACACCAACACCAGAGCCATCTGGTTCAACAACGACCTCCAGAACTCCAAGCATACCTGCAGAAAACTCGAGAAGCAATGGTGCAAGAACCAGACACCAGACAACCACACAGCCCTCATGAACGCCAGACGCAGACACCACCAGCTCATCAGATCCGCCAAAAGAACCTCCTTCAAGAAACGCATAGACAACAACGCACACAACAAGTAAAGAGCTCTACAACATCGTGAAAGAACTCGCCACCCCCAGCTCCAGCTCCAACGACATCCCACTGTCGCAAGAACTCTGCGACTCCCTGGCTACCTTCTTCCACCGCAAGATCGCAGATATTTACAACAGCTTTGATACCCAGACGCAAATGGCAGACTCTAACACCCCAGAATCCACACCCACCGAACGCACCGACCTTCTGCTCTCCTGGAGCAACGTCAACCACGTAGAAACCGCCAAAATCAAACACCATCCACTCTGGCTCACCTTTCGACCCCTGCCCCCACCACATCTTCAACGAGGCAAGCACCATCATCGCACCCCAACTTTGAAAGATCATCAACAGCTTCTTCGAGACCTCCACCTTCACAGACAGCTGGAAACATGCCGAAATCAACGCCCTCCTCAAGAAACCCAAGGCGGACCCAAAGAACCTCAAGAACTTCCGACCCATCTTCCCGCTCCCGTTCTCGGAAAAAGTAATTGAGAAGACCGCCAACAGACAAATGGCCCTCTTCCTGGAGGAGAACAACGTACTGGACTCCTCCCAATCCAGCTTCCACAGCGACCACAGCACCGAGATCGCCCTCATCGCCGCCACTGATGACATCAGTGCCATACTAGACAAGGGCGAGACCGCAACCCTCATCCTCTTGGACCTCTCGGCCGCTTTCAACACCGTCTGCCAGCACACCCTTCGCACATTCCTCCACAACGCAGGGATCCGAGGCTAAACCCTGGACTGGATCACCTCCTTCCTCACCGGCAGAACCCAAAGAGTCCGCCTCCCCCGTACCGCTCCGAAGCCACCACGATCACCTGTGGCATATCCCAAGGATCGTCCCTCAGCCCAAACCTCTTTAACATCTACATGGCTCCACTCGCCAGCATCATCCGACAACACCACCTCAACATCGTCTCATACGCCGACGACACGCAGCTGATCCTCTCCCTCACCAAAGACCCGGCCATCGCCAAATCCAACCTTCACGTGGGAATGAAGGCCGTCGCAGAATGGATGACGACCAGCCGCATGAAACTGAACTCAGACAAGACGGAGGTCCTCATTCTCGGATCTAGCCCCTCCGCATGGGACGACTCCTGGTGACCGACCGCGCTGCGAGCTGCCCCGACACCCACTAACCACGCACGCAATCTGGGGTTCATCCTGGACTCAACGCTCGCCATGACCCAGCAAGTCAACGCCGTCTCCTCCTCCTGCTTCAAAACCCTCCGAATGCTCTGTAAAATCTACAGATGGATCCCCACCGAAACCAGGAGAACGGTCACACAGGCGCTTGTCAGCAGCAGGCTGGACTACGGCAAAGCACTCTACGCAGGAACCACGACTACACTCCAGAAGACACTCCAGCGCATACAGAACGCCTCCACACACCTTGTCATCGGACTCCCCCGCCACAGCCACATCACCACCCACCTATGAGTCCTGCACTGGCTCCCGGCCAACAAGAGGATCACCTTCAGGCTCCTCACTCACGCGCACAAAGCTCTCCACAACGCCGGACCAGCATACCTCAACGTACGACGGTCCTTCTACACCCGAACCACCATCTCACGCATCTGTCGAACGACCACCGGCGGCAGATCCTTCTCCTACCTCGCCGCAAAGACATGGAATACCCTCCCCGCCCATCTACGCAAGACGCAGGACCTGCTGACCTTCAGGAGACGCCTCAAGACATGGCTGTTCGACCAGTAGCTGCCTTCCCTCTCCCCCCGGCCCTTAGCGCCTTGAGACCCTCACGGGTGAGTAGCGCACTCTACAAATGGATTGATTGATTGATTGATTGATTGAAGGATGCCAAATATACGATTCTTCTTACATCTGCTGCTTAAAGGAAGCCCCATTTTACGGAAGTAATAAGGGCGGATAGCCGTAAATCCATTTCTATCCGAACGGTTGCTTCTTCGGGGTTGGTGATAAGAGTTTCCCACCTAGTTTCCTGTGATGTCATTTCCTGCCGAAACCATATATAAGGAGGCTTTGGTAAAACAAAGATTTATTGCAGAGCTTCCATTCTCTAATTTTCATTGTGCTCCTTACCCTCTCCTTGATTCTTTTTTTCCATCATTTTTGCTTCCTTTTTTTGCAGCACCTTTCCTTACTGGCTTTCTCATCTGGAACACTATATGCTGCGCTCCTTCTCAACAATTCTTCAGGGTAGTGTTGGTGCCTTGCTTATCAACTCCTGCATCATCTTCAATCAGGACCTACCAGTATTGCAAGACAGTGTTTTATGACCTTTGTGGCTTTTTATGCTTAATTGGGACCGTACTACGATGTAACCTGTCACCTTTTTCACATGTATTAAAAAGAGGGTGGCACCATGGCTACTGGAAGCAGGCAGCCTTTTCTTCAGCAATCAAGGAAACTAGAAAGACATTCACAGCATTCATACATCAACCAGCAGAGAGCACAGCTTCAACTGGGATGGGGAGCGAATATACAAATAAAAATAATGGTTCTGTCGGGCATGCGCACTATTTCTTTATAGGGGGATTATTTATTTGACATATTATTAGAAATATTCATAAATGATATCAGAAAACTTAGGGAACACATAACAAAATACATGGATGCGAATAAATGAATATTTTTGTCTTTTATATAAATTAAAGCATTTATATACTCGCAAGTTAGTAAACAAGGCTGTCAAGACAAGGTGAAGCTTATAGTGATGTGTACTAAAGTGACTTTTGTGCTCAGTGGTAGAACATGGTGTATATATTATGTACAAGGTGATTAAAACCACAGTATATACAAGGGAGAAGAATGTTACAGGCCAGAGTATTATGACAAAAACAATGACTCTGATGCATGTACAAATTATTCAATCATTTGCACCCAGAGCCTTGGTGTACTGGACCCTAAAAGATCGTTGATGTGTCAACCCAATTAATGCTTAATTAAGAAGTCAAGGCGGGTCTTCATCAGGACAGGTGAGGTGGAGTAGGAGATGACAGCCTACGAATGAGGAAAGTATAAGTAAAAAAATGTGCTCCATGTGGAAACTAACTTAATACGCAGAGAAGGGTGACAGCACTCACCCTTGGTAACCACCTATTCAATTGTGATTAGTAGGGCATCATTTCTCGCAACCAATCCAAGTGATGCGATCTACGGGGTAAATACAAGTGTATTAAAAATTGTACCCACTGGTCCTGCCTCTTATAGCTAGACCACACAATTAGATCATGCAAAAACTGAGCATACAATCAATCATAGCATTTGTATAGCGCACTACTCACCCGGGGGGGTCTCAAGGCGCTTGGGGGAGGGGGACTGCTATTGCTCGAAGAGCCAGGTCTTGAGTTGTCTCCTGAAGGCGAGATGGTCCTGGGTCAGCCGAAGGTGGAGAGGGAGTTCCATGTCTTGGCCGCCAGGTAGGAGAAGGATCTTCCTACGGCGGTGGCTCTTCAGATGCGTGGTACGGCGGCGAGGGCGAGGCATGTCGAACGTAGCTGGCGGGTGGGCGTGTAGAAGGTCAGGCGGTCGTTGAGGTACTTGGGGCCCAGGTCGTGGAGGGACTTGTGTGCGTGGGTGAGGAGTCTAAACGTGATTCTCTTGTTGATGGGGAGCCAGTGCAGGTCCCTCAGGTGGCCGGAGATGTGGCTGCGCCGGGGGATGTCCAGGATGAGTCGGGCGGAGGCGTTCTGGACGCGTTGGAGTCTTTTCTGGAGCTTGGCTGTGGTTCCGGCGTAGAGGGTGTTTCCGTAGTCCAGTCAGCTCGTGACGAGTGCCTGGGTGACCGTCTTCCCGGTTTCGGTCGGGATCCATCGGAAGATCTTGCGGAGCATGCGTAGGGTATTGAAGCATGATGAGGAGACGGCGTTGACTTGTCTGGTCATCGAGAGGGAGGAGTCCAGGATGAAGCCCAGGTTTTGTGCGTGGTCTGTTGGCTTGGGAGTGATGCCCAGGCCGGGGGGCCACCAGGAGTCATCCCAGGCGGAGGGCGATGGTCCCAGGATGAGGACTTCCGTCTTGTCTGAGTTCAGTTTCAGGCGGCTGTTCTTCATCCACTCGGCGACGTCTCTCATCCCTTCGTGTAGGCTAGTTCTGGCGGTGGCGGGGTCTCTGGTGAGGGAGAGGATCAGTTGGGTGTCGTCGGCATAGGAGATGATGTTGAGGTTGTGTTGGCGTGCGATGGGTGCAAGGGGTCTCATGTCGACGTTGAAGAGGGTGGGGCTGAGTGATGATCCTTGCGGTACGCCGCAGATGACTTCGGTGGCCTCGGATCGAAACGGGGGAGGCGGACTCTCTGTGTTCTTCCGGCGAGGAACAAGATGATCCATTCCAGTGCCTTCTCTTGGACACCTGTGTTGCTGAGGCGTTGGACTAGGGTGCGGTGGCAGACAGTGTCGAACGCTGCGGAGAGGTCCAGGAGGATGTGGGCTGCTGTTTCCCCGTTGTCGAGCAGGGTTCTGATGTCGTCGGTGGCTGCGATGAGGGCGGTCTCTGTGCTGTGGTTGGCTCGGAAGCTGGACTGCGAGGGGTCAAGGGATCCGTTTGTCTCGAGGAAGGCGGCAAGCTGTCTGTTGACGGTCTTCTCGATGACTTTGGCAGGAAAGGGGAGGAGCGAGATGGGGCGAAAGTTCTTGAGGTCGGTGGGGTCCGCTGTTGGCTTCTTCAGTAGGGCGCTGAGCTCGGCATGCTTCCAGCTCTCCGAGAAGGTGGCGGTGTTGAAGGAGATGTTGATGATGTCCCGGAGTTGGGGTGCGATGATGGAGTTGGCCTTGTTGAAGACGTGGTGGGGGCAGGGGTCGGTTGGAGATCCGGAGTGGATGGTGTTCATCGTGCGGGCTGTGTCTTCGGTGGTCACCGTGGTCCATTTGCGGAGGGTGGCGGTTGAGGGGCGTTGGTTCGACGGTTGGATGCGTGGATGGTGCTCCAAAGCTGTTGTGGATGTCGGCGATCTTGCGGTGGAAGAACGAGGCGAGAGTGTCGCAGAGGTCTTGTGACGGAGTGATGTCGTTGTTGCCTGTGCTGGGGTTGGAGAACTCCTTGACGATGCTGAAGAGTTCCTTGCTGTCATAGGCGTTGTTGTCCAGTCGTTCCTTCAGTGATTTCTTCTTGGTGGTGCAGATGAGCTGGTGGTGCTTGCAGGTGGCTTGTTTTGTTTGAGGGTGGTCATGTTGTCTGTGGTCTGGTCGCGGAGCCAGGCTTTCTCGAGGGTGCGGCAGTTCTTCTTGGAGTCCCTGAGTTCGTCGGTAAACCAGGTGGCTTTCTTGCTTCTGGGTCTGCTGGGAGGGTTCTTCAGTGGCGCGAGGTCGTCTGTGCAGGCGGTCAGCCACTGTGTGAAGTTGCGGGCTGCTTCGTTGGGGTCCGTTGTGCTGGCGGGCGGGTTCTGGCTGAGGGAGGTGGTGAGCTCCTCGGCGGTGATCTTGCTCCAGCTCCTGTGAGGAACCTGTTGCGGGTGGTGGTGGGTCGTTGTTCTTCTGAAGCTGAAGTGGACGCAGCTGTGGTCGGTCCAGTGAAGTCCGGTGGAGTGGCTGAAGGTGATGTGCTTGCTGGATGAGAAGACGGGATCAAGCGTGTGGCCGGCGTAGTGCGTGGGGGTGTTGACCAGTTGCTTGAGTCCGAGGTTTGCGAGGTTGTCCAGCAGGGCGGCGGTGTTGCGGTCCTTGTTGTACCAGCCCTTCAAGGGCCACTAACCAGCCGTGGACTTGCTGCCGGCGTGGGAGATCTAGAGGAAAGCAGGATAATAGATTTAGGTTATTCCCGCTACGTGTTTCCAGGATCTAATTATCTCTACAGGCCAATCAGCAAAACCACTCCGGGGCTTACCTGCTGAATTAACACGACTCTCAGAATGATAAGTGAAGATTAAATAAGGATTGCACAACCAGTCGCTAGTCCCGGTGATGCGCTGCTGCCAGGCATTATTTTTTTTTATATATTTGTGCATGGAGCAGGAGGGGAGGTGGAGGGACTGAAGAGACTGGTGTGAGTGGATGGTGGGAAACCAATTATTTTAATTTGAGTGGCAGACGGTAAATACAGTACTTGGGAGGGGAAGAGGGTCATGCTCAGGGTGGTGTGGGAGGGTGGCAGGATTCCATGTACGGTTTTTAAAATTAGGGTGGGAGAGGGGTGGGATGGCCAAAGGTTGTCGGCTTGGGTAGCAGACCTCATCATCTATAGTACTGACAGGGAGTGTTCACAGGTGAGGCCATGCTGTGTATAGATCCTCCATGAACCCTCTACCATTGCCCAGATGATTAAATGAAATACCAGCATTTGTAAAGCTCACAGCTACCTTCGGAGACGTGTCCCAGCGCTGGAGGCCATTGGGAAGATTAAGCGAGCTATTGCCCAGAGTCACATGGTGCTGGGCTAAGCTGCCACCGGCGCCGGAGATCGAACCGTGAACCCCGTGGTCCGGAGTCAGGCACCCTGGCCGCTGCCCCACACCTCTTCCACTAAAGCGGGGCAATAAAAGGGGCCATGCGCAAACTAAAATGAAACACGTGTAACTGTGAGTAAAGGGTATGTTTTTCACTGAGGTACTCTGATAAACAACAAGACCAAAGGTGGAGAGTTGCAGGATGCCAGGCTGGCGCATTGGTTCAGGATAGTGGGAAGGGAGCAAAGGACAGGAACTAAGTAAGGGAAGTGGGAGTCTTGACTCTGCACAGCTTTTCAATAGGATGAACATAAAGCAGAGTACTTATTGGGAGACGTAATACAACATAAAATTGAAGATTAGTAACTAATAATATAAGAGTGTTTTAAACCTCCGAGATTCAAGTAAAAGTCATCAAAGTAGGATCCCAATAAGTAATTACATCTAGCACGTTGCAGGAACATATACGTTTCCTAAAGTTTTTATGACACAAATGGAGTAAAATGGAGCAGAACCAGATTTAGCCCAGAGCTCCTAGGAAGTCAGGTAGAGAGTGCAATGTAGAGTCAGTCACCTGTATGGTAGGTAGGGCTGCAATGTACTGTGGCATTTGTGTAGCGCTTCACACATTTGATGAGACCATAAAGTGCTCTACTTTCTGTCAGTTCAAGGGCATAATTTTGGTGTGCTCAGTTCCAAGTGAGTTGTATGTTGTATGTCCTAAATGTGAGATGCTGGTTTATGTGCGCGAGGACTACATACACAATCCAGACATGATGCAACCTAACAAATAAGCATGAAGACTTGCAGAGAGTGTAAGAACAGACGTAGCCACTCATACCTACTTACCAATTTGCAGAGATAATTCTCTGTATTTGTTGTTGTAATGATCAAATGCACATATTTTAAATGCTTTCTGGAATTGAAGGTGACTGTTGATTCACCTTATTCATTTAGCCATTGAGTTCCAAAGGTCTGTGACTGGATGGAGAAGTTCCACCAGTGTGTGTTTTTTTGAACGGTCAGTAAATGAGCTAGCATTGTGCTCAGAGGTCTAGTTTGGCAGTAAGTGTGGAACGTTTGCTGAATGTAGAGTGGTCCAGTCCCTAGAATTGCTCGGTGAGCTATGCACATAGCTTTCAAGATGATATGCCTAGCTCTCTGGAGGCAGTGTAGGGATGTGAGACAAGGCATGATACGGGTCAGCATATATATGGTAAGAAGCTGTCAAGTGGCTCCATTTTGGATAGTCTGTAGGATTCAAAGTTTTAATAAGGGTGCTCCCAGGTAAAGTGCATTACCATAGTCAAGTTCGGAGAGCATTAATGTGATCAGACTTTGAATATTTTGCAGGAAATGAGGTATGGGAAAATGTGTGAAAGGCATCTCAAAGTAGAAGTGTTGTTTGGTGATTTGATTTGCTTGTGGTATGAGGTATACACTAGCATACATAATCATTCCTAAGTCCATCATTTCTACTTAATTTGGTGTTACAGGTTCTAGTTCCCGAGTCCAAGTGGTTGAAAGGTGACTATTTGCCCAGTTGCCACATGCAAGGACATCTGTTTTGATGTGTTGAGCAATCACCCTGTGATCAACAACTCCTAAGGATTTCCCCATGGTACAGGAGCCAAGATCAGATGAACTTTCGAGCATTAGAATGATTACCGCGCAATCAGCATTATTGAAGCTGATCAGATTAAATGAGTAGACCAGCTCAGACAATGAACTGAGGTAGACACTGAATAGTAAGGCAGCAAGCGTAAGCCGTGAGATAGACCACCTGTTAAGCTGAATGGTTCAGAGGAGAAGGGGGGTAGTGATATAGTGAGAATTCTAATAGAAATGTACTATGAGATTAATTCCTGTATAGTTCTTTGAAACACTGGATTTGGCCTGGGGTGGTAATCAGCATCAAAGGCAGTTAAGAGATGAAGAAGGTGAGGGCCACTATCCAATTGAGTGAAGTCTTTTGATTTCATTCCATAAAACAATATGAGAGACCTCAATGCGACGCTCAGAATACATTTTTGTAGTCTGGAAGCAAATGCCTTAAATTCAATTAAAGTTGCTCTATGTCTGCATGCAGATATTTCTATCAGAGTGCCTAAAAAGGAATATTCACTATTGGTCAGTAGTTGTGAGGGATCAAGACTAGTTTAAAAAAAAAATTGCATTAATATGCATCATTTTGAGCAGGATCACAAAGTGAGCACTGGAAAGGGTAAGTTAAGGCATGTTCAACGTTGTAGGCTGTCTAGTGTCTTAAATAATTGAATAGAGCTCGGGCACCTAGACAGTGGTGAATGATTATTTATCAATGGAACTTGAAAGGTATGTGCTGCCTTTGGCTAGAAACATAGCAGCATTGTTTGTCATCTCCAACGTAACTATAGAGCACAACACAACAACATAACATAAAGCAAAATAGTAGCACAACAAAAAAACAGGGTGCAACACAACTTAACAAAATAAAACAACACAACAACCACACTGTAACACAACATAATGCAATATTGCAACACAAAATCATAAAAATCACATGACTATCAAAACACAATGCGCACATTAATATATCACCAAAAAAGAGCAACACCATTTAAAAACACAATACAATTATGATGTACAAAAACAACAGAACGGTATAACACATTACAACAGCGTAACACACAAACAGAATACCAACACAAAAGAAGAGAGCGTCACAACAAATACACTCACACACTATACAGCACAATAGCGCATTTTTACAACAGTACAAAACAGGGGCAGCCGGGCAGGTAAGAGCAGTGGGGCCGGTAGGAATGGAGTCGACAGATGACGAGGAAACATTAAATAAATAAACAAAGAAAACCTGTCTGTCAACTCCCTCCCATCCCACCCAGCCCCATCGCTCTTACCTGCACAGGCCATTCCTAAAAACAGAACAAAAGCACAAACACACCAGAGCACAATAACACCACACCAGGAAAACACAATCTAACCCAAACAACTGCACATTTCTACTGTTCTGTTGTGTTATATTGGTATATTATTGTGTTGCGTTGTTGCAGTGGTATGACGTGCTTGTATGTAGCGTTGGATTGGTATGTTGAGTTGTGTTTTGAGTTGTCACTGTGCTGGTGCATTGTATTGTGTTCTATCTTGTGTTAACTGTTGCACTGTTATGTTTTGCTATATTTACTGTATAATGTTCTTGTAATGTGGTGTTGCGGTATTGTCATATCTGAACTACTCAAATATTCTTGGAACACATTACCACCTCCACAAACCTGCCTTCAAAAGATGGTGGGCTGGGGGTTCAGTTGTGGTGACTGCTGGACCAATTAAAAAGGGTAGGAGTAACTCTATTAATTTCTTCCGAAAAAAATCCTTTTACACAAAAGCATGGCGGGTTCATTGTACACCAGTTGTTACGGAGCTTTCTCTTGTGGCATGTCACTGATTTCTTTAACCTGCTTTCTCCTCCCTTCTTTTCCAGGCCTCTGTAGACAGACTACTTCCCAGGGCTCTGACACTTGTAGTAACAATATTTATCAGGCAAGTATTTCTGCCTGCCTGTCTATATCCTTCCCCTCCTTTCCTTCTGCATTCTTCCACTCTTACTTCCCCTTCTTTTAAGTTTTTGACGTCTGCTTCTTTGTGGATTTCAGATGATCTTTTTTCCCTCCTCCGCTATGGGCTTCCTCTCATTTTCAAAATTTCAAAAACCAAAGGTTTTAGGAATGTTATAGTTAGAGATTGAATTTAAAGAACCTTAGAAAGTCATTGAAAAAAAAAATGTCATCAGTGACGTCACTGACCATGTCATGAGTGATGTAGTATGTGAGGTCAGAAGCAATGCATTGCAGGGGCATAAGTTATAGTTAGCTCATGTAACTGTAACTCCTTAATTCAGAAGTCTTCAAACTTTTTTGGTCAGAGCCCCCCCTGAGCAAAATGTTTTGAGGACGGGCCCCCCTCCAAAACTTTACGGCACGGATTGGGAGTGCAGGACGGACATGGCTGCGTGCAGAAGGCGTGGTTTATGAGATGATTTTAGGAGTACTTTTTCTATAGTTCATAAACCACACTAAATTTGAGACTTATAAAACAACAAATGCTTCAAACAAAAGCATGTATTGTCCCATAAACTGCTCCCCACAATTGGGTTTGTTTGTGACCCCCTCACACCCTTAGACCCCAATGCAACTACACCTACTGCACTAATGATAACTGCAGTCTTGAGTAGCAGGCTAACCCCTCTGCATCTTTCCCCTCGTCCCATCATTCCTGACCATCACTCCAATCTTGAAACAGGCTCTTTGTCTTGTTTGAAAAAAAGAGCTCCTCTGTTGTATCCCTTTCTTCTGCAAGGGTGCCCTTGGTTGTAATGCTAGAAAGGAAAATAATCTCCCATGCCCCTTTTTTAAAGGTAGACAGTCATAACAGTGATGCAGTGGCCCCCTCAAATTCCTGGGCCCCAGCCTGCTGCATCTGCTTCATTAATGATAACCAACAGTGGCCCCTTACACACCTGGCAGCAGTACCTGCTGCACTGATGAACGGCCCTTTAAAAAAAAGGAAAAGGCCACTTATATTGTCCCCTTCTTTGGGGTATAACTCTGAAGAAGCTGTCTCTGGCCATTTGTAAACATAAACATTAGTCCCCATACAGTGCTCTCTATTCTGGGCCAACTATTTGACAACATCCATGAATCTCACTCCTTTCCTCTTTCTCCTGGACCATTACTCTGAGGCCCCAGGGGTCAAGAGGATTAGGGCTCCGCATCTGAATGCAACCCAGCTGGCCTTCTACCTGCCTCCCCATGGACATAGGTATCACAATAAAAACTGTCCCTGAACAGTTAATGCTGACTCTGCCTGAAAGTGAAGGGTGTGGTGGCAGTGCAGAAAGTTAGGGAAGAAACCAGTCTTAATTGACTGAGTCACTTAAAGCCAGGGTCACCAGAATTATGAGTTTCTGCAGCAGCAGGGTTTTCCACATAATTATGAGTTTACGGCATCTGCTACATAATCCATCATCTTCTGCAAAATCTGCAGAATTTAGCCCAAAAAATTGATTCCAGCTCAAATGGAACAAAAGTTACTTAAAACGTGACACAGTGTTCAGGAGCAGTGGAGGCCTTTTGCAAAGATTGACTGGTAATCCTGTAGCTGCTTATGATGTATTGGGGTGTTAAACTGGTACTAATGAGGTGAAATATTGCTCCTAATAGCACAACCATGAGTTAAAATGTCAAAATAATGAAGTAATGCCAACCACAAAATGTGCTGCATTGTGCCACATAATTTATCTTTTCTTGCTGCATAATTTATTCAACCATGCCACATAATGTGGTCCTCTCCTGCTGAATGATTCCAGTAGCTCTGATTAAAGCTTCATGGTGGGAAATATTTATTCTGTTTGAGATGTCATGTTTGGGTGTTATCAGCTGAGTTCTGGAATAACGGAGACACATACAAATGTCTGCATTGAATATATAGTCTGATTACTCTTTACTAAAAACTATATTTTGTAAAAACTTGTTTTATCTCAAACACTGCATCAATTTGCAGCACCCTAGCTTAGACTATGTGAAGAATATGACGCTTTACAACGCACACGTTATAACACGTGTCATTACAACACATTTTTTACATTGCAAATCCATTACAACGCATGTCGTTACAACGCATAATCCATTACAACGCAATGACTATTCTAACTCCGCTGGGGCGTTACTTTGGGGAATGCGTTGTAATGGATTGTGCGATGTAATGACATGCATTGTAAAGGATTTTGTGATGTAGAAAATGCGTTGTAATGACACACGTTTTAACACGTGCGTTGTAAACAATGTTTCCTCTATGTGAAATACTATTTTAAAATACTGACATACATATTTACAGTGGTTCCTGCCACACATATTTACAGTGGTACCTGCCACAGACTGTGACCTCATAGCACTATAAAGAGGGCCACTGAAATTATGTGGCAGGAGAAGGCCAAATTATGCAGCAGGGTTAACAACATTTTGCAGCAAGCAAAGGCAAATTATGCTAAATAATGCTGAACATTTTGTGACGGCATTACTGAATTATTTTGCTGTTTTTACACTTGTTAACACTGTGCTGGCATATTTCTCTTCAAAAGTACCAGTTTAATTCCCAAATATAGCAATAATGCACTTAAATTACTGTGAATACACAAAACGAAGACTTTTTTTAGCAATATCTTTGAGCCTGCAAGCGCACTCCGTGACCTCTGACCCCAAGGCACTCTGATCACAGTTTTGACTTCACAGGCACTGAGTAAATGAAGACAGCCTGGAAATGCAGCTTCCAGGCCATCTTCATTTACATGTGTTTGCAGAGGCATTTGCGCCCCCCTGGGAACCCATCCACGCCCCCCCAGGGGGGCGCGCCCCACAGTTTGAAGACCTCTGCCTTAATTCCTATGGGTATATACGAGTGAAATCTGAGCATAACTATAACGTCCCTGTAACCTATGTTTTTTTCGGTGAATATCTAAGGCTTTTCAAATTTTATTTTCTAAGTATAATGTCCCTGTGATCTTTGGTTTTTAAAGTGAATTTCTATGGTTTTTTAACCAGAAGTCATGTTTGCAGAGTGGTGGAGAAAGGGGGCGGGGCTTCCGACCAGCTTTCATCAGCCCCACTTTGTGGGACTTACTGGAGGTAACAGGAGGGATTGTTGGCCCCCAAGGCCCCCCACCAGCCAAGGAGACTTTAGCCCCCTTTGAGTAGTGCATCAGGAGGCATGTTTGCAGAGTGGTAGAGAAAGGAGGTGGCCTCCCAAGATCTCTCAGCAATCCCGCTGCTTAGGACTGGCCCCAAGGACTCTCAGCAGCCAAGGGGACTTCATCCCCCTTCAAGTTCTGCATCAGGAGACGCCTTTGTAGAGTGGTTTAGAAAGGGGGCAGGACCCGGGTCCGACGTTTGAATATTTTTTTTTTAATAAGGGTGGAGGCCCCCTCCCCAGGCCAATTTCAGCCCCATGGGACCCCATCCTCTGGGGCCAAACCCTTTTGCAATAGGGAGGAGGGCTGCACGGACCTCCTCCCAGGGCTGATTTGGGCTGCAGGACACTACCCTCCGGGACCTAGCCTTTTTCTTTTTGTATTTTCTAACGGGAGGAGGAGGGTCACATGGCCCCCCTCCCCAGACCAATTTTGACCCAGAGACCCCATCACCCAGGGCCCTAACTTTTTTTTCCTTTTTTAATTTATAAAAGAGGGGGCCGCGGGGGACTCAGGGACCGGTTATTACCAATGGGAGTGAGAGGCTGCACAGCCCTCCTTTCCGGGCAGAATTCAGCCCCGGGAACCCCATCCCCTGCGGCCTGCCCATCTTTCTGTGAGTGCCCCCAGGGTACCGATGCTCCACTGGGACTGCAGGGGGAGCATGGAGGCCCCCGCGGTCCCCGACGGCCCCCGCCTCCTGCAGGAGCCGGCAATCCTTTCAGACATGCATAGCTGCTCCCTTTGTCTGAAAGCAATTCTGCTTTGCTTCCAGCAAGCGAGAGCATTTTCAATGCTCTAGTTGCTGGAACTGAAGCATTTGCTGTGACTTGGCAGGAAAGGTAAAGCTCCTGCCAAGCCACAGCAAACAGCTATGTCCCAGCGTTGGGCACCCTGGGACATAGCAGGAGCCAGCACTGCCGTGTGGCGATCCCCAGGGCCATTATTGCCTTCAAACAGGGGCCACGCTGCCCCCTTCCTTGCTTGTTATAGGGTCTGCCCTGGGGAGGTGTTGGTCCACAGGGCAAAGATCGGTGCAGCCCCCCTCACCAGGCCCATTTAGGCCCTGGAGACCACTACCCCGGAGCAAGGACTTCTTGCAATGGGGAGGTGGGGCTGCATGGCTCTCCCGTTCCAGGGCCAATTTCAGCCTCAGGGACTCCATTCCCCAGGGCCTGACCTTTTTTTAATTTTCTAATGGTTCGGGGAGCTGAACGGCCCCCTCCTTGGGCCACATTTGGCCCCAGGGACCCCATGCCCCGGGGCCTGCCCATCTTCCTGTGGTTACCACCAGGAAACCCACTTTCCACTGAGACAACGAGGGGAGCCTGAAGCAGTCCTGCCAAGTACCACACATCAGGCGTTAGACTAACGCATTTCACTGTGGTGTTCCTAATCACCACACTGAAATGTATTGTCACCCATAATGCAAAGTCTCAGCGCTGTCATAGAAGCGTCGCAAACTGAGTATGTGTGCCAGCAGAGAGCGCACGGCTGTGGCCTGCGCAGCTCCCGCAGCCTTGGGGTTCTCCCAGTCATTGTGCTGATACAATGTATATTCAACATTCCAGTCCAGTGGCACCAAGCAGCTCTCAGTCAGGCAACCTGACGTCATGGCCCTGCTGCTGGGGAGAGCCCAACTACTACAGAGACAGCTTAGGCCAGCCTACCCCAGTCAAGTGTGGTACAACCTTATGGCGCCGCAAGGGGGACAAGATGTCACGACCTGCTGCTGCCAGAGTGTGCCGCGGGGTCCGGAGAAAGTTGCATTTTGTGAGGTTGGTCCGCAGCAAATAATTAATCAAGTTGAGGATATAGCCTTACGGCTAGAGTGGTCGACCTTGAAGCTGAGGAATAAGGTTTGTGTCTCAGCAACGACCCTCAACATCCTGTGATTCTGGGCAAACAACTTAATCTTCCCATGCCTAACAAAAATGAATGTGCCTTGTGTAACGAAACTGGTGCTTGTGTAAAATGATCTGATACCTGATATCTTCAGGTCTAGTTCGGACTATATAAAACTCTAAAAAAAAAAAAATGTGCTGGCCTGCTTCGCAGAGCACTGCTGTTCGCACCGGCCCGGCTGCTCGCGCTTTTAACTAAATTTATACTACGGGCCCGCTGGTCCCCCGCCATCGAAATATTCTCGAGCCTGGCCGCCGAGGGTGAGTGCTGCAACCGGTGACGGGTCGTCACCGTCAGAAATGAGAATCACTGCCCGGGTTACAGCAGCCGCCAGGACTCACAGGACAGCTGGCCGGCAGCTGGCCACAGCTTGGACCGCTTAAGGTGGATTCATTGCTGTGGGACCAGCGGGCCAGTCAAACTGATCTTCACCGTGAGTGGGCGGCATGCCAGTCCCGCTGCCTGGGGCTCAGGCTGAAAGATTCAAAAGAAAAGAAAAGATTCAAAAGAAAAGAAAAGTGAGAATGGACACCAGTCACTTCAAGTGTTTGCCAGTCACTGTATGTAATTAGAATACAATTGAAATTAAGTTTAATGGGTGCGTGCGATCAGTCTGAACGCTATGGAAGTTCCAATGCCTACTGGGAAACTTAAGCCGCTAGCCATACCACAGACCCAAGACTTGTCTCTGATCTTTGGCCAGTCTCCTAAAGATACACTTTGCCCTGAATTGTAGCCCTATCAACCCCATAGGGCTCGTCTCCTTCCTACCACTCAAATGTCTTTTGATCAGAAGTTTGTCCAATTGACAGGGTGGCAGACTCATATAATGAAACAGGCATTAGACAACAGTTGCATGAGTTGTGAGACTTTCTTGATTCACAAGATGGGGTTATTGACCGAGGAGGTGATTGCACTTTGAAGAGGCAGTCTTGCTAAACGGGTGTAATTTCTGAAATGTATGTTTCCCTTGTATTTATTGCTTGATTTTGGACGCAAGAAAGTGCCACTCATAGTTGTTGAATGTCACTCATAATTACACTGAAATTATGTAAATGTCGCACACAAGCAATCTGAAACCTTGGCAGCTATGCTAAAGGCTGCCCCAGTCCTTGCCGGCTCCCCGCCGCCTGCAGGAGCTGGCAATGTTTTCAGACACAGGGAGCTGCTGGAAAACTCCCTGTATCTGAAAGCAATGAGCTTTTGCTGTGACTTGGTGGGAGCGGTAAAGCTCACACCAAGCCACAAAAAACAGCTATGTCCCAAGGTGGCGGTCACTGGGGCCAAGAACAGCGCGCCCCCCCTCCCATTTAAAAAAAAATAATAATTTGGCCCGGGGAGGTGGAGGTCCTTGGGACCTGGGGTGGGCGGGGCCCTGACGCCCGCCCATTACAAATTTAATAGGCCTGGGGAAGTGGTGTTCCCCCGGGTGTCTAGTTTTCATAAATGTGTGCGTTTGGTAGGTTTCCCTAGATGGCCGCCAGCCTGGGACCAAAAACGCAGATACACCCCTTGTAAAACCAGGTCTTTTTGTGATAGATAATTTTGATGCCTCCACAATAGGTTTTGGGCCTTTCCCTGCTGCGGATACTTGGCCCACCCACACAAGTGAGGTATAATTGTATTCAAGAGAATAAGGGGAACGCTGAGTGGTAGGACATTTGTGCCTGCGCGGTGATTCCAGCCAGAAATGTGAGGAAATTGTGATTTCTTTACTAGCTACATTTGAGGTTTATAGGGAATTCTGGGTAGGAAAAAATTGGGGGATCCACAAAAGCCATACCTCCCTGAACTCCCCCGGGTGTCTAGATTTCAGAAATGTCTTGGTTTAGTATGTTTTCCTAAATGGCCGTTGAGTCCGGGACCAAAAACGCAGGTGGCCCCCATGCAAAACCAGGTAGTTTTGTGACAGATAATTTTGATGTCTCAACAATATACGTTTAGGGCCCTTCCCTGCCGTGGGTACATGGCCCACCCACAGAAATGTGGTACCGTTTTTATCGTGAGGCCTGGGGGAACGCTGTGTAGTTAGAAATTTGCATCTGACCAGTGATCCTACAACTTTACCACACAGAAATCTGAGAAAAATTTGTTTTTTTCCAGCTAAATTTGAGGTTTGCAGGGGATTCTGGGTAGGAAAACATTGGGGGATGCACGCAAATAACACCTCCCTAGACTCCTCTGGGTGTCTGGTTTTTGGAAATGTCTGGGATTGGGAGGGTTCCCAAGGTGGCTGTAATTGATAATTTTGAAGTCTGCACAGTATGTTTTGGGCCAATCCCTGTCGCTGGAACTAGGCCTACCCACACAAGTGAGGTACCATTTTTATCGGGAGATGTTGGGGAATGCTGGGTGAGTAGAAGTTTGTAGATTCATTCAGATTCCAGAACTCCATATCACAGAAATGTGAGGAAAATGTAGTTAGTTTTTTACAAAGTGTGAGGTTTGCAAGAGATTCTGGGTAACATAACCTTGCAAGAGCCACAGAAGTCATCCCATCCTGGTTTTCCCTGGATGTTTAGTTTAAGAAAATGTATAGGTTTGCTAGGTTTCCTTAGGTGCCGGAGGAGCTAGGGTCCAAAATCCACAGCTAGGCACATTGCGAAAATGCGTCAGTTTTCACTGGAAAATGGAATGTCTCCACGTTGCATTTTGGGACGTTTCCAGTCACAGGTACTAGACATATCCACACAAGTGATGTACAATGTTTATCTGAAGACTTTGGGCAATGCTGGGTGGCTAGAAGTCTGTGGCTCACTGTATATTCCAGAACGTTCCATCACAGAAAAGGGAGGAAAATGTGTTTATTTTTACAAAGTTTGAGGGTTGCAAAGCATTCTGGGTAAAAGAACCTAATGAGAACCACACAAGTCACTCCATCCTGGATTCCCTGGGTGTACTAGTATTAAAAAATGTATAGGTTTGCTAGGTTTCCCTAGGTGCCGGGTGATCTAGGGTCCAAAATTCACAGCTAGGCATATTGCAAAAAAGGGTCTGTTTTCACTGGAAGAATGTGAGGTGTCCACGTTGTGTTTTGGGCCGTTTTTTGTCCCGGGTACAAGGCCTACCCACACAAGTAAGGTGCCATTTTTATTGGGAGGTTTTGGGGAATGCTGGGTGGTTGGAAGTTTGTGGCTCCCCACAAATTCTAGAACTTTCCATCCCAGAAATGTGCGGAAAATGTGTTTATGTCTTTTACAAACTTTGAGGTTTACAACTGATTTGGGTCACAGAACCTAATGAGAGCCACACAAGTCACCCCATCCTGGATTTCCCTGGACTTCTAGTTTTCAAAAATGTATAGGTTTGATAGGTTTGATAGGTGTCCCTGGGTGCCAGCTAGCTAGGGTCCAAAATGTACAGCTAGGCATACTGCAAGAAAAGGGTCAGTTTTCACTGAAAAAATGTGATGTGTCCACGTTGCAGTTTGGGACTTTTTCTGCTGCGGGCACTAGACCTACCCACATCAGTGAGGTACCATTTTTATCGGGAGACTTTGGGTAATGCTGGACGTGTCGAAGTTAGTGGATACACACAGATTCCAGAACTTTCTAACACAGAAATTTGAGGAAAATGTGTTTTGTTTTACAAAGTTTGAGGTTTGCAAGGGATTCTGGGTAACAGAGCATGGTGAGAGCCACACAAGTCACCCCATCCTGGATTTCCCCGAGTGTCTAGTTTTTATAAATGTGTAGGCTTGCTAAGTTTCCCTAGGTGCCAGCTGAGCTAGGTCCAAAATCTACAGCTTGATACATTGCAAAAAAAAGAGTTCGTTTTCACTTAAAAAATGTGATGTGTCCACATTGCGTGTTGGGCCATTTACTGTCGCAGGCACTAGGCCTACCCAAACAAGTGAGGTAGCATTTTTATAAGAAGACTATGGAGAACACAGAATAGTACAACACGTGTTATTACCAATTGACTTTCTGGGCTTTTCTGCCTTCCAAATGTAAAACAATTTGTAAAAAAGAAGTCATTTTGAAAAATTACACTCTAATTCACATGCTTGTATGGGTACCCTCAATTTTGGAGATGTGCAAATACCCACTGCTTCTAAACTCTATATTTTGTTCCCATTTCAGAAATATATAGGTTTCCTTGGTACCTAGTTTTCACTCCTTATATTTTACCAAATTAATTGCTATGTACCCGGTGCACAATGAAAAACCATTGCAAGACGCAGCTCAGTTATTCGCTCTGGGTTACTCGGGTTCTTGGTGAACCTACAAGTCCTATATATCCAGCAGATGTAACGGTATATTACTTTAAAAAACCTGTCATACTTAGAAGAAGTTACAGGTGAAAACGGTGGCAAAAATGCCTGCTTTTTTAGCTGCTAGTTTCTATAGAAAAACCTTGAAGGACCTACACAAATAATCCCTTGCTGAATTCAGAATACTGACTAGTTTTCAGAAATGTATAGCTTTCTGGGATCCAATATTGTTTTTATACCCATTTCTACCACTAACTGGAAGGAGGTTGAAAGCACAAAACATAGCAAAAATAGGCTATATCCTCGTAAAATGCCAAAACTGTGTAAAAAATGTTACTTTTCTGACAAAAGTTTGTCTGTTCCTGATATCTGAGAAGATGGTGATTTCAGCACCACAAACCCTTTGTTAATACCATTTGCAGGGAAAAAACAGACGCTTTCTTCTGCAGCACTTTTTTCCCATTTAAAAAAAAATCCACAATGCCTGGGTACCTTTAGAATCCTCATGATGTTGGAAGAAAAGGACGCAAATTTGGCGTGGATACCTTATATAGACAAAAAGGTACGGGGGCATAAGCGTGAACTACCCCAAATAGGCAAAAAGAAGCTCAGCACGGGGGAAAAAGGCCTAGCAGTGAAGGGGTTAAATATACATATTTAGCTATTGTAAAGGTGGGAGCTGTATGTCATTCCTAGACCATGATGTAAGTTGGTTAGTGATGAAATGGTCTGTCGGTTCAAAGTAGGCTATTGGACAAAGAAGAATTGTATTGGCTGAGGTAATTACAGAACACCTGAATAAACCTACTTAGAGCAAACAAGTGAAGGATTCATCATTTCCCTACCCAGTTCCTGAGGCGGAAAGCCGGGAGCTGGAGGTACTATTGCATTGCTAATAATCTGTGTTCTAAAAAGAAAGCTTTAAATCTTAATCGTTTTTAAACTGTGTGGTGTCACTTACTGTTGTGCTTTTAAAACCTTGAAACACCGCCAGCAACTGCTCACACTTTAGCGCACAGCCGACCTAAACGTTGTCACGCTTTCTCATCTTTCTCAGCGGCCGCCATCAGACCAGGCGTGCACGCTGACCACGCCCACTTTAGGCCACGCCCCCCGATCGCACTACAAAAGCGCTGACTGCTAGCGCTTCTGCACATTTCCCTACCCAGTTCCTGAGGCGGAAAGCCGGGAGCTGGAGGTACTATTGCATTGCTAATAATCTGTGTTCTAAAAAGAAAGCTTTAAATCTTAATCGTTTTTAAACTGTGTGGTGTCACTTACTGTTGTGCTTTTAAAACCTTGAAACACCGCCAGCAACTGCTCACACTTTAGCGCACAGCCGACCTGAACGCTGTCAGGCTTTCTCATCTTTCTCAGCGGCCGCCATCAGACCAGGTGTGCACGCTGACCACGCCCACTTTAGGCCACGCCCCCCGATCGCGCTACAAAAGCGCTGACTGCTAGCGCTTCTGCACATTTCCCTACCCAGTTCCTGAGGCGGAAAGCCGGGAGCTGGAGGTACTATTGCATTGCTAATAATCTGTGTTCTAAAAAGAAAGCTTTAAATCTTAATCGTTTTTAAACTGTGTGGTGTCACTTACTGTGGTGCTTTTAAAACCTTGAAACACCGCCAGCAACTGCTCACACTTTAGCGCACAGCCGACCTGAACGCTGTCACGCTTTCTCATCTTTCTCAGCGGCCGCCATCAGACCAGGCGTGCACGCTGACCACGCCCACTTTAGGCCACACCCCCCTCTGGTTTAAAAATGTGCATGCACAGGAAGCGCAGCGGACGAGCGCAGCGGGAGCGCCGTATGCGCGCCGAAGGTGCGCCAAAGGCAAGCCCGTCTGGGCCCGTCCGGGCCCGACCGGTCCCAGGCTCAGGGATTCTGCCAGATCCACCCCCCAGCCGTCTGACATATTCAGCAGACACGCTTCTGGACCTTCGACCTGATAAAAACCAGGGTTGTCGTTACATTCACGATATAGGTAAATCCTTCACAAGCTGCACGCGTTGCTATCCAACCGCTCAGACCACAGCTAATCCCAGTTTACAACTGGGTCTTCTCAACTGTCGCTCCCTCCCCAAACACGCACTCGAAATCAATGAGTTGATCCAAGATCAAGGCTTGGATGCATTATTCCTTACAGAAGCCTGGCTTTCTGACAGCACCGATGCGGACGCCGTATCCGCCCTTCCCCCAGGTTACCTCATCCAAACCCTCCATAGACCAAAAGGGAGAGGAGGTGGGTTGGCCATAATTTACCGGGAACATCTTACCTGCAGAACTAGTGACGCCCAAATTGATAACTCCGAAAGCTGTCACTTCTCCCTTCAATCTTCCCCGATGCATTCCCTTTCGGGACTCCTGATCTATCGGCCCCCAGGGACTCTTGGGAAATTTCTCAATGCAGTCACCGAAACGGCCTCTCAACTAGCCGCCTCTGTTTCCAACTTTCTCATTGTGGGCGACTTGAACCTCCACTTTACAGATCCCACTGACCGATATGCCTCGGACCTACTAGTGGACCTGCTGTCACTTAGTATCAGGTTGGTCAATAATGAACCCACCCATGATAAGGGTCACCTACTAGATCCCGTCCTCACTAATGCCAATATCACCACCAGTCCACCTTTGTCACTGCCATGGACTGATCATCTTCTAGTCCCCTTTTCATGGGAGGCCCCTATTGTGCCCACCCAGCCTGCGAAAATCAAAGTCAATGACAGACGATGGCATAAACTAATACCATCAGAATGGTCGGACATCCTCTCTAACACTACCCCAGTGCTTTCCTCCGACGCCATAACGGCCGATAAACAGTTTTGCTCTTGGATCACTTCCTCCCTGGACACCCTTATCCCCAAAACCACCACCCTCAGACACAATAAACGTATACCCTCAGCCCCATGGTATACTCCAGAGCTCAAGGCGCTGCGGCAGGACTGCAAAAGAGCGGAGCGGTCATGGAGGAAGGAGAAATCCAACGCTAATAAGGACGCCTACTCCACCTCCCTATCAGCTTACAAATCTGCGATCGACAAGACAAAAAGTCGATTATTTCAGGAACGAATCGAAAAAGCTGGCTATTCAAGCAAAGAAACCTATACCATCCTGAAAGAACTGCTTAAGGTCCCTGACCCCGCCCCTAGAAACCCCCCAGATCCAAAGGCAGACCAGGAAAAATGTAGTCAGCTAGCCAGCTTTTTCCAAGAAAAAATCCAAAAAATTCTTGCCTCCATCCCCCCGACTATTCCGAGCGAGACCGACGAGCCCCCTAACACTTCGATCGCCCCTCGCCTAACCTCGTGGGGACAAATAACCCACGAAGAAGTAGAGATCACGCTCACATCTATCAAAAGCGGATCCCCCAGGGACCCCGCACCGCTACGGACCCTTAAAGAAGTCGCTCCCATTATCATCCCCCCCCTCACTAAGCTGATTAACGCTTCTTTTCAACAGGGAGTTGTCCCCCCTAGTTGGAAAGCGGCAGTCGTTAAGGCGCTGCTAAAAAAAACCTCCTTGGACCCAGCTGAACTGGCCAACTACCGACCAATATCTCTCCTCCCCGGGACCAGTAAGGTAGCCGAGAAACTGGTGAATAAGAAACTCTCCCAGTTTCTTGAATCCAATAATCTGCTAAAAAACTCGCAGACAGGTTTCCGCCCTGGACAGGGCACCGACATCGCCCTCCTGGCTGCAGTGGAGGAGGCCAGAGCGCTCCTAGACGAGGGAGGATCAGTGGCAGTGATCCTCCTCGACCTGAGCGCGGCCTTCGACACCGTCAACCACCAACTTCTGGTCAAACGGCTCAAGAAGGTAGGAGTAGAAGGCACCGCCTTATCCTGGCTTTCTTCCTTTCTGGCCCAACGCTCCTTCCAGATCTGGGAAAATAACACCCGCTCCTCCGACACACCCCTCCAATGTGGTGTGCCTCAGGGCTCCTCCCTGAGCCCCACATTGTTTAACATCTACATGTCCCCATTGGAGGAGGTCATCATCCCGTTCGGAGTGAGCATCGTCAGCTATGCGGATGACACACAACTAGTTGTCTCCCTTTCCCACCCTAGTCAACAGCCGGCGGACCTATTCAACTGCTTGACGCAGATCCAGGGGTGGATGAACAACTCAGCCCTAAAGCTGAATGGTTCTAAAACTGACATTCTCCTTCTGGGTCAGAAAGGACTCACCTTCTCTCTGAACATCTGGCCGCCCTGTCTGGGACCCCCCCCTGTCCCTAAACAGGAAGTAAAAAGCCTGGGAGTATGGATTGAAACTGATCTTTCATTCACCACGCAGGCCAAAAAAGTAGCAGGCACCTGCTTCGGGCTACTCAAATCGATGAGAAAGATCCTGCCCCTCCTTCCACCCACATCGCAAAGACTTCTCATCCAAGGCCTCATACTGTCCAGGCTTGACTATAGCAATGCTATATACCTGGGCGCACCCGAAGCAACTCTAAATAAACTGCAGAAAATTCAAAACGCGGCCGCCCGGATCCTCACGCATACTCCCGCCAGAGCCTCAGCCAAACCTGCTCTGAAATTCCTTCACTGGCTCCCAGTGAGGGAACGAGTAACATTCAAAGCCTTAAGCCTGGCCCATAGGCTACTGCAGAATCAAGGCCCCCCCATTCTGAGGAAATTTATACAACCTTACAAAGCCCCTAGATCTCTTCGATCGGACAAGGAGTCCCTCATCACCGTGCCCAGATTCAAGAAAGCCCGCACGGGTGGAAGACGTTTCTCGATCCACACAGCGCGTCTATGGAACGCCCTCCCCCGAGACCTGTGGAAAGAATCGAACTACCTGCGATTCAGGAAACGACTCAAAACTCACCTGTTTCCTTAAACGTTAACCACCCCGATTCGAAAACTGCTTCTGTTTAATACTGCTTCTGTTTAAATCTGCTATCCCCCTCTTTCCACCCCCAGCCCCCACTGGTGTAGGGTTCTTCAGCGCTGGGATACCTCAGGGTGACTACGCGCTCTATAAAAATTTTTAATAATAATAATCATTTTGCACCGCAAAGGTAATTATCTGCATCACACATAACCCCCCCCCCCCTCCCCACCCCCCATCCCCCGAGCAACTGGCAAAAATCTACCAGAGTACAAATCCCAGTTGCCCTAGGTGCAGTACAAAGGTGGAAAAACATTTATTATATGGTAAGGGAATGTTCTATATACCAGACGATTTGGGGATATATTGCTCAAGTGCTTAAAGACATCACTGGAACTCAACTAGGACTGACCCTGCTCTCATATTTGTGGGAAAAATCACACATAATAAAACACTAAACACACCCTTAGTTTTGACCTTAGTGTTGGCAAAGAGGCATGTAGTCAGGTCTTGGAGAGTCTCCAGGGCAAATATTATGAAAGTGTGGTTGAAAGATGTAACTAAGTGGGCCAATGATGAGATTGGAATGAACATGCAAATATGGAAACAGACAGGCAAAATGACTCTCATAATGCATGAGATAATTTTTGAGTGACCATGGAGGGATTCACAGATAAGTACCTGCAGTAAAGTACAATATTCGTAGCACACTATATGGAATATGGGGTTGTCAGAAGATGTTGTATGATCATATGACAGAGATAAGGAAGTGGCCAGTTAGGTGCAGGACATCAGGTGATAATCAAGTAAGAGCAACGTAAAACTCTGCGATGTGTAGTTGAAATGAATGCCAATTATTCAGTTTACGATGGTGAAAAATCAAAGGGGAATAGTTTCTGGTCCCCCTTGTGTTTTTTAGTGGCTACATCGAACAGTAGGTAAGGTAAATAATACAAGTTATAGATCTTCCTGATATTGGTACAATATTGACATTTGCGACTGGATAATTTTTTATTTTACTTTTTTTTTAAATTTCTGGTCCCCGAACTTAAAGAGGTAGCAGTCAGTTTGAAAGATCGGCCCCTTCAAGAATCGCACAAAACATCTTTCCCCTAGAGCAATCTGATGGAGTTTTTAGGAGCATTCTGGAGCAAGATAATTGAAATGCCCAAGCGTAGTATTGCAAGTCTGGTAGAGTTAAGCCTCCTTTTTCCCTCCAGCTATTTGCTTAGTATCAAAAGCCATCAGAATAGAGTTAAACAGAAAAGTATATTTAGGTAGGATAGACATTTTTATTAAGTTGGTCCTCCCAAAGATGGATAAAGGGAGATGATTCCATGCCTTCAGCTGTTTCAGACTATCTTTGTTTACTAGCTCCAAATTGTGAGCAGCCAGCTTACTGACATCTTGAGTGATTCTAATGCCAAGATAGCGCATCGAGGTCGCAAGTACCAAGTGCGAGCCGGACTACAATTAGGAAACGTATTGAGCTTGGCTACTTCTCAAATTTAGCACCTTTGTGGGACTCGCCAGGCACTCCATCTTGCCTCAAAGACAGATTGGCGTGCCCGGTAAAGGATGCCGAAATCTTGAAATGGGGAGACTTGCTGGCAGGAGGCCTGCAAGCGCTGCGAGGCCTCCGGGTGGTTATGCGCTATATAAGTGGAATTTTTCATTTCATTTCATTTCATTTCAATGGTATCTTGGGAGGAGTTGCGGGAGAGAGTCGGGCCTGGCCTCTCTAGATTTAAACATATGCAACTGACTAGCTGGGCTCAGGCATTAAGTAGGAAGGGGGTCCCACTGGGTAAATTTAGTAACCTGGAAAATCTATTGGTGACAAGGGTAGAGGGTGGTAAGGAGGGCTCTTGCTGGTATTGGGCGATTCTGGAAGAGATAGATGGAGACTTTAAACTCCCAGATGAGTTATGGGGAGGGCAGATGGGCGCCCAATGTGAGCAGAAGTGGTTGGATTCATGCAGCCTTTCACACAAGATCGTGTAACCAGCTTGGTTGAGGCAAAACCACCTGTTCACGTTACACCGAGCGTATCTCTCTCCCCAAAAGCTAGCTAAATTTCAGCCGGGAAAGAAATGTAATAAATGTGACTTGCCCGAAGCTTCGGATGTGCATATGTTTAAAGACTGCCCTGTAATCAGTCTCTTCTGGGGAGAAGTGAAGGATGCCCTGTGCTCTATTCTTAATATTACACTGAGAATAACTCTGTCCCTTGATCATCTTTGGGACTGATGAAAACATCTCTGGGCATGCCAGACCCTTTCTCTTTTACGCAATTCTCCTGGCAAGGAGACAGATTTGTAAGTTCTGGGTTGACCCTTTACCTCCTACATATGCTGGGTGGCTGACGACCCTTTATGAAGTTTCCAGGGCGGACTTGGCCAGGTCTTGCAGTAGGAAAAAGCTTGTCTTTTGGGATCCTTTGACACAGTGGAGGTAGGATATCCAGGTTTTTTTGTTGTTGTTTTTTTTTTGTGTTTTTTTCCCCCTGGGTCCTATGATTATGACTTTTCCTGCTCCATGGACTTATAGCAAGGGCCCTCCGCAGCTATATTGATGTCCAACAGGTGGCAATACACCTTGATGGAGTTTTGCAGGTCGCCCTGTTCTGTGTAGGTCTACATCTTCCTCCAATAAGCTTTTTGTGCATGGGTCAAAGCTCTAATGTCGATCTGGGGGCTGGACTGTTGGGCACACAGTGGTGGTCAGTGGTCTCTTGCACGGGGGTAATGGCAAATGAGGACAAAAATATATATATATATATATATATTGACATTTGCAACATTTAGTCCAGACTTTAGCGTTGCATCTAATATTTTGGAGAAAGTACTAGTAGATACATTACTGTGCCTCATAGATTTTTCCTGTTTACTAGCTTCTAACATGAGGGTGCCATAATACGTTTTTTAACTTTATGGCCATCTGATTTCCAAGCTGCTTTGAACATACAGCCAAGGCTAGTCTTTCTTGGAGATTATTTTTCTTTTTTACAAACTTTGCATATTCAATTTTTCTAAGTAACATACAAAGTACAACAGAAAAGCATATCTCACACGTCAACAATTACAAAAGCATTAAGATGTGGTTGGGGCAGCAAGTCCCAACAATTGAGAAATTTCAATGTGTATCATGTTATCCAGAGGTAAGGAAAACAAAACTTCACATCCCCCCCTCCACACTTTTATCATAGGTCTTGATGGAGAGGCGCACATATTAGAGATTATATATAATTTTTTTAATAGATTTATTCGAATAGTTTGCATATGAGTGTTAATTTTAGTTTTTCTGAAATACTTAATTAGCATGTACATTAACTGTTGTTTTTCAAAATTGTAAGTTTCCTTGATCTATAGAACGATGCATTTTGGATAAAGATTAAAAAAACATAGTGGGAGGACAATATGAACAAAATTATGCCCATGCAAACGTTGTGAGGAAACACATTAAGTATGGACCCATGCTCATTATATCTCTTTGATTTCAAAATAATATGTTTTGTTTATTTGATTTTTGTTATGCAACATTTGCCTTTAGTGATAGATGTTTAATTATAGGCTTGTTAAAGGACATTTCACTGTCTGAAACATATGGTGTATTGTAATGTTAAAGAACTAATGTTAAAGAATGAATCCATTAGGACTATGGATGTTTAACAGTCTCTGTTTAGCAAAATAAAATGATTCGACAATGGATGGACAATTAAAATAAGAATATATGAAATACATTAATTCAAAGGATTATATCTGTGGTCTTGATGGATTCATCAGTTAGGGAGATTGTTCAACATTTGTTGGTGTTATGCAAAATGAAAATGGTCTTGTGGTCTTATGGAAGGATGTCCTTTCCTGATTAAAAAGGATAACCACCGGCAAGGAGGTTCTGTTGAAAATCATACATACGTGGTAATATCAACCAGCAGCAGATTTATTATATATTTGATAGCCAGATCTGCCGTCAGCAAGTACATTTTATCCATATGAAAAAATGATGGCATCAGCAGAACAGAATATAACAGCTAAATCAGTGTTTGGATGATTTTTTTTTTAATTATGTTCTATGATACAACATTGACATGCTTCAGATGGTATGTTACCTTTGCAATGAATCATTTACACGGACTTACATTTTCAGTGCATTATTTATATCACATGTCATTTACATAGAATAACAGTTAATTCACTTTTGTTTATAATGTGTAGTAAATCTGAGTCTATGTAGTTAGAGGTTTGCGATGTTCATTACAGGTTCAGGATCAAACAACCAGACGGGTATAAAGTAGGATGTAATTTTTTCTTTATTCAAATGACATTTAATTTAAGGAAAGGTTTTTAAGGGGATATAAGAAACTGGTAATTAAATTCATATTTATTTGAATTTCAAGCACTTTCAGAATGTGTAATTAAATTGATATGGGGCAAAGGATGGGTAGAAATTAAACTGAAAAACATTAAGTTTCATAATTTTTTTTAAAATCAACATTTTAATTTACGTTAAATATATATATTTAATATATTTAAACAAAATACATTCCATTTATAAACAGCTTGATTAAGTGATATTGGTGGAAACGGTGGGTAGTAATTTCAAGGGAATACAATAATTATATTGTAATTTAAAATATATATATTTTTAATAACTTGCTCTTATTTAAATAATTTTCATTACATTTTAACAAAAAAAACTTTTTTTGAACGATTAATAATAGTGATATAGATACAAATGTGGGTAAAAATAATTTTAGATAAAAAAATTACGTTGTATTCATAAAGTACAATTCTATAATAAAATTGTTATAAAAAATATTGTTCCGTTTTAGATCCGGATGAAAAATATGTCATCCAAAAATAATGAATTAAGGATTAACACTGTATTTACAGTAAAAAAAAAAAAAACAGTAGATGGCAGTGTTGCTTCTTTAAAATGTTTATAAATCGCACTGCTACATAAAATGTGATGTATATGTTTGTGTTCTAAATGTAATTTTCAAAGAGGTACATTACAATGTGATGCAAATGTTAGCATTGTAATTGAGGCATTGTAATGTACCTAAACGTAAATGCTTTAATTCAAACATCTGATATCCGACTCAGAGGGCCACAGCTAGGGACTTGAAGCAAGCATAATCATTGATGACAGGTTGTACCTTTTTCTGTAAGTGAGGGCTAGTTGCTCTGCTGGACGTATGCTGTACCTATTGTGTTAGCAAGGGAAGCTTGCTGATGACCATGTAAGAAGGGTGAAGCTTGCACTGCTGAAGGCTAGATGGTGCCTGTTCAGTGTGTGAGGGAACTTTGTACTGTTATTCTACAAATAAGAGGGAGAGAAGAGGGAGAATAGAGGGGGGCTCATCCTCCTCAAACTCACTATATACACTAACTAGAGAGCCCTACTCTGACATATAGACTGGGTACATAAGTGTATAAGGAATGGTTCCAAGGAGTGAGATTTCCAGTCCTGTCGAAATCCAAAGGGAAGGGTGTCAGAAACGAAATAGTTACTTACCTTCGGTAACACTTTTTCTGGTGGATACAGTATCTGCCTGTGGATTCCTCACCTTATGAATATCCCCTGCGCCAGCAACATTCGGAAACTTTTGTAGCTCTCCACGTAGACGACGTCACAGAGACACGACTCCGCTCGCGACCTCGCTGACGTCACTGGATCCATAATAGATGACGTGAATTCCGCCCTTTTTTCCGTGCCCCCGAGGCACAGGGACGGACCGACATAAATAGGTACAGTATACACAGTCCACAGTATTCAAACTAACACACACAGTGTGAAATCAATGCAAAAAGCAAGAACAATTAAACATTTCCATTGAAAGATACAATCATAAAATAAACAGCTTTCAGGTATAGAAGAGTGGACAAGGGGGAGGCGGGTGGGTCAGTGAGGAACCCACAGGCAGATACTGTATCCACCAGAAAAAGCGTTACCAAAGGTAACTAACTTGTTCTTCTAATGGATACATCTGCCAGTGGATTCCTCACCTTGTGAATAGAATCCCACAGCAGTCCCCACTCCCGGAGGAGGGTGTCCACTCCTCTATACCAAGTAATCCTAGTATCATCCTAGTATAATCCTAACCCTATGTTGTTACTCACGTACTACCGACTACTATATTGTACATAATAGTGTGTTTAAACACCCTCTTGTTTGACCCTACCCCTTGTTTCTGTAAAGCGCTCTGATATCTACAAAGATCTTGTTCGCGTTATATAAAACTTTGAAAATAAATAATAAATAAATTGTACCCCTGCTTGATTCACTAAGCTTTTAAAATTGTATTGGCACCTTTCATCCCGCTCAAATCGAAGCGACAAACGCTGAATTGTTACTTACCCACCCCCGCACTCCCACGCTACCCTGGCCAGCCTCTCCCGACTCAGGCGCTGAGGTAATTCGGTCCCGGCCGGGCTGAAATTCGTGGCGGCCATCTTGGGTGGGGGAAGCGTTTGCACGCATTCTAGTGGCCAGCATATAAGAAGACGGGCATGTCTCCGCGCAGCCGACGCGACCAGCGGAAGCGCCGGACCTGCGTTGGAGTCGTGCCAGAGTCCTGCCGTCTGCGCCCGTTCGCGACCATGACGCGGCCGTGGCTACTGACTCTGCCGGTTTCGGCACCTCTTCCTGCTTATCTTACGACAGGGAGACACTACTTCAGCTAAAACCCAAACATTGTGTCTTATCACATTTCATCCCTGCGGACCTCTCCACTTCCTCTTACCCATGTAGGCCCTGCAGCACCGGACATGAAGCTGACAACCCCCTACTTCATTGCCCCCTCCGACAGGCACCCACTGGACCTACCCATGCTGGGAAAATTTTTACTCTTAAAGCGGGTCTAATTAACTGTCGGTCACTGGTAAAACATTCCTTGGATATAGCCCAAACTCTGATGGACAACAAGTGGGACCTCCTTTACCTAACGGAAACTTGGTTGGGTGATGAAACCAATCCAGCCTTATGTCTAGCCATTCCCCCTGACTATAACATCTTGTGTGCCAATCGACAAAGTCACAATCATGGTGGAGGTGTAGCTATAATTTACAGATCACAATGGACCATATCTGCTTTCCCCTACACCCAGATTGAATCCATCGAAGCACTACCTTTTTGTATTAAACTCGCTGCTAATATTACATGTTCAGGCCTACTTGTATATCGTCCCCCTAAATCCAAGGTATCCTTTCTTCCCATTCTTTTGGATTTTGTCCTCCAGGCTAGCTCCCGCTACGCAAACTTCACCCTACTTGGGGATTTTAATTTATATGTGGAGGATGCCTCTGACCCCACCTTCCTCAATTTTCTCTCCACCTTAATTGATGGCGGATTAAATCAATTAGTATCTCACCCTACCCATAAGGCCGGGCATACACTCGACCTAATCTGCTCTAACCTTGTAGACATTTCCATCAGTACTCCTTACCCAGTGATCTGGTCAGACCATTTTTGTATTCCTTTTTCTTTCCCCCTTTGCCACCAAGACAAGCCGAGGGTTCCGGCCAAGTTGGTTGGCCGTAACGGAAGTAAGATCTCCCCAGACAGCCTTGCTGCACATCTCTCTACCACTGTCCCTGTAGATGCCCCTGATTTAGACTTGAGGCTGGCTAACTTTAACAGCTGGGTCATTTCTGCCATTGACTCCATCGCCCCTATCAGGCCCATTAAAACTTTTCGTTCTGCCCCTTCGGCACCTTGGTACTCCGTCGAACTCCGTAAGTGCAAATCTACTAGGGAAATCTTCAACACGGTCAGAACGTTTACAAATCCTATGGCCCTCAAACTCCAATCCCCGGTATCGCAATCCCTTTGCACCCACCTTTCTGATTACTTCGAGGAAAAAATTGCCTCTATTTATGACTCCTTTCCTTGTAACAGCAGTCCGAACATTAATGATAAACCCGTAGACCCTCCAGAATCTGCTCCTGTTTTCTCAGACTTTGAGGAGATCACCTTAGAAAGTTCTCTGGGAGAACTATTAAAATGTAGATCAGGTTCACCAATTGACCCTTGGCCGGCCAAACAATACAAAGCACTGGCCCCTCTTCTTAACCCCATACTCAACTGCATTTGGAATGACTCCCTCAAGACAGGTACATTTCCTGAGGCATGGAAACATGCCCAATTAGTTCCCATCATCAAAAAAACCAATGCAGATCCAGATGAACCAGCCAACTACAGGCCCATCTCTTTACTGCCCGCTCCAGCTAAGGTCCTTGAAAAGCTAGTGCACCAACAACTAGCGGGCTTCTTTGAAACCCATGGTCTATTTCACGACTCACAACACGGGTTTAGACCAGGCCATAGCACCGAGTCAGCCCTAATAGAGATGGCTGACTCCGTGCGTTGGAAGTTGGACGGGGGCTCGAGAGCGGTGTTGGTGCTGTTTGATCTGTCGGCAGCATTCGACACCGTCTCTCACCCCGTCCTACTTAACCGTCTTCGGGCTAAAGGCATCCAAGGCAAAGCCTTGGACTGGCTGTCCTCGTTCCTATCCAATCGGACACAGGCGGTGTTTACCCCCCCTACACCTCCGAAAGTCGTCCGTTAAAATGGTGAGTCCCACAGGGCTCCTCATTGAGCCCCCTTTTGTTTAATGTTTATTTTTCCCCCCTGGCAGAGCTCATTGCTCAGTCAGGAATTAGGGCAACCTCTTACGCTGATGACATTCAGCTTTTATTTTCTTATGACACTATTACCCACACCACTTTTGACCCACTAAAAGATTGCCTCCGCAACATCGCCCACTGGATGGACAATAATTTCCTTCGATTAAATGCTGGGAAAACCGAGGTCCTCTTTTTCCACCAATCCTCTCCATTGGACTCAAACCTCAGGTGGCCTCATGACTTGAGCATACCCCCCTCCCCCAAGAAATCAGTAAAAAACCTAGGGGTTAGATGGGATTCCAGCCTCTCCTTCCAAAACCAAGTCCAGACGGTGACTGCCGCATGCCTCTCTAAAATCAGGATGATTAAAAAATGTATTAATTTTCTACCTAGTAATACCAGGAAAACCATTGTCCAGGCATTAATAACTTCTCATTTGGATTATGCCAACAGTCTGTACCTTGGCCTTGCTTCTGGCCTCTGCCACCGGTTACAGACAGTCCAGAATGCTGCAGTCCGGCTGGTCTGTGGCATCTTCCTTCGGGAGCATATCTCTCCATATCGACGAAGGCTTCACTGGCTGCCAGTTCAATAAAGGGCAGAATTCAAAGAACTCACCTTGGCACATCGCGCAATTAAGGGAAAGGGCTCCGCATATCTTTCTTCCTGTCTCCGCCCCTACAGCAATGCAAGACACCTCCGATTCAGCTCAAAAAACTTGCTGTGCACCTCCAGATTTAAAAAAGTACGCTCTGGGGGAAAAACCTTCCAGGCTTGTGCCTCCCATCAATGGAACAAACTGCCTAACCCCATTAGGCAGATTCAGGAGGAGTTGCCATTTCGAAGGCCTTGAAAACATTCCTCCTCTGCTAAATTACCCATGAGTGAGACCCAGCATACACACAGAAGCGCCGGGACACCCCGTTGGGGTAGCTGTGTGCTATATAAAACACACTAAATAAATAAATAAATCCTGAAGGACAGAACGCGCAAAATGGCAACCCTCCTCACTTCAGAATCTATGCATAATGCTTCGCGAACGTGTGGAGGGAGGTTCCTTACCGGCCAAAGAGTAACAAATCTTGATGCACAAGACAATCCATCTGGAAAGTGTGCGCTTGTGCACCGCTCTGCCTTTTCTGCAGCCAGAAAAGCCCACGAAGAGCTGGTCATCCACACGATAGTCCTTAGTTCTATCTAGGTAGAAGGTCACCGCTCTCTTTGGGTCCAAGCGGTGAAGCCGCTCCTCCTCCTTGGAAGGGTGAGGGGGAGGATAGAAGGTAGGAAGGGTAATGGGCTGCCCCAGATGAAAGGGACTTACCCCCGTAAGCAGAGAAACAGCCCTGGTCCTGAGTACCATTCTTTCAGCATGAATAGTCAAAAATTGGGCTTTCGAACTTGAAGCTCACTTACCCTCCTTGCCGAGGTAACAGCAACTAGAAATACCATTTTAAGACAACAGTCTCAAGGGACACTTGTGCAAGGGCTCAAAGGGAGAACCCATCAAGTAGGTTAAGACAAGCTTTAAGTCCCATTGAGGCACAATAAATGGAGTGGGTGGAAATTTGTTGGTAAGGCCTTAATAAAACGTAACACAATAGGAGATTTAAATGATGAGGGCTGACCCGGCAAACAAAGGAATACCGACAAAGCAGACAAATAACCCTTCACAGTAGCCATCGCAAATCCCTGCTGGGCTAAAGAAAGAGTAAACTGAAGGACGTTGGATAAACGGACCCTTAAGGGGTCAATAGACTTCTCTCCACACCATGAAACAAATTTGGACCACCTATAGGAATAAATCGACTTGGTGGAATGCCACCTGGCCGAAATAATAACATCCACCACGTCAGGCGGGAGAGAAAAAGAATTCAGATTACCCCGTTCAATCTCCAGCCATGAAGGTGTAAGCTCTGGAGGTGGGGGTGTAGAACCTGCCCCTGCGACTGCGAGAGGAGATCTGCCCTAAAAGGGAGACGGAGCGGAGGGCACGAGGAGAGGTGGAGAAGATCCGTGTACCATACCCTTGTGATGTATTCCTATAGGTTCTGTATCGATCCCCCTATTCCTGACCCTATTCTGGTTAACAAGTTAACTAGCAGCCATCCCATGATGCAGAAACCGGTATCTGATTACGCCAGACCACAGCACAGGAGCGCGTTATCTGATTAGGTCATAACGCTTGCCATCTAATTAGGCAAAAGCAATATTCCTCCAGCCCCTGATAAGGCATACGGAGTTCTCAAAACAAATCAAACCTATGACAACCTGGGAAAAACCCTGCGGCCATTGTTTTGTTTTCACCGAGAACTTCAGTAAAAGAATGTGCTAACGACCAGCTCGTATGACATCCTTATTGACGTATCTATGTCCATCCTTACGTCAATCTCGGCACCTTACAGGTATAAATATTACCGATATTGCCTTAAGCAAACACACGCGGTGGTGACGAGATCAGAGCAGCGAGACTTGCCGAAGCCCAGCAGAGAGCGAAGCCCACTGGCGCTGCCCCGCCTTCCTGACGCGCTGAGAACGAGACGCTGCTTTCTCCTGCCGAGAAATCCAGCTCCGGCGCTTCCGAGCAGCCCTCGCAGGCAGCTTGGAATATCGAGACCTCAGACGAGAGATACTATCCCTCAACCATCCTAGATCTCAGGTACAGAGCTGAACAACCCCTTGCAGAGAATTCTTGAGTCAGTCACTTGGCAAAACAAACTTAACTCAAACTGCTACTTTCTATCCCCGCCCACGTATTAGGCTTAGGTCAGGTACACTGGGGTAGGCGTAGTTAGAAGCACCAGTTGAGTACTATTAGTCAAATGTATATGTGTACGTATATATTCTGTCCATTTTAAATAACGTATGGCTTAGAAACCATATCAATGTTTTTACAGTATTATTTTATAATTCTGCTTTTATTGTATGCACTTTACTTAACCATAAGTATTGCGATAATATCGATCCATTTCTCTTGTACGAGAAAAGAGACTGATCAATAAATAACATCTTTTATTGAACACGCCCGTCTCTTCCTTTTCTCTACAATCTGGTGAAACTAAGAATGCACGTACTGACTGAGTAAAATAAGTTGTCTTTTGTTTTCACACGACTCTAGAGATACACTCTTGATTAGGGGAGAGCAAAGTTGTCATGTTCTATGGTTGTCAGAAACGAAATCCCTTCTTGTCTATCCAGGGAGGTTCAACTCCTCCTTGCCTATTCAAGAAAGTTTCTAGTGAACTCTGAGCTAGCTGGCAAACCCAAAACTTTAAGTCTAATATCGACAGTAGAAGACCTAGTTAACGTCTGGTCTAGGTCTATACTATTGGAGGTATTATTCCAATGCGCAGAGCCTATTGGGATAATAGGAACTACACTACACCCTTCTTGGCCAATCCGGGGCAATCAATATGACTTGGGCCCGGTCTTGGTGAATCTTCCTCAGAACCCAAGGAATCAAGGGTATAGGAGGAAACGCAAAAAGGAGTTGAGAACCCCAACTCAACTGAAACGCGCCCCCTAGCGCCCCCTGCATCGCATACTGGAGGCTGCAGAATCACAGGCAGTGAGCGTTCTCGTGAGTAGAAAACAGGTCAACCCGAGGAGTTCCCCACGTCCGGAAGACGTGACGAATCACCTCCGGATGAAGCCTCCACTCGTGGTCGGCTGAGAACTGCCGACTGAGACTGTCTGCACGTACGTTTAGAACTCCGGCCAGATGATTTGCCATCAGAAAAATCTGATGGTCCTGAACCCAGGACCAGAGACACAGAGCCTCTCTGCAAAGACAATGCGACCATACTCCTCCCTGTTTGTTGACATACCACATCGCGGTTGTGTTGTCCGTTGAACCGAATGACTGCGAAGGGAAGGGAGGAAGGCCTTGAGCGCTCAACATATCGCCCATAATTCCAGAAGGTTGATGTGAAGCAACCTTTCCTCTGGAGACCAAAGACCTTTGATCTCCAGATCCCCCAGATGAGCACTCCACCCTAGAGTGGGTGCATCCGTTATCCGTTATCACTGTCGCCACCGATGGAAGGAGATGGAAGGGCTTTCCCTGAGTCAGACTGCCCTCCACGCTCCACCAAGACAGATCCGCTGCAGCTTCTCTAGAGATCCTCACAGACTTCCTGAAATCTCCTTTGTGCTGATACCCTGCCTGCAGAGGCACCACTGGAGTGCCCTCTTGTGCCAGCGTGTATAGTTGACCAACAGAATGCAGGAAGCAAACAGACCGAGCAGACGAAGGACCTTCAGGACTGGAACGACCGCTCCATTGTAAAACAAGGGAATCATTTCCTGAATATCGAGAATCCTTTGAGGAGGAGGGAATGCTCGACAGACAGTAGTGTCCAGTACTACCCCTATAAACAGGTTGCGCTGTGAGGGCACCAGGTGAGACTTGGGAACGTTTATCGAAAAACCCAATTTGTACAACAGCTGGGTTGTCACCTGCAGATGATGACAGATGATGACACACCTTCTCTGGTGACTCTGCTTTGATCAGCCAGTCGTCCAGATAGGGGAAAACTGGAATCCCAGATCTTCTGAGATGGGCTGCCACCACTGCCATCACCTTAGTGAAGGCTCGAGGTGCAGTAGTAAGTCCAAACGAAAGGACCGCAAACTGATAATGTTGCGACTTCACCGTGAAACGGAGATACTTCCTGTGTGACTTCAGGATCGGGATATGAAAATACGCGTCCTGCAAATCGATCGATGCCATCCAGTGCTCTTGCTGCAGCGCTTGAAGAACCTGCGCTAGGGTTAGCATCTTGAACTTTTCTTGCTTTAGAAAAAGGTTCAAGACCCTGAAATCCAGGATTCGACGTAACCTGCCATCCTTCTTGGGTATCAGGAAATACCGGGAGTAGCATCCCTGACCCCTTTCCGGCTCTGGAACCACCTCTTTGCACCCTTTTTAACAAGGTTAGAACTTCCTCCTACAGGAGAAGAAGATGGTCCTCCGAGCAAGCTCCTTGGCAAAGAGGCTAATTTGGAGGGAATTCCCGAAAGGGAAGAGCATACCCATTTTCTACAAGATTGAGAACCCAACGGTCTGTAGTGACCAATTCCGAATCTTGTAGAAAATGAGTAAGCCGACCCCCCACAGGACCAACATGATCCAGAATGGGAGACCTTGGGCTGCATTGCTGTGGTAAGAGGGGGAGAGGTAGAGGAAGAGGAGGAGGAGGGTTGTCGACCTCGTGGGCGACCTCTGTTCCTGCCCCTATATGACTTATTTAGGGTATTCTGCTGCTGCTGCTGAGGTGGTCTGTATGCCCGAAAGGACGACCTTCCAAAGCCCCTGAACTTCCTATAAGAAGAACTCCTAGGCTGTGCCTGCAGACCCAGGGACTTGGCTGTAGCCTTGCTTTCTTTAAATCTTTCCAAAGCTACATCTGCCTTTTTCCCAAAAAGTCTAGAACCATCAAATGGGAGGTCCAAAAGAGTTGCCTGGACATCCTGAGAAAATTCTGAAGACTTAAGTCAGGCACTCCTCCAAGATGCAACCGACGACCCATTATCCTGGCTACAGAGTCCGCTGTATCAAGGCCACTCTGGATCACCTGTTTTGCAGCTGCCCGAGTGTCAGACAAGACCTCATCAAAGTTCTTTCTGTCCTCCTCCGACAACTTTGGGGCCAGTCGTCTAGCAGAATCAATTAAAGCATGGATATACCTGCCTAAAAGGCAAGTGGTATTGGTGGACTTAAGAGCCATAGAAGCCGATGAAAACACCTTTTAGAAGCCTGATCCAGTCTCTTAGACTCTCTGTCACCTGGAGTCTGTGGAAAAGCTCCAGCCGATTTCTTTGAGTAGGCGGCTTTAATAACTAAACTCCCAGGAGCAGGATGAGGGGATAAAAACTCCGTATCTCATGGAGCCGTCCTATATCTTCTGGCAACTGACCTCGAAACTGCAGGTGCCGAAAAGGGTTTTTGCCAAACTTCCATATTTGGCTCAGTGATAGCTTCATGAAATGGAAGTAAAGGTTCAATTACTGCAGAAGGAGAATGAAGCACTTCTGTCAGAATATTAGATTTAAATTCCGTTGTCGGGAGTTGCAAATCCAAAAGATCAGCCACCTTACGAATCACAGTGTGGTAAGGAACCACATCTTTGGAGGGAACCTCTGAAGGAGGAGAGAGTTGCCATTCTGGTGATAGTTCCTAACCACTTGCCTCTCTTAGGTCTTCAAAAAAGTCCTCTGACTCTTGAAGTTCTCCTTCTTCCATCTCATCTTCCCTACAATGCTGCTCCTCCAGCAATCTTTGTGCCTCCCGTCTGGACCTTATCTTCGGGGCCAATGGAGTCGCACACGAATTCAACGGAGTCGGATCCGGTGTCATACCCGGATCCAGGGGCACATTCAAAGTCGATTAGGTTGAGATGACGGCGCCGGAGATGGAGGAATCGACATTGGCGTCGACGTTCTCGGCACCGGCAAATGCCATGATGGAGCCGTAGGCATAAATGGCATGAAGGGAGCTGGAGCATACGCCTGAGGTACTCCCAAATTGAATGCCATGGAACCCGTGGGGCCCGAAGGTGCACCAGAGGGGTACATAGCCCTCGCAAAGCCACCGTACAACGCATTAAGATAATGCGTCGGGTCTTGCCCTGGACCAGGAAAAGGAGGGCACTCGCCTGGAATGCGCTCAGGCATAGGCATCACCGGACTCAGGCCTGCTGGCGCCAACGGTGGATCCACTGAAGTCGATGGCCTTTCAGGTACTGGTACCTCTTCTTCCGGAGTCGGAGAATGCTCCAGAGAAGGAGAAGGATTTGGCGCCGGTGACTGCGCTGGTGAAGCCACAGGAGAAGATACTCTCACCGGGGAAGGAGAAGGAGATACATAGTCCTTTCGATGTCGATGAGCTTTCGAAGCCGACGACTGAGCCTCCTCTTTATCCGAACGGAATCGAGAACCATGCTCTTCTTTTTCTTATGCTTCTTGGATTTTGAAGCATGACCCGATCTCGACTTCGAGCCCGATCTCGACCTTGATCTCCTCCGACCTCTCTTTTCTTTGCGCATCTTAGCCATAAACAGCTTGGCTTCCCTTTCTTTCAGAGCCTTTGGGTTCATCTTCCTGCAGGAAGGACACTCCTCGACGTCATGGTGCGATGAAAAACACCATACGCAATCGTTGTGAGGATCTGTTATGGACATGTGTCCACTGCACTCCCTGCAAGGCTTGAATCCTGATTTTCTCGACATCCTTGAAAAGAGTAAAAGATAGAACAGGATAGAAACTGGAAAACACAAAGTAACAAGCTACGGAGAGTCCCAAAAACCGTTGGCGTCGATGGCGCAGAAAAAAGGGAACTGACGTCATCACGCCGACGAGGCTCTATTATGGATCCAGTGACTTCAGCGAGGTCGCGAGCGGAGTCGTGCCTCTGTGACGTCGTCTACGTCCTCGTCGGCGTGGAGAGCTACAAAAGTTTCTGAATGTTGCTGGCGCAGGGGATATTCACATGGTGAGGAATCCACTGGCAGATGTATCCATCAGAAATGTTGACCAGATCATAGGAGGAAGTTCAGGCCACAGCACCCTGAAGAACTTCCCACTTTTTTCTTTCCCATTTGTAATCATACCACCTAGAGCATCTATTAAAGTAACAGTAGCTATCCACCAGGTATTTTTACCCAACCCCCACACCCCCAACTCCTATTCTCTTACAAAGAGTTTCATATTATTCATTGCTACAGCGTAGCTCATTGACTGCAGCATGCCCTGTTCTGTAGTGGGACAGGAAGACACTGTTTTGAAGGTGTTCCATATATGTGTTTCGGGGTGCCTAGGTGGAAGGCCATGAGGAATATAAAATGTTAACTATAAATAAGCACTACCAAAGGGTAGCATGCGTATTTCAAAAACTCATCCTCGCACAGAGACTCCACCCAGCTGAAAAATTAACATTATCTCCCAAATCAAATCATTTACGCATATAATTCAATTAAATTGAAATGCAAATTCAATGAGATAACTCTCTGAGATAATCTTTCTTACTTTCCTATTTTTCCAAAAACATGCCACCTCAAATGAATTCAACTTGATCAAGGACAGTATGGATCTGATGACACCCTCTTCAAGGACTAAACAGTTTCCGTGGTATGGTTCATGTCATTATGCATCCCTTCAGTTTCAGGTCAGATTTTGGATAATGTCATTGTCAGACTATTGGTTACGAATACTGATAATATTGAAACATCATGTTTTTGAGGAACTGATGTCATTCTTATAATGTATGTAACATTATCAGCTCCTTACCAGGACTTCGAAATTAAAATTGTCCATCACAGCCTTCCATCGATTGGAATACTTGATATTGAAAGGATCGAATGTTAGTGTTTGCATTGGGATGACAAGCCCATCAACCCGACGTATTACATCGTCAATTCTCTTTGGATCCCCGGTGACAGCTTTCAATTCCGGGCCAAATATGTTATAAAACTCCTCAAGAATCTGTTGAGTTAAAAAAAAAACATCTTTTAGATATAGTCAGAAACTTTAACTCCGTAGCAGCTTCCTAAACATCAGGTTGGTCATAATTCCTGAGATGTACTGAACTTGTATTTTTTGATACATTTGTCATTATCCATCATCTTTTTGAGATGTAAAAGTGATACAGGTTGATCTCTTACCTGCAATGTGTTAAAAAGATCTTGACAGATTCCTGCCAAATAATCTGTTTTCTCAAACAGGCGCTTCCTATCAAACTCCCATCGCTGGTCTCTGCCTGATGCTTCAATTTTTGCCCGCACTTCAAAGTATGTCTTTTTCCATGTTTCTAGACTGTATTTGGCCTCCATAGTCTTTAATTTGGCAGCTGGCCTGTTTTCTCTGCAAACCAAATGAAACAGAGTTTGAAATTTACTAAAACAATTGCAAGGTGCCTCCCTTCCATTATAAGAACTATTATCTTTCACTCATGCTCCACAGCTACAGTTCATTATGCTACACATGCACTGGCAAACACACATTGCCACTTGTACCATTGCACTGTTGACATACGCTTTAAAATTAAATTACTTATCTGAAAACAGGATTCATCACCATTAATATCTTTTATAGATTCACAAGTTTATTACTTAAAAGGCCATACAGTCTTTTGGTATTTTTGCAGTGCGGCACTGAATATCTATATACAAACTAGCTGACATATAGGATTAATGCTGACGTTTGGGCTTAGTAGGTGCTTGGCCACCACTTGCCCCATTTGGCTCCGAGCTCTGCCATGTACGTTAATAGAGCGGGAACTTTCTTCCAGAACTGTTTCATTCCCTTAGGATCCTCTTTCCAGACATATACCTCACAGGAATGTGCCAATTATCTTCAGGTTTGGGGAGGTAAGAGTAATTAAGTGAAATAGTGTCAGTGTTTTGTGATAAAAGTGGGGACAATCAAATGTGCAAAAACGTAGGAATAGCCGCTGCACTCCAAGGTAATCAAGGATATATAGGTAGTCCAATTAATAATGTACTAGGTACTCCGAGAGATCACCTTCTGGTTGCGAAAGGTGCGAGAAACTAAGCAAAAAGGAAGTCTTACAGGGTGTAAGAACTACCTCAGAGTACTTTTACATGCACAGAAAAGTGCGTTGCATATAGGTAATCACGAAAGACATAAAGATGTCTCCAAATGTTTGAATAAGTTTATTCAGTTCTTCAAAAGATTTCAAAGTATCCAAGGAACATATTTTATAATCATATGTTTTTCGAGGTGAATTTATGAGAAACGAACAAAATAGGTATAATCCATGTGAGGTTCTTAGGAAGATACATTTAGCAACCCCAATGCATTTCGTGCTAAGGATAGCACTTCTTCAGGGGGAATAAGTATCTAGAACCACAAGGGTAACGGGTGAAAACAGGTAAACAATGCATTTCGTGCTAAGGATAGCACTTCTTCAGGGGGAATAAGTATCTAGAACCACAAGGGTAACGGGTGAAAAAGGGTAAACTGTGTTCGGAGAAACCGAGAATAAACCCGGGTTTAAATACCGATTTTTACCGATTCGGTAAAAGGAACATCTGGATGTTCCTACATCTCCCCCCTTCTTATTTACCGATTCTTATTTACCGAATCGGTAAAATTCGGTAAATAAGAATCGGTAAATTTTCCCTACCTACATCTGGCCCCAAGTGAGAAAAGAGAAAGGATATGGAAATCTTTCTAAATGGGGAACCCCCTATTGGAACCGGGATCTCCGGCCCATTTAGGGTAACATGGCACTGGGTAGAATGGCTAAATCTAGAAGGCAATTGTAAAGCGCTTGCATCACACACACTACAACACCCCAGTGCAAACCCACCAAAAATGACACCACCCCATCTGAGTTGAATAGAAAATATTGAGGCTTTATTTCTTTTTGGTAAAGGAAAAAGGATGATAGTCACGTTGCTTAGGAATTTGGAACTTTAGACATTTCCTTCCAGGATAAAAAGTACTTCAACTGATTGGCTCATTACATTTTTTTGCAGAAGTTTAGACACCTGGTTCCCAATTACTTTTGACTTGGCAAACAACAGGCAAGAATACACAGTTAGAACAAATGTGGCATGTTTCCAGTTAAATTAAACCGGTAAATACATTAACTGTTATTGCATTGTCTAGATATAAACCTTCACTTGAAGCATTCATAGTCAAATACGATTCTATTTTTAACCAGGTTCTCCATCAATGTGAATTTGGCACTGAAAGGCATATATTTATATAAAAGAAGAAAACATCACACTGTTTGGCAAAGAGGTGCTGTCTCTACTTTTCTCCTGGGTCTGAAATTGACACTTGTCGGGTCTTATTTTCAAAGAGGAGCGTCAAGAAGTGCTTGAGGAGGGGACTGGTGCTTACACTCCCTCGTTCCAATTCAATCTCCTGTGCAGCCCTCCCCTCCCTGATACCTCAGCGCCCGTCCGGCTCCCGCTCCAAGCCGTCCCAGAGCTGGGTCTGCAGGCCGATCTTTCACCCTCCCGCTCAGGACTGAACTTCACCTGAGGCGGCAGAGGATACCGCTAATCTTCAGGGCGCCCTTCCCCGAAGGCTTCACAGGGCACGGGCCTCGGTGCTCTTCTGCCCCGAGTGCCAGCCCGGCTGTACGCAAGGCCGCGGCAGTCTCTCATGCAGGAAGAACCTCCGGCTTGCTAGGGGAGAGAGGAGGCGCGCCGGGCGGGAGTCCGGTTGCCAAGCGGCCCCGCCCCACGTCTCTCTCTTCAAGCTGGTACCGTCTGTGAGAAGTTGGCCTGATATATAATGTTCACTATTCTAGTGAACACTTTGTATCAGTCCAAACAACCCTTATTGATGTTTGGTTGTAAGTCAACCTGATAGACCAGCTATCCTAGTAGCATGGACACGTGCAGTCTTTAGGCTAAACTCTAGAGGGCGTGTTAAGCCAGCTGTTTTACCATCACATTTACCCCTTGAACACCAAGTGAAAGGACACCACACAAGTTGTTATGAAAAATAAAGTATATTTATTTATAACAAAACTACCCTGGCTCTTTATGAGACAGGGAGCTAAGCACACAACAAAACTCTTAAAGAAATACTTAAAGTCGCACAATTTACACAAATGCCCGAGGGGCACGAAAAACCATATACTACACAAGTGGAATGCGAAATACTAGCAGGTAAGTAACTATTCTCATAGGCTTTAGGATCGCTAGGACTGGACTACTGAACCTTTAGATTACAAGCAGGAGGCCTAGGGACGTCGTGTGCAGAGTGGGAACTCTCACGCGTAAGGCGGGAAAAAGTCTATGGAGGCTAGTAAAAGCAAAGTTAGTGTTCTCGGGCGAACCCGACTAGGTAGAGCTGAAACGACAAAGGATCCTGACACTTAGATAGTTAAGCTATGCTGGAGCACCGAAATGCTCAGGTTACCTAGCCCAGGGGCTGCGGCTGCATAGGGCTGAAAAGACGTCGGAGATCCTCGTTGCAGTCTATGGAGCCTGAAGAAAGAAGTTGCTGGCAGGCGACCAGTGAAGAAGTTCGTGGTGATCCAAGCCTGGATCGATGAAGATGGATACCTGTAAGCAGAGGGGACCAAGTTCTGAATCACTAGCCAGTGATTAGGTGGGCACCAGGATGGCACCGGACGAAGTCACCTCGACCAGGTGAGTGGGCGACGCTGGGCTCTGCAGTCTCTCGGACCAGGAGGCGTTGTCGGCGACCAGGATGGAGGGGCGAGCTGTCCCACGGTGGTGTCTGCTGTCGACGTCGCTGGACCCAGGATTGGGACAACAAGTCTTGGCAAATGCAAGACCACGCGGTGGACTTAAAATGGCGTCTGGAGTGGACCAGGAGGGTCCGGGGTGCTCCTCTGTTGGAGGGGAGCAAGGGCCAGTCTGGAGCAACCAGACCAGCGGTGTTGTCGTCGTGGTTCGTCGTCAAAAGGGCCACTAGCCAGCGGGCAAGCGACCTGGACAACGCGGTGAGCAGCAAAAAGCAGAAGGGCCCCACGCAGATCTCGTGGATGCAAGGGGGCTGGACTTCGGTGCTGGAGCTGCTCAGGGTCGGGGCTTCTCTTACCCCAAACCACTCAGTCGAGGGTCACTCGGTGGTCGTGCTGGACAAGCGTCGTGCAGTCTTGAAGATGGCCGGTCCCTCGAGGTCTCGTCACACCCACGAATCTCAGCTGGGCTGATGATGCAGGTAGAGGTCAGAGGGGCCAGGGCAGCCGGTTCTCGTCGAGCTGGGCAGTCTTGATCCGGAGGAGAGACTTACAGCAGACCGCGATGCTTGGTTGGTGCCTGCTGCTGCAGGGTGACTACTCCTTAGTCACAAGGGAGAAATCTTGAGAAGAGTCTTGAGTTCCTTTCGTGGAAAGTCGGTTCAGGATTCAAAGATGATCTAGTTTGGAAGGGGGCCTGCTCCTACCTTTATCCTGGGAAAGGGGGCTGGCACGCGACTAAGTCCTGCCCTATGGGTGGGACAAGGAGGGGGGTGGTTACACCCCTCTCCTTTGCCGGGCTTTTCCCCAGATCAGGGGCTGGAGTGCCCCTGGAACTGGTTCAAGCCGGCCTATGCACAGTGAGCACCGGGGTGCCACTTGCAGTCACCTTCCTCTAAAGCCCTGCCTACCTGGGATACACAAAACCCTGTCTGGGATGGTGCTGGCACCGCCCCTGACAGGAAACCCTTTGTCCAGGCCTCCGTTGCTGGAAGGACTCCCAGCAGCAGGAGGGCAGACTTGTGTCTCGGTGGCAGCATCCATTTTGTGGAGCTGAGGCTTGAGTTAACTTTAACCGGGGTTACAGCTACATACATGTCGTGTCCCTCTAGAAGGGTGGAATGCTAACCCCGTCGCCAGAATTGGCGAGGGGTTAGTATTCCAATTCGTATGACACCTTACTCGACATGTTTTGATAAAGCGATACCAGAGTTGGCATATAACCGCGAGGATTATAATGCACTTAAGAGTATATGGTATGTGTTATCATGGAACAGCTATTAGGACTTGGTTCCGCAAGCTGCAAACGGGCTCAGCTCATGCCAGAGCACCATCTCACATGATTCCAAGCACTCTGCCTTCAGGATTGTTAAGGCCTGCCATAGGAGTGACTGATAGGAATACATGTGTCCATTTTAGGGTTAGATATAGGTATACTATATCTAAAGCAAAGGGTGATTACACCACCTTGCCCCAGCTGTCCTGCAGCCAGTTGTGTCAGATTTGGATGGCCAGCCAGGGGTGGCATAATACATGCTGCAGCCCCTGGTAGGCCCTGGGTACACCTATGCCCTGGGTACCTAAGGTACACTGTACAGGGACTGATAAGGTGACTCAGTATCCAATTAGATATGTACCTAAGGTACATGGAATCCATTTTACAGAGAGAGCAGTAGGCCTGGGGTCCTGAATAGCAGGGCCCCAGGTCAACTAAGTCAGAAAACCAGCAAAACACCAGGCAAAAAGTTGGGGGCAACCATAGTCAGGGATCTACCTTCCTACATAACCCACCCCCCCCCCCCCCCAAAACGAAAGGAGATAAGGCTATCCTTGACAGGTAAGCCTATATTGCCTAAGTGGCCATATAAGGAAGTACCAGCACTGGCATGGTTACCCCCTATCTCATGGTCCACTAAGCAATCCCTCACCCTAAGGGTGTCTGAGGGTCTCCACCATAGGGAATCTCTACCTGTGGTGTGTTTTGGCAAAGTAAAAGGCTGGTGCTGAGATGGAGTACTGAAGTGAGGCTCCACTAATTTTGGGCTCAGCTTCCTCCAATCATTATCCACCATAGAGGCCTTTCTTTCCAAGACTGAGTTGTGTTGAGCTCTCAGGGTCAACCTCTGGCTACCTAAAGCTGGAGGCTGAGTCCCTCTGGTTGGCTTACTGGAGGGACAGGTCAGGTTTGGGGCCCTCAGGTCCCAGGTTTGGTTGTGCCCAACAGTGTCCATCTGTGGGAGTTCCCTAACTAGGTTTAAGGGGGATCCCTCAGGAGTCTGTTTTATTTTCACTTGGCTAGGATTACTAGCTTCAGTGCCCTTAATCTGCTGATTGGGAAGTTCTTTTGGACAGGGGGCCCTTTGGGGTCCACCACTGGCCTCCCTGACCTCTACAGCCCTGGGCTGACTGAGGCAGGGTAGAGAGGGGCAGGTTACCTGCTCCAGACTGGGTCCCACCTTGGAAGGGTCCACTGACATCAGAGGCTCTGCCAGGCTAGGCCTGACTACCTCTGGGGCAGTTTCTTCACAAGGGGTCAGATCAGTTCCCTGAGGAGGCTGATCCTGTCCTAAAGTCTGGTGGGAGGGAGATTTCTCTTCCCCCTCAATGCTCTCTGTCTGAGTGGAGTGATCCATAGTTTCAGGCTTCACAACACTATTATCTGTCTGAGTTTGAGCTGTGGCCATCACAACTCTCCCAACCTTTTCAGGAGGGGACTCAGTTTGGGTATGGGCCGTGACCATCACAGCCTTGCCAACCTGTTCAGGAAAGGCATCTTTCTGGGCTAGGGCTGTGACTGGCACAGCCCTCCTGACCTGTTCAGAGAGGACATCTTGGACTGGGGCTGTGGCTATCACTGCCCCACTAACCTTACCATGGAGGTTTACCATTTTCAAATGGGTTTCTTGTTCTACCTCAGCCCAGGCTGAGATCTCTAAATCATTCCCCAGTAGGCAATCCACAGGCAAGTTTGATGACACTGCCACTCTCTTGGGGCCAGTGACATCTCCCCAGCTGAGATTTACCACTGCCATGGGATGATCTCTCTGTACTCCATCAATATTGGTCACCTGGTATGTGGCACCAGGTAAAAGTTGCCTTGAGGGGACTAGACTCTCAGTCACCATGGTGATGCTAGCCCCTGTATCTCTATAGGCCTCAACTTTTATACCATTGATGAGGGGCTCCTGTCTGTACTTGCTCAAAGTGTTGGGACAAGTTGTGAAGTTGGCAAACCCCATGCCAGTCTCACAGACAAGAGTATCTAAGTTTGGGGACCTGGTTAGGCCAGAGTCCCCAGGAACTCCCAAAGTAAATGCACCCAAATTCTTGGGGGCACTCCCACCACCTGGGGGATTACTACTAGTAGTAACAGGAGGCTGGGAAGTTTTACCTGGGGGAATGTTCTCCTTATTGTCGTTGGCCTTTGGGCAACTGCTGTCACTTTTGTAATGGCCTACCTGTTTGCAGGTATGACAATAAGGTTTCTTTTGGGTATTGGAAGGATTTTGGGACCCACCCTTTTCAGAGGAGTTTTGGGGCCCTGGGGTTTGATCAGAAGATCAAAGAAGTAGCGCCATGAAACCGTTGGGTATGCGAGCGCTGTACAAATGTTTTTAAATTCAAATTCAAATTCAAATTTATTCCCACCCTTCTCTTGAGGCTTGGTTGATTCCTTCTTTTGGTCACCACCCTGGTTCTTAGGCCTAATCCTGGTTCTGACCCATTTGTCTGCCCTCTTACCCAATTCTTGTGGAGGGGTCAGATCAGAGTCTACCAGGTGCTGGTGTAATAACTGGTTCTGACAATTACTTAAGACTTGCTCTCTCAAAATTAGATTGTACAATCCTTTGAAATCAGTAACCTTACTTCCCAGTAGCCAGCCTTCAAAAGCCTTAGTGGCACAATCAACAAAGTCAGCCCAATCCTGAGACTGAGTTTTCTGGGTGTCTCTGAACATCAACCTGTACTGTTCAGTTGTTAAGCCAAACCCATCAACCAGTGTATTCTTCAGGACTTGGTAATTGTTAGCATCCTCAACTCTAGTAGTGAGGAGCTTATCTCTACCTTTGCCTTCAAAGGAGAGCCACAGTATAGCTGCCCACTGACTCTGGGGGATGCACTGGACAGTGCAGGCCCTCTCCAGAGCAGCCATCCATTTGTGGATGTCATCCCCTTGTTTAAAGGGGGGCACTATCTTACTCAGGTGTTTAGTATCTAAACTCCTTTCCTTATCTCTAGGGAGATTGCTGCCACCAGTGGGGACTACCCCACTCATCTGCTGCTCTCTAGCAAAGGCAAGCTTCTCTTTGGCCAGGGCAAGTTCTTCCCTTTCAATCCTCAGATTGGCCTGTTTCATCCTTGCTTCATGCTCTCTTCTCTGAGGGGAAGTCAATCTCCTCTGGGGAGAATTCCTTCTCCTCTGAGAAGAGGCATTAGAGTACAGAGATCTATTGGAGTCCCTAGAATGAGATCTATCTCTTCTAACTCCAAGGTTAGGCCTCATGAGGGTCAGTACTGGGGGTCCCCCAGATCCTTCCCTATGTAGGTCTAAGTTGGCCCTAGTAAGTCTGCTGACTAACTCAGACCTTTTGTCTGCCTCATCCCCAGAGAGTTCCTCTTCTTCCTCCTCCTCAACTGCATTTTCAGTGCCAAGGAGGTCTGGATCACCAAGGGTACCCTCTAAGGCTGGCATACTCCCATCTGTATGAGAAGCTCTTCTAGCATCATATGTCTCTAAGAGACCTAACAAAAAGGGAGTGGTGGGGTTAGACCCCTGTTTCAATTTCCTGGAGGTACACAAGTGTCTCAACTCCTGGAAATTGAGAGCTGCTTATCTTGAGATGACCTGTGGAGGGTCATTAGCCACTAGGGGAGTCTCTGAAGACTCTCCATGGGTAGACATGCTTTTCTAGTGAGGTGTAAGTGGTGCACTTACCTACACTATTTGTTTGCCTACTGATCCCTTGCTAAGAGTTGTAGTTTAGGGTGTGCTAAGCCCTAGGAGCTACAACAGCTGGTTCAGTAGAACTCAGAGTATTCTAAGCTAAGTTATATGTACCTTAGTACTTATGTGATCTTTCAAATGATATTCTTAGGATACGTGTGGTAAAACAACAGCAAGCTCAAATCCCAACCGCTGCTCACCAACGTGAGAAGTTGGCCTGATATATAATGTTCACTATTCTAGTGAACACTTTGTATCAGTCCAAACAACCCTTATTGATGTTTGGTTGTAAGTCAACCTGATAGACCAGCTATCCTAGTAGCATGGACACGTGCAGTCTTTAGGCTAAACTCTAGAGGGCGTGTTAAGCCAGCTGTTTTACCATCACATTTACCCCTTGAACACCAAGTGAAAGGACACCACACAAGTTGTTATGAAAAATAAAGTATATTTATTTATAACAAAACTACCCTGGCTCTTTATAAGACAGGGAGCTAAGCACACAACAAAACTCTTAAAGAAATACTTAAAGTCGCACAATTTACACAAATGCCCGAGGGGCACGAAAAACCATATACTACACAAGTGGAATGCGAAATACTAGCAGGTAAGTAACTATTCTCATAGGCTTTAGGATCGCTAGGACTGGACTACTGAACCTTTAGATTACAAGCAGGAGGCCTAGGGACGTCGTGTGCAGAGTGGGAACTCTCACGCGTAAGGCGGGAAAAAGTCTATGGAGGCTAGTAAAAGCAAAGTTAGTGTTCTCGGGCGAACCCGACTAGGTAGAGCTGAAACGACAAAGGATCCTGACACTTAGATAGTTAAGCTATGCTGGAGCACCGAAATGCTCAGGTTACCTAGCCCAGGGGCTGCGGCTGCATAGGGCTGAAAAGACGTCGGAGATCCTCGTTGCAGTCTATGGAGCCTGAAGAAAGAAGTTGCTGGCAGGTGACCAGTGAAGAAGTTCGTGGTGATCCAAGCCTGGATCGATGAAGATGGATACCTGTAAGCAGAGGGGACCAAGTTCTGAATCACTAGCCAGTGATTAGGTGGGCACCAGGATGGCACCGGACGAAGTCACCTCGACCAGGTGAGTGGGCGACGCTGGGCTCTGCAGTCTCTCGGACCAGGAGGCGTTGTCGGCGACCAGGATGGAGGGGCGAGCTGTCCCACGGTGGTGTCTGCTGTCGACGTCGCTGGACCCAGGATTGGGACAACAAGTCTTGGCAAATGCAAGCCCACGCGGTGGACTTAAAATGGCGTCTGGAGTGGACCAGGAGGGTCCGGGGTGCTCCTCTGTTGGAGGGGAGCAAGGGCCAGTCTGGAGCAACCAGACCAGCGGTGTTGTCGTCGTGGTTCGTCGTCAAAAGGGCCACTAGCCAGCGGGCAAGCGACCTGGACAACGCGGTGAGCAGCAAAAAGCAGAAGGGCCCCACGCAGATCTCGTGGATGCAAGGGGGCTGGACTTCGGTGCTGGAGCTGCTCAGGGTCGGGGCTTCTCTTACCCCAAACCACTCAGTCGAGGGTCACTCGGTGGTCGTGCTGGACAAGCGTCGTGCAGTCTTGAAGATGGCCGGTCCCTCGAGGTCTCGTCACACCCACGAATCTCAGCTGGGCTGATGATGCAGGTAGAGGTCAGAGGGGCCAGGGAAGCCGGTTCTCGTCGAGCTGGGCAGTCTTGATCCGGAGGAGAGACTTACAGCAGACCGCGATGCTTGGTTGGTGCCTGCTGCTGCAGGGTGACTACTCCTTAGTCACAAGGGAGAAATCTTGAGAAGAGTCTTGAGTTCCTTTCGTGGAAAGTCGGTTCAGGATTCAAAGATGATCTAGTTTGGAAGGGGGCCTGCTCCTACCTTTATCCTGGGAAAGGGGGCTAGCACGCGACTAAGTCCTGCCCTATGGGTGGGACTAGGAGGGGGGTGGTTACACCCCTCTCCTTTGCCGGGCTTTTCCCCAGATCAGGGGCTGGAGTGCCCCTGGAACTGGTTCAAGCCGGCCTATGCACAGTGAGCACCGGGGTGCCACTTGCAGTCACCTTCCTCTAAAGCCCTGCCTACCTGGGATACACAAAACCCTGTCTGGGATGGTGCTGGCACCGCCCCTGACAGGAAACTCTTTGTCCAGGCCTCCGTTGCTGGAAGGACTCCCAGCAGCAGGAGGGCAGACTTGTGTCTCGGTGGCAGCATCCATTTTGTGGAGCTGAGGCTTGAGTTAACTTTAACCGGGGTTACAGCTACATACATGTCGTGTCCCTCTAGAAGGGTGAAATGCTAACCCCGTCGCCAGAATTGGCGAGGGGTTAGTATTCCAATTCGTATGACACCTTACTCGACATGTTTTGATAAAGCGATACCAGAGTTGGCATATAACCGCGAGGATTATAATGCACTTAAGAGTATATGGTATGTGTTATCATGGAACAGCTATTAGGACTTGGTTCCGCAAGCTGCAAACGGGCTCAGCTCATGCCAGAGCACCATCTCACATGATTCCAAGCACTCTGCCTTCTGGATTGTTAAGGCCTGCCATAGGAGTGACTGATAGGAATACATGTGTCCATTTTAGGGTTAGATATAGGTATACTATATCTAAAGCAAAGGGTGATTACACCACCTTGCCCCAGCTGTCGTGCAGCCAGTTGTGTCAGATTTGGATGGCCAGCCAGGGGTGGCATAATACATGCTGCAGCCCCTGGTAGGCCCTGGGTACACCTATGCCCTGGGCACCTAAGGTACACTGTACTGGGACTGATAAGGTGACTCAGTATCCAATTAGATATGTACCTAAGGTACATGGAATCCATTTTACAGAGAGAGCAGTAGGCCTGGGGTCCTGAATAGCAGGGCCCCAGGTCAACTAAGTCAGAAAACCAGCAAAACACCAGGCAAAAAGTTGGGGGCAAGCATAGTCAGGGATCTACCTTCCTACACCGTCCTCCTTCACCTCACGCCTGGCGCGTAATTCTCCCAGGCAAACTCCTCACACAAACCAACGGCGCGATGTCGCCGGGCGGCCCTGGTACCCAGCCCCCAACAGGTTGAGAAAGGGAGAAAGAGGGGGGGTGAGTCTCACCGGCACTGACAAAGACTGCTCTGAGTAATTTAGGCTTTAAACATCACAAGCAGGATCTACACTCTCTAGTCAGGCCAACTGCGACCCAAGTCACAACCCCAAATTCCACTTGACTACAGGTCGTGGTAAAAGTCTTTTCCCTTCCACGTTGCCTCAGTACCACCCCTCACGTGTCTAGGGTCAAGGCCAGGTCACTCTCACCAGATGCTGGAGTAGATTAGTTCTTTTTAAGAGTGGCCACACTGAAGCTTGATTCTGGCAGTCTCTTCACAGGCAGGGCCAGATCCACAGGAAGAAGGGCAGCTCCCACAACCAACTTGCAGCCCCTTGAAGCAGTCAGATTAGCCTGAGTCGCAATCCCCCTCACACTGTAGCCTGAACTCCAGCCAGCACAGTCATGACAAAATGGCTGCCCAGTGTCCTCCCTTATATAGCCATGGCCCAGGTCACTAGAGGGAACTGGAAGGTTCTGGAACCCTCTAATGTTATCCTATGGCCCAGAGCTCTGAGGTAACTCTAGCAGGCATCCATCTTAGGAACCCCCCCCCCCATCCACCATTTTAGGAAGGCGCACCTGTACCTCAGCACTGGTTAGCAGTGGTGGGGCACCCGGAGACTCTAAAAAGGATTGGTGGAAAAAATAATGGGAGGCAAAAAGGGACAAAAATAAGGGGAGACCATTCAAAAAGCTAACAGGTCTAAAACCCCCTATAAAGAGTGTTCTAAATACATGGCCCTATATAAAGGAGTCCACAATCAGGTGCTAGTAAAGTTTGGTCTGGAATCTTACTTGAGCTAGTGGCACTGGAAAAGTCATATCTCCAGGAGCTGTAGCATGAGGCTCACAAACTCTCTTTTTTCCAGGCCTTTCCAAGCATCTCTAGGAGCATGAGCCCTAGTCTATCTTTCTTTCAAAGGTTTTCTTGTTCTAGAAACATTCTTTCTCCAAAGATGTAAACCTCCCTCCTCCCATAACTTCTCATGAAAAAAGTGGAAAATATCTTCTAAATCTAAAACACCCTCCTTGAATCCTCCATGTCACAAATGAAGTACCCTCACTGCTACATTATCTCTCAAAAATGTAAATCAAGGTAACAATGCTGACAGTTTGAAAATTATCTGAAAAGTAGCTTCAGCATGGCAACATCCCACCAATATATCAACCAATGCCTTGCAAACCTGCTTCTCAATGAAAATGTGCAACCAGTCAGCCCTATTAAAAAATGTCCTTTTAAATCCTATTATAAAAAAACACTTTAGACCTGATCTAGCACACATTTAGTTTTTGTGCACTTGTGCGTCATTTAGACATGTTATAAGATAATCCCATTAATTTATAAGCATTTTAATATTTAATCAACAGTGGGTGACTACATTTTGTTTTGTAAGAGCCACACTGATATTCGAAGGTAATTATTATATTTACTCATACTAAATGTATCTGCTGGGAAGCCATTTTGATGTAAAGTTAGCGTAACTTGCAACCGGCCCCAAGTAACATGAAGTTAATTTTCTTATAATGCTTTGCCAATGTCTTATTTTTCTCTCCTCTTTGGGTTTCTTTTTGTGTACCTCATTAGATAGAATAGGCTTACTGTCTACTGTATAAGACTGAAGGTTAGCTGGAACCTAATGACAAACTGACTTCGGACAAGAAGACTGAGATGGTGGCAGGCAGACCAAACCAATGTAAAATCCAAGGTCTCCCAGACAGTTGCTGATTTGTTTGGTGCTTGGAAGCTGGGAAGTTTACCTGCCCCAGAGAATGGTCCTTCTCGATTTGTCTGTTTGGTGGGAAATGCTATGTGGAGTCTTCTACCAGTTTCTTTCGTGCTTTAATTTTGGGGTCCTTGGAATAGTTTAATAGACCCTGTCCTGACTTCATTGAGAGAAGACTTCTTCTCAAGTCTGCTGATTTCCCAGGCCGTAGTGTTGGGGTTCTTGCTTGAGCACTCATACTTTTTCCACTTGAACCTTCTTCTGAAGATGACACCTCATTCCTCATAGAATTTCCCCTTGTCACTTTCAATACTTTTTTGACAATAGGTAAGTTCCTTTATGGAATCTGCTAATTCTATTTTACATCTTTTTCCTTATAATATACAAATTCAGACTGCATGATCATTTACATGTGTAGGCTCTTACAATATATTTTCTTTCGTTTTGCTGATTGATTTAACTTGTAACTAATTTGCTAATAAAACCTTTAAGGTTTGGACACCAGCCATCTGTTGTTTCTGTGAAACCACATTGGTTTCACAGTACTTGAAATATATTGCTCTTGATAGCTCCTTTATTACTCCTCAAGTCAACAATCAAAGGTCCATACAGCCAGTAGAGGGGTTCACTTTGAGGACTTCACTAAGAGATTGAGATTCAAGGATCCCCGCTCCCTCAGACCCAAATGAACCCAGTAATGCCTACCTGTCTCCATTCTACTATGCTTTAGAAAATACAGTCAAACAGCTGCCCATTTTCAATCCCAACTTTACCTAAGCAATGCCATGTCCTTGACTCATGATGACATGGTTACATAGTGTAGAACCAGGCTCACTTGTTGTCCTTGAGGCTCTTATGCTGTTACTGGAGTTATCATATTCACATGAGTTAGGCCAATGATGTGCGCATCTTACAATATGTCAAGATACTTACTTAAGCACAGTTCGAATGTTGAGAACTTTGCAGACTCTTTCAGCTATTTCCCAAGCAATGCGTTCCATTAATGCCACCATCCTTTCATCCTTATTATAATGTCGTGAGATAATCCACACCATCCGTATGGCATTCATCATAGAAGGAATTGTATCAACAACTATGTTGAAGCCAGTACCGTGAGTCAAATTCTGAAAAAAGTGCAAATATACAACTGTAATTGCTATGGTTTTAGACATTTAAATGCAATTTCAACGTGGCTCTGCATTACAATAGAGAGCACAAGTTAAATATTAACAAACATATCTTAAATATCTCATAGATGTGGGTAAATCAAACATCAAACTATTAGGGGCCTGATTCTTTAAAAAAAAAAAAAAAGTACATTTGTACAACAAAACTTCTGTGTAGTTTTACTAATTTTAAGGGCTGGGCCTATGAGTGAATGCGCTAGCGCATGAATCTCGCTTCCAAGACACTATTGTTTGTAAAGAAGGTTTGGAGCCCGCCCCTTGTTTACCATGTGATGGCTTCAGTGTCCATATTCATGCATGTTTAATTGGTCAGTGCCGGGCGAACGTCACTTCCGATCGTTTCTCTGGGGAAGGGACCAAGCACAGAATGATTCTTCTTAATGAGCCCCTCCGCTGCTCCAGATGTGATCGAGGTACTGTTTTACCCTCCCTCCCAATCTCACTGCCTGCTGCTCCCTCCATAGTGCTTTTTAGGTTTCGACCTGGGGAGGGCACGAAGTGCCCCTCCCAGATCGAAAACTTTTGTCAAGAGTATGGATGTCGGCACCGCCTCTGTCTCTCATTGGCTAGCTCCATAAATGGAGGCTAGCCATTGGGAGACAGAGGCTGTCAATTGCGCTTTCTCGAGAAAACGCGATTCGGGGGTGTTTCTCGGGCTTTTTTTAAGCCCCGCCCCTTTGTCCCGGGCCGCGCTGTCATTGGCTACCGGCCCGGGACACCCCCGTGACGTCATTCCCCGGGCCGCGCTGTGATTGGCTGGCCGGCCCGGGACCTGACTTGTTTTTTTATTCCAATCTGTAATGGCGGGTGCGCAACCGCAATAACTACCTAAAAGCCTTGGTGAGGGAGGAACAGAAAAGTGATCCCCTCCCAAGATGGTACCAGCATAGTGACTAAATAAAACGTAATTTCGATGGCCAAACCCTTCGTTCTGAAGTGCTGTTTGAGTCCTTATAAGGGCCGAGGAGCTTGTCTGAGATCCCGCCTCCGCTAAAGGGTACGAATGGAAAAGGGACAAGCGTCGCTGTGATCTGGAAGCGGCCATCTTTAAAGTAGGATAGAGGAGGGGCTTAACCCGACGTCTAATGGTGGGAAGAACATGTTTTAGCATTTTGATAATAATTATTCAGTATTTTTCCAATATAGGCACATTATTACAAAGCGCGGAATTCTATCCCTCTAATCAGAACGTGTCTCCCGGTCTACAATGCTACATTCCGCAGTAACTTCAGGCAGTCCACGCCGACTCAGTTATTAAAGCACCACGCTTGCCCTCTTATTGAAAAGGAACCATATACCGACCATAAAACCCACCCTTGATAGTTCAGTAACTACTCCTCCCACAAGCCCTCGCTTCTTCCACGCCTCCTAAACCCCATCCGCCCCCACATTACCCTGCGCGCCTAGCCCCACCCTCCCGTCACCCACCCCTCTTGCCCCACCCTCTACGCCACGCCGGGGATGCCGGGAGGGCGGTGGGTGCCGGAAGTGTTTGCAGTCTGAAGTAACAGCGACCGAGAAGGAGGTGAGGGGACGAGCAGAGGAGGGAGTGGTACACGGTGGGTGCAGTCCAGGTGGAGGGGGGATACGTGGCACGTGACCAGCACTGGCTGGAGGGGCAGCAGGGTGGGTGACCAACACTGGGGGTCATAACATTGTACAGCACTTGGTTAGAGGGCTGCGGTGGAGGCATATATGATCAGGATGAGGTGAAGGTGCAGGTGGTGGCAGCATTCAGGAAATGGGCATGTAAAGGGTTAGCACCGAGTTGATGACATGATAGGTGGGGGGACTCGTGAAGGCATTAGAATGAGGAGTGGAGAGGAAAGGCAAGAATGGAGCTGCAGTAGGAGAGGGCATAAGAAGTGAGCGGTATCTTGAGCAGTGTGGGTGGACTAGAAGGTAATGGGCGTTGTCACTGGAGCGGCGAGGTAGTGTTTAAAGAGAGGGGAAGTGAAATGGGTGTAGCTCAGTGTGTAGACGAAAAGAGTACGGTGCCCCATAAAGTCTTCTCGTTTTCTGCATTCACTTGATAAGTATACCATAAGAAGTTTACAACTTTATTCTTCCTTTCCCTGTTCTGTTCCTTCATTATCTCTCCTAGACCCTTTGACCATATCTTTATTGTCTGAATCATTCTGAATCGGGTTCGTGTCATAACTGTGCAGACCTTTAGTAATGTTACATCTGACCTTCTGACTCTCATAGTGTCGTTATTCGCTGACGCCTTTGCCTGCCAGTATTGTACCTTCCTGTCTCCTATATTTCCTTTTGGCGTATGAATGCCTCTTTAATGGCCTTATGGTTTTCTTGTTTTTGTTGTCGGCCTCCAGTCTCTCTTATCTTTTCTGAAATGTATTTCACAGGACTGGTCATGATGCTCCAGGTGTGCATCTAGAACTGCACACAATTCTCCAGATGAGTACTATGACATATGCTGGGATTCTTGTACAGGTCTGGGCCTGATGCTCAGGCTTGGTCTCTGTGTTTGGATGGTGTACGCCTCTCTACAGCTAGGTTTTCTAGCCGATATTTTGGATTTCTCATACTGTGAAACCAGGCTTCAAGTGCCGCTGTTGGTCCTTTCTGACAGTACCGCTGATACCTGACCATTCTATAACAGGCACCTCATCATAGGATCCTGCGGACAGCAACTCTTGTTTCTATTTGTTTTCATCATTTCACACTTCTTTATGTTAACATAGCCATTGCTTTAATACAGTTGCTATAAAAGCATATAATATGGTATAGTGTGCATTTTCTTTCAATAAAGAATTGTTCCTCTGCAAATAAAAAATAAAAAACATTACCATTTACAATGCTAATATCTCCCAACTCCAACAAATGCGAAACCTATTGCATTGTAAATGCTTGTTATTTTTTTCTTGCTTCTAGCGGAGTGTTCACGTAAGAACCAGTAGGGCCCTTTCTGGATTGAAGAGGTTGAGGAAAAAGAAAACTTTGTGTTGCCTGTTTGAGAGTGAGCATTCCAATTTACCAGTTACAAATGGTTTCTACCAGATTCTCTAGCGTGCTATGTGTACTTTTCATTGACTAAACACGTCTGTGGGCAAACACAATTATTCAGCTGGTTAAATTAAAATATTAAATGAAAACAAGAGAAACTAAGAAACGGTTAAAAATTTAAACAAGAATCAGTCAATTTACTCCTGTGGAGTTCAGTAGGTTCCAAAAACACATATGTAGTAACTCTGTCAAGTAGAACCATTTGTAACAGGTCAGCTGGATGTTCCATTAAGGTCAATAGCAGTTTTAGATTTTTTTTGTGGGAGGGACAGTCCCACAAACTTTCATACACATACACATTTTCAGTTGTTATTGCTTTCAATGAGACTTTGCACTTCGAGATTTCTTTTAAAACTTTGATATTTTGACAGCATAAGAGGCTGCTGAGCTTTCATATAGCCAAGCAGTAATCAAACGCCTCAGGGCATTTCCGTTTTAATGCACAAGATACATATATCCATAGCCCGCAGAGGTTCCACGTCAACCCCTTCCCACACCCGCCATCCTAATCCCAGCTCCCTCTGAAATCATTCAATGTGTAGTCTGCAGAATAAATATGCTATGTGTTCCACCAGCCCCAGCAGCACTTTTATGAGCCCACTAAGCTTCATGTGCTACTACCAGCGCGCTGCGCATTCACTTAATAATATGCACTCGCTATGTAGATTTCAGCAGTGGCCTCGAGCGACTACTTGCTTGTTTATTTATATCCTCGGGCTGCGCCCGGCCCTCAGATTGTGTTCACAAACAACGTAAAGTAGAGGTTGGGTGGCACTATACATCCCTTCCAGCGTTTACTGCAAGTAGTCATTCAACAGTGCACAAGGGACACACATGGTCTCTCAGTCTCTGGCTGGAAGTGTGGTTTGGACGGAGACCATTTTATTTATTTTGAAAGTTTTATAGAGCAGGAACAAGACCCTTGCGGATAACAGAGCGCTTTACATTAAGTAAGGTTCGTATACATCAACTCAATGCATGTTAAACACATGTACATACCGTCATATAACATTAAAGCAGTAAGGTAAAGCACAGAAAACAATCCAGTTGAAACGGGTAAAGGGTGGATATAATGTCTAAAGTATTTAAATGGACATTTGTCATGCTAAGGATTATTAGCGCGGGTAGGTTTGGTCTCAAAATTTCTTTAGATTATTCTCAGGAGAATTTTGCCATGAGAATCGATTTTACTTCCTTTTTGAAAGAAGCAATAGAAGAGTTAAGTCTGGTTTCTGGGGGTAAGGCATTCCAAATCCTGGGCGCCATCCCTGAGAAGGATCGTTTATAGGTTTTCTTCTTGTTGAATCTTTGGGATTTCAGTAGTAGGTTGTCTGCGCTTTTTGAAGATCTTATCCTACCAGAAATCAGCAGTTTCTGTGCCAGATAGCTTGAGGCCTTGTGATGTGGGGCTTTATGCATCATACACGCTATTTTCAGATGAATTCTGGCTTCCAGTGGTAGCCAATACAAGGATTTTAGGTCTGGGGAAATGTGGGCCCTTCTTTTAGACCCAGTGATGAGTCTCGCTGCTGCATTTATAGAAGCTCTTAGAGGTGCCATTGTAGCTTTCGGAAGGCCACACAGAGACACACATTCGTACTCTACTCTGGGGATAACTAAAGCTTGAACTGCCTGCTTGAAATCGTTGGTTGGAAGGAAGGGTTTCAGCTTCCTCGGTGTGTTTATCTGGAAGTTTGCTCCCTTTGTAGCGTTGCTAATATGTTTTTGCATATTGAGATTACTGTCAAGAGTTATTCCCAAAGATTTCGCAGACTCCACAATGGTTGGTTAAACATTGAGTGCCGTAAGATTTTGAATCCATTCTTGCATAATGGGGACTTTGGCCGGTGGAGCTATTAGAAAGAATTCGGTTTTTAGTGCATTCAATTTGAGATGGTTTGCTGCCAGCCATGTCTGGGTATTCCCAAGCGTTGAGTTAAACAGTTTGATGTCTTCTGGGGTGTGGATCTTAAGATATAGTTGTGTGTCGTCAGCGTACATGTGATATTGCACGTTCAACGCATGTATCATTTCGGTGAGAGGTTCCATGAAGAGATTAAATGGTGTCGGGGAAAGTGAGGATCCTTAAGGGACTCCCAACGTTACTGGGACGGGTTTAGACAAGGTGTTGTTGACCTTGAATTTTTGTGACCGGTTTTGGAGAAATGAGGAAACCAGTTTAGCACTGACCCAGATAGATCTTCTAAAACACAGAATGGGCCTATCAAGTTCTCATGTTTGACAGTATCAAAGGCTGATGAGAGGTCTAGTAGGATGAGTAGGCAAGTTCCGTTCTGATCAAGGATTTGTAGCGCATCATCAATTATGTGTGTCATAGCTGATTCGGTGCTATGACCAGCTCAGAAGCCTGATTGGTGTTTGTCAAGAAGGTTAAAGTGATCAATATGCCTTGTCAGTTGGTGGTGTACACATTTTTCCAATAATCTGGCCACGGTAGGAATATTGGAAATATGGCGATAGTTGTTTAGGTCCGAAGGGTCCGCCGTGGGTTTCTTTAGAATGGGTGATACCTGTTCAACTTTGAGGGTGTCGGGGATGCAGCCTTGTTGAAGTGAACTGTTAATGATCTTGGTCCAGAGAGGTAGAAGTAGAGGCATAAAGTCTTTAACAGCGTCTGCGGGGAGAGGATCGGTGAAATGATTAGCAGGCTTCAGGCACTAAGAATCTTATATATATCTTCTTCAGTTTAAGTGGCAAAGGATGACCAAGCTGCGTCATTTTTTAGGTCAAACTTTGATGAGATTTGGTGTTGCGCCAATGGAAGTGCAGGGGAGGTTTTCATATAAGGACCCGAGTGTAAGATTAGTTCATTGAGGAGGTCTTTCTTGATGTTGTCAGTCTTCTGAGCAAAGAAGGCAGAGAATTCTTCACAGTTGGGTTGCGGGCAAGCTAAGTCTTGTAGACGTTGAGGTGCATCCTTAGCTAGGGTTTTGATTAGTTCAAAAAGTTTTTAGGGATAATTTTTTGCTTAGTCTAGTTGGAAGCTGAAGAAGTCTGTTTTAGCTCGTTTGATCTTTTTGAAATATGCATTTCTCTTTTTCCTTAGTATCTTGAAGTGAATGGCAGATGGGACTGATCTCCAATTACGTTCAGAGGTTCTGAGAGATCTTCTATCCTCGTTGAGTAGACCATTGTACCAAGGCTTAGAGTCTTTTGTGGAGATTCTCTTTAGTTGAAGGGGGGCTACCTCGTTTATTAAGAAGGTCATGACATTGAGGTAATGGTTGGTGAGATCCTGGAATTCAGAAGAACCTGCAGGGGGCAAAAGTAGGCTGCGGCTGGGAGATGGAAATAAGTTAGGGTTGAGATTTTTTAGGTCTCTTTTCCATACTTTTGGTCTTGTGGATTGACCGGAGTTAAGTTTCACTGTTTCCTTTATCAAGAAGGTGATGATATGATGGTCTGACCAGTCACAGGTTGGATCGATTGAAGCGGAATGGAGTCCCTTTTGGATATTATTAGATCCAGGATTGAGCCTTTATTGTGTGTAGGGCTGTTGCAAATTTGGGTGAGGTCTAGATCATCAAGGACATTTTTGAGGCTATTGGCCACTGCATCACTGTGGTCGTTCCAATGGAGATTGAAGTCGCCAAGGAATATTTGGGTATTTTGATGCCCATTGTTCGTAGAGACCATATCCATGAAGTGTTCAGTGAAGATGAGGTTGTCACCTGGGGGATGGTAGATAGTGTGTAAAGAGCATAGTGATTTGCCGTTGCTGGAGATGTTGAGGCATATGTATTCGCAAGAAGGGAATTCTGGGGATATAGCTTTGTTTACAGAGATGTTGCTACGATGTATACAGACGATCCCTCCCCCTGTCTTATCAATTCTATCCAGTCTGATAATGTCATAGATTAGGGGTACTAGAATGTCAATGATGGGTGTGGAAGCTTCCGGAAGCCAGGTTTCAGTTAACAATATCAGGTCCAGATCTTGTGAGACAATGAGGTCAGCTATGTCCTCTGCGTGTCTGGAGGCCGATATACAATTTAGGAGTATGCATTTGAGACGGGGTCTGAAGGGGGATGAAGTAGGGTCCTGAATGAGTGGGACTCTTCCGAGGTTGTTGTTGATGATTCCTCTAGTGTTTTGTTGAGTAGTCCTGTGAGGGTTGGGGGGGATGGTAGGGATAGAAAAAGCAGTGGTAGTGAGGGTGTTCGCAACCATACCTCTGACTGCAGACCCCTTTGGCACCTCTTCTAGCCAGACTGTAACCATCTCTGGCCTCCGCAGATGGGGATCCTGCCAGTCTATCACTGTTTGGAGATGCTGAAAATTGACTATCCAGACAGGTCGTTGTACAGGGACCACACATCTGGGCATCTTCTCTCAACAAATTCGGCATGAATCGCTCATCTTGACTGGTGTTGTTGACTTCGTCTGGCTTCGCATCGGATTCTCTTATGAGGCCATGGACCCTTTTGAACCACAACACACTTCCTCACAGCAGTATTGTGCCCCTGCTGCACAGTGACAATCGTACAGTTGACTTTCACGACCTGTCAGGTCGCTGCATCAAAAGGAGTACGGAATTTCCACCCTGGGTGACAGTCACACATGATGACATTGTCCCCTACTTGGATGGTTGGGGCTACTGCTCTTCTATGTAGACTGGCCCATTTGTTAGCTGCCCGTCTTTTCTCTTGTGAAGCCTGGACGTCCAGGATGGCAGGTTGCCACTACGGGCCTCCCTGTCTCTCATGGGCCTTTGGAACAGGAGGTCCACTGGGGCACAGTTGGTGGTGCTGTGTTGGTTTTGTCTGTAGGTTCTCACGAACCAATGCAGACAGCACTCGCCGTCTTTGCCATGGTCAATTCAGTGCAGGGTCCTTATAAGCTGTTCGACCTCTCTGCTTGCTTGGGGCCACTGGGGGGGGGGGGGGGGGCGGAGTTCACCATCCAGTGGAGAATTGGTAGGAATGACAGATACTCCTGGAACTCCAACCCCTGAAACGGAGAACCATTGTTAGTCTTTATGTCCTCGGACAGGCTGTTTAGGGTAAAGACCTTTACAAAGACTGGCTTGTCTTTCATAAAGGTGGTGGATTGAATCAATTCCACTATCAGGAATTTCTTTATTCCTTTATTTCAATACAATCACATCAGAAAAGGTACATTAAAAGCATTACACATGTTATCATAGAGCGTTCACATAGAGTTACATAACCCTCTGATCTTGCTTATACAATTAATAAATTCCATTCAGGAGGGGTGTTAAAAGCGAAGCTTTACAATAAATACATGAGAATAAAAAGGCACGTATCAAAAAATAAAAACAAGATATAACAGTTTATCATATTTACAATTAACAATCAAGAAATTCATTTAAGTAGTTAGATTCGGCAGTTATCATCCCCTGGCCATTGATCAGATCTGGCGCACCATTATATTTCCTATTTACTTACATCTTTTTTTGAAAGCATATATGTGTTCTAGAGCTTCTCACCCGCCTTAATCCTGGTAAAGTTAACTGCTAGCAAAAATCTACTCACTGCAAAAACAATTACTTGGCTAGTGTCTGATTTTAATATTCTTTCCGCCACCTGGTATAATCTCACACCTATATTTCTACAAACTGGTTTTATCCATTTTTTCCTTGCTGTCCCATGGGCAAAAGAGGAGAACGTGAGTACTATCTTCCCTTTTGCCCTATCTTAGCTTCAGTTAAAGTGTTTTGGCAAGAGGAGGATTTACCTCATTGAGAAAGGGTTCAAATGATGGACTAGTTTTAAACAACAGAAATTCACAGACTAATGAACCATTTACTCTGTCATTTGGACCGCTATGTTCCATATAAAACCAAAATGACTTTTTTAGTAGCCTCTTTGAACTTTTTGTCATTTCTAACGGATTTTTCCAGAAATGTGCAAGACCAATTATTATCAACCAGGACCTAACATGATTAAACCAATTAATGCAATTAAAAGTATCTAAGTCCTTTATCTCAATTAAGGCTGCCCTGTAATCCGTTAACTCTGGTGTTGTCCAAATCCTGACCCAGAACTTTAATGGTCTTAAAATTGCATGGTGATCTGTTCGCTTCACGTTGGGATCCAGCATTAATGGTGTTAACGGGGTGCGAGTTGGTAATTTGAGTAAGGCTCTATAAAATTTATTTTCATTCAACTCGAACTCTCTTTTACATGCTGGGCCCCAAAGTTCTGCGCCGTATATGGCAGCAGATTGAGCTTTAAATTTAAAAACCTCAGCTTTACTGTAACTGTTACCATGTTTTTTCAAGATTGAATATGCATTCTGCGTAAGCAGAAGCTTGCTCTTTTCAATTTGTGTTTTCCAAGTCATTTTTGAATCGATTGAGACTCCCAGATACGTGAAATTTTGGACATATTCGATTCTTTGTTTATTTAATACCATGTGTCCAGAAAATGACCTGTGCGGATTTATCACCATAAACTTAGTATTACTGGTGTTAACATCTAGACCTTTGTTGTTACAGTAGGTTTGAAAGGAGCTAAGTAGACATTGCAGACCCTTTGGTGTTTGCGACACTAATATAGTGTCGTCCGCAAATAGGAGAGCGGGTACAGTCTCTCCTCCCAGTTTTGGTGCATCATTACTACAATCCTTCAAAAAACTGGGAATGTCATTTACAAATAAGGAGAACAGAGTTGGGGCAAGAACGCATCCTTGACTGACGCCCCTCTGTATTGGTATAGCCCCAGTCTGTTCTCCTTCTGGTCCCCACCTCACTTTAGCATAGTTGTTGTGGTGTAGTCTAATTAATTGCTCCAGGAGATTGGCTGGTAAGCCCAAACTATTAAGAGCTCACCATAGTAAATGTCTAGGGATGAGGTCAAACGCGGATCTTAGATCCACGAATGCCACATATAAGTGGCCCTTCTTTATGTTGGCATATTTCCAACACATGCAAGCGAACCTAAACACCTGATCAATGGTGCTAATTTTAACTCTAAATCCTGCCTGATATCTAGTTAAGACCTGCTCGTCATCAATCCAGAGATTGATGCGATTTAAAATGTGTCTTGCGTATATTTTCTGTTAAATATCAATTAAACTTATCGAGCGATAATTCCCAGGATCATTCCTGTCGCCCTTTTTAAAAATACAAATAATTTCAGCACCCCTCCATGTTTAGGGAATGTCTGCACCAGCTGCTACAGAGTTACATAGGTAGTTTATGTAGGGGCCCCATACTCCGGTGTCATGTTTAAATAAGTCTCCCGGAATCTTATCCAGTCCGGGAGCTTTACTTGCTTTGACTAGACTTATAGCCATCAGTGATTCTTGTAGGGTAAATTCTAGTATATCTTCATTTGGATTTAATGCTAGTCACTCACTTTCCAGGCCACCTATTTCTGGGGCCAAGTATAGTTTAGTAAAATGTTCAACCCAAGTTTGTTCATCAAGGTAAACTTCCCTGGAATCCCTACTATTCCTATTCCCATTTGCGGCAATGTTCCAAAAAGTTATGTGATCCCTGTCTTTCGCTGCCTCTAGCATACCTGACCATATTTCTTTGTCCCAAGTAGACTTGGCCTTCTCTACCGCTTTCTTGTATCTGGCCCTAACTTCCTTGACTAGGTGGCACTCTTTATGCTTAATAGCTTGGACCAGTCAAGTTTTGGCACTACGATATTCTTTATTATACCAAGCCTTCCCATTTAATTTTTGGTTGGCTTTGACTTCCCCTTTTTTAACAGTTCTTGTAATCAATGGGACAATTTCCTTAGAATAGCTGGCGTGTAATTCCATGAATTTGCCCATGCCCTCTTTTTCCAGAGCATACGGTCCAAAAGTATCCGCCAGAGTGTCATAAACTAGTGCCAACTTCTTACCACGTTCCAAAACATGCGCCCATTTAACTGAGCGACAATTGTTACTCACTATGACATTATCCATTTGATGGGGTTGGATGTTCACGTTGTTCAGTGAACTATTCAGCAACCCTCCTTCTAAAGTCAGGGTAAGTGGGCGGTGATCGCTCTCCGTCCTGACATTAATTGCAAAATCAACGGCAAATGGCCATATGTCATAGGATAGCATTATGTAATCTTTTTTGGTTTGGGTAAGGCCTCTACAAAATGTAGGGTGCTTTTCCATGTCTGCAGGTAAACGTCCGTTACACGCCCTGAGACCGTGAGTCACGGTAAATCTAAGTATTTGCAGGGCAAGAGTGGAACATGGGACCTGTTTCGCACTGGTTAAGACTGGAATTTTATTCACCATGTCTTCATCATCCAGGATCTTATCCAGTCCGTTAATGGGTTCAAAGTTACAGTTAAGGTCTCCACAAATTACTATCCCTACTCCATGATCTACTGTAGTTAAAATGCTCTCCAGCGGCCCGATTATTCTAGACTCCTTTGACCCTGGTCCAGGTCTATTATAAACGTTATAAAAGTGCATTATCCTGTTTGCCCTGGTTGATATTTTAATGCCTAGAATTTCCGGTGAATCGGTCACTATTTGTTTTATACTAATACTTAAGTTGACTTTCACCCATATTACTAGGCCACCAGAGGGTCTTCCTCTTACTGACGATACAGCTGGCAAAAAAAAACTTTTATAACTTACTCTATGTATGGTCTTAGTCGACCAAGTTTCCTGTAACGCACATATGTCATTTGTATTAATAAAACTATTCCACTCAGGGTCAATATTATTCCTTCGTAAACCCGCTATGTTCCATGAGATAATTTTCAAATTTGCCCACTCTTAACTATTTGAGGCTCTCATGGAATCGCCATAAGCTAGGTGAGTACTACCATTTAATGTTAGTGGATTCGAGTTGTATACACAGCTACTGACATTCTCTATGGTTACATCAACAGTTGTCCCTGGTGGGGTAGTGTCTAATGCTGCTGACTGCCTACCATAAACTAAGGGTACGCCTGACCCTTGTAGTCAATCTACTTTCTCAAGTTGGGACAGTTCATGAAATCTATTGTGTGTCACTGGGGCTTGAGAATTTCTTACTAAATTGTTCCTACCTTGTTTCAGGTGTTTGTAGAAGTAACCCAGTGGTAGTGCAAATATATTGGTTTCCCACATTGAGTTTGCCTCATGAACTTGCAATAAGGAACGAATTAAATGGGGTTGTCTAAAATTTACCACATTGCAATGTTTTTCTCCCCGCTTCCCACCCACCCTACCCTTCGTACCATTAGAATATCATTGGCTTTATTTACCGTGAATTTTTTGTGATTAGTCAACCAACCTACTGCCTTATTCTTTAGATTTTGCCACGTTTCATTTTGGTCCCTTTTTAATACTGGTACGCCTGCTAAAATCAGAACATATGGACACGTAGCAGGTGGTAGTTTTAGTATGTCTGTATTCGGTACAAGGTCTGTGTCGTTTGAACTATAAATCCTTCTCCTTTGGGTTGGAGCTTCTGAGGACAATATGGTACTATTGGGTTTAGGGTGGACCCTCTTTTCACACGTTTTAGTGTCTTGGGAATCTTTTATGTCAGAACTAAGTACCTTATTTAGAAGCCCTACTTCTCTTTGTATCTGATTTTGGTCCACTGCCTTAGTGGCCGTGGTGTCCTGATTAGCTTTTTTCAAGCCATCGATAAGTTTTTCCCCCTCAGTGATTATGATATTACCTTCTAATATGTTTTTATTTAGACGGAGCACCATTTCACTTAGTTGGGCTATCTCCGTGTCCAAGACCCTTAATTTGCTGTCCAAGCAATCGCTTATCTGTGCCTGAATGGAAGACAGGGCGGTTTTAAATGTATTAGCAACTGTCTGCTCCATGGCCCCAATTACCTCTTGATCTCTAAGTGCATCAATATGGCCTGTGGCTTCTGTTTGTACCGCTATTGTTCTAGTGCTAGTACCATTTTTCCCTGGTGTAGTAGTGGGGTACCCAATACAGGGGTTTCCTATCTCCCCTGTTTTACCTTTCCTCTGCTGGTTTTTTTCACCCCGCCATGAGTTTTCACATTTTTCCCCATTAGAACAACCCACCGTCTCTAAGATTTTTTGTGTTCGTAATCTACTTGCAATACCTGCGTTTTGTTGTACCTGTTCTCGCTGTTGCCCAGAGGAGTCGATTCCCGAGGCATTTGCAAGTGGGCATGGTTTGTCAATGCTTGCAAGGTTCCAGTGTCAAAAATAGAACCCTGGATATTTACTGGGGATTGCCCTCCTGTTGTTATGTATGTAGGTAATTCGGACGGATCTAGCGAGAGCCTCCTTTGGGCGATTTCTATCTCGTGGTTCAGAACACTCTCTGCCCGCGTGATGAAATTGTCCAGAGTCCCAGCGGTCCCCTTCCTAGTACTTGTCATAGTTGACATAGCCATTCAAGTTTGAGCAATAACACAAGTAATGCAAACAACGAAAATACACTTCAACTACTGTCTAGTAACACCTGAGAGACCTCCAGTCAGTTTGCGGTGGGCAGTTACTAGCAGTTCAGCGGTAGAACATAAGGCCTTATGTGAGTACACACCAGTCTACCATTACTGCAATCGATGTCCCAAAGAAATACCAAGGTCCCAGGACTTTATGAATCTACCTTGTTCTGTACCTCAGGCGAGAGAGGGGGGGCAGCCCAGCCTCGTCTGGCCTCGTCTGGCCTCAGACGGTCCCGCCCTTGTCCTGCCTGGGCATCTCCCGGGACGCTCCCGCGACGCGGGGGTATCGTGCTAATTTATGCACCTCCTGGCGCGGACTCAGCGTAGGCGGCTTCCGGCCGCAAAGGCATCCGGTAGCTGTAGTCCCCTGCACCCACGCCCCCCCCCCCCCCCAGCTGCCGCGATCTGCTAGAAAAAAGCTGCGGCGGCAGGGGGAGACCGGGTGCGGCAATATAGGCAGCGGGCTTGTCAGGGAAAGGAAGCGGGCTCGAAGCAATGCCCCCAACAGTATCAGGTCCACAGCAGGGAAGGCAACAGAGTAAAAGATAAGTTCCCCGAGGAATTTGGTGTGGGAGTCTATTAGAACTACTGTGAGGAACTGTAGGAAAGTGCCCCTTTTTGCATGGTTAACTCCCATTCTTGCCTGACCTCTGATGCAACCAGACTTGATGTGCCCTGGGTCCCTGCTAAACAGGTTCTCAGAGCCTGTGTTCTTTCCCAAAACTGTACCTTTTTACCCACAATTGGCACATCTCTGGCCACAGGTAAAAGGTACCAAGGGTACTGTGACCAGAGAAGGCTTTTAGGGGCTGCAGCACTTAATGTGCCACCCCTAGAGGCCCTGTACATTGACACCCACATACTGCCATTGCAGGCTGTGTGTCTTGGTGCAGAGAAAAGTGAAGAGTCGACATGGCACACATCCCTGTGTGCCATGCCTACAACCCACTGCCTGAAGCCTAGGTAAGCCACCAGTGCAGGGTGCACTAGCCTTCATGTGAGGGTACAGTGTCATGAGCCCTGTACCCCTATAGTGTCCATTCTTAGACATTTTAATTGTAGTAAAGCCATAAATAGTACATGGTCTGGGAGTTGGTCATTATGAAATCCACAGCTACAGCTCCATAATGGCTTTACTGAACCCAAACCTGGGAAGTTTGGTAGCAAACGTCTCAGCACATTAAACCCACACTGATGCCAGTGTGAGATTTAATTTAAAATGCACTCAGAGAGCATCTTAGAGATGCCCCTTGAAAAACAACCAGCCCTGCTGTGGTATCTGAATAGCTGGCCGCTATTTGCCACCACCAGACAGGTTTCTGGACCCATGGGTAGAGAGCCTCTCCTCTCTGGGTCCAGAAACAAAGCCCATCCTGGGCAGAGGTGTCATGCCTCCTCCCTGAGGATGAGCTGGGTCCACAAAGGAGAAGCTTCAAAGGCCTACCACCTCTGGAAGCTGTACATGCTTTTGCTGTCCCCAGCAACTGGCTCCCACTGGTTCTGCCCCCCCCCCCACTTTGGGTGGGAGAATCAGCAGTAAAACCAAGCTAGGAAGAGAGGTGTGTTCACCTTTGCCAACCCCACCACTCAGGTGGGAGAGGCGAGGTGAAGTACACATCTCAGTGCCCTCCATCTTGAACGTCGGAGGACTCGGCCAATGAGGGAGTGGCTCATGCCGGCATATTTGGGGGTGCACGTACCCCAAGAAAGGGACATATTGGTCCTGACCTGCACACCCCTTTTAATGCCCCTAAATCTACTATTTAGGGACCACTCCGAACCTTGCCTCATCTGATTTGAGGAAGAAAGAAGAAGGACCGAAGAGCCAAGCTGACCCAGGAAGTAGAGGACACCTACTGCTTTTGGCCGCAGCCCTACCGGCCAGTCCCAACTACGACCTGCCTACAGCAAAGAAACCGGTGTGTCCAGCGGCCAGCACCCCCAGAGGACCTGCCTTGCACTCACCTTACGAACTCTGTCTCCGGTGAGCACCGGATTTGTTCAAACCAAAGACTCCAAGGCCAGAACCTGGATCTAGGCAGCTCCGCAGTCCTGCACCATTCTGAAACCGGCCGCCACGACCCAATTCTAAGTGGCCCAACACCACGTGGAGGTCTCCCCAGCGATCCTAACCAGGGATCTGGTGACCCCGGCCCTCCCACAAGCTTCAAGACCTGAAGGGTCCCCCTAACCGAGACCGAAGGTGGTAAGAATACCCCGACAGCGGCAGAAGCGATGTGAAGAGCCCGACGGTGACCAAAGGCGGTCAGAAGATTCCAACGCCAAAAGACACCCCGTGGCCTTGGGTAATCCCACCGACAATATCCGGTAAAACCCCAAGATCCCAGCTTACCTCTCCAGCCGGTGGTCACCTTTACAAAGTCTCCCTGCCCAAGCCTGCAGACTCTTTTCCGCAACAAATATCTCAATTGATATCCACTGGGTCCCTGACATCGCCTTGGCACTCTGTACCCAGCCATCCCTGTGCCATCTTGTGGTGTATCTCCTGTGCTAATTGTTGACCCCTGCAGTGCTGATCTTAACCCCAGAAACTTTGTTCCCACACCCGAGTAGCCTGCTAGTAAGCAGTGCCTAACCAAAGGTTAGGGGCTGCCTACTTACTTAGCCCCATTGGCTAACTTTGGGCCTACGCACTCTGCACCCGGCCGCCCCAGTGCAGCTGGTGATGCAACTCGAGTGCCTACCTAGACCTTGGGGAATCATGGTCCTAACCCCCAAAACTCCTAATTGTAAGACGTTTACTTACCTATGAAACCGATAACCATTTTCCTCCCATACGAACCCATGTTATGAGATTTTGAACCTAAAACGATTCTAAGTGTTGAACCGTTGTTTTGTATGGGGAAAACAGCAACTGTAGGAAGGTAGGTTCCTTCTAGCATCCCACTTTTTGCCTGGATCCACTGTGTTTTTGACTAGTCTGACTCAGATCCTGCTAATCAGGACCCCAAGTACATTAGCACCTTCACAATTTGGGGCTGGTGTACCCATGAAAGTCCCTAGTATAGGGTACTAAGGTACTCAGGGCATAGGTACACCAGTGGTTTCCCATGGGCTGCAGCATGTATTATGCCACCCATGAGAGACCACTCAAACTGCGACTACAGACCTGCCATTGCAGCCTGTGTAAGTTGGGGCTAACACCACTTACACCCGTTGTAAGGTTCCTGTTATCTGAGGTCACTGCACTTAAAACCTATAAGTCACCCCTATGGCAGGCTCTTCGGTTCTGAGGGCAGGGTGCTTGGTTACAAGAGTAAAGGTGATCCTGCATGAGCAGGGCCCCTCTACAAACCCCGGAGTCGATTTCCCAGACTTTGTAAGTGCAGTCAGCCATTTTATACATATAGTGGACATCAAGTCAAATAAGAGATGTGTAACTATACGTTGGCTAAACTGAAACCAGTCATGTTTGGTATAAACCATGTTGGAATCCTACCCCCAACACCGATTCCAGTGTTGGATGTAGGATCCCATGTACTACGGGGGTTCCCCAAGGGTACTTCCCTGTATTCCCGGTACCAGCCTTTTAGGTTCTAACAGCGAGCTAGTGCTGCTGCCGACCACAGACACATTTATGCCCTTCTGCTTCTGAGATGAGCTCGAGCAGGGGAAGGCAGAACAATATGTTTCCTGCCACAGGAAGGTGTTGTCACCTCCCAGACAGGACTTAGTGTATTGGGCTGGGTTGGGGGTGCTTGCCAGTGCCCCCAGAGTGCCTTGAAGGGCACATTTGGTGACCTCCTTGCATACTCCAGTTTGAGCCAGTTCAGGGAGCCGTCGACTACCACTCTGACATGAAACTGGACAAAGGACATGGGAGTATCCTCATGTGTCCAGCCCCTCCTCTGGGAGGGATACTTGAATCGTCCCAACCCTTTCACTAGGGTACTTAAGGGTTTACCTGTGGGTGGCTCTTCAGATTTGTCATGGGACAAGATTCAAACCTGAAACCACTTCAACTTCAACTGTCTGGGCACCTTGGACTTTGTTGGTCTTTGCCTGGAACCAAGACTGCATCAACGAAGAGATCTGCTGCTCCTGGTCTCGTCTTCCTTACAGTATTCTCCGTTGTCTGTGCTCCATCAAGGTTCCTCTCCAGGCCCTTAGGCATCAAGGACACCCGAAGAAATCTCCCTTGGAGTGAAGAAGTCAATCCCCTGCATCTGCAGGCACCTCAATTAGGCTGACCAGCCTGCTGCTCCTGACGTCCCACAGACTCCGAAAGGCTCAGCAACAAAGGTGGTGGTTCTGCAATTCCCTCAAGGCCTGACCTGTCATCTCAGCAAGTTTGAGGCCAGTATCTCTTGTCGGAACTACAGGAACAGAACCCCTGTACACTGAGTCGACTTGCCGTTGCTAAGGCTTGTTGACTCTGTCCTCTAGAGATCTTCGGGTTACAAGAAGCTCCAGCCCCCAGCATCTCTTCTTGCCAAGATCTTCATCCTCACTGCATCCTCTGCACTGTGGACCTGCACGTTTGGTGAGCTGTTCAAGGTCCTCTTGCGACTCCTGTACCTTTGGCCTGTGGGTCTTCTTTGGTTTCAGTGGGCTCCCTTGCTTGCTTGTGCCCTGCTCTGACTCTCCTCATATGGTGAGTCCCTTGGACCTTGCTGGTCCCCAATTTGCACCTTTTTAATTTACCACCTCTGCTGCAGCTGCCAAGGCTTGTTGGTGCTCCGGGCGGACATCGACCCCCCTGGTTCCCGACTCCCGATGTGGGAAACTCATGAATGACTCCTGGTCTTCCACAGCATTGCCTTGTCCAACCAGCTGCAGCGACAAGGTCACCGTCATCCCTCCTGCATCTTCCGTCATATGTGGTCTTCCGTGTCTCCTTGTCACTCCCGAGTGGCATAAACTCTGTACCCTCTGCTTGCAGGTTCTCCTCTTCAAGAATTAATCCTTGGATTCCACCGGACTCATTCACCTTCTTCACCAGCGGCATTTTTTCTGAAGTCCTCCATTGTGGTCCATGGCAGTTCGCACCTATGCACCCGGCTTCCCTGGTGTAGGTATCCTGGTTCCTCGTTTATCCACGGGTGGGGTGACTCTCCAACCTTCTGTCTTCCATGGGTTTCGTCAGGGTCCACTGGGAAGGGTCCTTCTTCTTAACCCCTTGCATGCTCATGACGGAAACACGCCGTCATGAGCCACAGGCGACGTGTGCTCATGATGGCGTGGTTCCGTCATGTGGCTGCCGCTCCTCCCACGCGGCATTATTCCCCACCTGTGCGGGCGAAATAATGAGCGGGCGGGGTTGTGACGGAACATCATGAGCACACGCCGCCTATGACTCATGACGGTGTGGTTCCGTCAAGCACACAGCAGCGCCGTGCTCGTCATCCAGCCCCCCCCCCCCCCGCCGCAGCAAAGGGGTTAAAAACTGCAACTGCGACTTTCCCATTTTCTTGCTTTGAGTACGCGGGGTTATTGGGTACTTACCCTGGGTGGTTCCTTGGGTCCCCAGCTCTTCTGAGGTTTCTGGTCCTAGTCTCGACTTCGATCACAGTTCGCATTCCACTTCTTTATTATATGGTTCGGTCTCCCTCTGGAGACCACTGTGTATTGTATTTATTTATTTATTTTTATTTACATATTAGCGCACAGCTACCCACAAGGGTTTCCCGGCACTGTATTTGTGCTGACTTCCCTGTTTTACATTTGAAATATTGTGTGTATTGTGTTGATATCTCTGGGTAGGAGATATACCAATGTGTTAGTGAGTGTGTATAATAAATATAACTTTTTTTTATAACTACATTGTGTTGTTCTTTTTCATTTAACCTACATTATATGATTAGTTCTGGTAAAAATAAGCTGCTTAACACTCCTTCTGGACTAAGCCTGAAGGCTGCTTTCCACAGGTACCACTTAGAGAGGTTTCTATGGTTGTCTAAGACCACTAAAATCACCATAAGGGTTGTCTGGATTAGTGCAAGGTGCTTCACTTAAATAAGTGTGCAACATATACTAAGGCCTTCTCCGACAGTAACTATAACTCAAGCCAAGAAAAGTCTTACTTACTGTGCATTGTGAGATCCTTAGGTGTGGTATCTACGCTTACCACCCCCAGTTTTCAAAGAAATATAAAAGTAACTGAAAAATATTCTCAAAGTATTTATTGTGTAATTCAAACTGCTTTTTAAAGTCATACCAACCTTTAACAATTGGCAATCCATCCAAAATTGCATTTGTGTGTGAAAGTATACAATTGCAAGTATATTTTACCTACTTGTACCAAGTTCTGCTTGGTTCTAAAAATAAAATTCAAGCACGCCTTTTCTATACTTACCTAACTGGTGTGGATTCAGTCTCTGAGTGTGTGCGTCAGTCTTGATTGAATGAACACAATAAATGCTTAACACTCCCTCTAGATAAGCCTAACTGCTTACCCACACTACCACAAAGAGAGCTGTTAGTACTTACCTAATTTAGCCTCTGCTATTCCTCTGGGGACTCCCTGGACTCTGTGCACACTATACCTTACTTTGGTATAGTATACACAGAGCCAGCTTCCTACAGGTGCCCATCCAGGAAACTCCCAAAATCCATACTCATTTTCATTCAGTGCTTCAAGCTGGGTTCCTCTGTTATTACAGGAACTTGGGGTGAGTCTCCACTGTCGATTGGCACAGGAGTGGCAGTTTCGCTCTCTCTCATCTACTTGAGTGTCCATTCCCGGACCCACACTTTGTCACAAAGTCTTGCCTTTGTCTTCACTACCCCTTGGAGACCTTGGTGTGCCAGATCAACCACCCTGGCCCATAGACAGCAGTGGCATCACAATCGTCCGACCCCTGAGCAGCAGCCCTTCTTCGGCTGTGCTTAGCTCATGACGCACTCACCATATCTGGTTACTTGTCCTCTGTTCTACATATGTCATTGATCGAAAGACTTTGAGGAAGTGTTTACAGAGGTTTGTGGTCTGTGACCCCCAGAACTGCCGACCACACAGGCACAGATGGAAATGATGACCTACTAACCTGAAAGCCAACAGCTCTCGCTTGATCTGGGCATACCTTGTCTCTATGTTAGCATGCAATGGGGACTCATGATTCTTCAGTTTTCTCTTGCAGGAGCACTGCCCCTGGCCTTACAGAGCAGGTGTCGACTACAAGCTCCATTCTTCTCTGTGAGCTGAAGTATGCTATAGTGGCACTGTCAAGGAGGGCCCTCTTTACTTTTTTTTATGCTTTTTTTGGCCGCTGGTCCCCATTTCCATGTGGTGTCTACTTTTGTCAATGTCCTTAGCGGCTCCAACAGGGTGGCTAAGTTCGCGGTGAACCTAATGCAGTATGTTGCCATACCATGTCTTCGGCCCTGCTATTTGAGAGCTCATGGGACTGGGCTAAGACCAGAACTTCATCCAAAGAAATGCCTGGCTGCTGCAGCATGAGGTGTTAGAGCACCGCTGACTTTCACCCTTGTTTGACTTGTTTGATTTGGGCACAAATCTTCTCCGGTTGGTTGATATTCACGCATGTGGTTGCGAGTTTTCTCAGGCGTGCATAGCACATGTTGACAGATTCCTCCTCTGTCTGTTGGGCCTGGCGTCGTTTGAAATGCTCATAATCAGAATTGAGCTGCAGGTCAAAGTGTCTTTTCAGGGCCGTTACTGCAGTGTCAAAGACTGCATCCCTTCCTGTGTTTGGTAGAGTGTCGAATAGATTATAAAGTTCTGCCCCACTGAAGTGCACCAATTGTGCTCTTTTGACAGCTCCATCAGTCTTGCGGGTGGTACGGAAATAGTGTTGCGTTCACCTAATCCTAAAGTGTAACCTTGATGCCACCATGGCGGGGTCAGCTAAATCGATGAACGGAGGAAGTGGAGCTACAGACACATGCGCATATAGCGCAGGTGGCTGGCACGCCTGCTCTTGATTCTGGTCAGTCATTTAATTATGGTTTGTGTTCTCTCATGCTTGCTTGCAAACTGCTTCCTTCTGCCCCTGTTGTTTGGATTTAATCCTGCTGTAGATTATAAGGACACTGAAAGCAATGAAGGAGTTCCATGACCATATCTAACAGAGAGCATCCCGGGGCCCCTTGATTTATTAAGGCTCGGAACCTTGAAGTTACTTGCAATATCCTTTGAATGAACAGTAGGGAATGCTTTATTCCTTATAATACATGGTGACACCATCACATGTCCCATAAACCCGTTAAATCCTTCATGTCTAGCTCCTTCATATGAAAGAGGTAGTATGGTTGCAAACATGAAGAATAAAATCAGAATCTGAGTGCAAAATTAAACACACCCAAATCCGTAATTTGTTTTGAAAACATGAATTGAATCAGTTTAATGTAAAATCTGATTAAAATGTCTGCAGCTCAGAATGAGTGTAACATGCAGCGATACTATATTCCCTGCAATGAACCATAGCATGTACAAAACACAATGATATAAATCTCTACTTTGTGTTAATCAATTTTCATTTGAGAAAAGCAAATCATATGTATGAAAAGTGTTTCAACTACAGCTATGCTAATGTCATGGTAGTCCCTGGCTCCCTGGCTCTGAAGGGAACTTCTTTGAATGAGGATGAGCTCCTTGTGAAAAGTGGATGAAGAGGACTGGCGGATAGCCCTTGTAGGGAAATAGTTTACCACAAAACCTTAAAATCAATTTGAAGTTTCTTTTTAAGTAATATCACTTGTACCAATGCACCAGCTCATCCTTATCTATGTGCACCATCATGGAATCCTGAGAAATAAGTTTTTGGCAAAGCCAATAGGGTTCGCCTATGCAAGATCTATTAGCTTTGTCTGTTTTTGTTTTTAGCTAGGCTGGACAGCAGTGCTGAAAGTAAAACAAATAACAAGCATTGCCAAAGCCAATTGGTCTCGCCTATGCGAGAGCTATCGGTCCGGTCATTGATTTTTTTTAGCCATGTTGCACATTAGCACAGCCGCTGAGGAACATAGCTAGAAGTACAGAAAAAGAAAAGAAAAAAGCTATGACGCAGTCAACACTGGCCGTGTCATGGCGCTTTATTTCTTTACTTCCAGCCATGTTGTACAGCAGTGTTTGTGCAACACTGCAGAAAGTTAAAAAAACGCTGAAAGGCAGAGCACTAATGTGTCATAGTGCTATTTGCAAATAGGTTTCAGATATGTTGCACAGCAGCAAAATGAAAAAGTCATTAACTCTCATAGGCGAGACCTATTGGCTTTGCCAATGTTTGTTTTAATTTGTAAAGGGGAAGGGTTGTGCAGTAGATTCCAAGGAGCAGACAGCATAGGCCTGGGAGGTGTGCACTCACCATATAACTACTGCCGTTCGTATCAGCCTCAATTATCAGGCAGACAGGATCAGTCAATCACAAATAGGATCCTTAGAACAAGGCCTGTACATCTAAGGTGCCTCTAGGACATAGGTTTTCATAAGCAACTTGCCTGAGACTGTTGGCTAAGAGAACCAGGCCTCTTCACCACATCAGTGCTGACCCACTCACCTATCAACATACCTCATCACAGGAGTGAAGAGGGTTGACTATTTACCCTCCAGTTTCTCTATATTCCACGGACTGCCAGTCATAGCCAGAATGTAGCTGAAGATCCTCTGCGGTGTAAATGAGTATCCCACAACTCGACCCAGGTGTACCTATTTAAAAGAAGTTCTGCATAGTTGCTCTATCAGCAGGACAACACCTGTTTAACATACCCACTCCCTATCATGTCAGCTGTTCAGATAGAATCTTCACCTCTTAGAATTCTTTATCCAGCCTTCCTGACACTTCAGCACATTGGGCACTCTAATCTGTCAGCTTTCACCAGAGCTCCATCACCTATGCTAGCCCAATGCTGACTTTATCCTGGTTCTCATTTGTTTTGATTTTTTTTTGTATTTTGTTATAGCACTTTAAACAGAACGTTTGTATTGTATCAGGACAATACTCAACATGAAGTGCTGTACATAGAACAGCTTGGTGTGTACTTTCAAGTTGAGATCAGATCACTGAAAGCAGGACATATTTTAAACAGTAGTAATAATCAGCATGTACAGATGAATTTAAAATGTTTGCATTAAACATTTTCACAATGTGAGGCACAGGGGAAGGGATGTGGCATTTTTCTTTTTTGCATATCACCTCATCTTTTCAAAGACTGAAGCTGGGATTAGTATCTTAGTCCATAGGATCCAAGGTCAGCAACTTAGCCAATACCAGACTGCATTTCCTGCACGTACAACCCACTCCCCACGTACAAATCCAGAGAATAATATAGAAAGACTTTTTGTCAAACTGAGCAAAATACAAATCAGTTCAAATTAAGCACTTCCATCTTCATTAGTCAATATGAAATGTATTTTTCAGCCCTAAGGTGGCATGAAGACTATAAAAAAAAGGGAAAATGGCCTGTGCCTTGTGTACATCCATGACATCTAGAGCAGTGTTTCCCAAACTGTGGTCCGCGGACCCCCAGGGGTCCGTGACACATTCCCAGGGGGTCCGTAGGCAACAGTTTTAAAAGCACAGAAACGTTTCTTGTATAATTAGCAGCTTTCCAGCAACAATAAAAGTGGCAAGAGAATGCCAGTGATTAATGTACCTGCTGGAGAGCAGGAGAGTTTTGTTCAGTGGCAGCTTTGATTTAACTAATGTAACCCAGAGGGTTAATGTGCCAAATGCAAAGAACGTGTAACATGCATCTTAAAAAGCAGTATTTTATGTGCCTAGGTTCCTGGTTACTGCTTTTGTTACAGAGTTTCTTTTGTTACTGTGCACTTCATAAGTGACAATCGTAATCTAGCAGAGGGACCTTTAAACTGTCATCAAAGAGCTGCTTGCAAACTGCATGGTACCAGTTAGTAACTTATATTTTGTCCCAGTTATTCATTAACCTGATGCTGCTAAAATGATATATTTGGGTGGAAATACATTTTTAATGTTAAAGTCAATGCTAGCCTCTGTGTTATGTTCTGAATCCTGAGTTTGTGCTTTTCCAGACCAAGCACTCTTTAAACATTTTATATACACACTGATTTACATGTATGATTCAATGTCTCTATATGTGTGTGATGTAAAGTGCTCTGACATCCTACAATGGTATGAGAGATGCTATAAAAACAAATGAAATACATGTGATAGAGGGGCTATTGCTTCAATATAAAATACTAAGGGCCAGATGTACGATCTATTTTTATATGCGCGGACGGGTTCACAAACCCGTTTGCAAATCCAAAAACCTATTGGGCCATGTACATAGCCTATTTCGCGAGTCGCAATTTGTTTGCGACTCTCTAAATAGGTTTTGCAACTTGCTATTTGGAAGGGGCATTCCCTTCCAAATAGCGAGTCTCAAAACCATGTACAAATGTTTTGCGGTCACAAAACAGTCACAATTACCACCTACTTCAAGTAGATGGTAATGTATTCGCAAATGGGAAGGGGTCCCCAGGGGACCCCTTCCCCTTTGCAAATGCATGCAAAATTATTTTTTAAGGGCAGGCAGTGGTCCCAGGGACCTCTGCCTGGCCTTAGAAAATGAAACGAAAACGTTTCATTTTCTTTTTTTTCTTTTTTTCTTTTTTAAATGCATGGTAATCAGGCTGCATTTTTAAAAAAAAAACTGCTTTATTTAAAAGCCGTCCGAGACATGGTGGCCTAGAGAGCCCAGCAGGCCACCATCCCTGGGAGGGCTGGCATTCCCAATGGGCTCGCAAATTGTGAGAGGGTCATTAATATTAATGAACCTCGCAATTTGCAACCCCATTGGGAATCCCAAACAGCGTTGAACACACTGTTGTGCATTTCATTTAGCGACTCGCAATTTGTCACTCGCAATGTGTCGCCAATTGCGAGGCGCTAAATGAAATGGTCGTACATCTGGCCCCAAAACCCTTAGTACTTTGAGTATTTGTTTTGTGTGCACACGTGTGTATTTTTTTCGAATTACTGTTTTAATGTTTGAAATTTAACTCATACAAATTGCTTGGGGGTCCCCGGATTCCAGTGGTGACTCAATGGGGGTCCTCAGGAGTCAAAAGTTTGGGAACCACTGATCTAGAGCACATTATCACCTGATTTGTATATTTAACTGCAGACACAAGTGTCAAAAATGCATCAGCATCCTGGTGAGAGCAAATTGGTAAGGGGGTGAATAGCTGATCGAAGTAGGGCGTATATCCTGGCATCAGGACAGTTAGTTAGGCAGTACTAATTGCAGCAGGTGTGAGGAGTAGTCTTGAGCTTCCTTATCCGGCAGACTTTCTGCGTACCCTCTGTAGCCTGGAGCCAACATTCAAAGAGGTTGAAATAGGGGGTTGTTTAGCATAGGAAAAGCGGACACCTATTGATTACTATTATTTCAAATAAAAGGCCTCTTGAGGTGAGAGCAGAGTAAATGGTGCAAGGGGATACTGGAAAAGGACCAGAAAGAGGAGACTGAAAGGAAAATTAACTTGTGGAAACAGAAAAAATATGTTTTTTTATAAGGCTCACTGGTCAGAGAAGAACAAGTTACCTTTGTTAACGCTTTATTTGGTAGAAACTCTATCAATCCTCAAATTCCTTACCTTCGAATAATACCCAAGTGTCAGATTGGATCCGGAAACTTTTAAAGCAGTACCTCTGTGTGCTGGTAGGGGCACAGTTTTACTCCCGTCGTTCCCGCCAGAAGTGACATGCCTGCGGCCTAATTAGGGGCCAAGCCAGCGCCCTGATATCAGTTACTTTTTGCACCTTTTCCACAAAGTTTGCTGATGTACCAGTGTGCAGAAGACACTACGAACCTCATAACGGCTACCCTATATGGAGAAATCAGTTTGCAGAAAGGGGAGGGTCGGTAAGAAATCTGCAGCTTGAAAGAGTTCTATTTAATAAGGTGTTACCAAGGTAGGTGATTTGTTTATCAGAAAGAGACTTCTAGCCGCAGATTTCTTACTTTGAAATAGATACCCAAGCAATACCTCTCCAGAGATGGGTCTGCGAACAGATTTAGACTAAGAAGCCCTGAGGACCGACCAGGCAAAGTGCCAGTCAAGATGCACCTGACTGCCCAGGCAGCTGTGCTTGGTAAATGTGTGCAGTAATGCCCATGTTGCAGCCTGACAGACGTCCAGGACAGAGACTCTTAGTGCTAACGTAGTGGTTGCAGCTTTGGCTCTGGTGGAATGAGTACACAAGCCATCAGGGTGTTGCTTTTTGGCCAGTGTGCAGATTTTAATACATGAACAACCCATCATGAGATGATCCTTTTCTGAATGGCCTTTCCTGTCTTTGTTCCCGGAAAACCTAATGAAGAGTTTGATTTTCTACGTTCGTACGACCAATGTAGAACAATAACGTAAAGGTTTACGACCAAAGCCCTGTGGCAGAGGGCTGAGGTCTAACGCGCTGAGCGCTGTAAAGCATTATTTTAACTCTTGTCTTGCCTGCCTTCCTGCTGCTGAGTGCTAGCAGCTCTAATCTCCATTTACCCCGCTGATTGCGAGCGGTGAGTGGCATACTTTGTGTTTTTACTTCCCTCCCCCACCCCGCCCTCCTGACTCCTCCCACCTCGGCGTCATCACCCATTTAGACAGGCCTCATGTGTCAGCGCAGCGGATGAACGCAGCGGGCGCGCCGTAGGCGCGCCGGAGTCGCACCAGAGTCAAGCCCGTCTGCGCCCGTCCGCGCCAGGACGGGCCTAGGGCCTATGGATGTGGTTACTACCATCTCCTACTCATCCCCCGCCCTTATGCGCCTCCGAACTGCTGCTTGCCCTCTATCGTTCGATACCTGGACGCGGATTACTTCACTCGGAATCACTGGTAACCTACCCCCTCACCTGGGTCCGCTCACTCCCCCCACCTCTCCCACTACTCCCGAGTCACAGATCCGCCTACTATATTTGAACACCCGTTCTTTAGTCAGGCATCAAACTGATATCTTCCATCTACTCACAACTGAAAGGCCTGACGTCCTTTTACTCTCTGAGACCTGGCTTACGGACGACTCCCTCCCGGACATATTGGCAGCCCTACCTCCTGACTACTGCCTGCTCAACACCAACCGCCACGGGGGTCGCCCTGGAGGGGGGGTCGCAGCGGTAATACGAAAGGACATTCAGGTTATCACTCCCACCTCTATGACTTTTCCCGATGTAGATAACCTAGTCTTCAGTCTTGGTACCGAGGTGGGCGCAGTTACCTTTATGGTACTCTACCGCCCCCCCCAATCCATGCCCTCTTTCCCTGCGCTGTTTATTGAACAGCTTGCTAGCATTGCCACTTCCTCCCCACGCATAGTCATTGCCGGGGATTTTAACTATTGGTTTCAGCACAGGGACGCTGGTCCCCATGCTTTTGAATTGTTTGAAGGTCTCTCGAGCCTGAACTTCAGCCAATTAGTCACCTCTCCCACTCACAGTGGTGGCCATATACTTGATCACATCTGGGTCTATGGGGTGAAGCCCTCCCACCCGCTTATTACACCTTGCGTGTGGTCGGACCACCGCCTTATCGACACCACCATTTCTGTGGTTGGTCAGATTAGGATCCCTCTGCGGGAGGGTGGCATGGCTCGTAAGTGGAGGACCGTTGATTCCTCCAAACTGCTAACTCACCTGTCTCATACACGCCCCCTCTCCCTTAATAACCTCGACATTAATGAGCTAGATGGGCAAGTTTCTAGCTGGCTTATATCAGCCAGCGACATCTTCGCCCCATTAACTAAGTTCCCCCGCTCTCGCCATAACCATTCACATAAATGGTTCACTCCTCATCTCAAAACCTTACAGTTAGAACTTCGTCAACTTGAACGCAGATGGAGAAGAGACTACCGTCCATCAAGCAGAGATATTTACGTGGCAGCTCGTAATAGGTACAAATCTGCTATCTCTGCCGCCAAGAAAGCCTATGTCTCCGAGCGCATCCTCTCAGCCCCCTGTAAGTCGAAGGAGATTTTCAGGGTTCTGGACGAATTTACGTCTGACTCCAGAACGCTCTTGTCCCAGGCCCCTACCCAGGAATCTTGCAACGCACTTAGTACCTTTTTTTTACAAAAGATTGTTTTGATTAAGGGCACTATCCCGGTCACTTCATTGGGTGCAGACTCTGTCACATCCCCCCATAATGCTTTTTCTATTACCCAGCTTCCTCCACTAGACTCCCTATCTTTAGCCAACCTGGCTGTCCGGATCAAGTCTGGCTCTCCTGACGACCACTGTCCACCTTTCATACTTCGTGACATCTGCCATTCCTTACCTGACTGCATCCTTCCTCTGCTCAATTCCTCTCTTCTCTCCGGGACGGTACCCAGCTCCTTCAAGGAGGCCGTTCTAGTGCCCCTGCTGAAGAAGCCTGGAGCCGATCCTGCCGTCCCGGCTAACTATCGTCCCATCTCCCTCCTACCCTTTCTCTCAAACATCCTGGAAGCCCATGTCACTGCCTGCCTCTCGGGGTTTATCGAGAGTTCCATCTTTCTCGAGGCCAACCAGGCCGGCTTCCGTCCTTGTCATTCTACGGAGGCTGTGATCCTGGCTGTCCTAGACACCTTGAGAGACGGAGCTGACAATGGTACCTCCCAGGCCCTGGTATTATTAGATCTGTCGGCCGCTTTCGACACGGTGGACCACAACTTCCTTCTCCACCGTGTCGAACAGGCCGGCATCCAGGGCCTGGCGCTGGCCTGGGTGAAATCTTTCCTCATGGGGAGATCCCAGTCTCTCAGCCTAGGTACATTTAGGGCCCCTAGAGAACACCTGCCTTGTGGGGTCCCCCAGGGCTCCTCTTTATCCCCTCTTCTTTTCAATCTTTATCTTCAACCTCTTCTTTTTTCTTTGAGGCAGTGGGACGTCTGCGTCTTCAACTACGCGGACGACCTACAACTCATTTTCTCTCTAAACTCTCCCTCTGCTATTCCTACTTTCCAGGCAGTTATGTCCCATATCCTTCAGTGGATGTGTCAGAACCAGTTGAAATTGAACCCAGGAAAGACGGAGCTCCTCCTGCCGGGTAAGAGCACCGTCCACTGGGGTCCACATTTCTGGCCGACAGAGCTTGGCTCCCCTCCCACCCCGGTAGCCTCGGTGAAAAGCCTCGGGATCACTATTGATGCTGGGCTCTCCCTGGGGCCGCAGGTGGGGACAGTGGTCTCCTCCTGCATGTTCCAACTACGCAGGATTAGGAAGGTGACCTACCTCCTCACTCCCGATGCCTTGCTACAAGTCATCATGGCCCTTGTTCTCTCCCGCCTGGATTTTTCAAATTCCATCTATTATGGTCTGCCCAAATGTTCCATCTATAGGTTGCAAATCATTCAAAACCAGGCGGCGAGACTGGCCCTCGGGATTCCGAGGTGGCAGTCCGCCAAACCCCTTCTTGTCAAACTACATTGGCTCCCGGTCAGCCTAAGAGCTGCCTTCAAGGTTGGCTGCCTTATTTTCAAGTCTCTCTCTGGTTCTTGCCCCGCTTTTCTGAAATTCCTTATCCGACCCTACTGTCCTTCACGTAACCTTAGATCACTTCACCTGCATCTCTTGGTGGTCCCCTCCTTTAAACTCTGCAGATCTGGGGGTCGTAGATTCGCTTTTCTCGGCCCCAAACTTTGGAACTCTCTCCCCCTCCCAGTTAGGACCTCCGGCACTCTCATCCAATTTCGCAAATCACTAAAATCCTGGCTCTTCCCACAATCCTGCTAAACCCCCTCTGTTTCCTCAGCACCTTTTCAGCGCCATGATACCTCCGGTGACAGTGCGCTATACAAAATTCCCTTAACATAACATAACATAACATACCGTCTTGGTTGAAGGATGCCTAGCTGCCAGGATGACATCATAAACTTAAACAGGGAGTTCCTAAACTGTCAATTTCCGCTGCTCAATCTCCATGCATGAAGGCTTAGAATGAGCAGGTTCAAGTGCAAGAGCCTGCTCTGTTGCTGTGGCGGTAGATTCTCATGAGAGGGCAGCCTGATCGGAGGACTGATGTTCAGGAGTTTGGGATACCATGCTCTCCATGCCCACGACAAGAATAACTTGGGCCTGATCATTCCTGATATTGAGAACGCTGGACAGGAGTGGTATCAGAGGGAAGGTGTACAGGAGGCCTGAGCTCCACTCGAGACAAAAGGCATCTCCGAGCAACAGTCATCATAGAAGTGCTGACATTGCGCGTTCTCGGTGGTGGCAAACAGATGTAACCGAGGTTCTCCTCAATTACTGAAGAGACTATCTACCACCTCAGGATGGAGCTGGCATTCGTGATCCTTAAGGCATTGACAGCTGACTTGAACGCCAGATGTTGAACTACTAGGCAAATGCCCTAACAGACTTGTTCGTACCTGGAAGGAGCACCGCCACTGTTTTGTTGCCTGAGGAGGAGAAGCGGGTGCCGCTTTGCACTCGGACATAGGGGAGGTGCTGGACATTAGAGAGCTGCCGTCACTCTCCTTCCTGTCTCGGGGTTGAGGAGGGCAACAGGAGGGCTGCGCCGAACGCTGCAGGGACTCCATCTACCAGGAGCCCCTGCTTCACCTGTTCCACCTGGTCCGCGTTCCGTGGTCACCCCCGCCCCCTGGACAGAGCGTGCATTAAACCCCCCACTTCCGTGCATTTACTGGGAACCATCAGACTTGTTTGTACCTGGAAAGGAGCACCGCCACTGTTTTGTTGCCTGAGGAGAAGCCCACGTCTCGCCGCACCCGCTGTGCGGGTGCCGCTTCGCACTCGGACTTAGGGGAGGTGCTGGACATTAGAGAGCCGCAGTCACTCTCCTTCCTGTCTCGGGGTTGAGGAGGGCAACAGGAGGGCTGCGCCGAACGCTGCAGGGACTCCATCTACCAGGAGCCCCTGCTTCCCCTGTTCCACCTGGTCCGCGTTCCGTGGTCAACCCCGCCCCCTGGACAGAGCGTGCTCTATATAATAGTTCCGGGCCACCGCTGCGCGGGAGCGTCCTGGGAGATGCCCGGGACAAGGGCGGGCCGTCTGTGGCCGTCCGGGGCTGAACGGGGTTGGGTTGGGGCCCCCTCCTAAGGTTCGGTCTCCTCTGGGCTTGGATACTATAACATTACTGTTGACAGATACTTGTATGTCCGGGAGTTGGCCAGTTATATTCACCAGTGGGATTCCCTATGCCAATGTCAACACGATCCGGCAAAATTATGAGGGGGGGAGGGGGTTCCATAAGTGGCACCATGGACCAGTTCATCACTCGGGCCTTTTCGGTCCTAGAGAAGGAGATTGCCCTCACGGAACGTCGCGTTTCACGCGAACTTCTTGTAGATAGACATTCATCCTTGGGGTATCTGGCATTAGTTTCCTCCCCAGAACACACCACTGTCCCTTCTGACTCTGTTACTCCTGGTTCTGATTGCCCATGGCTAATTGCCATAAGGGCTAGCATTGACAGGCTCTCTACTTTAGAGCCGTGTGGGCGCGTAACTTCCGCGCCTGATCCATTCACTCCTAAGCCTCCTGTCTCTCTTTCTCCCTTGTGCTCTGCTGTTCCCCTAGAGGGCTCTCTTCCCCCCTTGGGGTCAGCAGCTGTACAAGCAGCTGGACTAGTCCCCCTTACAAGGAAATGCACCTTAAGTTCTCGCAAGGGTAGTTTGCCCAAACCCCCCAAGACGTCGAGACTAAACTGTCTTAAGGGGTATACGAAGCTTAGTGGGCTGGGGACGGGGGCGAGGCAGACTTCCATAGGCTCCAAGCAGATGAATGCCAAATACCAATCCACTCCTACTGTAGGTACCCTATCTGAGGTCCCCTCTCTTGCCCAGATTGAGCAATTAATGAAATCCCTGATTCTTCCGGTTCTTGAGCGAGTGAAGGGGGTGTCGGAGCGGCTTGACAGATTTGAGCAGGCCACTCTTGACAACTTTTTCTCTCTCAAGTCCTTAATCAAACTCCATTCTAAAATCAGGGATGGTGGGCCTTCGGGGAACTCTTTTCATCAGGTAATACCCATAGATGACAATGTAGTGATTGACAATGTAGCGATTGATACACTAGGGGAAACTTCGGGGGTGACTATGTTGAACGCTCCTACCTCACTCACAGAGGGCTCTCAGAGGGAACTTGGGAGTGCAGGGTCTGTTGATTTGTGCCTTCCTGTTCAACTCATAGCCCACTCAAACTGCAAAAATAACCCAAACTTGGTCAAAGGTCCTGCAGGTCCCGCCAATAGACGTTCCTCTCAAGCCAAGAGTTCCAACAGTAGTAGGGGAGCGAATGGGGCCAGGACTGACATTTTAACTCCCCCGTTTAGATTGCAGAAAGCAGAGGAGAGGGGTGTATCCAGTATTTCACATGTAAATTTACCCCCCGACTGCCAGCCCTTTGTAGCCATACTTACTGGGGTCCCCTTGCTCAAGCTGGGTAAACATGAATCGTATTATGAACTTAAGAACAAAACTATGTTTTGGCTTAGGGAAAATAGACCTTTGCCCAGTTCTTTTGACGGTCAGATTCTCCATGTAAGACAGGTTAGTTGGGTTGGCACTAGACCAAAGGACCTAAAGGGAGACTGTATTCTGGTCAATTTTAAAGATGCCAGGGTAGCAAGGTTTATTTGTAATAAACATTTTGGCGAGGGTAGCTCTGGCATTAGCACTCGCGACCTTAGTTACTTTAATACCCACCCAGCAAACTCATGGCTTGCCAGTCCTCTAACCTGGGGGTGCAGGGACAACAGGTATTTTCATTCTGATTTTCCCCCCACAAGAGCGTTTAGCCAAAATTCTGGCCCAAGCCCCTACTGGCCGGGGTGGGGCTGTTGACCCGACGATCAACAGCCAGCCAAGACGCCTCCTGTTCTAGCTGCCAGCTCTGGGAGTTGTAATTTGACTATGTTTGAGGATACACCTGGGCCCATTCCCTCGCCGAAATTTCCTTCTGCTCTTTCGCCTGCTGTGTCGCACGGGGTTTCACCCGGTTCCTCCCTCACTGCCAAACATTGCACTTTGGGGGCGTCGGTGGGCCTACCAATGGATTCCTGTTCTGGCTCTAGCACGCCTTCACCACGAACCTCTGGAGGGCAAGCCTTATGGAATAATGACTTGAGGATTGTTAGCTGGAACATTGCAGGCATCTCTAGAAATGTGGACTTTCCAGATTGGAACAGCTTTATTGAGTCTTTTGGAATATGTATCTTCCAAGAGACTTGGAGCCTGGAGCCTGGAGCCTTGCTATAAAGTTGGTTATATAACTTACTTTGTCCCTGCTATCCCTCCCTCCTCAGGGAGAGGTCGCCCTTTGGGCGGCCTGCTTATTTGGATAAGGACTTCCTTGGGCCTTCAGATCAGGAACAGAGATTCCAAGTCTCCCGACCTGATAAGACTATCAGTCAGAGGGCCTCCCAGAGGGCGGTCTCTAGAGATCTTTAATATCTATGTTAGAGGCTCCATAGGGTGCTTGCCTTCCCCAACCTTATTACGGCTTGAAGAAGAACTTACTCAGAGCAGCCCGGAAACGTACATCATGATCGCTGGTGACTTTAATTGCACCTTTGAGCCCCTGGCAGCAGATGACATTCTTGGTACCTCAGAAGAGGATGCAAGGAGGGGTATTGCCCCCCTGTCTATAACACCCATTAAGAAGTGGTCCCAACGGGCAATGCAGCTTAATGCCCTAACATTGGAATTTGGTCTGAGGGCGGTGAATGGAAGAACTCCCTCGGATCCTTGTGGAGCCCATACGTTCAACAGAGTAGACCATTCATCTAGAATAGACTACATCGTGCTGGACTTTAAGCTCTGGGCCCAATTGCGGGACATGGCAGTACTCCCCTCCACGGACAGTGACCACAACCCACTTTCTCTCTCTCTGTCCTCAATGTGGTTGGTGTACAGAGGCTCCCAGGAAAAACCTGTGTTGCGGACAACGGCCGAAGTGTGTCCATCGAACTGTGGCAGGCGCCTGAATTGGCATAAGGTTGCCCTGGACGAGGGGAATGTCCTCAAAATAGGATCAATCATGGCTAAAGCTTCGAGCAGGTTAGATACCATTAGTTCGGAATATTCTGAGGTTTCCTTTCTTTTCTACGACACTACTAAAGCCCTGGGCGAGATATTTCTAACACATAGTCGGGGTTCTCCCGTCAGTGATCATCGGCGACTCAAAGGTGATCCGGGGTGGTTCTCTATGAATTGTCGAAGGGTGAAAAGGGTCCTAATTGAAGCAGTTAAAAGCAAGGGTTGCGTGCAGATTCGTGCTGCCAGGAAGGAGTATAGGCATGCTATCAGCGTAGCCAAAAAAGAGTGGGACAATCAGTTTTGTTGCAATTTGAAAGAGGCTAGTGCCAGGAGGGACCCCAGGAGTTTCTGTGACCTAGTTAGGACCAGGAATAGGCCAGTTGAGACGTTGATAACATGTAATATACCAGAGATGTTATGGTTTAATCACTTCTCCCTCCTTTATACTTCCACTGAGGAGGATAGGATGGGGTTGCCTGATTTTCCATCTTTGAGCTCCCCTGGGCTGAGCGAGGACCTATCCTTTTCAGCTAAGGAAGTGGAGATTGTGATTAAAGCCCTTAGTCCCCAATAAAGCAGCAGGTCCTGATGGGTTACCAGGGGATTTGTTACGCCTCAACCTAATCGAATGGGGGAAAAGTATTTCTTCATTCCTTAACGCATCCTACCTTGGTGCCACTCTCCCTGACTCCTGGATGGGAGCTGAGGTCATCCCGATCTTTAAAAAGGGGGCTAGGGACGACCCAGCAAATTACCGTCCCATAAGTTTAATTGACTCCTTACAGAAGGTGGCAGGAAAGGTGGTCCTTGGGAGAGTGCTTCAGTGGGCAGAGGACAATAAAATACTTTCTGATTTTCAGTCAGGATTTAGGACAGGCACCGGGACCATTGAGCAGACCTTTAGACTCCTGCTCCTCTATTGGAAAGTGGTTGTACTAGGCAAAGGCAGCCTGTATCTTGCCTTTATTGACTTACGGATTGCTTTCGACCTAGTGCCCCGCGGTTGCTTGTGGAAGGTATTATCCGATCTGGGAATGCCGGCTTATCTTCTTTCCCTACTGACGAAACTCCACTCAGAAAACCTTGCGCAGGTGAGGTGGGGAAAGCAGGGCCAAAAGACCGATAGAATCTCAGTGAACAGGGGCGTCAGCCAGGGATGTGTCCTTGCCCTCACTCTGTTCTCATTGTATGTTAACGGAGTGGTGGAGCACCTTTTGAAAAACCCTGCTGATGCACCATCCCTGGCGGGCAGGAGAATACCCACTTTATTATTTGCTGATGACACCCTCCTGATTTCAAAATCGCCGATGGGTTTACAGAACCTCCTCAATAGCTTTCAATCCTTTTGCGTGACTAGGGGGTTAAAAATTAACACAGAAAAAAACAAATATTTGGTTCTGAACCCCCCTAAAAAGCTTGGTCGGGCACCCGTATTAAATTCGGTACCCTTGGAAAGGGTTAAGGAGTTCGACTATTTAGGCATCCATCTTAGCGACACTATGCTCCCATATCAAAAAGATGCTATTGAGTCATAAAAGGGTGGTGGGGGCCCTTCTCAAGGAACAGCGGTCATCTTCCTTTAAGCCCATTGCCCCTGTGTTGGATATATATATGGTGAGAGGTGTCAGTGCGGCTCTCTATGGGGCTGAGCTTTGGGGTTTCTCGAATGCTGATCAGTTAACCTCCTCAGAGAATAAATTCCTGAAGGATCTGTTGGTCCTCCCACAGAGTACCCCCACATTGCCCTTGCTTTTGGATATGGGTTGCCGCCCAATTAAAGATCAGGCAAAATTGCGCCCCCTTCTTCTCTGGGCCCGCCTTTGGAGAGTCCCTGAACTTTCCAGTTATGCGGAAGGGTTGAAGGAGGTTCTATCGCTGCCCGGCTGGTCAAAAATAAGATGGCTGAGGGACGTTAAATTTCTGCTTGGGGAGTTGGGACTAGGGGAGGCTTGGCAGACTAGAATTGCCCCCCCCCATAGTCTGTCCTGAAGAAAGTCTACTGGAATTGGGTAGCGGACAGGAGAAGCACTGATCCCAACCTATGTAGATCCTCCAGCGAATTTATTCTGGTGAAGGAAGTGGCCCTCCGATAACCCTATCTCGACTTAATTCCGAAACCTAGAGATAGGGCTCTGTATTTCAAATTTAGAACAGGAGTACTTCCAGTGGGGGAACTGACCGCGCGCTGGAAAATCCCGGCCCAAACAACTCCTTTTTGCTCTTTTTGCGCATCTAGAACTGAGTCGGTGGCCCATTTTTTATTTGAATGTCCTGCCTATAAAATCCCCCGATCTAGGTGGCTGAAACCCCTGTGCAAGGAGTTGGGCACCAGATACTACATTGAGGCTTTGCGTATTCTGAAGTCTGATACCCGCCCATTGTTTGTATGTGGTATGGCAAAGTTTCTAGGTTGGGCATGGGCGATCAGGTCAATAAGGCTTAATGAAATTGTTTAATTTGGTCATTGTGTTAGACTGTCTTAGGTAATTTATTTATGCCATTTTTATTCACATATAGTAACGTCTGTTCGTATATGGCTGGTTTTTTATCCTTTTTATCCTGTTGTATGTACTGCTTTTAAAGATATGTTTTTTATCGAAATAAAGCCTATTTGACTACTACCCTAACGCTCCAGCCATGTGCAGAGGCGCAGAGCCTCTTGACATAGGGTCCATTGCCCCATCCCAACCTGCTTGTTGCAATACCACATGGCAGTGGTGTTGTCTGTGAATACCTGAACCAACCTTCCCTTGATGGAAGAAAGAAAGGCTTTCAAAGCCAGTCAGATCGCACTCAGCTCAAACAGGTTTATGTGGAGCTGAGACTCTGCTGGATATCACACATTCCACGGATTTCCACCTCTCACCGGTGGCCATCCCAGACCAGGAGTGACACATCTGTCACGACAGTCAACTCTGGGTATGGAAGGGGGGGGTCTGCCACTGACCCAATCACAGCTTATCAGCCACCATTGCAGGTTTATTGCAGTTCCCTCTGATGTCTGGACCAGGTCGGAGAGATTTCCTGAATGCTGCACCCACTGGGATTTCAGGTCCTAATGCAGAGCCCGCATATGCTAGCAGGCATGAGTCACCAGCAAGATGCAGGAGACCATGTGGCCCAGCAGCCTCAGAATCAGTATCACCGAAATCCAGGCTAGAGGCTGAAACATCAGAATCATAGCCTGGATATCCTGGACTCACCGCTCCGGAGGATAGGCATGAAACTGCAATGTACCCGTAACAGCTCAGGTGAAAGGACATGTCTGAGAGGGAGTCAGGTTTGACTTCGGAACATTTGTAGTGAACCCCTTGGAATGTAGTAGATCCACTGTAGTCTGAAGGTGGGAAACTGCCTCAGGCGAGGTTGCCTTCAACAGCCAATAGTCGAGGAAGGAGAAGACAGGAACCCCTAATATCCGCTGGTGTACTGCAACCACTGCCATCATCTTGGCAAACACCCAAGGGGTGCTGGTGAGGACAAAAGTGAGCACAGTAAACTGTTATGCTTGGAGTTCATTGCGCTGCAGTCCTCACATATCTTGGAATAGTGGTCAGACTCCAAGTACCAAAAACAAAACAGATGGGGGTCCATCACAGATATCTGTCCATGATAAGAACCAAGGGCTTAAACCCCACCACTTTTAGGGGACATTCTTGTCACACTGGGAGACAAAGTCTGGAAACAAGGGTCACCTAAACGTAGAAAAAAGTCAGTCAAAAATTGAGTGGAGGTAGCGCTCTCTAGATCTGCCCTGACTGGCGTAGAAAGAAAAGAACGGATGTCAGTGTGCTGGGAATGGCGCCAATGCAGATGACAACACAGAGCCGCAGAACGCCACCTACTGGTGTGTACTGCTCAAAAAGCTTCTGGATCCAGTCTCACGCCTGGGGATTATTCTATGGTAAGGAATCTGTGGCTAGAAGTCTCTATCAGATGAACTGGTCTAAGACTGAAGAAAATGAGAACTACCAAATCAGTGCCATGCTGCTGTCATATGTAAAACCATAGGAAAATGGTAAGTCTACTTTCACCAGATTGTATCTTTTTTACCTTTAAATATCACTCACTACCAATAATGAAAGTGACAGTTGTCTGGGAGGAAATTCTAGAAGGTTGGGAGGATGCAGGTAAGGTCATACAGGGAAAAAGGCTGCTTGTTAGGTAAAGTAGAAAGATCTAGAGTCTCTGGGATGCAAGAAAACTTTTGGGAATGTGTAGGAACTGGGGTCACCAGTTCCCCGGGGGTAGCCTGGCTCGAGCGGGTAGGCACCCGAAAGCTTAGGTGTTAAGTGACTACACAGCACACAAATCCACTGAAACAATAAATGCACGCAAAGACGGAGACCACACCAGTGAGGCTGATTAAACAATGTACTTTTATCTAGACTAAGATCAAGGTTGATAGTTCATTCAGGGTGAACAAGTCATCAAGGTAGCATTAACTCAATTCACACTTCCTTAAAAAGCATACTTTTCATTACTCAGCCATAAATATATAAATACATAAATATTAAATAACTGTAGGCCTGGCATCAGCCTTGCTCCTAGTCAGCACCTGCAAGAAATTCATTAGTGGAAACCACCATCAATATTGCATTTAGCAGGGCAGATCTGGTGCATGAGGTCGCAGTCAGCTTCTCAATAAATAAGCAATATGAACATCACATCAGGCCAGGATAGATATTTCCTTACGTAAAGTAAACATTAAACTATATAACTGTGGGCATTCCGTAAACCTCTCATGAAGCCGTGGGCTAATTGGGGGCCAACGGGGCCCAGTCACTAGTTTTCCCAGGGGAGGGGCGCACTCGGAGCCTCCCGCCCGCCTCCCCGGGGGTGACCTTTACCTTCGGCCCTACCGGGCCCTTGCTGGGCGTTACAGCGTGTTTGGCAGGGGGAGGGAGCTAACGCGGACTCCGGAGCCCCCTCGCTGGTACTCTCAGCCTTGACAGGAATTAGGCCGATCAGGGGAGGCCCGCGCAGCTCCAGCACGGTTCCCGGGCCTCCTCACAGCCCCGACGTTGCTCCGGTGAGCCGGGGTTTCTCCCGGCGTCTCTAAGCCAATCCCCGACGGTCCCTGGGAGGTGTGGAGCCGGCCGCCAATCCCAGCGCGGCCAGCCGAGTAGTACAACAGGCCCAGCCAATGGCAGGGCAGCGGGGCGGAGTCCAGGATGCGCCCCCTCATGTGACGCAGGTCGCAGGCTTCAAGGCCTAGCGCGGCCTAGCGCGGCCTGTCAGAAATTCCGGCAGCCCTCTCCTGACACCGGGGGCCGCCGCGGGGGCAAAGTTGACGGCGCTGGCCCCAAGGAGGGAGCGCCGGGCCTCGGCGCCGACAGGGGGAGCCCTGAGGACTCCCGGGCCGCAGCGGTGAGTCTGGCCTTACCACAGCGCTTCTCAGCCACAGCGCTAATTTCCTCACAAGGCGGGGCAGCGATCAGGGCAGCACGGGTGCAGACAGTATGGCGCTGGTAAATTATAGCGCCTCAGGGTCAGTTCACAGCGCTTTCGAGGCAATTGACAGAACGGCAGGCTGCAGCGCTTCTCAGGACACAGTAGGAGAGCGCTGGGAAGGTAGGGCAGTCAGATTAGCAGCCCAGTCAGTTCAGTCAAGGCAGGACAGCAGAGGGGATGATGCAGGGCAGCGCAGGGGTGACCCAGGGGGCACAGATGGCACAGCCCGGTACCTGGTTGATCCCCAGTTGTCCTGGATAGCACAGGTGGTTTTCTTCTTTGCGCTTGGTGGTTCTGGCACCCTTTGAAGGTAGTTGCTTGAAAGGGAGGTTGGAGTTGAAGGCTTGAAAAGTTTCCTCAGCAGGTCACTTCAGGTGGTCCCTGGGTTCCCCTCCCACCGGGCCGGATCGGTGGGCTAGTTCAGTATTCCTTACTCAGCTTGGTGGGCAGTGCCTAAACCCTGTCATAGGTATAGGTTTCTGACTAGGCCCTACCACCTAAGTCTCCTGCGTAGGGTCCCCCAGGTCAGTGATGCAACAACTGACTGGAAAGTTTCCCTCCCTTTTCTTTTATAGTCCCAGGTCAGGTGACCACTCTCTGAGATGGCAGTTGGTGACCACTCCCCTATTCCGGAAGGTTCTAGGAGCTTCCTCACTCTAGCTATGGGCAGGGAAGGTAGGCTGGTGTCGCAACAATGTTTAGGGGTTCCAGCCAGCTCCTGGCTACTAGAGTGCGTCTACAAAGACCACGCTGCAGTAGCAGGGGTCAGTGGCAGCCGTATTGGGGAAAGAGAGCACCTGCACCTTAACATTGACTAGCAATGGGAAGGTGCTCGGAGACCTAAGGCCAACAAAAAAGAGGTGGAAAAAAAATGAGGCAAGGGCGAAAAAAATAGGGAAAGACCACCCTAGGGCTGACAGGTCTAACATGCGTCCCCCCAGCTGAAAGTGGGGAGAGCAACCCAACCTTTAGGGAGTTCTCGTCACTAAGGCGGAAAAACCGGGAGAGACCGTCAGCATTGGCGTGGTCAACTCTGGGTCGATGTTCCACCCTAAAGTCCATCCCCTGTAGGGAAATGGACCACCTTAGCAACTTGGGATTTTCGCTTCTCATCTGCATGAGCCAGCGAAGGGGTCGTGGTCAGTTTGAATCAGCAAGTGAGAGCCAAAAAGGTATGGCCTCAACTTCTTCAAGGCCCAGACCACAGCTAAGGCTTCTCGCTCGATGGTACTCCATCGCCGTTCCCGAGGGAGGAGTCTTCTGGAGATAAAGGCCAAAGGTTGGTCTTGGCCATCGTTGTTGAGTTGCGAAAGCACAGCGCCTATGCCGTGCTCAGAGGCGTCCGTCTGCACAATGAACTCTTTCGAGAAGTCAGGTGTTGCAAGCACCGGAGCGGTGCACATCGCGTGCTTCAGTGTCTCAAATGCCTCTTGGCAAGCAGCCGTCCAGATCACTTTTCGTGGCTGCTTCTTGGACGTCAACTCAGTCAAGGGAGCTACGATGGTACCATATCCCTTGACAAACCGGCGGTAATAGCCAGTGAGGCCGAGGAAAGCTCGGATCTCAGTCTGGGTTTTGGGGGGCTCCCAGGCCAAGATGGTCTCATTTTTGGCCTGGAGGGGTTGTACCTTACCCCCGCCCACCAGGTGTCCCAGGTAGACGACAGATCCCTGTCCAATCTGGCACTTGCTAGCCTTGATGGTCAGGCCAGCTCGTTGCAACGCCTGTAGCACCTCCTGAAGATGCTGCAGATGGTCCTCCCAGGTGCTACTGAAGACAGCTATGTCATCCAAGTACGCCGCTGAGATGACTCCAGGCCAGACAGCACCTGGTCCACCAACCGCTGAAAAGTGGGCGGAGCATTCTTAAGCCCGAAGGGCATCACTCTAAATTGAAAGTGACCCTCGGGGGTGGAGAACGCTGTTTTCTCCTTTGCTCCGTCTGCCATGGCAATCTGCCAGTACCCTGATGTCAAGTCGATGGTGCTGAGGTACTGGGCTGCTCCCAGCCGGTCAATCAGCTCATCTGCCCGTGGGATCGGGTCAGCGTCTGTCTTGGTGACAGAGTTCAATCCCCGATAGTCCACACGGAACCGAAGTTCTGGTGTGGTGCCCGGAGGGCCGCTTTCGGCACCAACACAACCGGACTAGCCCAAGGGCTGCTGGAAGGTTCAATCACCCCCAGCTCCAGCAATTTGGCCACCTCACCCTGGATGCTGTTCTTAACTTTCTCGGACAGCCGGTAAGACTTGGTTTTTACAGGCGGACTGTCCCCTGTGTCCACATCATGGGTACACAGATGTGTAATTCCAGGCGTGAGGGAGAACAACGAGGCGAACTGTTCCAACACCTGGCGGCAGTCCCTCTGTTGCTCTGGGGTCAAGGATGGGAAGAGGACAACTCCCTCCACTGATCCATCTTTTTCCTGAGCCGCCAGAAGGTCAGGAAGAGGCTCACTCTCTTCCTCCTCGCTCCCATCCGTCACCATGAGGAGAGCAAGCTCCGATGGCTCATGGTGAGGCTTCAGGCGGTTGACGTGGAGCACCCAATGGGGCTGACGGGGGGGTCTTCAAGTCAACGACATAGGTGGTCTGGCCTCGACGCTCCACAATCTCGTACGGACCAATCCACCGGTCCTGGAGGGCACTAAGCTCCCCAGGCTCCATGACCCACACCTTCTGTCCAGCGTCGAACTCCACCGTCCGAGCGTTGCGGTCATACCACTCCTTCATGACGGCTTGGCTAGCCTCCAAGTTGTCTGAGGCTTTCTTCCACAGCTTAGCCATCTGGCTGCGGAATGCCAGCATGTAGCTGACAACATCACGGGGAAGCTTCATCGAAGTCTACTCCCACCCCTCCTTGACAAAGGCTGAGGGGCCCACTAACAGGATGGCCATAGAGCAGCTCAAAGGGGCTGAACCCGACTCCCTTCTGTGGTACCTCGTGGTATGAAAACAGCAGGCAAGGGAGGAGGACGTCCCACTTCCGCCTATAGTCCTCTGGCAGGCTCCGGATCATCCCCTTCAAGGTCTTGTTGAAGCGCTCTATGAGCCCGTTAGTCTGGGGGTGGTAAGGAGTAGAGAACCGGTAGGTCACTCCGCACTCCTTCCACATGGCCTGCACGTAGGCCGACATGAAGTTCGTGCCCGTCTGACACCACGACCTTGGGGAATCCCACTCTGGTAAATATCCCCATCAGGGCCCGCGCCACCAAAGGTGCAGTGACGGTCCTCAGAGGAATAGCCTCCGGGTACCGAGTGGTGTGGTCCACTAACACCAAGATGAACCGGTGTCCCGCAGAGGTCGGAGGGTCCAACGGCCCAACGATGTCGATTCCGACCCGCTCAAAAGGGGTCCCGACCACCGGGAGTGGTTCCAAAGGGACCTTCACTTTAGTCCCAGTCTTGCCACTCGCCTGGCAAGTCTTGCAAGTCTTGCAATAGGTGTCAGAGGCAACTCTCATCCTGGGCCAATAAAAATGTGGGACCAACCGCGCAAAGGTTTTGTCCTGACCCAGGTGTCCAGCTAAAGGTATTTCATGCGCCAATTCCAATAGAAGGCAATAGGTAGCATTGGGGGACTACTAAGGCCCTCGAGGATCCATGCACCGGAACCTTAGGCTCACTGTAAAGTAGGCCATCCTCCCAGTACACATGAAAACTGCCGGTCTCCTGATTGGTCGCTTGGGCTTCGGCCTGTTGCCGCATGCCTTCAAGCGTGGGGCACTCTCTCTGCGCCCTACAAAATTCCTCCCGGGTAGGCCCTCCTTCCACATGCCACTCGGCAAGGGTCGGCAAGTCCCCCACGGGAACAACATCCACCTCCGCGGACTCCGGGGTTACCTCCACAGGCTCCCCATCCATCACAAGGGGTGTGTCCTCCACATCACTCTCCTCTTCGGGACCAGTATGGGGTTGGGCCATTGTCTCAGGCTCCAATCCAGGTTGAGATTCCTCCCAGACCTCGTGACCACGCAAGTCCATCCTGGTAACCCTAGCATCTCAGTGTGGGCCTTAAACTCCACTTCCTTCCAGGTGGTATGTTCCAGGTCGTTTCCCAGCAGACAGTCCACAGGCAAGGTAGGGCTTATCGCAACTCTCAATGGGTCTTTCACTCCTCCCCACTCAAAGGGAACCTGAGCCACGGGATAGTAGCTCAGACTGCCGTCAGCCAACACGGCCGGATGGAATACCTCAGGTACAACTTGCTCAGGGGACACCAGCCGCCTCACCACGGTGGTCATGCTAGCACCTGTGTCCCTCAGAGCCTCCACCTCCTCCCCGTTAACCTTCACCCTCTGTTGATACTTAACAGTGTTCGATGGTAAGGACGTCACTGGGACCAACTCTCTGTCCCAGAGTGAAAAAGGCCCTCATAATCTTGCACCTCGCTGCCACGCACCCAACCATCCAGAGCCTTACGGGTATAATAAAAAAAATACACCCAATTCTGCGTGGACAGCTTATGGCTGCCATGGAACTTCTGGCGATACCTTTCGGGGTTGAGGCTAAACTTTTTAAGTAGCGCCTCCTTCATGGGGGGATACCTGAACTGATCCGCCTTATCTAGGTACAGGAGGGTGTCCCTGACATTGGGGGGTATGTATCGGTACAGGCCACCTCCCCAGTGGCTCTCATGCACCCCATGGGCTGTCAAGGCCACTTCATATGCCTCCAACCACTTGGCGATGTCATCCCCCTGAGTGTAACTCGCTATCACCACTTTGGGTAACCAAAAGCTAGGCTTGTGTTGAGCCCCTGGTACGCTGCCACCATTGGGACTTCCTGGCACACTCAATTGCAAGGCTCTCAGCTCCAACTCCTTCAGCTGAAGCTCGTGCGCCAGCTTCCTTTCTTCCAATGCAAACTTTTTATCTTCCCTTTCTCTCTCTCTCTCGTGCTCTAGCTTGGCAAGCTCCCACCTCAATTGCCTCTCCTCCCTCCTGTCCTCATATTCCTGCGACGACGCACTCCCCCTAGATACACTACTCCCTGTCCCGGAACGTCTTCCTGGCAACACAATGTCAGACACATCAATGTTGAGTAGGCCTGGGTCTTCTGGAGCGCCCACCTCCCCTGGTGCACCCTGCCCCTCCTGTCCCCCATCCCCTCTCCCCTCTGAGTGGGCCCTTAGCCATGCCCTCAAGGCGGTACGGAGTTCCTCCTTTGCGGCTCTCCGCCCCACAGGCACCCCCATCCCCTAACAAAATTCCCTTAACTGCACCACCGTATACTCTTCAAGGTTGGCCAGCTGGAACTCCAATTTGACAGGTGGGGACACAGATAAATTAAAGGTAGGATACTAGGACGTAGGTAACAGGATTAGGTCAAAACAGGTCTCTATACACACAGGCTAGACCAGGGGTCTCCAACCAGTAGCTCGGGAGCTACTGGTAGCTCACCAGCACCCTCAAAGTAGCTCTCAGAGGTGAAGCCAAACCAAGCCAATCTCAGAGAGATTCTGTGTATATTAAATAAGACAGCATTCCTCATTTCACTACCCTTAAGAGTTACAGACAGCCAAACCAATGGCAGGGCCTGTTGATAACACTCAAACGCACACTGTGGTGACCAATCAATCAATCAGGGATTTATAGAGCGCACTATTCACCTGTGAGGGTATCAAGGCGCTGGGGGAGTGTGTGGGGGGCAGCTCAGGTCTTTCAAAAAGCCAGGTCTTGAAGCTCTTCCTGACTGCTTTATGTGTGGGGCTTCATCTGATGCTGATGGGGAGTTTGTTCCAGGTATTGGCCAAGATATAGGAGAAGGATGTGACTCCTGTTCTGGATCTGTGAATGCAGGGGATTTCGGCCAAGGCCTGGTCGGCGGAGCAGAGGTTTCTTTTGGGGGTGTAGAAGGAGATTCTTTTGTTGAGGTACTGGGGTCCAGTGTTATGGAGGGATTTATAGGCGTGTGTGAGCAGCTTGAAGGTCACTCTTTTTTCGACGGAGAGACAGTGGAGGTCTCATATATGCTGGGTAATGTGGTCTTCTCATGGGATGCTGAGGATGAGTCTGGCTGCGGCGTTCTGGACAGTCTGAAGTTTGTGAAGTAAAGATTTGTTGATTCCAGCATAGAGGGTGTTGCCGTAGTCCAGCCTGCTGGTGATGAGTGCATGGGTGACGGTCTTCCTGGATTCAGGGGGTGGGTCCATTTGAAGGTCTTGCTGAGTATGCAGAGGGTGTTGAAGCATGTGGGAGCTGCAGTGTTGGCCTATGGGTCTGCTACATGAGCCATCTTTGTCCACTTTAGATCTACCTAAGAAGGAGATTGGCCATTTTATCCGCCCTGCTCGATCAGTCGCACTGTGTGTGCCATCAAAGAATAGTAGCAGCAGTAACCAGGGCTGACCCACCAAAGGGTGTGACTGCAAGAACTAGAGTGAAAATGTGTTAGGTGGGAGCATGATCAACCAAAGAGCTGAGGAGAAGAGAGTATGCATCCAGGGCAGAGAAAATTAAAAGCGTCACATTCATTTTTGTGTGGGTGTGTGACATTGTGTCCTTCCCAAATAAACAGTGTTGATTCCTTAAAGCTACTCCTAGCGTCAAGGACTGCCAAATATGTATGCTGGTCTCCATCATAAGAGTATTATCTCTGACACAATTGTGCCCATTCATGGTATAATTGTGCCATAGCCATAATATTTTCGTCCTTGACTATTTTGGGCATACAAGTCTAGTAATTACATACTTGCTGCCATCACTGATATATAAAGAGCATGACTGGCCTGCTTTTAGCCATTCCTGACAGAGTGGCAACCGCTTCTCCCATAATAATGGCCATAACTGATATATGTTGGGCATCCAGCTGTGGCACAGTGGTAGCCCTGGTTTAATGGTGGGCATTATTAGCATGACAGAGACATTCTTAGTGTTATGGTGAGGAAGCATGGCCTATGATTCCAATACCTAGGTATTTGAAGCATAATTTGTCCATGAGAGGGATTTTTACATGGCGGTACTCAATAAAAACAAAAAGATGATGTTTAGGGACTGTGTATTTTCTAACAATGAAAACTGATTTGATTTTTAAAGGAAAAAATTATGCTTTTTCAGAAAAGGTTTCTCTTCTGGAAAATTGAGTTTGATTTGCTCAAAGTGGAAAGGGATTCTGATAGAAAAATATGTGTATTTTCAAAAATTAATATGCTAATGAAGACAAAATATTGCAATTCTAAAACACATTTAAAAGTTGTTCTCTGAATGATAATTCAATTTGAGTTGGGGAGACTTACTGCAGTGGTAATACCCTTTGTGGCACACAGCATGTGATGATTTGAATTTTACTTGATTACAAGCATTTAAAATTGATAAACGTCTTCCAAGCATTCTGCTGATAACTTCACCTGGAATTTTTGGGTGGTTACTACTGATAATCGTGCTTAGGGTGGTCATAGTGTAATGTTAATACATATCATCAACATTTTACAGTGATATAATATGCTAGTAGCTCAGCAGGACTTTCCTTGAGCAGAATTAGCTCTCACTACAGAAAAGGTTGGAGACCCCTGGGCTAGACAGTGGGAGTCAATTAATTAGGCTTGCATACACAATAGGTGTCTAGTCTAATTGCAGCGCACTCTGTCCCACTGGAGGGTGCTGTATAGTCACAGGTCCTGATCCCTATTGCTCGACACCAAATGTAGGAACTGGGGTCACCAGTTCCCCGGGAGTAGCCTGGCTCGAGCGGGTAGGCACCCGAAAGCTTAGGTGTTAAGTGACTACACAGCACACACATCAACTGAAACAATAAATGCACGCAAAGACTGAGACCACACCAGTGAGGCTGATTAAACAATGTACTTTTATCTAGACTAAGATCACGGTTGATAGTTCATTCAGGGTGAACAAGTCATCAAGGTAGCATTAACTCAATTCACACTTCCTTAAAAAGCATACTTTTCATTACTCAGCCATAAATATATAAATACATAAATATTAAATATTAAATAGCTGTAGGCCTGGCATCAGCCTTGCTCCTAGTCAGCACCTGCAAGAAATTCATTAGTGGAAACCACCATCAATATTGCATTTAGCAGGGCAGATCAGGTGCATGAGGTCACAGTCAGCTTCTCTATAAATAAGAAATATGAACATCACATCAGGCCAGGATAGACATTTCCTTACGTAAAGTAAACATTACACTATATAACTGTGGGCATTCCGTAAACCTCTCATGAAGCCAGAAAGAACATCTCATTGTCTGCAGTAGCAAGTACAGCACTTTTAGTAACCCCTGGTAACATTTCCGGAGGTAACTCCACTAATCCACAGTTACGGGGGCCTACTGCATACTCTGGCCCCAGTTCTGACTCATTCATGGGCTACTTGGGGGCCATCAGGGCCCAGTAACTAGTTTTTCCAGGGGAGGGGCGCACTCAGAGCCTCTCGCCCGCCTCCCCGGGGGTGACCTTTACCTTCGGCCCTCCTGGGCCCTTGCTGGGCGTTACAGCGTGTTTGGCAGGGGAAAGGGGTTCACGCTGACTCCGGAGCCCCCTCGCTGGTACTCTCAGCCTTGACAGGAATTAGGCCAATCAGGGGAGGCCCGCGCAGCTCCGGCACGGTTCCTGGGCCTCCTCACAGCCCAGATGTTGCTCCGGTGATCCGGGGTTTCTCCAGGCGTCTCTAGGCCAATCCCCGATGGTCCCTGGGAGGTGTGGAGCCGGCCGCCAATCCCAGTGCGGCCGGCCGAGGAGTGCAACAGGCCCAGCCAATGGCGGGGCAGCGGGGGTGGAGTCCAGGATGCGCCCCCTCACGTGACGCAGGTCGCAGGCTTCAAGGCCTAGCGCGGCCTAGCGCGGCCTTGCGCGGCCTGTCAGAAATTCCGGTGGCCCTCTCCTGACACTGGGGCGGCCGCGGGGGCAAAGTTGACGGCGCTGGCCCCAAGGAGGAAGCGCCGGGCCGCGGCGCCAACAGGGGGAGCCCCGAGGACTCCCGGGCCGCAGCGGTGAGTCTGGCCTCACCGCAGCTCTTCTCAGCCACAGCGCTAAGTTCCTCACAAGGCAGGGCAGCGATCAGGGCAGCGCAGGTGCAGGCAGTACGGCGCTGGTAAATTATAGCGGCTCAGGGTCAGTTCACAGCGCTTTAGAGGCAATTGACAGAACGGCAGGCTGCAGCGCTTGGGGGACCAGTACAGCGCTTCTCAGGGCACAGTAGGAGAGCGCTGGGAAGGTAGGGCAGTCAGATCAGCAGCCCAGTCAGTTCAGTCAAGGCAGGACAGCAGAGGGGATGATGCAGGGCAGCGCAGTGGCGACCCAGGGGGCACAGATGACACACCTGGTTGATCCCCAGTTGTCCTGGATAGCACAGGTGGTTTTCTTCTTGGCGCTTGGTGGTTCTGGCGCCCTTTGAATGTAGTTGCTTGAAAGGGGGGGGGGGTTGGAGTTGAAGGCTTGAAAAGTTTCCTCAGCAGGTCACTTCAGGTGGTCCCTGGGTTCCCCTCCCACCGGGCCAGATCAGTGGGCTAGTTCAGTATTCCTTACTCAGCTTGGTGGGCAGTGCCTAAACCCTGTCAACCCCAGTGGTATAGGTTTCTGACTAGGCCCTACTGCCTAAGTCTCCTGCGTAGGGTCCCCCAGGTCAGAGATGCCCCAACAGACTGGAAAGTTTCCCTCCCTTTTCTTTTATAGTCCCAGGTCAGGTGACCACTCTCTGAGATGGCAGTTGGTGACCACTCCCCTATTCCGGAAGGTTTTAGGAGCTTCCTCACTCTAGCTATGGGCAGGGAAGGTAGGCTGGTGTTGCAACAATGTTTAGGGGTTCCAGCCAGCTCCTGGCTACTAGAGTGCGTCTACAAAGACCACGCTGCAGTAGCAGGGGTCAGTGGCAGCCATATTGGGGGAAGAGAGCTCGGAGACCTAAGGCCAACAAAAAGGAGGTGGAAAAAGAAATGAGGCAAGGGCGAAAAAAATAGGGAAAGACCACCCTAGGGCTGACAGGTCTAACAGAATGCATGGAAGGATGAGGGCAGAAAAGTATCATGACACAGGCCTATTCACTCTTGCACTATCAGGACGGCAACCTACAAAGCACTTTACCTCCCACCCTTGCATGTGCTGGGTGCCATTCTGGCTAGGTTCGGAGGCACAACCCAAAGAGGTTTTGGGAGTGAACCACTGTACAAAATGTTTGTTTCCTTTAGCTTAGAAAGAGTTGATCGAATCTGGGCCCTTCTATGATAGTGTAGTTTCTGCTCAGGTTGCCAGCTGCGATTGCTCTCCCATATCCTTCTTCGTTAATGGCCATAAAAATAAAAAAAACAGGTGCATGGTTACTTCTTCTGTCACCAATTCCCATTCTTGTTCTCCTGGAATCCTTTTACTCATTTGACACCACATTGGCTCGTGTTACCATATGTGTTAATGGTCTTTCTTTGATTACCCCACTTTTTTGGTGAACATGCACACAGCATCCTGCTACCCTATGGCTGGGCTAGTTTTGCGTTGCGCCCTACATGTTTAGGTCCTAATTACAATTACAATTTGTGCGTATATCTCTCACATACCCTCGCCCATCACACTGTCAGGTGCTGTATCCAATCACATGATAACCACACCTTGTGGTCCTCACATACAATATGAAAACACTTCCCGTATAGGCTCAAAACTAAAACAACATCCACCAACCAAATACACAACACAATTTAGTTTGCTATCCATGTGGGTAAGCACTTCAGCACCCCACCCATGTGTAAGGGCTATATACAAATGCTATAATACAATACTATTAAATACATTTCGCCCTAAAATGGCAGCCTTGAGAAAAGAAAAAGACATCAATTTAAATCTTGAGAAACTGTTCCCACCTGCTTAGGCAATGTTCTTCTTCCTGTTCTATTACTTTGTTAAATGATACAATGTAATCTCAATCATAAGAATTAATGAAATGAACAATCAAAAATAATTTAAAGAGGAGAGATACTTACCTTGAAATGGCGCTCAAGTGTTGAGAGAAAGCGGACGTTATCCGCTGCCTCGATGTGGTACTTGGTAAGGTCGGCCACAATTAAATCTAAGTTTTGTATAATTGCAGGACCAATGCTATTGAGAATATCCAACACCTTCTTAACAGCAGGCAGTTTCAGCTGTTCGCTAAGGGTACATAAAACTGCACTTCTCTCACGCCAGTAGTCTATTTCTGCCAATGGACCATTGCCCTAAAAATTGAAAAAGCAACAAAACAAATTAACTCTTTGAGAAAGATATAGAAATAAACGCATGAGACAGAAAGCCCATAGTGGCACACAAGTCTTAATTTAAACATGCTTTGCTTTTAATAAAACCCAACTAAATGCCAGACTACATCCTTCTGGTGAGTAGGAATAATCTACTTTTTTCATGAAATCCCAATAAAGAGGAGGTAAATAAAAAGATTAGGTTATCAGTTAACAGTACTAAGAAATTGTGTCGGTTTAAAGCTTTTTTTCCTAAAATATGCACACATAATTAGAATGAGGGAAGACTTAAAGGGGCTCTGGATAGCAGGTTCTCTGGGAGTGAGAAATGTGTGGTAATTCTGTTTCTGCAGATTCGGCAGATACCATAATCTCACACAGTGCACACAACTATTTGCAGTAAAGATCAATCAGGAGTTAATATAGAGTACTTTGTTTTTACTGCTTCCTTTACCTCGGGAGATGAAACATAAAAAAAGAGGCAGCTGTGTTGGAGATATAGGCGTGGTGTATGCGTAAAATAAAAAAATTAAACAACTGTGTATAATCTCTTAATCAGAGTGAATATTTTACTTTGTTGGTCTAGTCCAAGTTCTGCACTTTAAGTCCAAAATGTGTGCAAAAATTGTCTGGGTGCCAAATTTTGAATTATGGATTTTGTCAAATTTGCACCTAGACCTGGGTTTTACCAATGGGCAATTTTCTCTCAGTATGACAACTAGGAAATATCGATCAATCAACCAATCAATCAGGCATTTGTAGAGCGCGCTACTCACCCGTGAGGGTCTCAAGGCGCTAAGGGGGCGGGGGAGGCAGCTACTGGTCGAACAGCCAGGTCTTAAGAAGTCTCCTGTAGGTCAGCCGGTCCTGGGTCCGACACAGGTGGGCGGGGAGGGTGCTCCATGTCTTGGCGTCGAGGTGGGAGACTGATCTGCCGCTGGTGGTTGTTCGGCGGATGCATGGGACGGTGGCGAGGGCGAGTTCTGTGGAGCAAAGCTGGTGATTCGGGGTGTAGAAGGACAGTCATTCGTTGAGGTATGCTGGTCCAGCGTTGTGGAGTGCTTTGTGAGCATGGGTGAGGAGCTTGAAGGTGATCCTCTTGTTGACCGGGAGCCAATGCAGGTCTCTCAGGTGGGTGGTGATGTCGAAAGGTAGGGCCGAATTCGACCAAGAACCCTTCAGTATTTGCCCGGCGTTAGCCGCCTCTCATACCATTCGAGATTACCAAACAAAGAGGCAGGCGCTGGAGACAGAAGGCAGGAAACAGGAGTTTATTCCGACGGAGCAGAACACGTCAAATCAGACAACAGGGTATCTTCTCGAGGTGCTCTAAAAGCATCCTTGAGGCCTGGCCTCTTATACACAGGTTTATTGCTTTATTACATAAAACACATTCTTGTCAATACTTTGATGTACGGAAAGGCATCCTCGGAATCTCTGCTCCAAACCCGTTCCCACACATATTTACAGTAAAAGTCCCACCCCGATCTCAGGTGATGACTATCGCGCAGCTGGACATCCCGCCGGCTCTCGGAATGTGTGGCTGATCGGATCTCATGGGGTTTTTTTTTTTTCATCAGTCATAGATTCTTTGAAGAAGGACAGCTTCCTACTGTAAGGGGCAATAAACTGTGTCCGCAGGGCTAGGTGATCGCCTGGGATCGGGCGGGACAATCGGGCACAGAGGAAGGGGGTTCATCAAAGGATGCGTGACCATTAAAGGGACGGAGGGAGGTGTTAGTCGGGTACTGAATGTGGCTCCGAGGCAGGGCCGCGCTGAAGGGTTGGTTTATGGCCCAAGCATGTGAGAACGTGGGCTGTCAGCGCGCGGGAGACGCTGGCGGGGTCAGAGAGGGAGAGAGAGACGCTGGCTATCGGCAGTGGGCAGAGAGGCCATGGCGTTCAAAATGGCTGCTACTTACGCGCACATTGGAGCTAAAAGGGGACAAGATGGCGCCGATAATGTTTACGTCGCAATCTAGATTTTAACAGTCCTCCCTTTTCAACATATCTAGCCAGCTTGTCAATTTATGTCTATCCCCATCATATTACGGATTTCTACATCATACAAAGCTTTCATGCGTTCAGCTTCAAAGTTCGGAGTCTTAGGGCAAACACAGTTAGCAAATAGTGAACACAGAGGTGGCAAGCATTGAATACCCAGGCAGAGTCCGCATATTACGACGACTGGTATCAGTACAATCATGAGCAACCTCCATCCCCAGTCCTTTACAGTACTCCAGAACCAGCTCCCGAGCGACCATCCTTCTTGTTCCTGATGAACTTCTGAGGAGAGTCTGTGGAGGTGTTCAATGGCTTTGTAGACTGAGGGCGAATTGTCTGGTATGTAGGTACAACAGCTGGACCCGATAATACGGCATGCTCCTCCACGGTCCGCCAGAACCACATCTAGAACAAGGCGGTTTTGAAGAGCCACCAGACGGATCGCCTGAAGCTCGGCTGTATTGTTTGTGAGGATACCAGCTGTAATGTTCATCGTTGTTTCGACTGCCTGGGACAAATGCCGAATGGCACGACTGTTCGCCATCGGACCCCAAAGTGGAACAAGTCCCTTCATTGCATCCAAGAATTGTGCTCCAGTGGAGTCGGCCTGCTCAATGTCCTTTGCTCGTTTTTGTCGGTGATGGTTTGCCGGGGCCACATAGGTCGGAGGAAGGATGAAGGCAATGTAGCAGGTACCTCCCTAGCCCTTTGGGAGCCAGGTGTAGGCTTTTGTACCACAGACGAAGTACATGTTTGGAGAGGTGACAAAAGAGGGTGGGTCGGTTGAGTACAAAGTTCTGGTGATGCGGCAAGTGCTGTGGCCCACATTTGTGTCCCACGGCCTGTGATGCATACGAGGCCCGAGACATTGACGACAGACAGGGCCACAGTCAGGGTGGCAGCTGTTCGTTTCCGGAGGTAGGAGAAGGTGGGTCTGGCTGGATTGTTGAATATTTGCATCTCCACCATTTCTTTAGCGGGGATGTCCATGTGAACAGAGGCATTGGAGGATAGAGGGCAAAAAGGAGCAGCAACTCTCCCGGTTTTGTTCAGCCAGACTCCATGATAAAAGTGTGACATAGTTTCGCTGGAAGTGGCGTTGTCTCTGTAGCTCTCTTGCAAGAGGATCAGCCAGGCAAGGCAGGAGCCATGAACAGAGAAAGGTGAAGGGATGAAGGGAATGGAATGTCCGGTGGCATGTGGTATCAACCCACAGATCCAGCAATTCGTGGCATTTGCAGCAAGGTTGTGTTGGTGCAGCAACTGTACGAAGGAGTTGTTCCAGAACTCCTTACGCCTTTCTTGGATTTGAGGTGAGAGAGAGACCAGGTAGTGTTCTTTCATGGTGGTAGGTTGAGCAGTCGTTAGAAATGTCTTATGAGCCGGTGCGTTCTCTTCCACGATCCAGAAGGTAGTCATGAGGAGGAGGCAAAAGAGAAGAGCGATAAAAAGAGCAATAGTCTTTGAGCTGTGCAACCTGTCAGTTTTCGGGTTTCTGTAGTGGGTCTTCGGATGTTCGGTTGCTTCCATCATCTTCGTATCGGGCGCTTCCATCATCTTCAAGGTGCTCGGTAGTGGGCAGAACCACAGACTTCGTTTGGTTTCTCTCCTGGCAGCCTTTGTTGTGTTAGGCCGCCGCTCTGAGAATGATAACTTAGTCAGTGGTCTACTTAGCCGAAGCTCCCTCCTTTCGTCGCAGGTTATACCCTTCTCTGGATGGCACAGTGGGATCAGGGAATTTCGCCAATTCGAGTGTCTCTGTTTCAGGGTAGCAGCTCAGGGATGGTCGGTCTTTGTCCAGGAGCTCTTCCTGGGTGTTCACGTCTTCGGTCGACGTCAAGGCCGGAGAGATTTTCTTGCAATGATGTGCATGCAGCCAATTTCGCTTCCCCTCCACTCGAAGAGCTGTTCGGGTGGTGATCAAGACTTGCCAGGGGCCCGTCCAGCGGAGTTCCAGACTCTTCTCCCGCTGGAAGTTCCGAATCAGGACAAAATCTCCAGGCCGGATGGTGTGCCCGGGGCCCCTGGAAGCATCGGGGATGGCCTGCAGCACCTGATGATGAATAACAGACAGAGTTTTAGTTAGGTTATACAGGAAGTCAGACATTAGGACGTCCGGGACGTCGTGAATAGATGTCGGTTTGGGTGCGGACCAGATACTCATGGGCCGGCCAAAAACGACCTCGTAAGGGGTCAAGTGGTGTTTGGTGGGGGTGGAACGCATTGACAGCAATGCTAGGGGGAGAGCATCTGGCCATTTTAGTCCTGTGGTAGCCACTATTTTCGCCAGTTTTAGTTTCAATGTGGCATTGTGCCGCTCGACCAGTCCAGCAGATTGGGGGTGGAAAACTGCGTGGAATTTCTGTCGTACCCCCAGTCCTTTCAGGATGAGCTGGATAACCTCGGCTACAAAATGGGGGCCATTGTCACTCCATAAAATACGGCAAAGGCGGAGGGAAGAACTCTTTCAGTAATACTTTTGCAGTGGCAATAGCAGTGTTGTCACGCGTCGGGTAGGCTTCCACCCATTTGCTAAAAGCGCACATAACAACAAGTACATACTTCAGTCCTTGACATCTCTCTAACTGGATATAGTCCATCTGTAGGACTTCAAATGGATGGTTGGGAACCCCAAACCCTCCCCGGGGTACGACTGTTCCTTTCCCAGGGTTGTGTTGCAGGCAGACTAGACATTGTTGGACTAATCGTTTGGCTGAGTCTGTAATTCTATCGTTATGCCAAACTCGGGAGACAAGTTCGGCCATAGGGGCAGATCCTATGTGTGCAGGGGAATCGGCCATCGTCAGTATGGGGATCAGGTACGAGTTGGGTAGCAACCATTTGTTCGTGTCTTTTGTCCACCAGCAGCCTTCATCATCCTTTTATCCCACCCGTGCCTATTCAGTCAATTCTTGTGGTGAGCTGGCCATTTGGATGTCCCTAATAGTTTCCCTAGCGTCCGTCCATTTTTCTGCTTGTGACCTAGTCACGTACATGCGAGTCGTCGTCCTGTTCTCAGCTGTGGTTCGGGCAGTGATGTCGGCCAGTGCATTTCCCTGTCCAATGATGTCTGTCACCTTTTTATGTGCTTGGCATTTGATTACGGCAAGTTGTTTGGGGAGGAGAACCGCTTCAGTCAGAGCGGAGACTAGATCTCCGTGCAGGATGGGCGTGCCATGAGATGTCAGAAATCCCCTCTCCTTCCATACGAGCCCAAAATGATGAACCACCCCGAAGGCATACTGGCTGTCCATGTAAATGTTTGCTGTCGTCCCCTTTGCTAGGATACATGCTCGTGTGAGGGCAATCAGTTCTGCCGCCTGGGCGGATCGTTGCGTGATGCGGGCGGTTTCAACTACAGTTCGGGCTGTGGTAACTGCATAGGCAGCTGAGGTGGTGCCGTCGGGGAGTTTAATGCAAGAGCCGTCTACCCATAGCTCTCCGTCAGGGTTTGGGAAGGCAGTGTCTCGGAGGTCAACTCTACTCCTAGTCTGTTCGTCCGTGAGGGTCACGCAGTCATGTATTGGGGGCACATCGGGATCATTTTCAGGCAGAGGCAGCAAGGTGGCTGGGTTCAGTGTGGTGCATCGTTTCAGCGTGATGTGAGGTGCGAGCAGTGTCAGTTCGTACCCAGTCAGTCGCGCGCTGGTCAGGTGTTGTGTCTTTGTCTGGTTTAGGAGGGTGTCAACAGCATGAGGCACTAGTACCGTGAGGGAATTCGAGAGTACGATTCCCTCACTTTGTCGGATAGAGACAGCAGCAGCGGCTACTGCTCGAAGGCAGGCAGGCAAAGCTCTTGCTACAGGGTCAAGAGTGGCAGAGAAATAGGCACATGGTCGTTGTTTGGGGCCAATGGACTGAGTCAGGACAGACAAAGCGCATCCCTCCCTTTCGTGAGTGTAGAAAGAGAAGGGCTTTGTATAATCAGGGGTTCCTAGGACGGGCGCTGAACAAAGGGCGTCTCGTAGTTCCTTGAAGGAGGATTGACATTCAGGGGTCCAAGGGAGCGGGAAGGGGACATCTTTAGCCAGTAGGGAAAGTAGTGGTTTCACAATGAGGCTGAAATTTGGCAACCATTGTCGGCAGAAGGAGGTGAGGCCTACCAAAGAGCGGACTTGCTTCGGGGTTTTAGGGATAGGGGTCTCTAGAATAGCCTGTATTCGATCGGGTGTGAGCTTTCTCCCGTCTTTGGACAAGAGGTGGCCTAGGTAAGTGACTTGAGGTTGGCAGAATTGCAACTTCTTCTTGGAGACCTTGTGGCCATTTTCCGCAAGGAAGTGCAGGAGTTGGATGGTGGCTGTGACTGCAAGTGGAGTGGTGTCGGCTGCCAAAAGGATGTCATCGACGTACTGTATCAACACCACTCCATCCGGCAATTGGACTGCATCCAGCTGTCTCTTGAGGGCCTGGCTGTAGATGCTGGGACTTTCAGTGTAGCCCTGGGGTGCTCTGCAAAATCTGTATGAGCGGGATTTTAAAGTGAAGCCGAAAAGGTAGCGGCTGTCCGAGTGAAGGGGGATGGAGAAGAATGCGTTCTTGAGGTCGATTACCGTGAAGGTGGTGGCAGTGGAAGGAATCAGGGTCAGAATGGTGGTGATGTCTGAGACTACAGGGTACTGGGGCACAACCACTTTGTTGACTTCTCGTAGGTCGATGATGAATCGGTACGCTTTTTCATCTCCCTCACCCTGCTTCTTCACAATGGGTAGGATAGGGCTGTTGCAAACATTGCTAACTACTTCTTCTACCACTCCTGCATCTACCAGGGACTGGATGATTTTTACCAACGCCTTCTCGCCATCGGGCAATATCCGATACTGCGGGAGTTTGGGGAGTACTGCGTCCTGTCGAACAGTTATGTGTACAGGGTCTATCATCATGCGTCCTACGTCCGAGTCAGTCTTTGCCCATAGGTACAGAGGTAGGGTGTCGAGCAAGGACAAGTCAGTGTCAGTGATAGAAAACATGCGTTGTGTGCAACAAGATCTGAGCAGTGTTGGGTTGTCGTACAGAATGACTCGAACTCCGTCTTGTGAACACCTAATAGTAGCTCGAAAATGTTTCAATAAGTCAAGTCCCATAATGGCGTCGGGGGTGCTGGAGGAGAGCAAAAACGTTGTGTCAGTGGTGTTATTGTCCAAGTTAAAAGAGATCGGTGTGGACAAGGGATTAGTGGAGGGCGTTCCATCAAAACCTATTGATGTCACATGTGAGCCAGACAAGGGTGCCCTGGGAATCAATCGTTTAGACAACGCACTACGTGTTGCACCAGTATCTACCAGAAATGGAGACTTCGTACCTAGGACCTTAGCGGTGACATAAGGGCCTTGCTGGTAAACATAGAGGATCCCTTCCTTGCCCTTGGCAGTCCTATGCAAAGTCGTGGGCATTGTCGCAGTCAGACTGTTGGCACTGATTCTGTCGGGGACGGTCAAATGTGTTCGGTCTACCAGGTCTGTCATTGTTGGTGTCGTTTGTGTGCCCTCGTCCCTGTCCTCTATTTCTTGGCCCGCCCGCTACGTCTCTCGTGTCTTTATTTCTGAGTGCTTCCAGCAGAACTGGACATTGAGATTTCCAATGGCCAAATCCTTTGCAAAACGCACACTGGTTCTCATCGAGGTCTGTTCGTGGAGCGCCGGGTGCGGGTGTGCGGTCTCTAGGGGGTGGATTTCTAGGAGCATTCGACTGGTAGTTCCCTCTATACTGTTCCCTTCCTATAGTCACCCCTTGCAACTGAGCAATCGTTACCCTCTCTTTCAAGTCCTTTTTCTTTTTCTCAGTCGCTTGATCGTTCTCGTTCTTTTGTCGCTCATAGTATTGAGCCATCTGAAGGATAGCTGCGGGCTTGGAGGCCGCCCAACTACTCTCGCTAGTCTGTAATTTCTGCGAGACTTCTGGTGTCAGGCCTTTCACATAGTTCTGGACAAACAAGTGATATCCGGTTGCAGTGTTCATGTCCTGGCCGCTGTAATCGGAGAACACCGTTTCAAACCGGGAGAAGTATTCTGATACGTCTTCCTGGGGTTTCTGGCGACAGGCCGTTACTACCGACCAGTCCACCTTCCTTTCTGGGAGTAAGGTTTTTAATTTCTGCACGATCTTATCTGGTAGGTCTAGGATGGCTTTCATAGGTTTCTGTCCCGGCTCTCGCTGTTTGTCTACATCACCGAGTTGTATCCTGGTATGTCCGAACAGCTCAAGGTGGTTGACTTTCCGGATTTGCTTCCACACATCAGCTGGCAGACATAACCCGAAAAACAAATCGATATCCGCTAGGGTCATAATCGTCGAACCCAAAGCGGTGGCTAATTCTGTATAGAAGGCTGTGGGGTTCTTTCGCAGATCAGGCAAGGACTTTCGGAAAGTCAGGATGTCTTGCCGATCCCATGGTTGGTAAACCCAGTTGTAAACTACCCTCCCTCTCGCATCTTGGTGGTTAATATCGTCGTGTGTTCCCTGTCCTTGTGGGGGGACCCAATAGGGAGCGGCCTCCTTTATGGGCATCATAGTGTCAATTTTTTCTACTCTGGCTTCAGTCACTGCAGGAGTCGTGGTGTTGGTCTCTGGTTTCAGTTCCGTGAGGTGGCGGAAAACTTCAAGCATACGCGTGAAGAGGTTCGTCACATCACACTCGTCCCCATCCCCGACATCAACTTTTCTATACAGAGTCGTTAGGTTTTCAGGGCCTTTTCCTTGGTAGCGGTCTTCGTAGGCATTAAGGGTATGGTAACAAAGGCGTACGACAAAGTGTCGCCTGTGGCTATTGGCATATGTATGGTACATATCCGTTATATAATCCTCATTTTCCTTTCGCACCACCAGTGTCTTTACGATCTTATCGATCCCAGCTCGTTCGTCCTTACTTAATCTATTCGATCTCGCGGGGTCTTTCCTCCCCGCTTCGGGATCACCTGAAGTTGCTGCTTGTGCTGCGCTGAGTGCAAGGGATTCGGTCGGCGCAGAGGCCATGAGGACCGAGGCTCCGGCACTACTCTCGCCTGTCGTTGGGGGTTGCGGGTGCTGTGCTAAGGGTTGGGAAGGGGCATATGGAGGGGGCATGTAGATGATCGGGGGACCTAGTAGTAAATCGTCGTTCGTTCGCTGTTTCGAAGGTAGCTCGGGGTAAAGTGTAGAGGGTGTCCTGACGGGACACTGGCCTGATGATTCGGAATCTTGTTTTAGCTTGGTTTCCTCTCTTTCTTTTATTTCTTCCTTTAATTTGTTAGCGGCCAGGTGAGCTGCCTTGCGTAATTCCTTTTCTAACCTGACCTCATTTCTCGTCTTTCGCTGTTCTGTTTCTTTGCGCCACATGCCGAAGCTATCGAGCATAGTGGGTGTTGTCTTATTGTTATAAAGGGCTGTTTCCAGCGCGTTTATTTTGTCGTTATCGAAGGATCCTATCAGTGGCCACTGACTTCCTCGATCCCTTCTCGTGTATTTATGCCACAGCTTACTATAAGCCACGGTGACTAGTCCATATTTAGTAAACATGTCCTTATTAGGGGTGCCCTCCAGTGGAGCCGGATGGTTCACCTCTAATAAGCGGTCCGGGCTGAACCAACTACCAACAAACGGGGCGAAGACAGGCATGACGGGTTACAAAGGGGACAAAAGTCTGCACTACCTATCCTTCACTATCCGCAAAGACTAAACAGAGTATTGCGACCCTGTGCTTATTTGTGAATAGAGAATAACCCAAAGAGAACCAATTCCGAACGATCAATGTTCGGATAAACAATCAAATCAAATGAGGGATAAAAATAGGCACGACGGATTACAACGGGGGCAAAAGCCTGCGTTACCTATCCTTCTCTATCTGTAAAGACTAAACAGAGTTTTGCGACTCTGTGCTTGTTTGCAAATAGGGAATGATCCAATGAGAACCAATTCCAAAACAGTAAATGCTTGGATAACAATCAATCAAATTGAGAGGGAAGCAGGCACGACGGATTACAATGGGGGCAAAAGCCTGTGTTACCTACCCTTCACTATCTGCAAAGACTAAACAGAGTATTGCGACTCTGTGCTTGTTTGCAGATAGAGAATCTCTCAGAAACAATCAAATGAGTAATACTAGTATTTTCAAACAATCAAACAATCAATTCACAATTCGTCGTGTTACACGACCTTACCCGGACCGCATGGACAGGTTCTCGTCTTCCGCTTCCAGCGCCTGATCGTCCTCCGTTCTCCGTAATTGCTGTGGCACTCCTGATGGTTCCCAGTCAGGACCGTAGATCACTCGAGAGAGGTCTGCTCGGAACCAGTGAAGTTCGGATGATCGGCTGCCAGACGAGGGTCTATCGGGCAGGAGCTCTTCCCGATCGTTGCAGTCGTTCACTCTGTCGTTGGGACCTCTCCCACTGGATCCACGCGTCGCTGATGGGCCCCACGTTTGGGACGCCAATTGTCGAAAGGTAGGGCCGAATTCGACCAAGAACCCTTCAGTATTTGCCAGGCGTTAGCCGCCTCTCATACCATTCGAGATTACCAAACAAAGAGGCAGGCACTGGAGACAGAAGGCAGGAAACAGGAGTTTATTCCGACAGAGCAGAACACGTCAAATCAGACAACAGGGTATCTTCTCGAGGTGCTCTAAAAGCATCCTTGAGGCCTGGCCTCTTATACACAGGTTTATTGCTTATTACATAAAACACATTCTTGTCGATACTTTGATGTACGGAAAGGCATCCTCGGAATCTCCGCTCCAAACCCGTTCCCACACATATTTACAGTAAAAGTCCCACCCCGATCTCAGTAGGTGATGACTATCGCGCAGCTGGACATCCCGCCGGCTCCCGGAATGTGTGCGGCTGATCGGATCTCATGGGGTGGGGGCTTTTATCAGTCATAGATTCTTTGAAGAAGGACAGCTTCCTACTGTAAGGGGCAATAAACTGTGTCCGCAGGGCTAGGTGATGGCCTGGGATCGGGCGGGACAATCGGGCACAGAGGAAGGGGGTTCATCAAAGGATGCGTGATTATTAAAGGGACGGAGGGAGGTGTTAGTCGGGTACGGAATGTGGCTCCGAGGCAGGGCCGCGCTGAAGGGGTGGTTTATGGCCCAAGCATGTGAGAACGTGGGCTGTCAGCGCGCGGGGGATGCTGGCGGGGTCAGAGAGGGAGAGAGAGACGCTGGCTATCGGCAGTGGGCAGAGAGGCCATGGCGTTCAAAATGGCTGCTACTTACGCGCACATTGGAGCTAAAAGGGGACAAGATGGCGCCGATAATGTTTACGTCGCAATCTAGATTTTAACAGTGATGTGGGTGTGGCGAGGGAGTCCGAGGATGAGGCGTGCAGAGGCGTTTTGTATGCATTGGAGTCTCTTCTGGAGTGTGGCTGTGGTTCCTGCCTAGAGGGTGTTCCCGTAGTCCAGCCTGCTGCTGAATGCTTGGGTGACCGTCCTTCTGGTTTCGGTGGGAATCCATCTGTAAATCTTGCGGAGCATGCGGAGGGTGTTGAAGCAGGAGGAGGAAACAGCTTTAACTTGCTGGGTCATAGAGAGCCTTGAGTCCAGGATGAACCCCAGGTTGCGTGCGTGGTTGGTGGGTGTCAGGGCAGCTCCCAGCGTGGCGGCCACCAGGGGTCGTCCCATACGGAGGGGATGGAGCCGAGGATGAGGACCTCCGTTTTGTCCGAGTTCAGTTTCAGCTGGTTAGTCTTCATTCAGCCTGCGACGGCCTTCATTCCCTCGTGGAGGTTGGATTTGGCGATGGCCGGGTCCTTGTTGAGGGAGAGGATCAGCTGGGTGTCGTCTGCATACGAGATGATGTTGAGGTGGTGTGCTCGGACGATGTTGGCGAGCGTTGCCATGTAGATGTTGAACAGGGTCGGGCTGAGGGATGATCCATGGAGTACGCCGCAGGTGATCATGGTGGCTTCGGATCAGAAAGGGGAGGCGGACTCTCTGGGTTCTGCCGGTGAGCAAGGAGGTGAGCCAGTCCAGGGTTTTGTCTCAGATCCCTGTGTCGCGGAGGCATGTGCGCAGGGTGTGGTGGCAGATGGTGACGAAGGCGGCCGAGAGGTCCAGGAAGATGAGGGCTGTGGTTTCGCCATTGTCCAGTAAGGTCCCTATGTCGTCAGATGCGGCGATGAGGGCAGTTACGGTCCTGTGGTTGCTGCAGAAGCCAGTTTGGGAGTGGTCCAGGACATTGTTCTCCTCCAGGAAGTGGGTCAGTTGTCTGTTGGCGATCTTTTCAATTACTTTCGCTGGGAACGGGAGCAGGGAGATGGGTCGAAAGTTCTTGAGGTCCTTTGGGTCCGCCTTGGGTTTCTGGAGTAGGGCGTTTATCTCGGCGTATTTCCAGCTCTCCGGGAAGGTGGCGGTCTCAAGGGAGCAGGGGTCGGAAGGTGAGCCAGAGTGGATGGTGTTCATGATTTTGATGGTGTCTTCGGCGTTGATGTGGTTCCAGGAGAGCAGGAGGTCGGTGCGTTTGGTGGGTGTTGATTCGGGGGTGTCAGCGTCTGTTGGCGGCATCCGGGTGTCGAAGCTGTTACGGATGTCTGCGATCTTGCGATGGCAGAAGGTAGCCACGGAGTTGCAGAGTTCTTGTGACGGCGGGACGTTTTTGGAGCTGGAGCTGGGGGTGACAAGTTATTTTATGATGTTGAAGAGCTCTTTGCTGTTGTGTGCCTTGCTGCCGATGCGTTCCTTGATGGAGGTTCTTTTGGTGGATCGGATGAGTTGGTGGTGTATGAGTCTGGCGTGTATGAGGGTTGCGTGGTTGTCTGGTGTCAGGTTGCGCTACTGCTTCTCGAATCTTCGGCAGGTGTGCTTGGAGTTCTGGAGGTCGCCGTTGAACCAGATGGCTCTCGTGTCGGTGCACCTGTTGGAGGGTTTCCTGATCGGGGCAAGGGTGTTGATGCAGTCATTGATCCATTGTCTCAAGTTGTGGGCTGCTGCGTCGGTCTCGGAGGGCTCGGGTGGAGGGTCTTGGGTGAGTGTGAGTGTGGTGATGAGCTCTTCTTCGATTACTTTTTTCCAGCTGCGGTGTGGCAAACGTTGCGGTTGGTTGTGCGCGGTGTGTTTCTCGAAGGAGAAGTGGATGCAGTGGTGGTCAGTCCAGTGGAGTTCGGTGGTGTGGCTGAAGGTGACGTGGTTGCTGGCGGAGATGATGGAGTCGAGCGTGTGTCTGGCGGAGTGGGTGGGTGTGGTGATGAGCAGTTTGAGTCTGAGGTTGGCGATCAGGGTTGTGGAGTTACTGTCATTGGTGTTCTCAAGGTGGAAGTTCAGGTCTCCGAGGAGGTTGTAGTCTGTGGAGGCGAGGGTGTGCGTGCTGATGAGCTTGGCGATAGATTCCCTGAACTGTGGTCGGGGTCCCGGGGGTCGGTAGACGAGGGTTCCTTTGAGGGTGGAGTTGTGATCGATGTGGATCCGGAAGTGTAGGTGTTCGGCCATGCTGAGGGAGTCTTCGGTGTTGGTTGAGATTCTGATGGTGTCCTTGTGGACGATGGCGATTCCTCCTCCTGGTTTGTTGTTGTTTCGTCCCAGCGGGTGATCTTGTAGCCGTCCGGGATGGCTATGGCTATGTCAGGCGCCGATGATGTGCTCATCCAGGTCTCCATCAGGAAGGCGGCGCGAGGAGTTGAGCAGGTCCCAGAGTTCGACGACGTGCTTGTGGACTGAGCGGGTGTTGAGAAGTATGCAGCTGAGATTGTTGTGGTCTGCAGTGTTGAGATGGGCAGGACGTGCTGGTGTGCGCTGGCTAGTGTAGCTGCAGTTTCGGCAGGTGAAGGGTCTATGGGTGAGCTTCGGGGTGGTCTGAAAACAGGTGAAATTTCGGCCAGCGTTGAGTGCGCGGAGGGTGTTGGCGTGGTAGCTGCGTCGGTTGTTGTGGTGGTCCCTGGGGTCTGGCACTGGGCGCTGTCTAGGCGCGGACGAGTGCAGATGGGCGTACCTTTGGCGCGCCCGCTGCATGACCGCACAGCGGTCTCCATAGGAAGGAGAGGGGGTGGGAGCAGTGTTAGGGGGCAGGAGCGGGCTGGACCGGTGGGTGCAGCGGTGGGAAAAACTGCAAAACACAGGAGTACAGAAGCAATGAAAGGAAAACAATAAAAACAATTATGGGGTACAGTCACGCAGGGGGGCCTCTGAGCACAGCGGGCAAACAACTGGGTGGAGCAGCAGAGCCGGGATGGACTGCTGGCACTAACCCTGAGCGGGGACACAGTCAGGAGACCGGCAGACAGGCGAGGCTGCTGGGGAGAGTGCTGGCCTTGAACCAGTCAAGGCTTCACACGTGCTCCCCTGCAGTGGTCGCCATAAGAAGGGGAGGGGGCAAGATAAGAGGTAGTGGGCGGGCCGCAGGGGCAGCAGCGGCGGAAAAAATGGCAAAACACAGGAGTACAGAAGCGAAGAAAGGAAAACAATAAAAACAATTAAGGAAAAACAATTACGGAGTACAGTCACACAGGGGCGCCTCTGAGCACAGCGGGCGAACAGCAGGGTGGAGCAGCGGAGCCGGGACGGACTGCTAGCTCGAACCCTGAGCGGGGAAACAGGCAGGAGACCGGCAGACAGGCGAGGCTGCTAGGGAGAGTGCTGGCCTTGAACCAGTCATCGATGAAAAACACTGAAATAACCTGAGCAATAACAGTTGCAATGGACTGCTTGTGCATGTTATTCTGTATGGTCTTCCACATTACCTGCTAGCCACAACAAATCAACCTAGTGCCGTAAAAAACTGTATCCCTGGGTGGGTTGCGCTGGATTTTTGCACTACACATGGAAGGCGGTGTAAGACTTTCAAAACATCCCTCAGGGCGCTCAGTTTATAAAATCATGCAATCCCTCTGACATTGCACATCCTAGTCACATATGTTGAAGGGAAGAAAATGACCTATCAGAGTTACTGAAGAATTCTTCCATTTTGGATCACCAGCAAATATTCTATTAAAGGAATCATGAAATGTTCAAGACCAAATGACATACCTGTGGGTGCTTTTTCAGTTGCTCCTCAACGGCAGTGGCGATCTGAATTTGCCAGTTCATGACACACTGCTCCAGCGCTTCTACCATCACTGGATTGGCAGCAATTATATGCACATCAACATCTAGATTCATCTCTGGTAGTTCCAATTTAATCTCACCTAAATACGATAAATGAGCCAAAAAATGACAGGTAATTTAGTTGTATGATCCCATCTCAGGTGTTTTTTTTTTAACTGCTTTAAGAAATGCCTGAAATATGCCAGATAAGCCACAATGTGGTACGCACTTAGGCGTACTTACCGCAGTATTCTCAAAAATGGACACACATTTGATTTACATGCATTGAATAAAAAAGATACTGATTTGTAAAGCAAAGACATATATACCTACTTGCAAATCAAATAAATAAAGACATTATTATACATTTGGACCATGTTCATTGACACTAAAACACCTAGGGTCCGATTGTCAAAAATGTGAGCGTTATGCGTGTTTAACACAGGTGGACAGCTGCATGATAACTGTATGCACGGTATGTCCTAGCAAACAAAAGGCAGGTGGTGTACCAGCTCCTTGTGTTGTCCAAACAGTTTCTAAAGTCACGGGGTGCCAAACGTTAGCACAGCATAGGCTGAAGCGTCACACATCTACCTTATTTGCTCTCTTCAAGACATTTCCTGCTTGAAGCAAGTGTCCCGCAAGAGGAAATGAAGCATTTAGCATAAGAAAAACAAAAAGTATGCATGTTTCAAACTGTAAAATAAACTGGGCTTATGCAACATTATGCTTGCATAGAAAAATTATACGCAGCCCTTATTTCTTTTAAGTTTTGAAATGCTTTATTGAAGACAACGCAAACAAACATTGGCATAGCCAATAGGTCTCGCTTTTGGGACCTTATAAGTATTTAGTTATGCAGCATAATATCCTTGTGCAACAACATCAAACTGTTGCATGGCTAAACACTTATAAGGTCCCAAAAGCTAGACCTATTGGCTATGCCAAATGCTTGTTGTATATTAGTGAGTGTGATCAATCCTGTAGTAAAGCCACAGCAAGCATCAAGTCACTGCGTCAAAGACTAAGAAACAGTGAAAAGATTCAGAAGAGTAGAAGGTTGTATTTGATCAAACTTGTAGGCGCATGGTTATCGGTGTCAGGGACACTTGGTGTCGGCTTCTCAGACAGCCACAGGATAAGTGAGGGTACAATATAGCTTGAATAGTGGGAAGGAATATGGAAAGAGGGAAAACTAAACACACTTGTGTCTACCAGGGACCAGAGCTTTGAGGAAACCACCTGCCTGTGCATTTAGGCCATATTTACTTAAATTCAGTGTGCCAAATCTTGTAGTGTCACGAGCACCCAGAGGGCTACATAAAGGTCAGGAGCTGTGTGTGTATCTGAGGTCAGGGGTCAGGTATACAAACTGGCCATTTTAAAATATACTGGGGCTTATTTACAAGCCCCTTGCGCTGCAGGTGCGCCACTTTTAACATGGGAAAAAGTGGCGCACCGGCGGCGCAAGGGGCTTGTAAATAAGCCCCACTGTATGTAACAGGTCATTGGAGTACAAGTCTGCGAAAACATCAAGTTGCTCATACTTGTTCTTTAAAATGTCCATGCATAGCCCAGTCAAGTGGATTCTAGGGTTGCACCCATGGGACCATTCCAGGTACTGGAATATTAAGTAATGGTTTGTTTACTAGAATCTGCTCTCTAGGATTTGTTTCATATATTTCGGAATCCATGGTCTTATATCTGTAGCTGTGATCGCTGTCTATGTGTAAAGTATTGATTCTCATATTTTCACAAAAGGAATGATGGTGGAGCATTGGGACTGAATGAGGTATGCTGCTAGTTTTTCAAATATATATATATATATATATATATATATACACACACACACAGTAAGGATAAAAGGGGCTGTCTTCATTCAATTTATCTGCATACTACCTATAAAGTATACCATTCATTACTGCCATTATTTGACTTTCCCTCAAAGAATCAAGAACCTGGGGTAGCAAAGGGGTAGGTAATTCATGCACAGTAGGACATGTGGTTCCTAACTGAGGTGCAACAAAGCAGTGCATTTGCATCACTTAGAAACTAGTGATGCAAGAGAGGGAGTGAGCAGGAAAGGTAAAGGGAGAGGAAGAATGGGCAGGAGGGAACAGAAGAAGGTTGTAGTAAGAAGTTAGGGGATGAGAGGTGACAGTGAAATGAACGGGACCTAACAAACTTAGCAAGCGCTTACCTCTATTGAAGAGATACTCTCTTAAGTAGGTAATTACATCTTCATCCATCTTCCCATTGTCCACAGTCAGACTTTTCATGCAACATCACGCTACTAGAAATATTTAACTGTGGACTCACAGATAAAGGCAGAGGCAATCCACAGATGAAATACTGACATTGGAAAGAAATGATATATATGTGCCCTTCATATGATTCACAGTTTGATACATTTTGAGCCATAGCACACAGTGACCCTGGTTCTTGAGCTTGCCAGGTTGTAAGACACAATGGCAAGAGAGCAGAAAAGCAGCTACTTTAGGTTTTGAATATCTCTATTTACGGAATCTCTGTCGAAGACTATATTATTTTGCTTATTTGGCTCTGGGCTGCATTTTGTCTCTCTTTGTCAATTTAGGGATTTGATCTCTAGAAACCGAGGTGGAGTAGTTTGTAATCTTGTGTGTTTTTCTGGTTTTTGCTTTCTGCAGTAACAAGAACTATCACTGTGTACTTTCACTGTATTTTCGCCCTTTTTGCACCTCTGAGATCACTTTTATAAAGGCTAGCATTCCCGAACAAACAGTAAAGATCCTGTCACCAACCTTAACCGAAGGCTATCACGTCTAAAGATCTCTTCAAGGTGCGTTGCATTTGAGGGCAACCGAGAGTACAGTAAACGAGCACTGAGCACCACAAAAGTGAAAGTGATCTCGAGTGTGCACGCAAGTGATGCCACAACGCGGCGAAAGTGAAAGTTATCGCGAGGGTGCCCGCGAGCGATGCGCTTGAGCAATGCCCTTAATGATGAAAAGATAGTAATGCCAGATGGCGGCTGCGCACGCTCACGTGCACGCAATCGTTAGGCCACTGGCAGCACTTTGAGAACCCGTACACTAAATGTCTCGGCCAGTTCAGCACATGAGCTGGATCAGGCGAGACCTAAAAAGCAATTGCAAGGTGTTCATGAAAAAAAAAAATCAAGTCAATCCAAGCGAATATAAGTACATAAAATATTGAAAGAGCAGTACATCTTCCTATAAATAGAAAAAGAAGATATTCTGTTTTTTACTTTCTGCAGTAACAATAACTATCACTGTCTACTTTCACTGTATTGTCGCCCTTTTTGCACCTCTGAGATCACTTTTATAAAGGCTAGCATTCCCGAACAAACAGTAAAGATCCTCTCACCAACCTTAACCGAAGGCTATCACGTCTAAAGATCTCTTCAAGGTGCTTTGCATTTGAGGGCAACCGAGAGTACGGTAAACGAGCACTGAGCACCACAAAAGTGAAAGTGATCTCGAGTGTGCGCGCGAGTGATGCCGCAACGCGGCGAAAGTGAAAGTTATCGCGAGGGTGCCCGCGAGCAATGCGCTTGAGCAATGCCCTTAATGATGAAAAGATAGTAATGCCAGATGGCGGCTGCACGCGTGCACGCTCACGTGCACGCAATCGTTAGGCCACAGGCAGCACTTTAAGAACCCGTATACTAAATGTCTCGGCCAGTCCAGCGCATGCGCTGGATCAGGCGAGACCTAAAAAGCAATTACAAGGTGTTCATGAAAAAAAAAAATCAAGTTAATCCAAGCGAATATAAGTACATAAAATATTGAAAGAGCAGTACATCTTCCTATAAATAAAAAAAGAAGATATTCATATAGGAAATAATCAGAATTGGTAAAGCATACATTGCTGAACTATGAAACGAAAGAGCTTGAATTGAAAAAATATGAACACAATAAAGAACGATGCATTTTAACTTATGAACACATTACTGAACAATGCATTTATCCCTAATTTCTATTGGAATGTTGCCATGATTTGTCCTTTGTAATATGCCCTTCCTATCGCAATAAGTGTTACATGCCCAGTGAACTTTCATGGAGGAAAACTCACAATCGAGTGAGTAAAGCATGGTGTGCTGCTGTTAAGGACTTCACTCATCTCTCTGCATCCCGGCTGGAGCCGCACTAGTTCACCCGCCTCCCGCACCTGTAGCGCATTGGAGAAAAATAACTTTAAATCTTCGAGGCCAGTCCTGCAGCGTGGGGCGCGCGCTGGACGCGACCCAGCGTGTGCCTGGGCAAAGATTGGGCCAAGAGCGGCCCATCTGCGCCTGTCTGCGACCATCCCTCTTTCACTCGGACTACTGTGGAACCATAGCGGTAAGCCCTGAAGGATTGTGACATCGGAGTTGTGTTTTTGAAAGTTCTGAAACTTCCTTGTACACAAGCTATGGGGAAACGGAAAACACGGGGACTGGGCAGTGCAAAGGTCACTCCATCGGCGTCAATAAACACCCTGTCTATTACGAACTATTTAACATCAGTTATGGCAGCCTCTTGTTCCACAGTATCATCGGGAAAAGGCAGACGGGAGGTATATTCAGCTGGCTGTAGCGTGGCGCGCCACAGACAACCTCTGCTCTCTGTAGTTTTCCCACCCAGTCAATCTCGTGTCCGGTTCAGAATCCCCCACTGTGCCGTAACAACTTGTGGATAGTGGGGTTCCTGGAAAGGGCAGAGTGTGCCTCGGCAGAATCCTTCCTGGAGAACTGGATTCTTGCAAAACTCAAACCCGAAGGCGTATCCCCTGTGTTCGCGGTAGAACAAGCGAAAAGGGTGCTGATGATGTGCCCCCCCCCGCCCCCAGCTGGGAGCCCTCCAAGGGCCCATATTGCAAAGATATTTAATTATTGTGACAGGGACTACATCATTTAAAGGGCCAGAGGGGCAGAAACTTTGAAATATGAACACCATATACCATCGCCATCTTCCCAGACTATACTTGGAAAATAATCACAGAGAAAGTCATTGGGCTGCCAAACATGCTGCAGTTTCCAGTGTGGATCAGAGTGGTAGCGCAGGGAAAAAAAAAACTTTTTGGGGAGCGACCTGGGGAAGCCTGGGCACGGCTAGAACAATGAGACAAGGTACCACAAGGAGAACATGGCTCTGAGTCTTAGAAGACTGGACAGGGTAGACGCACTGAACAGCAGAGAGCGGCACACTGGAGTTTCTCCCAAGGACAGATACTGTGGACTCACAAATCGAAGTGCAGCAGGACAGCACACTTGTGGAGGTGCAGATGGGCAGTGATGGCCTGATAAACACGCAGAACAGTGGTGAGGAGGGCCCGGTCCGAGTCAGTCAGGTTCTATCGAGCTCCATTCTGAGTGATGTTGTACAGATCTTAGTGAGGATGCCTGGCCAAGTACATCGAGGAGAGTGGAAAGAATGCACAGCCGCACGAGACTCCAATAAGGCAGGTAATGGGGTGCCTCACTCGAACAAACTGTTAATTGTGTCACTGAATGTTATTGTCTTTGAACATTGAATTTATGTTAGAGCAGCCGGAGAGAGACCTCTGGTGCGGACCCTCGTCTCATCCGGGGAAGTGAAAACACCGGCTTGACTGGCCCCTGCATTGTGGGAGGTATAGATTAGTTAACTGTGCAAGGTTTGGGGGCTGATCGCTGGGACAGTATGCCAACTAGTTAATTCATAGTGGGAACGGAGTTGGGGATATCTGGGCGGCTTTGACTCAGAATGGGGGGAGGAACTTGACTGGTTTGTTTATTGTTGTATGACTGTCCAGGGGGGAAGGATTTCACGGTACATGTCATACTGTTGAAAATGCGAATTAAACATACAAGTTGGCTTGTGGGAAACTGCGAACATGAGATGTGGGTGGGGTACTATTTGCCTACATGGTACAGACCTATAAGATTGTTACATGGAAAGTCTGGGGCTTAGGCAGTTATGTAAAGAGATATAGGATGCACTCCAATCTAGGACGCATTGGAATGAACACTGCATGGCTGCAGGAGATGCGCATCACAGACACCAAGGCACGCAAACTGAACAAAGGATGGAGGGGGCAACTGATCATGCCAACTTTTTCCTCCTACGCTTGTTGGGTGGCGGTCTGGGTGGCAACCGGGGTCTCCTTGCGTATGATCTACTTAGAGGCAGTACGTTTTGGTGCAGGGGTGTTGGATGGAGTCGATGTAACTATCTTGAAATAGCCACGCCCTCAATATTTATGATAGGGATTTCTTCACGCAAATACAATCACTGGTGAAGGATCACATGGTTGAACGACTGTTGTGGGTGGGAGATTTCAACTGTGTCTTAAATGCAAACATGAACAGGCGACCCCCTAGAGCGTTGGCCACACCGGTAAAGGTGGGCACATTGACCGAAGTCATGCATAACCGAGTCTGTGAGGATGTGTGGCAGGAACGACATCCTACAAGGAGGGCTCACTTCTATTACTCGGCTACTCATTGAACCTGCAGCCGGCTGGACCGAGCTTTGGGTACAGCGAACATGAGGGATGACATTCAGATGGCCAAGTATCTGGGCACGATTTTATCTGTTCATTCCCCCCTGCAGTTTGCGTGGAGTCATGCGCGGACCAGGGATGGACAGAGATAGTGGTGAATGCAACTGGACGTACCTATGGATACTCTGTTTAGGCAAGCACCTGGGGAGAAGATCACTGAATACCTGGAGGGCAACTGGGGCACGACAAACAGTAGGGGCATTGAAGGGGAAGCACTAAAGGCTGCCATCAGATGGCACTGTCTTGGGAAGGTATGGAGTTTGTGCAGACAGTTGCAGAGAGAGCTAGGGGGCCAGAGAACGAATTAGCCGCTTGCCCTCAAATGGTGAGTAGGTGAGACATTGGACAGGTTCACATGTCAGGAATACAAACAACAGCTGCATTGGGAGGGAGACAAGCCTAGCAAATTGCTGGCTTGGCTACTTAAACGGGAGACGGAAAGAATCCCAATAGTAGCGCTACGTTGATGGGATGGAACATTGGCTACCACCCATCGGATTATCATAGACACACTGGGGCCCACTTGTCTGCCCTTTATGGAGGGGGGAGGTGGTCGATGATGCACTGGTGGCCAGTTGTCTGGGTGGGGTAGTCCTGCTGGTGCTGCCGCCATGTGCGGCCCTTGCAGGTAAGAGCGGTGTGGCCGGGTTGGGGGGGGATTCGACAGACTAATACCAGAGAAAAATAAATAATTATTGTGCCCTCGTCATCATCTGTTGAAATCCCTCCACCTTTCCCAACTGCCCCACCGCTCTTACCTGCACAGGCCGCTGCTGGCTGCCGCCAATGTTGCAAGAAGCCCGGGAAGCGGACATTACCCTGGAAGAGGATCGAGAAGCGATGGGCAAAATGAAAAGATGGAAAACACTGAGGGAGATGCCCCCCAGTGGATTTCACCAGGCATACTTGGCAGCTAGCAGAACCAATGCTTGAGGTATACAGCGAAACCCGGGAGAGCAGAACCCTGCCTCCCGACCCTCAGCGAGGGAGGGGTGTGTTTGGTCCCAAACCCTGGAGGGGACGCGACAAACCCATCTTCCTACAGGCCTCTCACTATGCTTAATGTAGATACCAGTGTAATATGTAAGGCTCTAGTGGAGCGATTTAAGGGAGCCATGGGAACACTGGTGCATGAAGACCAGTGCAGCTTTATGCCCGGACAAAGCATGGCTTTTAATTTACAGATATTCTCAAATGTGATACACTCCTGCCGGGGAAGTGACAGGGAGTTGGTCCTGGTCTCGGTAGACATAACTAAGGTATTTGATAAGGTGGAATGCCATTATCTGCAGCAAGTACTTAGGTCTTCTGTAAATGGGTGAGGAAACGTTATACGGCACACAGCACAAGGGTGCGAAGTAGGGGAGTGGTGCCTAACAGATGGGATGTGTGGCGGGGCACACAACAGGGCTGTCTTCTTTCCCTGTTCCTCTTTGCCTTGGCAATGGAGCCAAACTGCGGAACAACATGGGGGACTTCGGTATTGAGATTGGGGACACCACACATGTGATATCGCTATATGCGGACGACATGCTGTTTTATTTGCAGTGCCCAGCAGTCAGGGCAGCCCTTCTGGTGGGACTGGCGGCCTTCGGGGAGTTGTCAGGCATGTGTATTTACAGGGAAAAATCACTGCTGTTTCCCCTAGGAGTGTTGAAGTCGGAGCCAGAGTTGAACCTGACCCTATAGGACTGAGATGGGAGACCACCTCCGTCCAGTATCTTAGTATCATGGCTGGGCACACAATGGAATACCAGTGGCGATACTGCATGGAGCCGCTAGTGGATGAACTGATGAAGTCTGTTTGCTTTTGGACCATTCTGCCACTGTTTGACAGGAAGGATTGTGGTGGCGAAGATGATGCTCCTTCCTAGGTGGCTGTAGATATTTCACAATGCTTTATACAAGCTGCTGTGTAGTTTATTTAGGACCTTGTACAGTTTGTTGATTTCATTCGTGTGGGCTGAGAAAAGGAGCAGGGTGGTGCTGATACAACACAAGCAAGACATGGTGGAGGGGGGTATGGGCCTCCCGGACTTGAAGCTATACTATTATGTATCTAAGTTGCAGCTTGCTGCCAGGCGGTCAGCCAGAGAAAACACCTGGAAGATGAAGCTCTTACAAGGCACTAATGGCGCACATTCTTTAATGGCGCTGCTCATGCACAGCTTGTGGTAACTCATTTTGAGGAAATGGGGATTCAAAACGAATTAAGCTTTAGACAGAGGATAAACCTATGCATAAAATGAGCTGGTTGGGAGAAGAAGCCTATCCAGGATTTGCTTTGATTTTACCGTTTATTTATTTTAGTTGGAGTTATAAAAAAATCCTCCATAGTTTCAGAAGTTTGGGTTTTGATCCAAGTAGGAGTAATGAGTTTCATAATTCCTAATCAGAAGATCTGAAATGTGGTTTTCCATAATGGTCATAGATAACCAATTGAACCACTTCTCTGTCCATTCATTATCATGCATGGATACCATAAAGCAGGTATAGAAAGTAAATATAGATGGTGGATCTTTTGCAAACATCAGTTTAAAGACATTATGTTAAATAGGTGGCTTTGTCTGGTCAATCCCTAGTTAAGAGATAAAGTGTCAGATTTGTAGATATTTTAAAAAATGATTATTGTGTAAATGAAACAAATTTTTTAGGTCTGAAAAGAATTTCAGTGTCTATTTCTTAAAAATCTCTTCTAGCCTTCTAAGCGCTTCACTATGCCTGCTCTGAAGGTTGTGGCCCTGGAAAATATTAGAGCATTTGGAGTATGTGTAGGAAGCTGGCCTTCTTTGCAGATTTCCCCCCACTTCTTTTCCCCATTTGAACTACTATATACTGTTTTCTCAACTACTACAGTGCACTGAAGCCAATGAACAAGGCTCCAGTGCCAGTATCCTTTCTCCTTAACTGAAATATTCAATCGTAAGCAAATTGCCAAGGACTTTATCACCACTGTAAGTCGCTAGTAGATGGTACCGCTGGTACATAGGGTATGGGTACTAAGGAGGGCCCCCAAGGGCTGCAGCATAAATAATGACACCCTAAGGGACCAACGCACAAATTGTATGCAGACTCCATTGCAGACTGCGTGAAATGGTGCAAATTATTTTGAAAACACAGCATGGCACACTCCCTGGGTGCCATGCCCATGCACACTGCATTTACCATATGTAAGTCACCCCTATGGTAGGCCTTTGAACCCTAAAGACAGGGTGTATTATATTATATGTGAAGACATATCTGCATGGGCAGATATGCCCATGTGATGTCTGGTTCCATTGCCACAAAATTGCAAGTGTTCAGGAAGCCATCTTGAGTATATGTACTAAGCACTGGTCATTATGAAATACCCAGCTACATAATGGCTACACTGAAAATAATGGTGTTTGGTATCAAACAACTTGTCTTAATAAATCTATACTGATTCTAGTATTAGATTTATTATGAAAGGCACCCAAATGGGTCCCAAGAGGTGCCCCCTGAACCCTACAAGTGTGCTGGCTGACTGGTATCATCCAGACTGACTCCACAGAGGAGTTTCTGCCTCCCTGTAGGTGAAAGCCAGCCCTCACGGAGGTCAGGAAACATCCCTGCTCTGGAGAAGGTGTTATCACCTCATCCAGCAGAATGGCTAGTGCATCTGCATACCAAGGCCAGAGGTTTCAAAGTCTCTGCAGCCTTTTATATGCGACACCTGCTTCCTCCAGACCTGGAGAATGCCACCCCCTTCCTTGAGGCCCCTTTGGCACAGGCAGGAAATTAGCTATGCAGTAGGTGTGTTGCACCTTCAGGCTAGTCACAGCTCTAAGGAGGGCTACCTGATGTGCTGCACGAAAGATGGGTTCAACCATATTGTTTTTGGTGGCATTAAGAACTCTGCGACAGGGTTATTCTAACTCCCCAGAGCAAGTGGTCATGTAGGTGATGTAGTGACCTCAGAGGTAAGTAGCCCATTGGCTAATACCCTTCACTCCTCTTAATGCCCCAAAAGAACAAGTTACTTACCTTCGGTAACGCTTTTTCTGGTGGATACAGTATCTGCCAGTGGATTCCTCACCTTGTGAATATCCCCTGCGCCAGCAACATTCGGAAAATTCTTTTGTAGCTCCTCACACCGACGTGCACGACGTCACAGAAGCCCGGCATCGCGCGTGGCTCCACTGACTTCACTGAATCCATAATAGGACTCCGTCGGCATGATGACATCAGTTTCCTCCCTTTTTTCCGTGCCCTCGAGGCACACGGAAGGACCGATAACAGTAGATATACATACAGTGTACACAGTACAAAATATCCAGGGTAACACACACAGTGTGAAGACGATTCAAGAAAGCAAATGGAATAATACGATTCCTTTAAAGGCAACAATATATACATAAAAACATTGCCATAAATGTAGGTATACAAGGGTGGACATCGGGGAGGTGGGTGGGCATGTGAGGAATCCACAGGCAGATACTGTATCCACCAGAAAAAGCGTTACCGAAGGTAAGTAACTTGTTCTTCTGATGGGTACATCTGCCAGTGGATTCCTCACCTTGTGAATAGAGTCCCACAGCAGTCCCCACTCGCGGAGGAGGGTGTCCACCCTTCTATACCAAGAAGTCCTGAAGGACGGACCGAGCAACGTGTCCGTCCCTCCTCACCTCTGCAGCTAAACAATAATGCTTTGCGAAAGTGTGAAGGGAGGCCCAAGTTGCCGCCCTGCAAATGTCCTCCACAGGAACACCCCTAGACAAAGCAGATGTAAATGACTTTGCTCTAGTAGAATGAGCTCTCAAACCTTCTGGAGGTTCCTTACCAGCCAGGGAGTAGCATATCTTGATACACAAGACAATCCATCTAGACAGCGTGCGTTTGTGCACCGCTCTGCCTTTCCTGCAGCCAAAGAAACCCACGAAGAGTTGGTCATCAATCCTGAACTCCCTCGTTCTGTCCAGGTAGAAGCTCACCGCCCTCTTAGGGTCCAAACAGTGAAGTCTCTCCTCCTCCTTGGAAGAGTGAGGGGGAGGATAGAAGGTAGGGAGGGTAATAGACTGCCCCAGATGGAAAGGAGTTACCACCTTAGGCAGAATAGCAGGCCTGGTCCTGAGTACCATTCTTTCTGCATGAATAGTCAAGAACAGGGGTTTTGAACTTAGAGCTTGAAGCTCACTTACCCTCCTTGCCGAGGTAATCACAATCAGAAAGACCGTTTTAAAAGATAATAACCTCAAGGGACACCTATGCAATGGCTCGAAAGGTGAACCCATTAAGAAAGTAAGGACAAGATTCAAAGTCCCATTGAGGCACAATAAAAGGAGTAGGAGGAAATTTATTTGTAAGACCCTTTAAGAATCTTAATACTACAGGAGACTTAATTAAGGAGGGCTGGTCTGGCAAGCAAAGAAATGCGACAATGCCAAAAGATAACTTTTCACTTTTATGGACTTCTCTCCACACTATGAGACAAACGAACAAGTTACTTACCTTCGGTAACTCTTTTTCTGGTAGATACAGTATCTGCCTGTGGATTCCTCACCTTGTGAATATCCCCCTTGCGTCAGCAACATTCGGAATTTTTCTTCATAGCACGCCGGCGTGAGCGACGTCATAGGAGCACGGCATCGTGCGCGACCCCGTCTGACGTCACCGACTCCTTATTAGACCCACGTCGACGTGATGACGTCAGTTCCGCCCTTTTTTCCGTGCCTTCGAGGCACCCGGACGGACCAACGACAGTAAATATACATATATACAGTGTACACAGTACATACAAATCAAAACTGCACATAAAGTGCTCAGCAAAAGTATCAAAAAACCAGAAAACATAAATACATAAAAACCAGGTATAGCAGAGTGGACAACGGGGAGGCCGGTGGGCATGTGAGGAATCCACAGGCAGATACTGTATCTACCAGAAAAAGCGTTACCGAAGGTAAGTAACTTGTTCTTCTGATAGATACATCTGCCTTGTGGATTCCTCACCTTGTGAATAGAGTCCCACAGCAGTCCCCACTCCCGGAGGAGGGTGTCCACTCTGCTATACCAGGAAATCTGGGAGGACAGAGCGCGTGAAGTGGCCGTCCCTCCTCACCTCGGTATCCAAGCAGTAGTGCTTCGCGAAAGTGAAGAGGGAGGCCCAAGTCGCGGCCCTGCAAATGTCCTCAACAGGAACACCTCTAGACAAAGCAGATGTTGCAGACTTTGCTCTAGTTGAATGTGCTCTAATACCCTCAGGAGGGTTCTTACCCGCCAGGGAGTAGCAAATCTTGATGCACAGGATTATCCACCTGGAAAGTGTGCGCTTGTGCACCTCTCTGCCCTTCTTGCAGCCAGCAAAACCCACGAAGAGCTGATCATCAACGCGATAGTCTTTAGTCCTATCGAGATAGAAACTGACTGCTCTCTTTGGGTCCAAGCGATGAAGTCTCTCCTCCTCCTTGGAAGGGTGAGGGGGAGGATAAAAGGTAGGGAGGGTAATGGATTGTCCTAGATGGAAGGGAGTTACCACCTTAGGCAGAAAAGCAGCCCTGGTCCTGAGAACCATTATTTCAGCATGAATGGTCAAGAATGGGGGCTTGGAACTAAGAGCCTGAAGCTCACTCACCCTCCTTGCCGAGGTAATTGCAACCAAGAAGACCGTTTTAAAAGAAAGGATCCTCATGGGACACTTGTGCAAGGGTTCGAAGGGAGAACCCATCAAATAAGTCAACACAAGATTCAAATCCCAATGAGGAACAACAAAAAAGGAGTAGGAGGGAACCTATTAGTGAGACCCTTCAAAAATCTTAAAACCACAGGAGACTTAAAAAGAGAAGGCTGATCCGGCAAACAGAGAAATTCCGATAAGGCTGAAAGATACCCCTTGACCGTGGTAACAGCAAATCCTTACTGCGCCAGAGAAAGAGCAAACTGCAAAATGTCAGACAAATGAGCCTTCAAGGGGTCAACATCACTCTCCCTACACCAAGAGACAAATTTAGACCACCTATACGAATAAATGGACTAAGTGGAGTCACGCCTGGCAGAAAGAATGACATCCACCACATCGTGAGGGAGAGAAAAAGAATTCAAGTTGCCCCGTTCAATCTCCAGGCATGAAGGTGTAATGTCTGGAGGTGGGGGTGTAGAACCTGCCCCTCCATCTGAGAGGGGAGGTCTGCCCTGAAAGGGAGACGGAGCGGCGGGTGAGAGGAGAGGTGGAGAAGGTCTGTGTACCACACCCTTCTTGACCAATCCGGGGCGACCAATATGACTTGGGCCCGGTCCTGGCGACTCTTCCTCAGAACCCGAGGAATCATGGGTATGGGGGGAAACGCGTAAAGGAGTTGATTTCCCCAACTCAACTGAAACGCGTCCCCCAAAGCTCCTTGCTTCGGATACTGGAGACTGCAGAATGGCAGGCAGTGAGCATTCTCGTGAGTGGCGAACAGGTCCACCTGAGGAGTCCCCCACATCTGAAAGATGTCGTGAACCACCTCCGGGTGAAGCCTCCGGAACAGTGCCAGGACTTCTTCCTGCAGGAGAAGTAGGTGGTCCTCCGAACAATAACCTTGGCAAGGAGGGTAATTGGGAGGGAACTCCTGGAAAGGAAGTGCATACCCATTTTCTACGAGATTGAGAACCCAAAGATCTGATGTAACCGATTCCCAATCCCGTAGAAAATGAGTAAGCCGACCCCCTACCGGACCCGCATGATCCAGAATGGTGGATCTAGGGCTGCTTTGCTGTTGCAGGTGGGGGGTGGGTATTATTGGAGGAAGTAGAGGAGGAGGAGGCTTGGCGTCCACGAGCACGGCCCCTCTGTTTACCTCTGTATGATTTATACAAAGGGTTCTGCTGCTGCTGCTGTTGCTGCTGCTGGCCTTGCTTATAGGAACGAAAAGTGGATCTACCAAATCCCCTAAACTTCCTAGTGGCAGAACCTCTAGCCTGAAGACCCAAAGACCTCGCCGTAGCCCGGCTATCTTTGAACCTCTCTAAAGCCACATCCGCTTTCTTCCCAAAGAGGCCTGTCCCGTCAAATGGCAAGTCCATTAAAGTGGATTGTACATCTGCTGAAAAATCGGAAGATTTCAGCCATGCGGCCCTTCTGGTGGCAACAGTAGAGCCCATAATCCTGGCAACAGAGTCCGCCGTGTCCATGCCACTCTGAATTACCAAGCGGGCTGCAGCCTGAGTATCGGAGACCACTTCATTGAAGTTCTTTCTATCATCCTCTGGAAGCTTAGATGACAATTGTTTCACAGAGTCCATCAATGCATGAACATATCTCCCTAGCAGGCAAGTAGCATTAGTAGATTTTAGAGCCATGCTACCTGAGGAGAAAATCTTTTTTGCAGACTGATCCAATTTTTTAGAGTCCTTGTCTGCTGGTACTTGAGGAAATGAACCTGCAGACCTGTTGGAACAAGCGGCCTGTACCACCAGACTCTCCGGAGAAGGATGTGAAGAGAGAAACTCGGGGTCACCAGGTGCCACCCTGTAACGTCTTGCTACAGACCTGGAAACCGCAGGAGCAGTCAACGGTCTCTTCCAGACCTCCATTATTGGTTCAGTTAAAGCCTCAGTGAATGGAAGTGTAGGCTCTATCATAGATGAAGGAGAGTGTACAACCTCTGTGAGGATGTTAGGTTTGTACTCAACAGTAGGTAAGGTCAGATTGAGTAGATCCGCAGCCTTCCTAATAACAACATGGTAGGGTGCCACGTCCTTAGATGGTGCATCAGAAACTGATGGTAAACCCCACTCAGGAGAGAGTTCCAGACCACTAGCACTATGCAGGTCTTCAAACCAGTCCCCTTGATCTAGAAGTTCACCTTCCTCTACATCAGAATCTTCATACCTCTTTTCCTCCAAGAGGCGCTGAGCTCTGCGTCTCGACCACTCCATACGAACCCAAGTCGACGGATCCGGTAACGACTCCGACGGAGCCGGATCCGGCGTCGAAAGAGGAGCCGGGGCAGCTGGAGGACAAGACTCACGAACCGGCGTGGCACCCCGATCGAAATCACGAGGTCGATCCAGAGCCATATGCAGAGTCGATGACCTCGGTGGAGCCGTACCGAGCCAAGGTGTATAAGGCGCCGGCATAAACGGCATAAAAGGAGCCGGGGCGTAAGCCTGAGGAATGCCCAAGTTGTAAGACAATGGACCCATGGGACCAGCCGGTGCACCAGTGGGGTACATTGCTCTTGTATAAACTCCAAACATCGCATTAAGGAAATGCGATGGGTCCTGTCCAGGACCAGGAAAAGGAGGGTACGAACCTACAGGTTGTTCTGAAGGAGGCTGCTCCGGCATCGGTTCATCCTGCCCCTCTTGATTTACAGGGACTTCTACCGGAGTCGGAGCTCTAGGAACTTCCTCTTCTTCATGCTCCGAAGAATGGTGTGACTCCAGATCCGGTTCTTGTTCCGGAATCGGGGAACCTCCAAGAGACTGTAAAGGAGAAGGAGATACGAAGTCTTTAGGATGTTTTCGAGACTTCTTCTTCGAATCCGAAGACTCTTTTTCATAGTGATGTCTTGAGCTATGTTTTCTCCTCTTGTGCTTCTTCTTTGAGGAGCCTGAAGCATGACCCGAAGCCGACTTGGATCCGGACCTCGACCTCTCTCTGGATCTCGACCTCGCTCTGGACCTCGACATCGAAGCCGATCTCGACCTCAACTTCGTACTTCGAACGCGACTTCTGTCTCGACATCGAGCGTCTGGACGTCGACCTCGGAGATCTCCCAGTCTCTCTTCCCTTTACCTTCGCAAGAAGAAGTTTAGCTTCACGTTCTCGTAAGGCCTTAGGATTCATTTTGAAGCAGGATCGACAGTTTTTAACATCGTGGTCCGACCCAAGACACCACAAACAATCGTTATGTGGATCGGTAATAGACATCATACGAGCACAAGATCCGCACTGTTTGAATCCTGTCTTCCTCGACGAAGAAGAAACACTTAATATAGAAACAGTAACACAAAATAGTAAGAAGTTACTATGTGTCGCAGAAGATCCCAGAAACCGTTAGCGTTGACGACGCGGAAAAAAGGGAACTGACGTCATCACGCCGACGTGGGTCTAATAAGGAGTCGGTGACGTCAGACGGAGTCGCGCGCGATGCCGTGCTCCTATGACGTCGCTCACGCCGGCGTGCTACGAAGAAAAATTCCGAATGTTGCTGACGCAAGGGGGATATTCACAAGGTGAGGAATCCACAAGGCAGATGTATCTATCAGAATTGGACCACCTATAAGAATAGACAGACTTGGTGGAGACCCGCCTGGCTGATAAAATAACATCCACCATGTCAGGTGGGAGAGAAAAAGAATTCAGGTTGCACCGTTCAAGCTCCAGGCATGAAGGTGTAAGCTCTGGAGGTGGGGTTGTAGAACCTGCCCCTGCGACTGCGATAGGAGGTCTGCCCTAGGAGGGAGACGGAGCAGCGGGCACGAGGGGAGGTGGAGAAGATGTGTACCACACCCTTCATGGCCAACCCGGGGCGATCAATATGATTTGGGCCCGGTCTTGACGAACCTTCCTCAGAGTCCGAGGAATCAAGGGTATGGGAGGAAAAGCGTAAAGGAGATGTGAGTTCCAACTTAACTGAAACGCGTCCCCCAAAGCTCCCTGCATCGGATACTGGAGACTGCAGAATGACGGGCTGTGAGCGTTCTCGAGAGTGGCAAACAAGTCCACCCGAGGAGTCCCTCACGTCCGTAAGACGTGACAAACTACCTCTGGATGAAGCCTCCACTCGTGGTCGGCTGAGAACTGCCGACTGAGACTGTCTGCACGTACGTTCAGAACTCCTGCCAAATGATTTGCCGTCAGACAAATCTGATGGTCCTGAACCCAGGACCAGATACGCAGAGCCTCTCTGCAGAGACAATGCGACCCCACTCCTCCCTGTTTGTTGACATACCACATCGCGGTAGTGTTGTCCGTTAGGACTTGAAATGACTGACTGCGAAGGGAAGGGAGGAAGGCTTTGAGCGCTAAACGTATCACCCGTAACTCTAGAAGGGTGATGTGAAGCAACCTTTCCTCTGGAGACCAAAGACCCTTGATCTCCAGGTCCCCCAGATCAGCACCCCACCCTAAGGTGGATGCATCCGTTATCACTGGGCCACCGATGGAGGCAGATCAAAGGGCTTTCCTTGACACAGATTACCTTCCACGCTCCACCAAGATAGATCTGCCGCAGCTTCTCTGGAGATCCTCATTGACTCCCTGAGATCTCCATTGTGCTGATACCACTGCCTGGGGAGGCACCCTTGGAGTGCCCTCATGTGCCAGCGTGCATGGTTGACCAATAGAATGCAAGAAGCCATCAGACCGAGCAGGCAAAGAACCTTCAGGACTGGAACGACCGCCCCATTGTAAAATAAAGGAATCATCTCCTGTATGTCGTGAAACCTTTGAGGAGGAGGGAATGCACGACATACAGTAGTGTCCAGTACCGCACCTATGAACAGGTTGCGCTGAGAAGGCACCAGGTGAGACTTAGGCATGTTTATCGAGAAACCCAACCTGTACAACAACTGAGTTGTAACCTGCAGATGATGGAGCACCTTCTCTGGAGACTCTGCTTTGATCAGCCAGTCGTCCAGATATGGGAATACTGGTATCCCCGACCTTCTGAGATGGGCTGCCACCACCGCCATCAACTTGGTGAAGACTTGAGTTGCAGTAGTAAGACAAAACGGAAGAACCGTAAACTGGTAATGTTGCGATCCTACCGTAAAGCGGAGATACTTCCTGTCCGACTTCAGGATTGGGATGTGGAAATACGTATCCTGCAAGTCGAGCGACACCATCCAGTCCTCTTGTTGCAGCGCTTGAAGAACCTGCGCAAGGGTGAGCATCTTGAACTTCTCTTGTTTCAAAAAGGAGGTTCAAGCTCCTGAGGTCCAGGATCAGACGAAGACTGCCATCCTTCTTCGGTATCAAGAAATACCGGGAGTAGCATCCCTGACCCCTTTCCTTCTCCGGGACCACCTCTATTGCACCTTTTCTCAGTAACGTCAGGACTTGCTCCTGCAAGAGAAGTAGGTGGTCTTTTGTGCAGAATCCTTGAGAAGGAGGGTAATTTGGGGGAAAATCCAGAAAGGGAAGAGCATACCCATTTTCTACAAGATTGAGAACCCAAAGGTCTGATGTGACCGATTCCCAATCTTGTAGAAAATGACTAAGCCGGCCCCCTACAGGACCAACATGATCCGGAATGGGGGATCTAGGGCTGCATTGCTGCGGCAGGAGGAGGGTGGGAAGAGGAAGAGGAAGAGGAGGAGGAGGAGGAGGAGGAGGAGGAGGAGGAGGAGGAGACTTGATGACCTCTCCCACGGGACCTGTTTCTGCCTCTGTAAGATTTATACAGGGTATTCTGTTGCTGCTGCTGTTGCTGTGGCTGCTTGTATGAACGAAAGTACGATCTTCCAAAACCTCTGAATGGTTTGTTCGAGGAACCACTGGATTGTAGGCCTAGAGACCTAGCCGTCGCCTTACTCTCCTTGAACCTTTCCAAGGCTGCATCCGCCTTCTTTCCAAAAAGGCCGGAACCATCGAAAGGGAGATCTATTAAAGTAGCCTGTACATCAGGTGAACATTCAGATGTTTTCAGCCAAGCAGCCCTCCTAGTGGCAACAGATGACCTCATGACTCTTGCCACAGTCTCTGCCGTATTCAATCCGCTCTGGATCACCTGGCGAGCAGCATCTTGCGTATCCGCAAGAACCTCACTGAAGTTCTTCCGGTTCTCCTCAGGTATTTTTGGCACCAACTGCTGCACAGAGTCCATCAGAGTGTGAATATAACGCCCTAAAGGGCATGAGGCATTTGTGGATTTGAGGGCTATACTAGCAGAAGAGAAAACTTTTTTCGCTGTCTGGTCCAGTCTCTTTGACTCTTTGTCACCAGGCACCTGAGGAAAGACACCAGTAGATTTTTTGGAGCAGGCCGCCTGAACTACCAAACTCTCAGAAGACGGATGTGTTGACAAGAAGTCCAGATCCCCAGGAGCCACCCTATACCTTCTTGCAACAGCGCTTGAAACTGCAGGAGACAAAAAAGGCTTACGCCACACTTCCATTATTGGCTTTGTGATTGCCTCATTAAAAGGTAGCATAGGCTCCACCACTGAAGCGGGAGAATGGAGAACCTCCGTTAAAATGTTAGATTAAAACTTCGCAGTCAGCAGTTCCAAGTCTAACAATTCCGCAGCTTTTCTAATAACCATGTGATATGGTGCTACATCCTTTGATGGAACATCAGGAGCAGAGGAAAGCTGCCACTCCGGGGATAACTCCAAGCCACTTGCTTCTTTAAGCTCATCAAACAAGTCATCGGTATCTTGCAACTCTCCTTCCTCCAATTCCTCTGCTCGATACCTCTGCTCTTCCAGCAACCTTTGAGCCTCTCGCCTAGACCTAATTCTAGGGATCGGCGTTGACGGAGCCACAATCGACTCCGACGGAGCCTGCGCCGGTGCCCTGATTGGATCCGGAGGAACAACCTGAAGCGTACGAGGTCGAGTCGGGACCAGAGCCAGTGATGATGGAATCGGCGTTGATGACCTTGGCACTGAGAAAAGCCAAGAAGGCGTAGCCGGCATAAAGGGCATAAACGGCACCGGAGCATATGTCTGAGGGGCGCCCAGATTAAAGGCCTTTGGACCCATGGGATCAGATGGTGCTCCAGAGGGGTATATGGCTCTTGAAAAGACCCCATACATTGCATTGAGATAATGCGTCGGGTCTTGACCCGGGGCTGGAAAAGGTGGATAAGGACCCAGATTCTGCTCTTGACGAGGCACAGCAGGTAACGGGTCAATCGGATTCAATGGAAGATGCACCGGAGTCGAAGACTCTTCAGGCAAAGGAGCTTCTTCCTCCTCTCGAGGTGGAGAGTGTGTCGACGTCGGGGTTGGATTTGACGCCGGAGACTGCTCCGGAGACTCCAAAGGAGAACCTTCCGGATTCGGTGCAATAGGTGAAGGAGACACATAGTCTTTCCGATTTTTTTTGTAAACATATTTTATTGATTTTCATTGCAGCAAGCAGATATTCACCATCACATTAATCAAACATTCCTCTCCCCCACCAAAGTGGTGCCTGCGGGCTCAGTTACATGTCCATGTTACTGCCAAATAATGTTCATGTCTTATGTTCCCCATGCTTTACAGTAAGGAATCATGGCATATTACCTTTCAACTTACATGGCAGACAACCAACATTGTATACCTATTACATCTTATTAAACGAACACCTAAGAACTCCCCCCGTCCCCCCAAACCCCCTCCCTCTCACCGGTGTGTTCCAACTATTCACAACAATTCAGTGATATTGCTTGTGTTGACAGAAAGTCAGGATGCACGTTTTTTGTAATGGGTGTTCCAGTTACCTCATCCCGCCTCATCTCACTATACCCTGTTGTCCTCAGTCGATTGGCTTATTAGCGTCTGAACCAGTTCTTCCCATGCCCTTGCCATGTTCAGTGCCAGTTCATTATTCTGGCGTCGCGCCTGCTGGAAACAAATGGCCCCCTCACCACTAGCCCACTTAAGCAACTCAGCCCTCCACCTTTTACTGCTGGGACTTTCCTTCGCCTTCTAGTGCATCGTAATTTCCCTTTTCGCCAGCACTAGTCCCATATCTATAAACGTACTTGTTACCTTCATCCTGGAGGTGTGAGGGAAGCAGTGTAATATCCATGTAGCCATATCAAAGGCCAACTGGCGCTCGGTGACCAAATTTAATAGGTCCCCCACTTCCCCCCAATAGCTCCCTAAGTTCGGGCACCCCCACAACATATGTTCCAAGTCTGCTCCAACTGTAGTGCACCTAGGACACATCACATCCCCAACATTATAATATTCCATGATTTTACCAGGTGTCAAATACGCCCTATGTACTATAAAGAAATGCACTAGTTGGAAACGTGCATTCCTGGTGCCCTTCCACACCCTACACATAGTCTTTCTGATGTCTACGTTTTGGTGACTTCGACTTCGGATTCGGCTCTCTCTCTGAATGACATCGAGACCCGTGCTTCTTCTTCTTATGCTTCTTCTTGGATCGAGAAGCATGCCCCGAAGACGACCTCGAAGCTGACCTCAACCTTGAGCAGGACCTCGACCTTCTCCTACCTTTCTTCCCCTTCAACTTCGCAACAAGCAGCTTTGCCTCTCTCTCTCGAAGCACCTTTGGGTTCATCTTCTTAAAACAGGGGCATCCTTGGAGGTCGTGGTCCGATGACAAGCACCACACGCAGTCTTCATGCGGATCCGTAATGGACATCAACTTTCCGCACTCCCCACAAGGCTTGAACCCAGATTTCCTTGAAGACATTTTGAAGGAAACAAGAAATTACTCGAAAAAGACAACAGTAACAAAGTTACAAACGAGCTACTGAGGATGCCAAGAAAATCCGTTAGCGTTGACGACGCAGAAAAAAGGGAACTGATGTCATCACGCCGACGGAGTCCTATTATGGATTCAGTGACCTCAGCAGAGCCGCGCGCGATGCTGTGCTTCTGTGAGGTTGTCCACGTCGGCGTGTGGAGCTACAAAAGAATTTTCCGAATGTTGCTGGCGCAGGGGATATTCACAAGGTGAGGAATCCACTGGCAGATGTATCCATCAGAATGTAGTATTTAGGTGAATCCCTGACACCAGGAACTCGGATAAGTCTGCCTGAAAGACGGACAAAGAAGAGCTGAAAAAGTGAGAACTATGGACCAGCACCAAACTTGGCGAAAACCCTGCAAGGCTGCTGCTGGCCAGACAATCATAAAGACTGACTTGTCCAGAAGCAAAACAGCCTCCCCAAATGCTTGGAGGTCTTCCCAGTACTTCAGCGAGGAGGCAATACCTCCCTTGGAGTGGAGTAGCCACCTCCCTGCACCAGCAGCCACCGTTCCCTTCTGCCCGGTCAACTGTTTTGACAACCATTGGTTCCACTGAGGAAGCAACTGACCAGGAAGAGGTCACAGAGTGTCCAAGAGGTCAGCCCTGTTGATTCATCCAGCTTTCAAGCGGGGCATCTCTTCATCAATACCGGGGGTAACGGAGCCAGTAGCAAGCACCAACATTTGTTTATCTTCAATCGAACACTACTGCTGCCTAAACTTACCTGCATGTCGAGGGACTTCGAGAGAGGTCAGTGCCACATCAAAAGTGGCCCTGCTGTGTTTCTTTTCCTTCTTCTGTAGGTACCCAAGTACCGTGAGAAACTCTGCACCTAAGCTCCCCAGCATGGGTTCAAGTAACCAGACCTGGTCCTGAGACCCTCAAGAGACGAGTCTCCCCTTGGGTTATGCAGGATCAGTCCACAGTCCTCACTTGCATTTTTAGGTCGAGGACCGAAGGCTGGCTTGCGGAGATTTAATGTCTTTCAGTAGGGTGCTTAAACCCGCCTCTCTCCTCGTCTCTCTTCCATTGGCTGGCTTCCTAAACGGAGGCAAGCCATTGGAGGAGAGAGGCGTCCCTCGAAAGAAGCTCCGTCTCTTTCGGATTCGGGGGCGTACATTTTGCTGTTCTTTCGCCAGTGATGTCATCCGTCACTCAAAACAACAAATACACGCCCCCGATTCCGAAAATTTCGGAAGCTTGCGGCGGCCATTTTTTTTGTTATTGTTGTGAGGAACAGCTCTGATGTTCGGTCTTGTTCTTGTTTCTGCCTTGCAGACCCTCCACCGAGCCTGAAGACGGAGCCACAGGTAGGTGAATGCTGCTTTATCTCAATCCACAGTGTACTAATTGCATGAACCCAGCGGCCAGCTAGCTACCAGTTTTTTTTTTGGGGAGTGGAGCAGAGGCGGCAGGCGCTGCCAGAGTCACACGGAGCGGGCTGCGCGCCTCAGCTGCTGCCTGTCAGCTGCGCAGTGCGAGCCCGGGGCACGCAGCCCTCCCTCCGCAGTGAGGCAGGCAGCGGGGCGCAGGTCCCGATGTTTTCCTTGGGAGCCGGTGGACTCCGCACTTGATACGAAGGCTGCCTCGTGTTGCCCCACATCATGTCTCGGGCTTCACCCACCCGACACTTCCTGGCACTTTATCTCGTGAATACCAGGGCTGCCCTGTCCTGATTCCACCTCATGCCTCTTTCTTCCACCCCCTACACTCACCCGATCGGACTCTAACGTCCCTCACAGTTGCTCTAACCAGCGTCAGCGCTGAGAAGTATCAGACAGGTCCGCGCAGCGCTTCATTGCCTTCCCTGGGCCTGCGCTGCCTCGGGTCCTCGCTTACTGCCGCCCCCATGAGGTCACACCGTTTGTGGGGCTGGAGAGATGTGGGGTGTGTGCCCCGGTGTGCACCCCCGTCTCACTGCGACCTTTCACTTGCTGACGCGGACTCATGATGAGGCTTTTATTGTTGTCGCTTCAAACTTCCCGCGGCTCCGTCCTCGCGCGACCCCGCAGCATCTTCCGGATAATTGGCCCCGGAGATGTTTACCAGACAGATGGTCATGGCTTCGCCCATCAGGGGCTCTTCTGGCTAGGAGTGGTGGGGGCACATTATTCCCCCCCCCCCCGCAGAGCTGTAGTGTGAAGTATTGGATGAGATGCTGTGCACCGCAAAGTTTGTGCCAGCTCTGCCTTTCAACTTCTCTCTGCTCTGCCCAGAGTACAGGGATAGCTGCATGAACCCCGTGGATGTCGAGCTGTACCCACGCCGCCATAAAGCTGGTGGGCCTTAGATGGATGACGTCCCCCCCTGACCCCTGCTTTCCAGCTTATCGCCCCTTTGGGATATCTTCACAGTGTTGGGGGGGCTCCAGGATAAGTTCAGATGTGCCCTGCTTTCTGGGGGCGCCGGGGCGAGTGCTCTATTTGCCAATAATAATATAAAACACAAGTGCAGGGCCCGAGGTTTTCCTTGGGAGCCGGTGGACTCCGCACTTGATATGAAGGCTGCCTTGTGTTGCCCCACATCATGTCTCGGGCTTCACCCACCCGACACTTCCTGGCACTTTATCTCGTGAATACCAGGGCTGCCCTGTCCTGATTCCACTAACGCCTCTTTCTTCCACCCCCTACACTTCCGGTCTCTTTATCTGGTGAACACCAGGGCTATCCTATCCTGCCTTGATTTCCGCTGACTGCTCTTTCTTCCATCACTGACACTTCCTGTCTCTTTACCTCACACTTATAGGTTCGTTTTTCACCCCTGCTTGGCCCCCTTGTTCATGTTTTTCATATCATTCTCCTCCTTATGCTGTCTCGCTTTCTTCTTTCCTCTCTAGATTTGGTAGGAGTTCTAACCCCCTCGTTGCCCCCCTCACCCCCCACCCACCTCATCCTCCTCTGCCTCCTGTCCCCACCACCGGCTCCACCAGTGTTTTGGGAGCTCAGCTTCAGTAGAAAGCTCTCGGTGGCGCGAGTGAAGAGCTTTTGTTTGTTGTGTTTTATCTGTTGAGGCCTGAAGCCTTGATTGGGAACGGTCTGACTTTGCTTTAGTAGAATGTGCATTTTTGACCCCAGTTGGGAGTGGTTGTTGGTCAGGGGGCAAGGTTGGCCCTTTAGTATTTGCCTATAGGCGCTTCTAGTAGTTTGCCCTCTGGTAGCTGGCAGAGGCTGGCATTGGGCACAGAATCCGCTCCCTGGTAGTTGTGTTTATGTTGTGACCAGTATTATGTGTTCTTATCATTGTTTACATGGCCCCTGATTGCACTGCACTCATTTTTCTTGCCTCTGCCCCCCTGATTTTGCCATTTTTCTTGCCACTGCTCCCCTGTTTGTGCCGTTTTTCGTGCCTTCTGTCCCCTGATTGTGCTGTTTTTCGTGCCCCTGCCCCCCTGATTGTGCTTGTTTTCTTGCCTTCTGCCCCTGATTGCACTTGTTTTTCTTGCCTTCTGCCCCCTGATTGCACTCGTTTTTCTTGCCTCTGCTCCCCTGATTGTGCTCGTTTTCTTGCCTTCTGCCCCCTGATTGCACTCGTTTTTCTTGCCTTCTGCCCCCTGATTGCACTCGTTTTTCTTGCCTTCTGCCCCCTGATTGCACTCGTTTTTTTCTTGCCTTCTGCCCCCTGATTGCACTCGTTTTTATTGCCTCTGCTCCCCTAATTGTGCCATTTTTCTTGCCTCTGCCCCCCTGATTGTGCTATTGGCAATGTAAATGTCAATGCCATTTTTTTTTTGTTGGTGGCTCTGTCTGTGGGAGGGTGGCTCTGTGTAGGGTGTAGCTATTGGCATTGTAAATGGCAATGCCATTTATTTAACAATTAAGCTATTGGCAATGTAAATGACAATGCCATTTATTGATGATTTAAAAAAAATGTCATGAGCAATGCCAATAGCTCTACCTTTAATGATGCTGAGACCATTGCATTGTAAATGCTTGTTTTCTTATAGGTACACTTCCCATCATCTTTAGTGTGTAGATTTCGAGGCTATGGTCATGTGTTTCTTGCATGGCCTATTGTAGTTTTCCCTATGTTAGCCTAACTATACACACCTTGTAGGCCTAATTTTCCTTTGCACACCTTACTATATAAACATGCTTGCCTTTGTGCCACATTGTACTTTCACATGGAACCTGCATATGTTTTCGCGTTCTATTCTTTTCCTTGGATTAAGTTTCAGCACCACCGTCATGGTCAAACAACAATGCCCCTTGTTATTCTTTCTGGCCAGACACTAGCACCTAGACATAACGCAGCTGATGTTTATGCACACACATGTCCTATCATATAGATGAGTACATGAGCCACAAACAGACACATGGAATGAGAGTTCTGAAACAAGAGCACTGCTTCCGCTGAGATGTAGAGCATCCATCAGTGTATTCTAAGGTAGGGGGACTATCAGTAATCCCAGAGACCTTTCATATAATCTTTGTCAGTCAGTCAAAATACTTTATTTCGATAAATCAATATCATAAAAAGACAATAGCACTATACAAATATTCACGCAATCAAAAATACATAATAAATACAGGTTAAAATCATGATTAATTTACACAATCTATATATTTACAAAAAGGTATAAAAAATATTTTCCTTTATGAATACATGTTAAAATAGATTAAAATACCATAAAAAGAGGTCAGTTGGCTAGGGCAACATAATCACCTACAAATTACAATTACACAAAACAATTTCATAGAATAAGCATTCCCTATAGCATAGACAAAATTTAATTTCATCCGCTAAAGAACCATGTTAGAAGAATTATTGATCATCTTCCTCTTCTTGATCCTAACAGCCCCCACTAAAAAACTGGCAACGTGGAACATAATCCTTGGGGTCTGCAATAACTGTAAAAACAGGAGTGCTGGCTTAACCTGAATAAACCCTGCCTCCTTTAAAATGGGGATCAGGTATTTCATTCTTACTGCCGTGTAATGTCCACAGACCATCAAAAAATGCAATGTGTTCTGGGTAGAAAAATTATCACAAGTACACGGCATTGCATTATCTGGGGTACACCAGGTTGTAAAATGTCCGAGGTTCAAATGAATCAAATTAAACCGAAATCGGGTTAAAAGAAAACGGTGATAAGGTTTATTCACAGTAGTTAAATACAATTCGGGGCCTACTTGGGTGCTCATAATAATGCTAGCCCTCACCGTTGGTTTCTCTAGTTCCATTTGTTCCCTCTCCAAAATTAGCAGTTCTCCCATCATACCTTTAATCAAGGCAATGTCCTTAGTTGTTATGGAGGCCGGGGAAAAGAAGCGCTCTGGTCTCCCTAACTTTACAAGGCTGTCTTTGATGTAAGCTAGCCACGGGATTTTATTTACTCTATCTAGCTGCAAACAGTCTTTTAAAATGCTGTGGTTAAGGGGGATTTCTTGGTTCAACCAGGTCTTCAGCCAAGCTAGAACAGGGGCCACTTTAATCAAATCTGTAATATATCCTACTCCTAATTCAGTGTGGATTGTGTATGTTGGAGTGGACTGTGGGACTGAGAGAACAGCTCTTAAAAATTTATTCTCGGTGGTCTGAATACTGTCCGGAGAACAGTATCCCCAAATTGCACTCCCGTATGTGGCCACTGCAAGACATTTTGCTTTATAGATTTTTATTAATGTTGCTATTGGCCTAGCTCCTAATTTTTTCGTAAATCCCTGTAGTGCAGAGGATGATCTAGCAAAGGAAATATTTCTGTTTTTTAACTGGGGACCCCAAGTGCCTCTCTCATCAAATGTGATCCCCAGGTATGGAAAAGTGGCTACTCTACATAGCTCTTGTTTGCCACATGTAAATGTATTTAAAAGCTTATTCTTATTTCCCTTGCCCATTATCATAATTTGAGACTTCTTTACATTTATCTTTAGGTCCAAAGAACCCATGAAGTCTTCAAAAACATCCAGGAGGCGTTGGAGTCCAACACCAGTCCGTGAAAGCAAGACGGCGTCATCCGCGTATAGAAGAACTGGAATTCCAAGTTCACCTATACGTGGGACGTCAAGGGTTGCCTTTTTTAAAGCTGGTTCGAGGGCATTTATATAGATGGTAAATAGGAGGGGTGCCAATATGCACCCCTGCCTGACCCCCCTTTCAGAATTAAAATGACTCGTACAACGGCCCTCCGAAGTAACTCTAACTGATGCTATAAGATCGGTATGCAAGTCAGCTAAATGATTAACAAGGGCCCTGTCCAGACCCATATCAATTAGGATTTGCCACAATTTTGAGCGATTTACAAGGTCGAAAGCAGACGAGAGGTCCATGAACCCCAGGTACATGGACCCCTCCTTAGCCCTAGTATATTTATCCACCAATAGGTGCAGATTAAGACCTTGGTCTATCGTACTCCTTTTTGGTCTAAAACCATACTGAACATTTGATAGGACCCCTTTTTCATTCAACCAGTCATTCAGTTTAGATAAAATAACCCGGCCCAATATTTTCACAGATGAATCAATCAATGAAATGGGTCTGTAACAGGAGAGGTCTTGCCTATTACCCTTTTTGAAAACCGGTATAATGATAGATTTTTTCCAAGAGGCCGGGATATTGTCCTGTTTAAGAGCGTTAAAAACATTACATAAAACTTTAGACCAAAATTTCGGGGCACATTTGAAAACATCTCCTGGTACCCCATCGGGGCCCGGTGCTTTGTTTTTCAAAGTCAACTCTATTGCCCTTTCCACTTCTGCTGCCTCAAAAGTGGGGGCAGGAACATCTGCATAACAGAGTTCCACTTCCCCTACCTCAAGGGATACAATAGGGGCGTCTGCGCTGCTAATTCCAGCATAAATCTGTCTAAAATGGTGGATCCAGCCCTCATCTGGAATATTCGCATCAAGGGGGGTATTCTCATCACCAGAAAAAAGTGCCTGATTTATTATTTTCCAAAATAAGCCACTATTTTTTAGTGTTTCGGGGTCGAGAAGTTGGGCCCATGCTATATCTTTCAAGTCCCTTTTCCTTTCTAAAATAGCTTTTTTGTATACAGTCCTTGCTCTAGCAATGTCTACACGATTTTTAGGCATGGCTTTCAGTGCTTTGAGTAACTCCCCATGCGCCTTCGTACATTTTTTGTCGAACCACCTTTTGCCCAAAAGCGGCTTCTGCCTAGATTCAATCTGTAAACTATGATTTATTTCTATGCAGATATTATCAAACGCCACTATTACCTCTTTATTTTCTGTTCGATTCGCTAAGCATATTGCAACTTCATCCTCCACTTTAGACAAAACCTCTTGAAGGAATGTTTCAGGGACTATTTTTGTCCATTTTAACCTGCGCTTCTGATCTTTAACGGCAACATTTAATCCCCCTCTATGTTTCACTGTTTTTAATGAAAGTAAGTCTGTATGCCTCACTTCAAGTAGGACAGGATTATGGTCGCTAAACACGGATACCTCTGTATAATAATTTATCACGTTATTCAACAAAGAAGAAGACATAAAAATATAATCTATAATAGTGCCATCATCTTTTCCTTTAAAAGTAGGGGACCTACTTGTACCCTCCCCGCAGTCTGTCTCATATAAGTTCCATCTCGCAAGAAAAGTTTCAAGTTGCTCTCCTCGCCTGGTGTGTTCCAAGTGGGTAGATAAGGAGAGGGGAGGACCTTCATCATCCTGACTCTTACATGGTAGGGTGCATGGGTGAATATTAAAGTCCCCTAGGAATATTAATTCAAAAGTATTAACATTTTCACTATAAACTGACAGAAATGTATCCAGTACTTCCAAATTTTGACTGGTACATTCATTTGCGTTTGAATTATAAAAATTAACAAAAAGAATCTTGGCCTTATCCTGAGTGGAAAGTTCAACAATCAGACAGTTTTCACAACCAGAAAAACACTCAACTAATTTGCCTTTTACATCCAGTTTAAATAGAGTTAATAAGCCTCCCTTGGCTCTTCCTGCAGCGCTACTAATTGCAGGATTGCAAAAGTGGCTGTAGCCATCCAAAGAGAAACTATTCGATTGGTCCCATGTCTCTTGTAGAGCAATAATATCAAAGGATTTTAATGTCTTTAACCAATCAGCATTTCCGATTTTATTCTTTATACCAGCAACGTTCCATGTAGCAATTTTGAAAGTCGGTACCGGTGGTTGGTCGGTGCTCCCCAAGGAAGTAGGCAGTCAATCGTTTTCCTCAAGTGAGGATAAAGCAGTATAACGATTGTATAACGGTAAGGTGTAATCAAATTGCCTACTTGCTAGCTGATAACAGTACCTTTCCCCGTTATTTTCACGTTGTTGGACATTTGGAACACAACCAGCCACCCCCCTTCTATGCCCATTTGCTGGATACCTATGCTGATATGGTGGTGGATGTTGCTTGTTATCCAAGTGATTATAGAAAAAACCAAGGGGTCTAGCACATACAGAATTTTCCTCGGTTGGTAAAGAGGCTGCTCTGAGGAGGACTGCTGCCACGTGTTGTGGATGCTTAAAGTTTACAATAATACAGTCCCCTCTTGAACTCTTACTAGCGTTGCCAATCCAGCTGACTCTGCGGGTGGATATTATATCATTTGAAAAAGCAAATGGAAAGCCACAGTTCCTGTTTAGCCATGCAAGTGTTTTGTTTTTTAAAGTAGCAAGGGTTTCTAGGCTGGAATCAGTCAGACAGGAGTCAACCTCCGGAACATTTGTTAATACCACAGTGTACGGGACACACTCTGGTGGAAGGTTTACAGAATTTTTCCTCCTAGGCCTACTTCTCCCACCCATTTCTCCCCCAGCTATGGTATTCTGGCTAACGATATGTAATGTGGCTGGCTGTGCTGATGAATGTACTATTGGAGTTCCCCCCGGTGGTAAAATAGAGGGTGGGGTTTTCTGTGATCGTGAAGCTGATAGGTTCTGTGCAGTGACCGCTAAACCTGTATCCCTAGTACTAACAGAAGCAGATGCTACGGCCCCGGCTATGGTATTACCGGTAGAACTAGAGGGACCAGAAGGGGGGCTCGTGGATGTATGCGGCCGAGTCATATGGGAATCTAGGAGGCCCCCTAGTCTAGAGACCTCTTGAGCGACCTGCTCTAATTTAGCCACCAGTGGTCCAATCATTGCTTCTAGTTTTGACTCAAAGATGGTTGCCAGAAGCTCTATTTGGTCAGGGTGTAAAATATTTGCCTCAGCATTATTTATGGGTTCTGATGTACTTCCACCGCTGTTTGATGTTGTAGATGGAGTACCTGCCTTTTTAGACTTCCGGCCCACCACCCTTTTAACAGGAGCCTTCCTACATGCCCGCACCATTCTCCGAACTGGAGAATGGGTTGGTGAGGGCGCTGGGGAGGGTGTTGGGCTCTGACTGGGGATAGAATCAGTTGTAATTACCCGCTCATCTGGCGTCACCGTGATGGATACATTACTGGTGTCATTAACAATAGGGTCATCCACCCAACTATCTGAATAAGGCAATGGAGTAATAGGCGAACTCAGCCCTGTCTTCTCTGGGCTTGCCCTATTTAATGATAATCGCCTATCTTTGTTTATTTTATTAACTACCTTAACAAGATAGTTATCTATTGTCCTTGTATCATTAGCGACCGCTGGTTTTGCTGCTCTAAGCTTTGACATGTTAGAGCCAAAGATACTATACACAGATGAAGATGTTTAACAATGTCTCACCCAGTGGATATTAAGTTCTAAATAGTGGTTGAAGGCCAAGAAACAAGAATTACTTAGCAATCAAAAAATAATAATATTTCTTACAATTAGTCCTGAATCCAGGAAGAAAGAACCAAAGTCAGTGGCCCAGCCCAGCCTCTTCTGGCCTCTGACGGCCGCAGACGGCCCCAGCCTTGTCCCGGGCTTCTCCCGGCGTGTGCCCGCGCGCGTCCCGCGGGACGAGGAAGCAAGGGATCCTTTATGCGCCTCCAGGCGCTTCCAGTTTGCGTGCTCGGCGTCCTTGCCGCGAGGGGCTGCTGGGGGTTGTAGTTTATTGCGGCCCGGCGGAGCCAAGCCGGGCCAGGCCACAGTCGGAGCTTTGCCCGGCCCTCAGGCACCACAACGAGGGACAGGAAGTCGGCGGAGCCAAGCCCGGCCACGAACACCCAGCGGAGCCAAGCCCGGCCGTCTACAACACTCCGGTCAGCAAAAGCGGTCCCCCCTTTCATATAATCAATTAGCTTTAGTAGCAAGAGAGGAGGTGGGTTAGGTCACTCTGTCCTATAAAATGACAGCGCTTTTCATGGTATATGCGTATACTGCATTTCAGAGCACGATAGTTTGAATAAATATTCAAACCTTTCTTCATGTCTTCGTTTCTTTATGTCTCCTGATTATCTCAATGTGGACAAGTGCGAGAGAGCGAAAGGTTGTGCCCTGTTACCGCAATCCCTGAGAGGGTCGAGCGTGTTGTGTTCTGGGGGTGCCAATTCACTTGTTTCTTTGGTAAGGTTAGGAGGACAAGTGAAACACTATAGCTAGTCGGACCCAGACTCATGGAGACTGAGGTGGTGTGGTGACTCAGTACCTACATACTGATGATCTGTGGTTTCGAGCATAGTTCTGTTTCCAGAGCAGAATCCTTGCAACACTACCACAGCATATAGCACATCTGCACCCAGACACCCCAGGGCAGCTAAACATCAACTGCCGGTGCTTTACTCGACCTTGACCCCAATGTATCTTAAGTCCAAAAGAACAGCCCTGTAAGTTGTCTTCGAGTATACCTATGCAGTGAATGTTTCTCCATAGGATAACATTACCACGCTCGAGGCCCATGCCTCAAATCTGACAGCTATGATTTTCTACTGTGTTTCCTGTAAAAAATGATAATGTCGAAAGTACTTACCTGATCTCGATGATTTTGGTGTCTAAAATTAGATAAAAACCAGTGTTGTTTTTCTAAATTGGTCGAGTGCGTGTCTCATTTATTGACTTTGTGTGTACAACAAATGCTTAACACTACCCTCTCATAAGTATAAACTGCTCGTGCACACTACCACAAAGAGAGCATTTGGGATTACTAAATAAAGCTCTGTAAATCAATAAGGGTCGTCTGGATTTTCTACACAGTGTACCTCATTTTGGTGCATTATATAAAAGGCCAGCTTTTTATAGTATGTTCTAGGGGTGTTTGAAAAATCCGGAATTTTAAGATGCTGAAGAACAAGTTACTTACCTTCGGTAACGCTTTTTCTGGTAGATACTATATCTGCCTGTGGATTCCTCACTTTGTGAATATCCCCTTGCGTCAGCAACATTCGGAAATTCTTTTTTTTTCGTAGCCTCGCGCCGACGTGGCCTACTGACGTCATAGAGACACGACCTCGCTCGCGACTCCGCTGACGTCACCGACGCCTATAATAGGCCCACGCCGGCGTGATGACATCAGTTCCGCCCTTTTTTCCGTGCCATCGAGGCACACGGACGGACCAATGACAGTAGAAATATACAAGTATACATAGTACACAATAATCAAGGCAAAACACACAGTGTTAAGCAAAAGCAGGAAAGCAATTGGAACATTTCCTTGACAACAAAATATATATACATTACATTACAGTAACTCTGGCATAGAAGAGTGGACAACGGGGAGGCGGTGGGTCAGTGAGGAATCCACAGGCAGATATAGTATCTACCAGAAAAAGCGTTACCGAAGGTAAGTAACTTGTTCTTCTGATAGATACATCTGCCGTGTGGATTCCTCACCTTGTGAATAGAGTCCCACAGCAGTCCCCACTCCCGGAGGAGGGTGTCCACTCTTCTAGACCAGGAAATCCTGAAGGACAGAGCGAGCAAAATGACCGTCCCTCCTCACTTCGGTATCCAAGCAGTAATGGTTCGCGAAAGTGTGGAGGGAAGACCAAGTTGCCGCCCTACAAATGTCCTCCACAGGTACACTCTAGCCAATGCAGAGGATGAAGACTTAGCTCTTGTAGAATGAGCCCTTATACCCTCTGGTGGTTCCTTACCGGCCAAAGAGTAGCAGATCTTTATGCAGAGGACGATCCATCTCGATAAAGTTCTCTTATGGACCGCTCTTCCTTTCTTGCAGCCAGCAAATCCAACGAAGAGCTGGTCTTCCAAGCGAAAGTCCTTGGATCTGTCCAAGTAAAAGGACACCGCCCTCTTAGGGTCCAGACGGTGCAGCCTCTTAGAAGGGTGAGGGGGAGGATAGAAGGTAGGAAGGGTAATGGACTGTCCTAGGTGAAAGGGAGTTACCACCTTAGGCAGAAAAGCAGCCCTGGTCCTAAGAACCATTCGATCAGCATGAATGGACAGGAATGGGGGCTTGGAACTAAGAGCTTAAAGCTCACTAACCCTCCTTGCCGAGGTTATTGCAACCAGGAAGACAGTCTTAAGGGTAAGAAGCCTCATGGGACATTTATGGAGAGGCTCAAAGGGAGCACCCATCAAAAATGTCAATACAAGATTCAAATCCCACTGAGGCACAATAAAAGGTGAAGGAGGGAACCTATTAGTGAGACCCTTCAAAAACCTTAAGACCACAGGAGACTTAAAAAGAGAAGGCTGGTCAGGCAAGCAGAGAAAAGCCGACAGCGCCGACAGGTAACCCTTCACCGTGGCAACCGCAAGACCCTGCTGCGCCAGAGAAAGGGCAAACTGGAGAACATTAGACAAATGGGCCTTCAAAGGATCAACAGACCTTTCCCCACACCACGTGACAAATTTCGACCATCTATAAGAATAGATGGACTTAGTGGAGTCACGCCTGGCTGACAAGATGACATCCACAACGTCTGGCGGAAGGGAAAAGGAATTCAGGTTGCCCCGTTCAATCTCCAGGCATGAAGGTGCAATGTCTGGAGGTGGGGGTGTAGAACCTGCCCCTCCATCTGAGAGAGGAGGTCTGCCCTGAGAGGGAGACGGAGCGGCGGGTGAGAGGAGAGGTGGAGAAGATCTGTGTACCACACCCTTCTTGGCCAGTCCGGGGCGACCAATATGACTTGGGCCCGGTCCTGGCGAATCTTCCTCAGAACCCGAGGAATCAAGGGTATGGGAGGAAACGCGTAAAGGAGTCGACCTCCCCAACTCAACTGAAACGCGTCCCCCAAGGCTCCATGCATCGGATACTGGAGACTGCAGAATGACAGGCAGTGCGCATTCTCGTAAGTGGCGAACAGGTCCACCCGAGGAGTTCCCCACATCTGAAAGATGTCGTGAACCACCTCCGGGTGAAGTCTCCACTCGTGGTCGGCAGAGAACTGTCGACTGAGACTGTCTGCACGAACGTTTAACACTCCGGCCAGATGATTTGCCATCAGACAAATCTGATGGTCCTGAACCCAGGACCAGAGACGCAGAGCCTCTCTGCAGAGACACTGTGACCCCACACCTCCCTGCTTGTTGACATACCACATCGCGGTCGTGTTGTCCGTCAGGACTTGAACTGACTGACCGCGAAGGGAAGGGAGGAAGGCCTTGAGCGCCAAACGTATCGCCCGCAATTCTAGAAGGTTGATATGAAGCAACCTTTCCTCTGGAGACCAAAGGCCTTTGATCGCCAGACCCCCTAGATGAGCACCCCACCCCAGAGTGGATGCATCCGATATCACTGTGGCCACCGATGGGGGAAGTTGAAAAGGCTTTCCTTGGGACAGATTGCCTTCCACGCCCCACCAAGACAGATCCGCTGCAGCTTCTCTGGAAATCCTCACTGACTCCCTGAGATCTCCGTTGTGCTGATACCACTGCCTGCGGAGGCACCACTGGAGCGCCCTCATGTGCCAGCGTGCATGGTTGACCAACAGAATGCATGAAGCCATCAGACCGAGCAGGCGAAGGACCTTCAGGACTGGAACGACCGCTCCATTGTAAAATAAAGGAATCATATCCCGTATGTCGCAAATCCTTTGAGGGGGAGGGAATGCACGACATACGGTTGTGTCCAGTACGGCACCTATGAACAGGTTGCGCTGGGAGGGCACCAGGTGAGACTTGGGCACATTTATCGAAAAACCCAACCTGTACAACAACTGGGTTGTCTCTCGCAGATGATGGAGCACTCTGTCTGACGACTCTGCCTTGATCAGCCAGTCGTCCAAATAAGGGAATACTGGAATCCCTGATCTCCTGAGATGCGCCGCCACCACTGCCATCACCTTGGTGAAGACTCGAGGCGCAGTAGTAAGACCAAACGGAAGGACCGCAAACTGGTAGTGCTGCGATCCCACCGTAAAGCGGAGATACCTCCTGTGCGACTTCAGGATTGGGATATGAAAGTAAGCATCCTGCAAGTCGAGCGACACCATCCAGTCTTCTTCTTGCAGCGCCTGAAGAACCTGAGCAAGGGTGAGCATCTTGAATTTCTCCTGCCTCAGATAGAGATTCAAGATCCTGAGATCCAGGATTGGACGAAGTCTGCCATCCTTTTTCGGAATCAGGAAATACCGGGAGTAGCATCCCTGACCCCTTTCCTGCTCTGGGACCACCTCTATCGCACCCTTTCTTATCAGAGTCAACACTTCCTCCTGCAGAAGTGACAGATGTTCCTCGGAGCAATACCCTTGGCAAGGAGGGAAATTGGGAGGGAATTCCCGAAAGGGAAGGGCATATCCATTTTCTACAAGATTGAGAACCCAAAGATCTGATGTAACCGATTCCCAATCCTGTAGAAAATGGGTAAGCCGGCCCCCAACCGGACCCACATGATCCTGAATGTCGGATCTAGGGCTGCTTCTCAGGGGCAGGAGGGTTGGAGGAAGTGGAGGAGGAAGAGGCCTGACGTCCACGAGGACGTGCTCTCTGCTTTCCCCTATATGTCCTACATAAGGAGTTTTGCTGCTGCTGTTGTTGTTGCTGTTGCTGCTGGCCTTGCCGGAAATTCCAAAAGGAAGAGCAACCAAAACCCCTGAATCTTCTGCCAGTCGAAGAACCTCTCATTTGAAGACCTAAAGACTTGGCAGTCGCTCTACTATCCTTAAACCTCTCAAGGGCCGCATCAGCCTTCTTCCCAAAGAGGCCAGAACCATCGAAAGGAAGATCTAACAATGTTGCCTGGACATCCGCCGAAAAGTCAGAGGATTTCAACCAGGCGGACCTCCTAGTAACGACAGCGGTGCCCATAATGCGCGCCACAGAGTCTACAGCATCCAGGCCGCTCTGAATGACCTGACGAGCCGCCGCCTGAGCGTCAGAGATGACTTCCTCAAAGTCCTTCTTGCTGTCATCAGGAACTTTTGGAACAAGAACACGCAAAGAATCCATAAGTGCGTGTAAATACCTCCCCATCAAACAAGAGGCATTTGATGACTTTAATGCCATACTGGAAGAGGAGAAGATCTTCTTTGCCACCTGATCCTGCTTCTTTGCCTCCTTCTCATAAGGAACCTGAGGGAAAGCACTAACGTTCTTTTTGGAACATGCAGCCTGAATGACCAAACTCTCCGGTGAAGGGTGAGATGTTAAAAAGGCAGGGTCCTCAGGGGCAACCCTGTATCTTCTGGCTACACCTTTAGAGACAGCAGGAGCCGACAAAGGTTTTTTCCATACTTCTAAAATGGGCTCTGTCAGAGCATCATTAAAAGGAAGAAGAGGTTCCACCACTGAACTTGGAGAATGCAATACTTCAGTCAAAATATTAGATTTGAATTCTGCAGTAGGCAAAGTTAATTTAAGGAGATCGGCAGCCTTTCTCATAATTAAATGGTAGGGTTGCACATCCTTAGAAGGTGTACAAGAGCCTGAGGGTAACTCCCACTCTGGAGAGAAATCCAGGCTTCCTGCGTCTGCCAACTCCTCAAAACCATCTTCATCCAATTCACCTTCTTCAATGTCAGATTGTGAATCTAAGAACCTCCTTTCTTCCAAAAGGCGTTGAGCCTCTCTTCTGGATCTCATCTTGACACGTTTTGCCACCGGATCCGCCACTGGCTCCGACGGATTCTGAATCGACGTCGGAATCGAACTCGATGGCTCGGAGGGATGTGTTCGAGGCCGATTCGGAGCAGGCGAAGCCGGGATCGGCGTCGATGGCTTCGGTGGAGGTGGAAAATGCCACGGCGGCGTCGGGGCCGGCATGTAAGGCATAAATGGAGCCGAAGGATAGGAGTGAGGAACTCCTAAGCTAAAAGCTAGAGGACCCATGGGACCCGAAGGTGCACCAGAGGGGTACCACGCCCTTGAAAAGACTCCATACATTGCATTGAGAAATGCAGATGGGTCCTGGCCTGGGGCAGGAAAGGGCGGTTGAAAACCCTCAGGCTTGTCTCGAGGAGTGCTCGGATTCGGCTCATCTATAGGCGCGGAATCCCTATCCTCTCTAAGCTCTTCCTCATCTCGGGCCGGGGACGGCGCCGGAGATGGATTCGGAGACAGATTCGGAGCCGGAGTCGTAGTCGGAGCCGGAGACGGCGCCCGAGACTCAGATGGAGAGGCCTCACCTTCAGGTTCTGGATCCGAAACATCAAGGGTCACCACCTTCGAACGAACCTTCTTCGGTGACCCCGACCTCGATCTCGACTCCTTACCAGTACGACGTCGGGATTCATGTCTCCTCTTCTTATGTTTTCTCTTCTTTGAAACATGATCCGAAGCCGACTTCGAGGATGACCTCCCTCGAGATCCAGACCTCGACCTCGATCTTGACTTCGACCTCGCCCTTCGAGAACGGGACCTCGACGATTTCTCCTTTCCAGCTTTCATCTTAGCTACCAGGAGCTTCGCCTCTCTCTCCCTCAGGGCCTTCGGGTTCATCTTCTTACACGAAGAGCAGTCATCCACATCATGGTCCGAGCTCAAGCACCAGATGCAGTCGCTGTGTGGGTCGGTAATGGACATCATTTTGCCACATTCTCTGCATGGCTTGAAGCCGGTCTTTTTTGAAGACATTGTCGAAGATACAGGATACAGAGAAGCAGAAAATGGTAACAATATAGACAACAAAGTATCCGTTGGCTACAGAGATTCCCGATAACCGTTAGCGTCGACGACGCGGAAAAAAGGGAACTGATGTCATCACGCCGACGTGGGCCTATTATAGGCGTCGGTGACGTCAGCGGAGTCGCAAGCGAGGTCGTGTCTCTATGACGTCAGTAGTCCACGTCGGCGCGAGGCTACAAAAAAAAAGAATTTCCGAATGTTGCTGACGCAAGGGGATATTCACAAGGTGAGGAATCCACACGGCAGATGTATCTATCAGAATTGCTGTTTAATTTCATGCCAAATTCTCCCTAAAGTATAGATAGCCTTCACTTTGACCACTGTTAATACTTTTAAATCACCAAATTTCTCAGTAGGGTGGTGGTCATAAAAGTTAAATAAATTCTCAACTGAATATCCAGAGAATGCATTAGTTAGATAAAATGACTGCAAACGTCTAACCATACTATGACGTTTATATAATTTTCAGTCCGGAAACGTCCATTCACCTCTACTAATAGACAGCTTGAGTCTTTTAATAGTTCGGAATGCTACTTTGTCACATGATATGAACCTCAAAACAACAGAGTTTAAATTCCTAAATATGTTATCAGTATGTACAATGTCAGTGTTCTAAAAAAGTGCAAACATTTAGGCAGAATATTTATTTTTATTAGATTCATTCTGCTAACTGATGTGACTGATGATAGTGGTAGGCTCTTGCATCTTTTAATGGGGTCTGAATGGATTGAAGTAAACTTGAAGATAACCATGACCCTCAGGTATCATGCCTTTTGACCAACAACGCAGTCTTGTGAATCATGGTGACACAGGATATTCTGAAGAAGAGCAGTCAGTTGTGCAAAATGGTGTAAAAAGTGTCAAACAGGAACTCAACAAGACATCAAACTAAAATAATTTGCTACTTCTACTAATAAAGATTAGTGCTGTTCCAACCAATTAAGGAAAATAACTTGCCTTCGATTTGCTGAATTGTTTGTTGAATATGATTGAGGAACTTCTGCATGTTCATTAAAAACTCATCTCTGATTAGCTGAATGCTGCGAACTTCGACTTTAAGATCTTTGGGGCTAAAAATATTCAAATAATCATGATCTGACGATTGATCTTTTTCAGGTACTAGAGGTTCTACAGTTTTGTGCTGATTGTAGGACAATGAAGGCATAAAGATCTGCAAAACAAATAGGTTAATAGATTATGTAGTACAGGATATAAAGGCATTATACACAAAACACTCTGTGGCCTACAGCCAAAAATATAGGCAATTGCTTCATCAACAACCACATTGAGCACTTGTTTTCAGGATTCAATGTTCTCAGAGCTACTTGCCCTAAGTTTCTAAGTATATCAGATAAATGAGGGAGACCATGAGCACTGGTGTGCCCTGCACCTCTAGCTCCCTTATTGAATACTTTTACCTACTAGGGATCACTGCATTGCTGAAAGGTGCAGCAGACAGTAAATCCATCACTTGTTCACCAGAATCTTCACCAGTTTTCCTGACCGAAGCATCAATGGAAGGATCCAGGGTGAATGCTGAAAACAGTTGCTGAAACTTACTATTTAATGGTTTCTTTAGAGATAGCACTTGAATGCATTGTTCAACAATGGTTATACATTTATTATACATACAGTCCAGGGGTTTTTTTTTTCTAAAGGAAAGACATGTCAAGCTTTCTGTATGAACAGAATAAGAAGCTCACTGCTTGTAATAGCAACTGACTTGAATTCTGGAATGTTGTGAATGGTATTATATGAATTCATTTCTTAAAGACTTTGCAGAATATGGGTATATCAGCCAGAACAATATAGTGTCACTACTGGGTTAACAATATTCCAATTGTATTATTCTTCCGTGCTTTCCATACATTAGGCATGACCTTCAGCTTTTGGTCCATTAGTTAACTAGCTCATTTCTAGAATAGAGCTATGCACAAGGGATAATCTCTAATGAGACCAGGGTGGACTAGGCAAACAAAAAAATGCGATGGTGACACATTAACATCACAAATCACCATACCAGCTTTCAGAACAACAGATGGCTATGGCACGAAAGGATGCAAAATACACTACCTTCCATATAAATAAAAATGTAAATGTTCGTTTGTTCAAAATCGCAAATCTCCGAAAGTTCTTCACTGATTGCTTTGAAATTTTGACACAACGTTGGATTCGAATAGGGGGGTGTTCTTATATACACTTTTATATACACAACGTTGGATTCCAATACGCGCGTGTCGAATACGCGCGTGTATTTAATCGAAAGCCCGTACAGGCACATAAAAATGTCAATGTTCGTTTGTTCAAAATCTTAAGTCTCCGAAAGTTCTTCACCAATTGCTTTGAAATTTTGACACAACGTTGGATTCGATTAAGCGCGTGTTTATATATACACAATGTTGGATTAGAATACGCGTCTGTCCAATACGCGTGCTTCTTTAATCGAAAGGCTGAACAGACCCTATCGACTTGGTTGCTGCGAAACAACTACAAGGGACGCATAGAGACAATAGTCTACATATATTAGGATGGACAGTTGGTGTCAGGATGGCAGACCGGGAAGTGGGTGGAGGGAGGGGGGGAGGTGTTGGTTCACTTTGCAACATTAAGAAAGGACGCAAAGAGACAAAAGTCTACATATATTAGGATGGACAGTTTGTTGTCAGGATGGCAGACCGAGAAGTGGGTGGAGGTAGGGAGGAGGAGTTGGTTCACTTTGCAACATTAGCGCGTGTTTATATATACACACCGTTGTTGGATTTGAATACGCGCATGTCCAATACGCGTGTGTTTTTAATCGAAAGGCCGAACAGACCCTATCAACTTGGTTGCTGTGCAACAACTACAAGGGAAGCAAAGAAACAATTGCCTACATATATTAGGATGGACAGTTGGTGTCAGGATGGCAGACCGGGAAGTGGGTGGAGGGAGCGGGGAGGAGTTAGTTCACTTTGCAACATTAGCGCGTGTTTATATATACACAGCGTTGGATTCGAATGCGCGTGTGTACAATACGCGCGTGTTTTTAATCGAAAGGCCGAACAGACCCTATCGATTTGCTTGTTGGACAACAACTACAAGGGACGCATAGAGACAATAGTCACAAAAACATATTGTGTACCCACAAGCATTGTGAAATTAAACATATTAGAAACCTGCGCTTACTCTTTTCTTTCTCTTCCATTTAACCAGACTGAGCCACAGCAACGTGTGGCCGGGTACAGCTAGTGTTACATATTGAAAGACTGGAGAAATTACCTTTTACCATTTCTGAGGTAGCATCCTCGGATTGGATAATCCATGGGTACATTACACTACCAATCTCGACTTTCCATTGTCAGTACGGTCTACAACACCGTCAAGTGGGAAGATATGAAACGTTGCATGAAAGGTTCATATATGAGAATTGGGAGCTTACTTTCAAATCCCAGTATCAGAATAAGAATACTGAAGTTTTTCTCAGCGGTTCTGACTGTGAGAATACTTTGAGTGGGTCCCTAGTATGCAAAGATGTTTCATTGCAGGGAGCATGTAATGCATCCGTTGCAAACTTGTCTTGCTACTCGGAAGGCACTTCAGCAGCCGTGATACATTAAAATTTTAGATTACTCTTGAATGGGAGTTACCTGATGTGTAACAGTCAAGTTTGCTGTGGAATGAAACCAGGGGTTACCTATGTGGGGACCGTGTCTTCAATGTAACTTGTTCTGCACAAGTCTTGTTTCCACCTGCCCTTACAGCTAGAGAGGATATGCTATGGCCTTTAATGAATCTTAACAATGTGCATTTTAACGCCCTGAACTAACTGAAAGCCTTATTATTTCCAAAAGATGTGGCATTACCTTCGGCCAAGGAGACATTTGATCTTCAGGTGGCATTCCTCTTCTGAGATGTAGGCACTACTCCACATCAATTTCCCACGACATTTTGGGGAACTGGTACATCATATATTTAACATGTCTAGTACAACTGGATTAGCTACGTTTTTCATCAGAAGCATAGGCTCCGGGCTGGCAAGCACCTTCCAGACTGTGTTTGGAATTATTCCATCTTTTATCCACTCCATCCTCGGAAGCTTCTTTAGAGGTCTTCCACTGGTCTTGCTGTGAACGCATGGTACGTTGCTTTGAGAACTGGATGAGCATTGGTTCCTGTCATTCTGGCCTGTATGGCTTCATTGCATGGAGCACGTGTTCGTCTATCTCCTGTGCACTTACAAGTGTCCCCTGGACTTGTGCTTGGAGTCTCAATTGGTTCAACCTTGGGACATATACGTACTGATGGACCCACTGAAGGCCCATTTGTACAGTAGACTGTTGAGGATTCCACTGCGGCTGGCCGCGTTCTACGAGCCTCCCTGGGTTGCCTCCATGCCTGGTGGTTTGGGTCTTGGCTCTGTCTTGACTGAACACCAATTGGCTGTTTTCACTCCAGCAGTGGCTGTTGTGGAGGGGGGGGGATGGGAACATACTTGCTCTATCAACCTGCTCTGAGGTGTGTCTCTGGGATCCTCATCTGCGGACGCTGGGAACTGAAATGTTTCAACTACCACACCGTACATGTAAACATCTGGCTCATCCGTGTGGTGTGAACTTTTTATTCGGCATAATTTTAACTTCCAAATTTCTTTTAAATTGCCATACATTTTATAGCTTACAATACTATTAAATTTTAGTGATAGGATTTATTAGCTTTAGATAGCTTCTTAACCAACTTATATCTGAGGAGTGGGTGTCATAACTCCCAGTTAGGACTAGTAGGAAGCGTTGTCATTTTTACATGTATACGGATCTTTTTTTAAAGTTGCCTTTACTTTTTCACATCAACTTTTGACATGCATTTGCATTTGTGACACTTGGGTTCTTTTCTTGGAAACACTGACCTTGCTTACACAAATAAACTTTGTGGGAACACTATCATAACGCCATGGCATTATGTGCAAGGCCTGCACGTACGTTGTGCAAATGTGTTTGTTATTTACCCAGTTCGCGACCAAGACGGGGTCCTACATTTTTCCCTACCAGTTAATGGGCTTGTATCCTCCAGTAAGGGGTTTCTTGGCAGAACATACACCTATACCTAGACATGTTGGTTAGGGTTTTGCATAGTAGAAGTACGCAGGATTATTATATTATTTTATATGCTTGCATATATACGTTGTCTCAGCATTGGTGGTGGAACTTTTCATTCTGTTTAATGTCCTAACGGTTATTATAACTTTCATCTGCTTTGGTCTATTGATCATTGCAGTACATATTTTCTATACAAGAAACACTTTGTGTATTCTTTGTATATTTATCTGAGCAACTGAGCACACAAGTGTATCAGCGTAAAGGTTCTAGGTCTGTCACCACGGTTCCTGAAGGAATAAGGTTGTCATGTTCAGTGGTTGCAAGAACTGTTCTCTCCCTGTCTAGGTACGAGGCTTATGGTGGCACTGTGAGCTAGCTAATCTATGGGACAACATATCCTGAGAGGGTGAACGGAATCAGTCTGACACCATCCCTAAGTTTATGTTGTGCGCAAATGCGCAGTTCCTACTGATTAGGGGAAACAACATGACAATCAGACTCAACCAACACGTACAGCCATTACTCATTCTGCCAGAAACATCCTCAACCTAGTTTTTACCTTATTCAACAAACTCAATATCAACACACTCGCATCCATCACCTAGACTGACCAGGCCGTGGTCAGTTTCAGAATCAACATCCCCCTTCATAGAAGTACTACCACGACAAGCCTAGTTCCCTGATGCTGAAACAACAGAGGAGGAATGGTCTTCAGCCCTACATAACAACCAACCAAAGCTCACAGGCCACCTCGCAAGCGACATCAAGAACTTTGAAAACTGGATCGCCACAGGTGCCAATACACTGGCCCCTCGAAACAAAGTCAACTAGCATGAACACAAATGCAGGCCAACTGTACATGGAAGAACGCAGAAGGAACGAACTGCACTGTAAGAAACGAGAATGGAGGTAGAAAACAAGCCAGGAAGAATTGGACAAGGACGCATTCAACTCCATCCTGAGGCACCACCTTCAGCACTTCCTGGAAACCAAGAATAAAGCCCTAATTATCCTGCAACATATTTTTAACTACTTGGAATGCTTATTGATTTTTAATTATTTGTTGGATTTATTGTGCTTTTAAGGCAGTTCTTATTTGCCGGATAAAGCTTAAAGAAAGAACAGACTTAAGAATTTGAAGAACCAATTAAAGAAAGTAAGATTGAGATGACTAAAGCCTAAAATTGAACAGTGCTCCCAGACCAGATAGTTTTAGCGAAGAGTTTTATAAAATGTACACGTCAAAATTGACACATGCCAAAGGAAGTCTCCCAATCCTTATGTGACCCTGGCAGAACAATAGAGGATGTTACAACATTAGTTATACCTAAACCAGGGTAAGACCATTCTGAATTTTGATAACATTTAAATGGGAGGGCTTGGAGGGAAAATATTGATGGCTCCAGAAGGCCAATTGGGCATAGCATTCTAGCACATATACAACTAGTAAAAGCAGCTCTATTAAGAATAGTGAAATAGTCAAAAAGAGAATATGATAAATATTGGCTACATATGCACAGAGCAATGGGGGCAGATCTTTTTGGGATCTAATGTGGCTTCCCGTAAACACAGACCACAGAACATATAGATGAGCTAAATCACTACCAATATCTGGTACACAATAGATGTGAGATCCACTATAATAACTTTGCCATCACTGCTAACCAGGATATAAATTGCACCAAAAGCGGAGTACATGGGGAAGTAGAATGATATCAGATATGTTTAAGTATGGGTAAAATATACATTTTGCTGCCTTAAACAAAGCTTACAAATCCCAGAACATAAAAGGTTTAGATATCATCAAGTTCATAACTGGGTCCTCTAACTGACAGTTAAGTAATCAGCTATCGGACCATTAACAAAAGCTGAAAAAATGCTATTCACATACCAGGGCACCAAGGGTTGGACATCAACTCTACAAATTTCTAAATGCACTCCGACAGGATGAATCCTGGCAATACATGTACAAATGGAACTACAAAGCAAATGAAGATATAACCAGGGAAAGTAAAAAAAGACCTTTGAGATGGGCGTATATAAAAGAAGATTATCTGTTCAACTTATTGAATAAGGCATGACTGTTATGAAAGGATTGTATCTTATGCAAAGTACGCTCCACAAAATGTTTTTTGAGACATTAGGCAGATGCTAGAGGTGGTTTGGGAGGGTAGGCACGCCAATACAAATATGGTGGCTTTTCGAGTGGTCTCAATAGGTCCTAAGTTTGGACCGGCTCAGCGCCAGGATAGTGAGGGCGACAAATCTGCATGGCATGACATAAAATAACAAGGATTCCACTCAAAGAAGGTGAGAAAGTATAATCAAATGTAATTATTTGAATAGACAGAATGATAAATAACTCTTGCCTCCTATAATAGGTTATCCTTAAGTTAATGAATGCACTCCACTATCTATGAACAAGCATCTAAGATAGAGGCTGCAATACAATCAGTAGAAGCATTTGAAAAGCTCCAGAAAAGATTGATTCTTATTGCAGTGTTACTGGTTTGTCTGCTTTGGGAGAAAGTCCTCTGGGAAGTGGAGAAAAAACACACAACTTCATTCAGAATTTAACAAGGTGAAAATAACTCTGATAATCTCTAATATTGAAACCTCTGAAACCAGCTGTGCCGGCTGTAACCACATTTCCCTCCTCAATTGTGACATGAAAATCGTGGAGAAAATCCTTGCAATAAGACTAAGTAAAATGTTCCTATTGATAATATATAAAACTCAAGTAGGTTTCATGTCCCACTGCTCATTGAATAATCACATGTGACTGCTACTCCACTTCTTCTTGTACACCTAACAAGATAAGGGCAAGAAAGTATCCCTTTTATTTGAAGTTGAGAAAGCATTTGATTGAGTGGAGTGGAAGTACATGTCCGGCATCCTAATAAGGTCTGGCTTGGGTGAAAATGTCATATCACTGATCCAAAGTCTGTACCAAGAATCTACACAAAAATTAACTGTAATGAATTTATGTCTTAGACAACTGTAATTTAAAAATGTGCCCCCTTAGGTTGCTCCATATTGCTGTCTCTATTTATTGCTCTAGAACTGCTAGCGGCACCCATTAAAACATCTGAAGTAACTAAAGGAATACAACCTCTGGCTGGAGCCTTTAAATTAATATTATGTGTGGAAGGCATCCTAACCCACCGTTAGTGGTGGCCTAATGGCGGTTATCACTGGATAGTTACAGTTATGTCAGCGTTTCCATAGGAAATGCATTTATTGCGTTTCTAATAACTTTGGCACCATTTCACAAATCTCCACAAAACTTTCCAAAACAGTGCTCCTTCTTACCTAGTTTGTGCATGGCAAGTTTTAGGGTTATCCATCAAGTGGGGTCCAGGTAAAAAGGGGGGTCCCAAAATGCTAAAGCCCAATGTTTTTTCCATGGACTTTTTTAGGCACAGCTACAGCAAAAACTGCTGAAAGGAATTACACCAAATTTAGTAGGTAGCTGAATCTTGGTACGCAGATTGTGCTTTTTGTGATTTGGTATAAACCCCTTCAGTAGCTTTTGAAAAAGAAAGTTTAAAAAATATTTGAATATCTGGACGGTTGGGCCTGCTAGACTCTCAAGGGAGTGCCAATTTAAAAACAGCACGTTCTGATTTATCCAGGGAGCTTTTTTCCCCTTAGGACCATATTAGACTGACTCCGGTGGGAGCAAGAGCTCTTATTGGCTGCCAGCAACATCAGAAATATGTTACTGGCAGCCATTATAGGACTTTGGAACACAGTCCCCTATCCTCAACTGTATTATATAATGTGATATGAGGGGTCATGGTAGGAATACCCTCTATAATTAATGTGAGGGGGCAGGCAGCCCCCCTCTGAGCCATTTGTATCTCTGGGGACCTCATTCCCTGGGCCCAGTTTACTTATTTCGGGACAAGGGGTCATATGCCCCCCCTAGAACTGTATTTGGAAATGGGGCTCCCAACCCTTGGGGACCAATAGAAATATTTTGGGGAGGAGGTGATTGTCCCCTCTTCCCAAGCCATATTCAACCCCAGGGATGAAATGTGTTACTTACCTGTAACTGCAGTTATCCAGTATTGGTATCTTTCAAAGATTCGCATGTCTGAATCATTCCAGTCGTCGGGATGGGAGTCCCCGGAACATAAATAAAGTAATGTCTCATTAGACATATAGAGTAATAGGCCAAGGACCTCACATTAGTGACATATCCATGTCCTATTGCAAAAAGGACCAAACTCTAGAGAAGAACCAATCAGCTCTCACCACCCTTTGGAACCCTCCTGGAAGGAGCTCTAGTCCCTCAGATTTTCGTAAGCACAGTGCTGAATAGGTGTATCACTGAGAGAACTAGGTGAGCCCTTCCAGGGGAAGTGGGTGGGTTGCATGTGAATCTATGAAAGATACCAATACTGGATAACTGCAGTTAGAGGTAAGTAATGCATTTCGTATCCAGTATTAGGGTATCTTTCATAGATTCACATGCCTGAATCAGAGTAAGCAGTGCTAAGCACATTTCGGATGGTACAGCATTAACAAATTCACCAGAAAATAACATATCAATGTGAAACATAGAAACTACCAAAGTGCAAACAAGAAATCATTAAAGAACACAATAGAGAAATTTGCGTATAAAAGAAAGGATGGTGGGATGAAACGAAGGCTCACCTCTATCGAAATAGATGACTGTTGACTGCGGCAACAGAAGAAGGAAGAATCAAGAATTTTCTGACACTCTTTTTATTTTGTATTGCTGCGTATTATATCTTTACAAAATATGATGTGCGCTGGGGAACCAGAGACTGTAAAATTAGACCGTATTTTACATAGTTTGTAAATCAAAAATGGACAAGAAAATATTAGGAAATTCTTGGGTATTACAAGCCACATTCACCTAAAAAGCCTCCAAAACACACCCAAACTAAGCAAAGTCCGATATGGACGAAACAAATGCATGCCCTGAGCCCTAAACACAGGAACCTTAGCCCACACCACATCTAACCCTTAAAAACTCAGTATGAGTTTTTTTTTGTTAAGTAGGAAAGTTAAATCTGGCTCTCCGACAGACCCTCTGAAGACGGCCCAGTTCAGGGAGTCCCTACCTGTGCTTCTTGCATCATTGTGCCAGGTAATTAACATCTCCCTTACCATAGCAGTTGGCCCTAGCTTGTGGAAGCAGGCAAGGGTGGTCCCTCTGCTTAAAAAACCTTCACTGGATCCGGCTAAATTGGAAAATGTCCTCCCTATATCATTATTGCCTTGGGTAGCTAAAATTGCTGAGGCACACACCAATAACATCCTCACGTGCTTCCTGAAGCACGTGAGGTTTCTTGGATCTGTCCCAGAATGGCTTCCGCCCTGATCACAGCACGGAGACTGCCCTTCTAGCTGTGACCAAACATCTGTGGTCCATTCTGGATGCTGGACTCACTGCAGCCATGATACTACTTGATCTAAGTGCCGCGTTCAACACGGTCTCCCACCGGATCCTTTTACATCGTCTGGAGGAGGCCGGGGTCGTTGGCCTAGCCTTGAAATGGTTTAGATCCTTCCTGTTGGAAAGAACATTCCAAGCATCTGCCCCTCCCTTTCTTTCCCACGCCCAGTCCATCGGGCAGGGTGTTCCTCAGGGCTTGGCCCTGAGTCCCGTACTGTTCAATCTGTACGTGTAGCCCCTACCCGCTGTGGCCAGGGACAATGGTCTTACCATGGTCTTGTATGCCGATGATACGCAGTTGGGGGTGGCCCTCTCCGACGACCCCACGCGGGGCACCTCCAGATTCCGGAGCTATAGGGTTATGTATAAATTGTGACAGAGGGATTCATTGTAAGCTATGTCAATACATGAGGAGTAGTGATCAGAATAGACTGGTAAATGGATTTGTGTCTTATATTAATGAATTTTCAGCCATTTATAAGCAGTTAGAGGCAATAAGAATGTATGCACATAACACTGTATATAACATTTGAGAAATGAACTAGGAAATGTTATTCAATACTTTTTTTTTTACAATGGACTTATCCAACGTTGTAATGAAAAAAGAGTTGTAACAGATTATGCCATATTGCACATTATAAGATGGCTGCTTTGTATAATATAGACATTAAAATATCTATGTTGTTTATACACACCAAACAATGTGCACCTCTTAATGAGATAAACATGCTCCTCATAAACTGTTATTATTATTATTTGTAGCATGTCGTTATGACTGAGCTTGTAAAACTGCATCGCTTTTGAGGAACTATGAAATGTATAAAGCATACTCTAAGATGGCTGCCACTTTTGTCTTTAGAAAAAGCATGTGAGTCCTCTTTTTATGTTTACACTGCACTAGCACTTAAATCTGGCCAACAATCTTTGTTTTTTACCCGTATTGAAGGCGTGCAAACGCCGAAACGTGTTGGGCTGGTTTGACCATGAAATAAATAATTGCCATGGAACTTCTATGAAGCTTGCAAATTTTGTTGGGAAGGAGTGTGTGCTGTGCAGAGTTCTGGGACGTGGTGTTTTTCATATGTAAGGGTTTATTTCCTCTACCCTGGCACGCACCGGACTGCTGGTCACCAGCGCTCGGAGGATAGTGAAAATTATATATATATATATATATATATATATATATATATATATATATATATAGTTCCAAACCATGAGCCCTAGGGGTCTTAATATGGACAAGGAACTTGGAGCCCACTTACAAGAAGCTTAACTTGTCTGGTTCTTTCTGCAGATTCCTCCTATATCATTATGCTTCTAGGGAGAGAACTTTCTTTAATATGTTACCTTCATGATGCACATGTTGGTTTCTTTTTAAATGTATGATAAACTTATATTGTTATTTATATTTTGCTATTTTCTGTTCATTTTTCCCACAGGAGGAAAGGAAGGGGCCCACCTTGCATCGGTAGATCACATACACGGGTTCCCTAACCTTTTCTTCAGAGGCACAACCGGGTGGCGCATTTTCTCATAGAAGATGATGCACTTTTTACTGAGTTTCATATGAGATTTGGGGAAACATTTGTAGCATTTTTAAGCTTAATTGTATGTTATACATTGTGGGTCTCAGATCCATTCAGGAGTCTGGTTTACCCTATTCTCTTTTTGCAAATACGCCCTTCTCTCATATTAAAATTCTCACATCGAGGTATAGCGTCTTATTTCTAATTTTCATGAACCGGATATGTTCAGATTTCTTTTTCGTGTGCGCGTCTACCTCGATACCTCCTTCAGGAGGTATCGAGACGCTATAAGACGCTATACCTATAAGACGCTATACCTCGATGTGAGAATTTTAATACGAGAGAAGGGCGTATTTGCAAAAAGAGAAATAAGAAGAGTACAAAAGAAATACTAACCAGGGAACAGAAAATCCGTGTTGTTCTTGGGAATGTTGCTCTAAGGCTAAGATACAAAAAACAACAAGATTGAAGAAAGGAGTGAGGCAGAGGAGTGATCTGTACTACTTAATTTTTCACTCATTTAAGAAAGCAAAGGATAATATATGTAACAGGATTTTAATGCCCTGAGAAGAAAAACCCATAAGGAAAAGAATCCTTTTCCTGGGTAGAAATAACAGTACCTAAAAGTTTTTCTGAAGCTAAGAAATTTAGATATGTTGACCCCATGAAATTGTGGCTGTCCTGAAGAAGGTGTAACTGTACAAATGAAATGACACCGAAACGCGTCGACGCATGGAACTATAGAATCCAATAAAAGCCCAACGAAAGAGCAGATATACCAAAAACTTTGGATACTGTAATTTCTGTTTAGATATATGAGGCTATTGGGTCAGTGAATCACGGTAGTAGGAAGTTCGAAACCTACAGGTTAACAGGGGGCGTCAAATTAGATTCATAATGTACTGTGAAGTTTTGATATTTTAGTTGTGAAAAACCTGTAATGTTTATATAACTTGTTTTTATTAAACCTGGTATGTTTTATGAATTATTATGACCAATTGTGTTAAATGTGATAATCAATGTATGTTTTTAAATAATATCTTTCAGAAAAGTTTTCTGAATTTTAATGATAAGAAATCAAAAAACGAATAAAAAACAAAGAGTGTAAACGTCATATTTTTGTGTTTGTGGAAAATGAAACTTTGCCTGACCAAGATGTCCCCTACGTGTACCCTATGTTACATGTCATGTGCATGTCACCCATGCACTTCCTCGTAGTGGCCTGAATCACTAGGCCCCTGCAATCATGTCCTGCATTAGAAACGCCAGTCATCAAAGTCTCCCAAACGTTAAGATAGCATAAGGCCCATGTATTTGCATTTCATGACTCCTGACACACTGAAGCTGCAGTTACGTCCCTCTGACCTCGCATACTTCTAGCTCAGCCGAGAGAAGCCCAGCAAGTGGCCTGCCAAGACAGTATTATGAATAACAGTTATCTGTTTGCTTTACAGAATCACATTTCAGTCTGGTGAAGAAGGTACACGGAACCCATCTGCATAGATAGGGCCCAGCCATTCTGTCTCTGTTTAAGTGGATTACAGTGCTTGCATCCATAGAAAGCTCATGCAACGAACGAATAAATATGCCCTTTCTGTCATTTAGTGACGAGCAACCTTTGCTTCAGATAATACATCCCCTGACTCAAGATATCAGTTAGTACTAGATGTGCTGGTCGCCCTGACACAAGAGATCTCTCTTCTAGACTGAAAGTCAGCTCTCCTCCCAGTTACACGTCAATTGCACGTCATGCTCATGTTGCACACAAGTAGGACAAAGTTCGAGCTGGTCATGCAAACTCCTCCTCTAAGTACCCACCCACCTATGACACCTACCTATCACCTACCTATGACTCATCAAAGTGTACACCCACATGTTCTTATCTCTTTCTTTCTCTGCTCTGCCTCGAGCGTTCCTTCTTACGTCCTATGTACAAGATAAAATGTATATAACCCATGTTCAGTAAATAATTGTTAGAAGACTCTTCCTGAACCTCAGTGGTGATGGAACATATTCTCCCTTTGACTCGAGTTATTGGAATAAAGCCCATTTAACTTGGACACCACGGATCCTGTCTCTCATTTGATGCATGATACTTTGTTAATGCCTAGAAATTCTGCCAGGGTAATATTTTATTTACCACATAATTTGGCGCCCTTACAGGGACATATCCCTTTCCCCACTCGTCGGAGTTGTAGGTCTAGTCTTTGCCCCCTTCTACAGCCGTGACGGACTTCAAAGTGCGCACGCCATCGGGATTTCCCGCTACTCCCTCAGGCCCAGGAGGAGGACGGACTGCGACCAGGCATCCATGCGAGGCGGTGAGGAACGCGGATCGTCTCACCCAGAGCCCAGCCCGTGAGAGAGCAAGGTCCGAGGTCTCCAGAGGTCCACCTGTTCCAAGGCGCAAGCGTAGTCAAGTCAAGTTTCCGAGGCCTTCAAGTTTCAAGTTCTGCTTCCCGGTGAGTACCACTATGGGGAATGCATCAAGTTTCAAGACGGCTCCACTGTAAAAGGTGGAAACGGTCAAGACGGGTCCACGGTTAAACGTGGGCCCGGTCAAGACGTGTCTCAATTTTTTGGGACCGGTATGGTTGTACTGTATTTTCAGTGCACAAAACAGTTTTTCAAGTACATGTTTAACTCTCTGTAATGGTATTGTTTTAGTGTTTTCATGTTATGATGTTCTAGTGTGAATGATTGTCACTTGTTACAGTTTATTTCTGTGTATTGTGTTTTCATTGTTTTGGTTCCAACATGCCGTTTTTCTCAAAATTACGTCAGATAGGGACCAGGAAAGGTATACTAGAAGAATCAGTTAACATCCCGCCTAGAGACACACCTGGTCATTTTATGTATAATAAGCATGGGCTAGACGCCATTTGAAAAAAAAAAAGTCAAGACCCTCTCAGAAAGATGCCATTGAGTTATGGCGCAAAGAGTCACATAGGTGATCAGAGAAAGAATTCAACAAAGTAGAGAGAAATAAACTAGCAGAGGAAAAAGCCAAAGAAAAAGAATCACGTCCTCTCAGAAGAACTAGCTAGAGTTAGAGCTATAAGTTTACTGTGGAGTTCCTTGTAAATAGCGCCTTGTAAATATGCCTTGTGAATAGCGTGTCATTTTTGTGACATGTTGAGTTTCTTGTAAATATGGCTTGTGAATAGCGCCATGTGGTTATGTTTTGTGCAGAGCTTGTTATCATTACGTTAGTCAGGAGAGAGCTGGATCTCTTTCAAGTACTTGGAGAAAACGTTTTGAAGATGTGCGTACGTGTTATGTGATAACGTGGAGAGATGAGTTCATGACTTTCCCATGTACTGCAGTCATTGAGGAAAGATTGTGCTTCAGCTGCCAAAGAGTTAATATCTTGTACTGAGTAGGCAGTATTTGTTTTAACATGCTGTTTAACAAGGTGATGAGGGATTCTGGCGTTTTTTGGTGTTTGCGGGGGGCGTGTTTTTGAGCGGAAATTCGTACCCGTTCCAGTGGAGGGATTTGGTTGCTTTTTGGTGAGGATTTAGGGAATAGCTTGGACTACTGTGATGCAAAATTTGAAAGGGATCCGAGCTGTGGAACTGGTGGAAAAAGCATGTTTTGTGTGGAGGTGCGATTTGCCATGTTATCCAATGGGCGTATTTCTGAATATTGAGATAAAGGTTTCCTTGACTTTTCATTCTGGGTCTGCCTATGTGCTTTGTCAGTTTGCAGATTGAATGGTAAAAACTTGCGTGGAGAGTAAAGAAGTGTATTTGTAAAGGGTTTGCCTTGGAACACTTGATTTAATGTGTTTGACTCAGAGGTCGGTAGTTGTAAATAAACCAGTCTTATTGAGATAAGGGTTTTTGCACGGAGAGTGCTTTAATGTTTTTCACGGTTGAGAAGAAATTATAGAATAGACCCATTAGAGAACGTGCTTTTAATTAGTGTACTGCAACCGTGTGTTTTTTTTTTTAAATAGGAATGTTTCTACAGAATATTTTTCCCAATGCAAGCTGCCCTTTAGAATAGCGTTGTGACAGTTAATAGACTCAATTAGAAAACATGTTTTTTTTTATTTATTTTGTTTGAAAAATTATGAATCTGGCCCTTTGAATAGGTAGAATAGAAGAGCTTGCACACTTAATTAGGAATAGTGGCTATTTGTAAATTAATGAACGTGGCCCTTTTGATAGCTATAATACACTACCATCTTAATGCATTGCTATGTGTCCCCTACATTAGTTTGATTTGCATTTAGTTTCAAGGCTCACCTATGTACTTTGACAGGCTGCTGATAGAAAGGTAATATCTTGCACGGTAAAAGCAGTGTTCATTTAACATGCTGCCTGTTATATGTCCACCAGCCTTTGTAAATAGGGTTTATTATGTCTGATTCAGAGGTCAGTTAGGCTGCAATGCTTACACAGATGGTTACAGATAAAGATTTAGTGGAGACACTTCAATTGATGTATGCAGAGAACAGTCCCAACCCAACAGTCCATGATAATTCGTTTCTTTTTCTCAAATGCAAAATGCATAGCCTTGTGTGCAGAAGCACATTGTCCCATATTTGTGTGTTAATTTGCATGCTAAACAAATGCCCACGTTTCAAATGTCTTGCCTTCTAGCTGAATTAGTTAGACAAAAGTGTTTATTACAAAGTGGAGCTTTTAAGTAGCAGTACAGGATTATTTTAAAGTACTAGCATGTCACTTAGTTACAGAAAATATGTCCTTATTAAATTGGCTTCAGTGAAATTAGAGAATGTTGGTTTAGCTCTCTGGCCTGGGTACAGATATGTTTTGAATTACAGAGAATGTGTTTTTCGACCTTGAAGGTCCTGGCTTCCAGTATATGTTTATGTAAAGGGAGGGTTTTTCCCTCTTGCCGTGCCTGTCTTGTTATTATTGGCCATACTCCAATTCTTTTCCGCGGACGAGACCGAGCTCTGTCTTCAGTAACTTGGCAGCTGTTCTCAGCTCTCAGAGCCTCCGTGATGAGCCGCAGAGAAATGTTTATGTAAAGGGAGGGCTACTGCTCCGACTTACACTAGCTTCCTTCGAATGTGGAGGGAGGAGGCTTGCAGCTCACTCTTTAAGAAACTTGGCAGACGTTTGGCTCTTTCAATGAGCTCAGCGTTGGCAGCGACCCAATTTTAGAGAAGAAGAGACGAGTGAGAGGCTTGTCTCCTATTTGTTATGTTTGACATCGAGCCAGTTCCTGGCTCTGAGGGGAGGGGTAGGTGAGCAAGGAGTGAGTTCGTAGCGAAGTTACCTCCCCAGCCCCTCTGACGTGTACAAAAAAATTGTTCTTCCTTACAGTCAACACTAAAAGCTTCATTGACTTCAGATAAATTCACGCTTTCGAATGAATAAGTTTTTCCTTCAGTAGTGTAAACAGCATAATTGGCAGGAGTCTTGCTCTTGCAATGGGTTCAGCATCTGGCAGTCATTCAATTTTAGGTCACAGTGAAGCCCGGCTTGGAGTTGATTCAAAACTCCGAGCGCGAACAGGCTCCAGCCTTCTGTCTATGTTAGAATAATTTGGATTTTATTCAAATACATTTAGAGAACATATTGTAGGTAGTATGGTCATACTATTCCCAAGATTTAGAGTAGGATTTTTGTTTTGTTTTTTAAAACTATAGAGCTTTTTGGAAAGAGGTTTCCCCAAAATAAAAATTGTGCTTTTGAATTGAAAATTCATTTTTATTTATTTTTTTATTTTTATATAAATCATTTTTGCTAGATTGTTGACAGTGAGCCCTAGCATCTACAGTCAGACACTAAAAGAGACAGGTAGACAGTATTTATATGCCTATCAACACAGCACTGATGCACAAGGTGTCCCCTTCCAAGTTTCAATTCTGTGCAAAGCAAGTGGTGTGCAAGGACACTTGCTTTCCAAGGTGGGTGGACAGCTAACACAAGATCACATACAGGTCATTACTAACCTTTCACAGCCCATGACACATAAGGAAGTTCGTGCATTTATTGGCCTCACTTCTTACTGTAGGCAATGGATTCCCCAGTATGCGTATCTAGCCAAACCACTCATACAGTTAACTACACAGGAGGCAGGGGGGACTGTCCTCCCTTGGACACAAGAACACACCTTGGCATTGGAGGAATTAAAAAGAGCATTATGTCACGCGCCAGTTTTAGCGACTCCATGTCACAGTAAACATTTTATGCTTTTTTATTTTTATTTATTTTTACATTTGACTGTAGCAAGACTGACAGGTTATGAACTGACATTATTTCAGCCACACATAGAGATCAGACGTTGTAACATTCTGAATCCTGCAAGAAAAAATAGACACACTGTCAGCACAAGCAGCAGAGCTCATCGCTCTGACACAAGCCTGCATAAGAGCTAAGCACTTGAAAGTAAACATTTATACTGACTCACAATACACTTTTGATGTTGTTCATGATTTTGGGGTCCTGTGGCAAGAGAGAGGTTTCTTGACCTCCCATGGGACCATGATTCAGCACGGCCAACTTATTCAAGCCCTGTTGGAAGCCATACATTTACCTACAGCCATTTCTATCCTGAAATATAAAGCTCACACCAAAGTTACAGACACCATTTCCCAGGGTAATGACCTGGCAGACCGAACAGCTAAACTTACAGCCCAGACACCAACAGACACGACAAGGACAGAGGTACCATTATTGACAACATGTATGACAGTCAGGGATCCCACTCAAGATGTACTCGACATACAGACACATGCCACTGCAGATGAGATAAAGAAATGGACTGAACAAGGAGGGGTCCAGACTAACCAAGGTTGGATGACTAAGGGAAAAAGCACATGGTTTCTTTCAGATTCTATGGTACAAGTAATAATCAGCACAACACATAGTCCCGCACACTTGGGAGAAAAAGCAATGTTAGACAGCTTACAGAACCTACGTGCAGCAGCGAAACAGAAAGTGCGAACATGTATGATCTGTGAACATGTATGATCTGTTGCCAGTTCAATCCAGGTAAAGGCATTCCGGTGGAACAAGGCGGATTTCATCCTCCTGACCACCCTTTTGAGGTTCTCCAGACGGATTATATCCAAATGGACAGATGTAGAGGTTACAAATATGTCTTAGTAGTTATGTGTGCACTATCTAGATGGACAGAAGCATATCCAGTTCCAGGTTATACTGCTGTGACAACAGCCAGACAGTTAGTGCGTGAGTACTTCCCTAGGTATGGATTACCTCGTGTGATCTATTCAGATAATAGTCAGCCATTCTCCTCTGAATTAATGAAACAAGTGTCTCTTCTGTTAGGATATACCTGGAAGTTCCATTGTGTCCGACACCCAGAAGCAGCAGGCCTTGTAGAAAGACATAATCAGACAATTAAGACAAAAGTTGCTGAGATCTGTACAGAAAAAGGCGTGGATTGGATGGTGGCCTTGCCGGTTGCCCTCTTTTACATGCGTATGGTAGCTCATTCCAGAACAGGCCTATCTCCTTATGAAGTAGTTTTCGGTAGACCGCCAAATATGTGGGGTACACCTATGCTTAAGAAAATACCTGATGTTGACAGTAACATGCTGACAGATTACCTGGCTTCCTTGATTTCTGCACTACTCTCTTGTTGTTCACAGGTTGCTGCTGCCTTCCCTGACAACACCCAGGTCAAGGAACACGCCATTGTCCCCGAGAATTTTGTATGCATCCGGAATTTTGATCGTTCAAGTCCCCTTGAGCCACGTTGGAAGACGCCGAAGTTGGTGGAAGGACGTAAAGGCCGAACTCACCTTCATCACTACAAAAGATACTTTGGACTATTTGGAACTTTGGAACTTTTATAAAGAACACTGACCTTTGCTAGAAAAGACTCCACAGCAGTAGTATAGGTCTAAATTAAGATCTAGTAAGTCAGACGTAGTTTAATTGTTTAAGCCCACCCGGTGGTGAATCGGTTAGACCAGATTTCTGACATGTATAAGATCACATATGAGAATAGCAAGAAGAGAGATAAGAAGGAAAAATACTGCAAGATATTACGCAGTAGATGTATAGTTACCTTGATCATTCTTTTTATTCTGTGCATTGTTATAATTGGTATCAGTTTATTGCTACATGTTTTCTTTCCCGTTTCCTCACATATACATTCTTCCAGTAACAGCACCGCAGAGCACACATTCAGTGACCTGCCTCCTCATGAATTGTCATATCGACTTGCACTACGTAACAATACTTTTATTCGTATGTTACACCATTCTCGGGGGCGTGGCTAGCGGCCGATGCCAGCAGACGCAGCCTAACGAGGCTCCCGTCCCCGACCCCAATAAATCCTCGTTTTTATCCTTTAAACAGCGCGGACTCCCCGTGAAAACTGGGTCGAGTCCGCACCAGACATCGGAGCCTGCCCGGGGAGCGCGCCAAGCGTGTGCATCGCCCGCATCCAGTGCTGCGGCCCCCGCCGATCCCGGCCGGGACGAGAGACCCAAAATGGCGGCGTAGGACTCCGCGACCCGCCGGACTGCGCCCTGGGCGACCTGGCACCCAGAGATCGAATACTGCCGACTGTGCTGGGTGAGAGCGGTCCTAGAGTGGCTGTTTGGGTGCGGAGGGCTTAGCGGAACCAGCGGCGGCTTTGGAGGACCCAGCGGCGGCGCTGCGGAGGAGGGTGTGATCCGTGCCCCTGAAGGGCTCCAAAATTGAGGTCCCGGCTTCTGGGCCTGGGCGGCTCTGGCGGCGGCACTGAGGCGCCTGATCCTGCGCTACCGAGAGGAGACCCAGGGGCAGGAAACGAGGAGACCGCCAAGCCCGGAGCGCTAGAAGAGCTCCTCCACGGGCAATCAGAGGCGCCTGAGTGGATTTGGACCGGGGAAGCGTGAGAGGTGGCCCAGCGCCGGTGAGGCGGAGACCAGGCCCGGACTGAGGTCCCAGCAGCCCCCTTTTTGCGGAACCTGGGTGAAGGCCCGGAGGGCTCCGACACTGCACTGAGACACCGGGCAGGGCGCCCAATCCTGGGGGTCGTGACCCTCCCCCCTCTCGCCCAACTGCCCCGCTTAGTTGCCTACCACCCGGGAAGAGCCTGCCAGAGTAAGCGACGCCCTGCGACGGCCTGAAGGGGCAATCAGCGTGGCACTGACCAGGGGGACCACCCAGCCACAGCGGGGTGAGCTCGTGCGTGTGGACTTCAGAGCAGTGGGTGGATTGGGGCCCGGTAGTGAGCTGTGACACTCTCCGACAGCTGCGAAGAGGCGACTGCCTGGCGGCCGTGGACTTTGCCGGCGGGTGGCTTGCCTGCTGGGTGGCAGTAGTGGCTGGTGACCCTACTTCCGGAACGACGACTAGGACCGCCACTGAGAGACCTGCACCGGCAGCAGTGAGGATCCCTTGAACGCGGACACCCTACACGACAGCGGAGGCCCCGACGGCCCGCAGTAGTGGAGGGGTGCGAGAAGTAGGCGCCTGTGAGTGGCACGGGGGCTGGCACCGACCTGCGGTGGGGAACGGATAACGGCGGGCCTACTTCGGGTGAGCGCCCTTGGCCTCAAGGACTGCGGACTGCAACTGTCTGATCGGTGACGGCCCTACATCGACGAAGCGACCGGCCGACCGGCTGAGTGACCTGTCCGTCTCGACCACCTCCGCGTTTGCCCGGCGGTTGGCTCGGAGGGGACATGGGGAAGCCGAAAGGACCAAAAGGTGACGCAGGAACGGCCACAGAGGCTCCGGACGCCATGCCACATACCCAGTCGGACTTGCTAACGATGCAGGACAGAATCCTGGAAGCTATAGCGGCCACGAGGACCGCATTGCAACAAGACATTGCTCAGGTGTCGACGGGCCTGGGGCTCCTGCGGGCAGACCATGGGAAAATGGCCGACAGGGTCAAAGACACGGAAATAATCCTGAAGGACGTGGTGCCGGGACAGAAAGCCTTGGAAGGAAAACTGACGGACGCCCTGGAGCGAATCCAGACGCTGGAGAGGAGAGCGGAGGAGGCGGAAAACCGAAGCCGGCGGAACAATGTACGACTGGTCGGCCTTCCGGAGAAAAGCGAGGGGACGGACATGCTGGGTTATGTGGACAACTGGCTACGGACTGTGGTGGCGCCGGAAGGCCTTTCCCCCTTCTTCACGCTGGAGAGAGCCCATCGAGTGCCTGCCCGACCCCCCAAACCGGGGCTCCCCCCGAGACCGGTGGTGATCAAAGTCCTCCACTACAGGGACAGAGACTGGCTTCTGCAACGAGCAAGGGAAGCGGGCCCGTTCCAGGTTGACAATAGCGCAGTCACGTTGTTCCCGGACTACACCTTTGAAACCCAAAAGCAACGAGCTTCATTCCTCTCCATTAAAAAGGAACTGAGGACGGAGGGGCTGCAATATTCACTGTTGTTCCCGGCGAGACTCCGGATTTCGGTGGATGGGAAGGCACTGTTCTTCAATACATCAGCGGATGCCTGGGACTGGTGGGACTCCTACAAGGCTGGAACGGATGGGGCCCGCCAAAGGGCGGCCGCGGAGGAATTCCAACGGGGCTCGGTCAGGAGGTCAAGACGAATTCGGAGGAGGGGCCAACATCAGCAGCGACTGACGGAATCGCAGACGACGGTGGAAAGGAAGGCAGCACTGCAAGCGGTGAAAGAGGTCTCGGGAGCGGAGGTACCACAGCAGGAGGGGGACTCGAAATCGATCTCGGAGGACAAGCAGACTGGTTCGGAAACTGAACTGTCGGAGGTGGACAGTGTGAAGGGCCCGACGGTAACGCCACAAACGGCGGAGGAGGTCTTCGGCAGCTGAGTATTGAACTGGGGGAAGTGGGGGCTGGCAGCGTCGACCTGGAGAGAATGGCGAACCTGGCCGATGGAGCAGGCTGACGTGAGACTGATCAATCGTGAGTTTGGATGTACATAAAGGGGTGAATGGGGAAAAGGGACGCTAATTTTGCTGCGGTAGCTAGTACACGCACCCAGAGGCCCCTAAGGCCACCGCAGTACAGACTGCGGACTAGAAAGTTTTGAGAGCACCTTGCTCAATTGTTTGGACGGGGGTAACTCTTCTGCAGTTAGGTCCTGTTCTAGGGGGGGTGGATGTCTGGAGATGTTGGGGTTACTCAGGACAGGGAGGGGGGTAGGGGAAGGAGAGCGGAGCTGGGGAGGGATGTAGGGCGAAGGGGGTGGGGAACGAACCGGTTGGGGAAGGGGGACGGGGGGCCATTACTGGTGTCTGGCCACTGTGGAACAGAGCTCTTAGCCTTCAATGCCAAGACTATGGATAGTGTGGGCTCGTTAAAATGTGTATCATGGAACGTGCGGGGTCTGAACTCAATGACTAAAAGGCACAAAGTTCACTCTTACCTAGTCCGCAGAGGGGTTCACATCGCCTTCCTACAAGAAACACATCTGACCAAACAGGAGGGGGTAGCGCTCCAAAGGAGGTGGCGGGGTCACCTGTTTTACACCACATATTCGGCGTTTGCCAGGGGGGTGCTGCTATGGATCCGGGCTGGGATCCCCTTCCAAGTCACTAGGAGTACTGTGGACCCGGAGGGTCGTTTTGTAGCGGTTGAGGGTTTACTCAGGGGCCGTGCTATAGCGCTATGCAGCGTGTATGCGCCCAACACTGAACAGGCACCTTACTTCACTAAACTCTCCATGCGCTTAGCAACCTACTTCGCAGGTCCAATATTGCTGGGGGGGGACTTTAACTCTATAGCGGACACTACATTGGATAGGTCACACCCACCGCTCCATGCTTCCCCGGTGCACAGGCTAGCGAAACATAGGATGCATTGGCAAGGGCAGTGGGATCTCACTGACGTATGGCGCGCACAACACCCGGCTGAGCGGGACTATTCCTTCTATTCCAGCATGCACGACCTACATGTCTGCATTGACGCATTCCTATGCTCTCATCAGGTTCTCCCGGCAGTTGCTCGCACAGAATACCTCACACGTACAATATCAGATCACAATCCTCTGCTGCTCACCCTGGCCTGGATGAACGGGTCTACACCGATTCCAACATGGCGGCTCCGGCCGGACACGTTGGATGAACGGTCCCTTTAGAACGGACTTGGAACTCAGAATCACCCAATATTTTACTGAGAACGAGGGGACCACCTCCTCCAGGGCCGCTGAATGGAACGCATTCAAGGTGGTGGTAAGGGGGCACTGTATAGGGAAATTTGCGGGGACAAGACGGACGCTAGTAGAGGACGTGGACAGGGCGGAACGGACGCTGCGAGAAGCCGAGCGATTGCGGCCCGGCCACCCCGAATTGCAGGGCAGGGTTTGTACGGCGAGGGAGGCAGTGGCGGTTGAAGTGGAGCGACTACGCTGCTTCGATTATAAAGCTTATGTGACCAGGACACTCGCTGAGGGGGATAAGACGGGGACACTCCTAGCCTGGCTGGCCAACCCTCACAGAGGATCCACCCCAATACTGTCCCTGGCGGGAGCGGACGGGGAAACCTATCACACGCAACCGGACATAGTGCGGTGCTTCCAAGATTACTACGGCACCTTATACAGGCAGGGGTTGGAGAACCGACCCGAGGCGACGGAAGCCCTGTTGGCGGAGACCCAATTGCCCCAGTTAGACCCGGAAGACGCTAAGGCTCTCGGGGATCCGATTGGCCGCGAGGAAATTAGAGGGGCCATCAAGAAGATGGCGCGAAACAAAACACCGGGGATGGATGGGCTCCCTATTGAGTTTTATGTGAAATATATGGAGCTACTGGCCCCGAGACTCAGAACGGTGTATAATGAAGCCAGGGAGAAAGGTGAGCTGCCCCAATCGATGCGCGAGGCGATCATGATCCCATTGCTTAAACCGCGCAGAGATAGCGCGAACCCGGCATCATACCGACCGTTGTCGATGCTGACGACGGACTACAAAATTTTGAGCACGATTCTGGCCGGGAGATTGATCAATCATATGACAGGTTTGATTCATAGGGACCAGTCGGGCTTTATCCCAACCAGGAACACGGCCCACAACATTCGGCGGCTGCTCAGGATGCTGGCGGACCCCCCACAAACGGCATTAGCCCCAATGGTGTTGTCAGTTGACATTGAAAAAGCCTTCGATAGCCTGGAATGGGACTATCTATATGCGGTGATGCGGAGATTCGGTCTCGGGGATGGTTATATAAAGTGGACCGCAGTGCTCTATGCACGGGCGGGTGCGAGGGTGAGAGTGGGAGCTTTGATATCGGACCGCTACGATGTGAACCGGGGGACAAGGCAGGGTTGCGCGCTCTCTCCACTGTTGTTTGCACTGGCCATGGAACCGTTTGCAATGCTGGCCAGACGGGGTGATGCGTACCTCGGACTGGAAGTGCGAGGGACCTACCACCATATATCGTTGTATGCGGACGACCTTTTGCTGTTCTTGGATAACGCTGATGAAGCGGTTAGAGGTGCAGAGGATCTTCTACAGAGATTCGGGGCGCTCTCAGGCTTAAAGGTGAATTGGGAGAAGACATGCTTATTCCCGCTCCGGAAAGGGGAGACATGCCCGACGACCAACAACAGAGTGCGCTGGGAACCTGATTGCCTGCACTATCTCGGGACCTACATATACCACGATCCCGCCAACTTGTTGGATGGGAACATCGGGCGATGTATCCGAGGATTGAAGGGCAATATGGCTTTCTGGGCTACCCTCCCCCTGTCTATGACGGGGCGAGTGTCCCTCCTCAAAATGATCGCCCTACCGCGACTATTATACTTTTTTAGGACCTTGCCGGTATGGATACCGGGAGAAGTGTTCAGGCGCCTGAAGTCCAGCATAATAGCTTTTCTATGGGGAGGCGGCAGGCGGCGCATAGCACTGACGACTCTCATGCGCCCCAAGGATCAGGGGGGGTTAGCGGTCCCAGACTTTGAGCTCTATTATCTGGCGGCGCAGCTTCAATTCTTTACGCAGGAAGTGGCAAGAGTGTACCGGGGCCGGAACACGAGAGGGACGCGGGCACCCCCCGCCATGTGCTGGCTTATGTAGCCCTTATGTAGCCCTCCAGCAGAAAATATTACTGAGTGGACTGACCCAGGAGGAAAAGACGCTGAGGTTATGTTGGAATCGCATGCAAAAGCGTGCAGGCCCTGGTCACCCATATGCCCCAGAGATACCGTTGGGGATGTTGACGGCACTTCCACATGGGGGGGACTGGTCGAACCTCCAACTGTGGGAAGAGGCGGGACTTCAGATGGTGGGGGACTTATACTCAGACGGGGTGCTGATGGTGCTGATGGAGTTCCGTACTCTGCAGGAACGCTATGATCTTCCACGGGGTGACTGCAGCGGTGGTGCGGGCGCTTCAAGCACATTGGGGAGAGGGACTGATGGAACCTGAGATGTCATTGGCATGCCAATATACGATGATGTCAGCAGGAACGAGGAAAGCGGTTACATGTCTTTACTCCAGAATGCATACAGAAAACATACCACCACTAACACGTCTCAAAACACAATGGGAAGAGGACTTGCAGAGGGAAATCCCAGACACCACATGGTCCCAACTGCTTCAGCGAGCAAGGAAAAGCACCAGAAACGCCCGTTTCCAATTAATACACCTCTATATCCTACACAGGGCCTACCTCACTCCGAATAAGATAGCGAGATATTTTGGCGCAGTTGATGCTGCATGCCCCAGATGCACGCTAGTTGGCGCTGACTTGCAACACATGCTTAGGAACTGCCCGCGCATCCAGGAGTACTGGGAGGGAGTTGGGGACGCCCTAAATGAGGTCACGGATAGAGCACTGCACTATGATAGCGCGGTCGTCCTCCTACATTGGTTCCCACACACGCGCAAAACGAAGCTGTCGAGTAAATTTATTGACATGGGCCTTATGATTGCAAAGAGGGAGCTCACTAGGGGTTGGAAATCAAAGACAGCTCCAACACACCAAAAGTGGCTGAACGAATTTCTGAAATGGGCAGCGGCAGAAAGCACACTCAGATACCAATTGGCCCGGCGGACGGCAAATGAAAAGGCTCAGGAAGCGGCGTTAGCATGGGAAACCCTAGTCCAGGCGCTCAGGGATAGTATGGAGTTGAGTGACGAGGAGGAGGGAGTAGCACTACAGGAGGCCCCGAGGGAGGAGATATCAGGCCCTGCACTGACACCTGACACAAGCACCTAAGTATTGTTTCCACAATCCTAATCACACAGAGTTGCCCGAGATTCCACACTGGACACGTAGGCTTAGACACCAGGGGGACGGGGAGGAAGGGGAGGGGGGAAGGAAGAAAAGTTGAACTGTTTATTTGGGTGGAGAGAGATTATACACAACTGTAGAGCGGGGGGACACGATAGGCGTTGACAAAATAAAAGCGGAGAATATTGTAAAGATGAGCTATTTCTACATGAACCAACTGCACCATGCTACATGATTGACCGCCACCCAACCTCCGGGATGTGGGTCCAAAGGCTGTGTATACAAACGATATTCGGACAGTGACTGCAGTTGTACTGGGGTTCATGATGGTGTGTATACTGTATAATTGACATTATCTCTGCAATAAAAATTGTTTTACAAAAAAAAAAAATGTTACACCATTCTCACCAGACCAGCAATGCGACAGATTGCTGGGTATGTGGCCTTATCAAGAAACGAAGGGAGTTCTGCCCTTCTACCCTTTACCGTTCTCACACAATGGTTCATGTGGAGCATGGTTTGCTTTAATGACCTCAATAGATAGAAGGTACATAGCTTATCCAGGTGGCTGGATATATGGAAACCTGAATAAAGTAATGAATGAAGCATGCTTTCCAGACAAAGACGGATTCCCCCAAAGAAAGGGAACCGATTTAGAGAATGAAGAGTACGAGCAGGGAAATGCATCTGTTAATTTTATAATGTTAAACGTTCAGCCCAAGCAAAATACAGGTCCACCGTTTATTTCAGTCCTGCCAGCAAAAGGTGATTTATGTGTTAAAAAGAAAGGTTCAGTACATATGGGACACAGCGAGTGTAACACTGTAGTAGAGTTTAACGATAAAGGACTTTCTTCTTTCAAAACATCACGCCATACCTATTTCATTTGTGGTCAGACAGCCTATGTACATCTGCCCTTAGACTGGGGTGGGACTTGTTATATAGCATTCTTATTGCCACCCGTTTTTCTAGCCCCATCCAATTATCATAGAGATTCACGACTAGAACATGTTAGACAAAAGAGAGAGACAGATTCTGCAGGGATCGATCAGACTGAAACAGCTTGGGAGCAATATACAGATTTCAACAAAGGATTCTTTTTCTTCATAGGTCCCGTCCAAAACAGTAAACTGATACGCAGGTTAACAAGGACTCTTGAAACAGTTGTAAATATAACTGCATCTGCCCTGGCGAACTTGACCCAGGAACAGTCTGCTATTAGACTTGTCGTTCTTCAAAACCGCCTCGTTCTAGACGTCATCTTGGCGGATAGGGGCGGAGCTTATAGTGTCATCCGATCTAGTTGTTGCATTTTCATCCCAGATAATGCACCATCTGTGTACGAAGCAATAACAAGACTCCACAAAATTGCTAATGTCATACATCAAGACCCAGGCACATGGACTTGGTCCAGTTGGTTCTGGGGTGTAATATCGGCATGGGGATGGAAAGTTATGTCCTTCCTAGGAATGGCCCTACTTATGGTATTTGGTTGCTGTCTCTGTCTGCAGTGTGGCCCGGCCATTTGCGGCCTGTGTGCTACTGCCTGTATTCCACATCCACGTAAACAAAGGATAAAAGATGAACAAATGATTCTGTATGATCAACTATACGGTCTCATGAATATAGATGTATCCTAAAGGGTTAAGTAGGGGACAAGGAGGGAATGTGGAAAATGAAATTTTGCCTGACCAAGATGTCCCCTACGTGTACCCTATGTTACATGTCATGTGCATGTCACCCATGCACTTCCTCGTAGTGGCCTGAATCACTAGGCCCCTGCAATCATGTCCTGCATTAGAAATGCCAGTCATCAAAGTCTCCCAAACGTTAAGGTAGCATAAGGCCCATGTATTTGCATTTCATGACTCCTGACACACTGAAGCTGCAGTTACGTCCCTCTGACCTCGCATACTTCTAGCTCAGCCGAGAGAAGCCCAGCAAGAGGCCTGCCAAGACAGTATTATGAATAACAGTTATCTGTTTGCTTTACAGAATCACATTTCAGTCTGGTGAAGAAGGTACACGGAACCCATCTGCATAGATAGGGCCCAGCCATTCTGTCTCTGTTTAAGTGGATTACAGTGCTTGCATCCATAGAAAGCTCATGCAACGAACGAATAAATATGCCCTTTCTGTCATTTAGTGACAAGCAACCTTTGCTTCAGATAATACATCCCCTGACTCAAGATATCAGTTAGTACTAGATGTGCTGGTCGCCCTGACACAAGAGATCTCGCTTCTAGACTGAAAGTCAGCTCTCCTCCCAGTTACACGTCAATTGCACGTCATGCTCATGTTGCACACAAGTAGGACAAAGTTCGAGCTGGTCATGCAAACTCCTCCTCTAAGTACCCACCCACCTATGACACCTACCTATCACCTACCTATGACTCATCAAAGTGTACACCCACATGTTCTTATCTCTTTCTTTCTCTGCTCTGCCTCGAGCGTTCCTTCTTACGTCCTATGTACAAGATAAAATGTATATAACCCATGTTCAGTAAATAATTGTTAGAAGACTCTTCCTGAACCTCAGTGGTGATGGAACATATTCTCCCTTTGACTCGAGTTATTGGAATAAAGCCCATTTAACTTGGACACCACGGATCCTGTCTCTCATTTGATGCATGATACTTTGTTAATGCCTAGAAATTCTGCCAGGGTAATATTTTATTTACCACATGTTGGTGTGATACATATACAAAAAGTTTTGTTGTGCCTAAGGTCTGGGTGTGTATGGAATTCTAGAGTGTGAAGAAAATTATGTGTAGTCCAGGGATCCCTTTTTGACTTTCAAACTCCCATTTACGACGGAGTGGGTCGAGACTAAACGCTGCATGGGTCCTAAGGGAGGCAGCAAACCAGTGAATAAGGGGTCTGCAACTTCCCATGACATGCAGATACTGTAATGTTGCGGTGTGGGCGTGGTTCAGTAGTCATGTCTCCCACCTGGCTGCCAACACGTCTATCAATGAGCGGTGTGTAAGGAATTGTCCCTGTGGGAACCCCCTCTTCGTCTACCAGAGTTGTGTATGGTATGAGTGTCTCATCGCGGTATAGGTCGCCTCGTGTCTGGATACCCTTCTCTAGCCAGTTCGCAATCTGCTGCGCTGTAAGCACTGTGAGTCAGTTAGGGAACCCCTCCAGTGGTATCGCCGGCACATAGGGGTGATGCCTCTGATGATATATAGGCACCTGCGAAAGCATTAAACGCCACCGCAAGTAGCAGCTGGGTTGCTGCCTTCGACTTAACGGCGGGATGGAAAAGTCTGGTAATTTGGTCCATCAAGTAAGGCGGTTGTGTGGTAGTCGTGTCTGTGCGATATCTATCTGCAAGCCAACATGCTTATATATTAACATGTTCAATCCATTATTTTAAATTTGTTAATGTGGAAAAAAACATTTGATAAAAAATGGAATGAAATTGATTGAATTTAACTGATATTTGTAGAAATATTCTTTTTTCTATATCCTTAGCCTCACCCACGGATAACACTGGGGTAGTGCCACGTGGCAAGTGGTTAGCAGGCTTTCGAACATTTCAATATATGAGGGGTGCTCAGACCATCATAGAGAGAAAATTTGAAAGCCATGCCCCATTGAAACAGAGTTGCTGGTGATCCATAGGAGACTGGAATATAAAATATTGCATTCAAAATTAAATGAAGTTTTTGAGGTGCTTAAACTTTTGGTACTGAAAAAGCCCATCCTTAAGAAGTGTTCAACCTAAACTCTAAAGCTTACATATGTAATTTTAGAAGATGCCAACCACTCTATTTTTGAAAAAGATGGAATTCATCTTCAAGAAATGTTTTGAGTAAATGCTTGAGTTTGCTAGCATTAATCATGTAATTCTTTATACTAATTTTAGAAGCTGGTGAAATGTGTTCCAAAATTCGTTTTGAACAAATGTTTACGTCTATACACCTATTTGCAGATACTGCTAACGTGGCAACTGGAGAAATAAAGTGGACGCTTTCAATCGTGGGAATCAATAATTAGGAGATATTTACACCATATTGTTTAAATGGTATGAACTTACAAACTACATGTTACTAACTAGGGCCAGGCCAAGATTTAAATGGTAGAGGTCATTAAAAAAATAAAGGTTTTGCAATGGGGATTATTTATACAAGGCTCAACCACAGGTGAGATTGACAGATAAGAAAATAAGTTACTTACCAGTAAACTGTGGTTCTCCAGTATTGGTATCTTTCATAGATTCACAGGCATGAATTAGTTATCGAAGTGGGAGTCCCACAGTACATTACAAGCTGTAAGTAATGACTTTAATATTAAAGTTAATAGAGAAAAAACATTCACTTTAATATCTCGTCCTAGTCATTAGAAATGGTCCAAATTCCAGCCAACCAGGCAACAGCACCCTCTAGAACCCTCTCCACAGAGGCTGCAGGCTCTCAGATTTTCGAGCACAAGTGGAAATTTAAGCTTATAACAGAAAACAGCCGGGGGACCCTCTATGGGGAGGAGGGTGGGTCGCATGTAAATCTATGAAAGATACCAGTACTGGAGAACCACAGTTTACAGGTAAGTAACTTATGTTCTTCTCCAGTATTGGAGTATCTTTCATAGCTTTACACGCTTGAATCCGAACAGATAGCAGTAGTATTATATGTATGTATGCTGATATAAGGCATGCAGAAAAAAACATGCACAATCCTGTACGCAGTAAAATGCATCACAAATACATATACCTATACGTACATATATACGTACATATATATATATATATATATATATATATATATATATATATATATATATATATTCACGCTCCAAGGTTGTCCACCATGTGAGTAGCACGCGAGCAGCAGCTTTATTTATGTGTAGGTGAGGACGGGGATCCGCTTGTAGACGCCGCTCTGTAATGGATCTGCCCGACGCGTTTCGAAGCTCCATCTGCTTCTCTTCAGGGGCTTTAACGGAAGCGGTGTGCGCACCCGCTACACTTCTCCAATTATATAACTCGCCCGTCGATGGGAGGCTCCAGTGAGACTTCTGGGAAGTGTAGTACGGAAAGCACACAATCAAGTCCTGTATGGACTCCACAAGTGGGCCCGTCCTCGATTCCATGTACGGCTGCTACTTCACTGCCGTGACCCCCACGTTAACGGGGTGGTGCATACTCTGCGGCTGGACTGCCGCATATAGATTCACGCTCCAAGGTTGTCCACCATGTGAGTAGCACGCGAGCAGCAGCTTTATTTATGTGTAGGTGAGGACGGGGATCCGCTTGTAGACGCCGCTCTGTAATGGATCTGCCCGACGCGTTTCGAAGCTCCATCTGCTTCTCTTCAGGGGCTTTAACGGAAGCGGTGTGCGCACCCGCTACACTTCTCCAATTATATAACTCGCCCGTCGATGGGAGGCTCCAGTGAGACTTCTGGGAAGTGTAGTACGGAAAGCACACAATCAAGTCCTGTATGGACTCCACAAGTGGGCCCGTCCTCGATTCCATGTACGGCTGCTACTTCACTGCCGTGACCCCCACGTTAACGGGGTGGTGCATACTCTGCGGCTGGACTGCCGCATATAGATTCACGCTCCAAGGTTGTCCACCATGTGAGTAGCACGCGAGCAGCAGCTTTATTTATGTGTAGGTGAGGACGGGGATCCGCTTGTAGACGCCGCTCTGTAATGGATCTGCCCGACGCGTTTCGAAGCTCCATCTGCTTCTCTTCAGGGGCTTTAACGGAAGCGGTGTGCGCACCCGCTACACTTCTCCAATTATATAACTCGCCCGTCGATGGGAGGCTCCAGTGAGACTTCTGGGAAGTGTAGTACGGAAAGCACACAATCAAGTCCTGTATGGACTCCACAAGTGGGCCCGTCCTCGATTCCATGTACGGCTGCTACTTCACTGCCGTGACCCCCACGTTAACGGGGTGGTGCATACTCTGCGGCTGGACTGCCGCATATAGATTCACGCTCCAAGGTTGTCCACCATGTGAGTAGCACGCGAGCAGCAGCTTTATTTATGTGTAGGTGAGGACGGGGATCCGCTTGTAGACGCCGCTCTGTAATGGATCTGCCCGACGCGTTTCGAAGCTCCATCTGCTTCTCTTCAGGGGCTTTAACGGAAGCGGTGTGCGCACCCGCTACACTTCTCCAATTATATAACTCGCCCGTCGATGGGAGGCTCCAGTGAGACTTCTGGGAAGTGTAGTACGGAAAGCACACAATCAAGTCCTGTATGGACTCCACAAGTGGGCCCGTCCTCGATTCCATGTACGGCTGCTACTTCACTGCCGTGACCCCCACGTTAACGGGGTGGTGCATACTCTGCGGCTGGACTGCCGCATATAGATTCACGCTCCAAGGTTGTCCACCATGTGAGTAGCACGCGAGCAGCAGCTTTATTTATGTGTAGGTGAGGACGGGGATCCGCTTGTAGACGCCGCTCTGTAATGGATCTGCCCGACGCGTTTCGAAGCTCCATCTGCTTCTCTTCAGGGGCTTTAACGGAAGCGGTGTGCGCACCCGCTACACTTCTCCAATTATATAACTCGCCCGTCGATGGGAGGCTCCAGTGAGACTTCTGGGAAGTGTAGTACGGAAAGCACACAATCAAGTCCTGTATGGACTCCACAAGTGGGCCCGTCCTCGATTCCATGTACGGCTGCTACTTCACTGCCGTGACCCCCACGTTAACGGGGTGGTGCATACTCTGCGGCTGGACTGCCGCATATAGATTCAGGCTCCAAGGTTGTCCACCATGTGAGTAGCACGCGAGCAGCAGCTTTATTTATGTGTAGGTGAGGACGGGGATCCGCTTGTAGACGCCGCTCTGTAATGGATCTGCCCGACGCGTTTCGAAGCTCCATCTGCTTCTCTTCAGGGGCTTTAACGGAAGCGGTGTGCGCACCCGCTACACTTCTCCAATTATATAACTCGCCCGTCGATGGGAGGCTCCAGTGAGACTTCTGGGAAGTGTAGTACGGAAAGCACACAATCAAGTCCTGTATGGACTCCACAAGTGGGCCCGTCCTCGATTCCATGTACGGCTGCTACTTCACTGCCGTGACCCCCACGTTAACGGGGTGGTGCATACTCTGCGGCTGGACTGCCGCATATAGATTCACGCTCCAAGGTTGTCCACCATGTGAGTAGCACGCGAGCAGCAGCTTTATTTATGTGTAGGTGAGGACGGAGATCCGCTTGTAGACGCCGCTCTGTAATGGATCTGCCCGACGCGTTTCGAAGCTCCATCTGCTTCTCTTCAGGGGCTTTAACGGAAGCGGTGTGCGCACCCGCTACACTTCTCCAATTATATAACTCGCCCGTCGATGGGAGGCTCCAGTGAGACTTCTGGGAAGTGTAGTACGGAAAGCACACAATCAAGTCCTGTATGGACTCCACAAGTGGGCCCGTCCTCGATTCCATGTACGGCTGCTACTTCACTGCCGTGACCCCCACGTTAACGGGGTGGTGCATACTCTGCGGCTGGACTGCCGCGTATAGATTCACGCTCCAAGGTTGTCCACCATGTGAGTAGCACGCGAGCAGCAGCTTTATTTATGTGTAGGTGAGGACGGGGATCCGCTTGTAGACGCCGCTCTGTAATGGATCTGCCCGACGCGTTTCGAAGCTCCATCTGCTTCTCTTCAGGGGCTTTAACGGAAGCGGTGTGCGCACCCGCTACACTTCTCCAATTATATAACTCGCCCGTCGATGGGAGGCTCCAGTGAGACTTCTGGGAAGTGTAGTACGGAAAGCACACAATCAAGTCCTGTATGGACTCCACAAGTGGGCCCGTCCTCGATTCCATGTACGGCTGCTACTTCACTGCCGTGACCCCCACGTTAACGGGGTGGTGCATACTCTGCGGCTGGACTGCCGCATATAGATTCACGCTCCAAGGTTGTCCACCATGTGAGTAGCACGCGAGCAGCAGCTTTATTTATGTGTAGGTGAGGACGGGGATCCGCTTGTAGACGCCGCTCTGTAATGGATCTGCCCGACGCGTTTCGAAGCTCCATCTGCTTCTCTTCAGGGGCTTTAACGGAAGCGGTGTGCGCACCCGCTACACTTCTCCAATTATATAACTCGCCCGTCGATGGGAGGCTCCAGTGAGACTTCTGGGAAGTGTAGTACGGACTTGACTTGATTGTGTGCTTTCCGTACTACACTTCCCAGAAGTCTCACTGGAGCCTCCCATCGACGGGCGAGTCATATAATTGGAGAAGTGTAGCGGGTGCGCACACCGCTTCCGTTAAAGCCCCTGAAGAGAAGCAGATGGAGCTTCGAAACGCGTCGGGCAGATCCATTACAGAGCGGCGTCTACAAGCGGATCCCCGTCCTCACCTACACATAAATAAAGCTGCTGCTCGCGTGCTACTCACATGGTGGACAACCTTGGAGCGTGAATCTATATGCGGCAGTCCAGCCGCAGAGTATGCACCACCCCGTTAACGTGGGGGTCACGGCAGTGAAGTAGCAGCCGTACATGGAATCGAGGACGGGCCCACTTGTGGAGTCCATACAGGACTTGATTGTGTGCTTTCCGTACTACACTTCCCAGAAGTCTCACTGGAGCCTCCCATCGACGGGCGAGTTATATAATTGGAGAAGTGTAGCGGGTGCGCACACCGCTTCCGTTAAAGCCCCTGAAGAGAAGCAGATGGAGCTTCGAAACGCGTCGGGCAGATCCATTACGGAGCGGCGTCTACAAGCGGATCCCCGTCCTCACCTACACATAAATAAAGCTGCTGCTCGCGTGCTACTCACATGGTGGACAACCTTGGAGCGTGAATATATATATATATATATATATATATATATATATATATATATATATATATATATATATATATATATATATATATATATATATATATATATATATATATATATATATATATATATATAGATATATCAAAGAAAACAGTCCCGCTCCCACAGAGGAAGAGGCACGTACACGAAGTGTGCATGGAAAAGGCTTCTTTATTGTTATTCAGGTCTCCCACGACCCCGTATTAAAAGAGAGACGCGTTTCGCCTGCGCAGCAGGCTTTGTCAATATAATTGGTGCCATAGAGTTTCTAGAATATATAGCCCTCCTCCTTCCCTCAGGCATACAATAGGCATAGAAAGTGGACTGTGTACACGAAAATATAGCAGAAAAAACGTTCAAGTTTTAACATATGTATATATGCAAAGTGCAAGCAATATTGTCTGAAGAACATGGAAACTGCATACTGCGCAATGAGCAAGTAATGCCAATTATTTAACTTCATCTAATTCCTGATGTATACACAGCAAATATAAAGATGTGTAGTTAGCCTGAGATCTAAACAAGTCGTAATGACATGCCGAGGTGCTCTTCTAATAATTTAAAAATATGGCATCAATGCTCTCAAAACATGCTGCCTTCCTGACAGTGAAAAAAACGACAAGAATTAAAACTGCTTATGAATGCAGAAAGTGCTGCGAGTAATAACGATGCTTCTATGCTTTTCCCTCATTTCCTAGTGACTGAGCAGAGCATAAGTTATCCGGTTGAATAAAAGATATTATCGCACTGAGCAGAACTGCATCGAGCTGTATTATTCACTGTGTGCAAGAACAAAAACAACAGGTAAAAGCATACAGGGCATGTAACAAAACCACGGGGCTCAAATATCACATGCTGTGTGTAATTACGGCGAAAATGCCGGCCTCTAGGTGGTTGCTACTCTTCCCAGCGGGACTACGAGACCCATAATCCCTTTAAGCAGCTTTACGTGTCCGTAATGAAGTAATCAATGTCCATTGCGTGAGCTCGAAATTGCAGGTAAATTAAAGATTCACAGTGTCATTAACCGGAGAAGAAATGCACAAAGGACTGAAAGCCCGGATTCCGAAATGATAGGACAGGGAGTATCGCAAATGTCAATGTTTGTTAACCAGCACAAGATTTGTCTTTGTCATAGGCATACACCCGGGGTTGGAGGAGACCGATGAAAATAAATTAGATATGCCCAACACACCTCACCGCTTATGCGTCAGCAGCCACGCTGCCCAGTCACCAAAGGGCGCCAGTATCCTGGGCAAGGCATTTCTTGCTGCGGGAAGCAGACAAACGTGCTGGCAGTCGGCAAGACCGCCCCGCTCCGTAATCCAGAATCCCCACAGCTGTCATTCTTGTTCCTCTTCCCGGCGTGCTCTCTGGGGGCTCTACTGCATAGCACTACCATGCTCCTCCAACAAAGATTGCGGTCAAGAGTAGAGCCACAGAACGACTGGTGGTATATATATATATATATATATATATATATATATATATATATATATATATATATATAAAATCGGTGTCTATCTTTATAATATATATCTCCAAGTACACCATTCACCAGCCACCGCTCCTCGTTGTTGCGTAAACTTAATAGAATTAACATTTAGATGAATAACGTGGCAACATAAACATGCGAGTGAGAACCCTTCCTAATATCGTGGCTTCACTGAATGATTACCCTTACATCCCACCTAGTCTTAAGCCTTGATGAATGAAATTCTATTAAGTTTATGTTGCCACGTTATTCATCTAAATGTTAACTGGCTATAGATTAGTCACTTACTCTAATGAATGCGTCTCGTGTTGCACCTCGCAACAAATATAATGAAGGAGCCCGGTTGTTAGTTCTTAATGTTGCCGTGCTATAAAGTAGACATGAAGGTATTATCACTTTCTTATTTAATTAAAATGTTAGTGCACATCATACAAGATAAGCTACCAGGCTCTTAACATTTTAATTAAATAAGAAAGTGATAATAACGTGAATAACGTGGCAACATAAACTTAATATTGGAATTTTTTAATTTGCAGAATACAGCCCCTGAGGAAGGAACCACGGTTCCGAAATGCATTGGGCCAGCAACTAATTGTGGTTCATGAGATAAATAATGAAGTTAAACTACCTAATGAAGAAATGTATATCAGTGTGCATAATATGGAAACTTATTGCAATGCAGGAATTGTAATTGTATGTTGATCAACTGAGAACCAATATGAATACAGGTTATATGATTATATGTTGAAAAAAGATAATCTAGTAAACACCAGTACAAACAAAAGTGAAGTTTGTGGTATATTCAATTTAAGTATGATTTGAAATTGGAATTTACTTTGCATTAAAAATTGTGAACAGCTAGTTCATTAGGAACAGTGCACACTTGAGCAGGTTTTACCGGTTCAGAACTTGTAGTTCACTCCACACTCCTTCCACATTGCAGCCAGGTATCCAGACATGAAGTTTGCACCTCTGTCTGAGACAACCTCCTTAGGGAAACCCACTCTTGAGAAAACTCCCAGGAGGGCTCTTGCCACAACAGGTGCTGTTGTGGTCCTAAGGGGAATAGCTTCTGGGTATCTGGTGGCATGATCCACTACAACCAGAATAAATCTGTGCCCAGAGGCTGTTTGGGGAGCCATTGGCCCAACAATGTCAATCCCTACACGTTCAAAAGGAAACCCCACCACAGGTAGTGGTATAAGGGGGGCCTTTGTGGTGCCACCGAATTTGCCACTGGCTTGGCAGGTGATACAGGAGCGACAAAACTCCTTGGTGTCTTCTGACATGTGAGGCCAGTGAAAGTGAGGGACAAGCCTGTCCCAAGTCTTGTTCTGGCCAAGATGTCCTGCAGGGGAATATCATGGGCTAGTGTTAAAAGGAAGCCCCTGAATGCCAAAGGTATGACCAACCTCCTGGAAGCACCAGGCTTGGGGTCTCTAGCCTCTGAATACAGGAGCCCTTCATCCCAATACGTTTTATGGGTCCCACTAGCATTCCCCGCAGCCTCAGCAACAGCTTGCTGTCTGAGGGGTTCAAGAGAAGGGCAGTCCAACTGCGCCTGCCTCAGCTCTGCCCTGGAAGGTCCCCCTGTCCCAAGAAACTCAACCTGATCAGACTCAAGCTCTTCTAGGACAGTTCCTTCCTGGGTCTCACAATCAGCTTCCTCAGAAGGCTGATCCTCTTCCTGAGGCAGGGGGGAAGGCACTGCCTTAACCCTACTGCTTCTCCTCCTGGTAGGCAACTGGTCCATTATTCCAGAATCCAGTACCTATTCAGTGTTGCAATTTCTGACCTGTGACCTAGTCACAGCAAGGACATGTGCTGAGAGTCCTAACATTTATGCATGGGTCCTATACTCCTCTTCAGATCAGGCTGAAGTCTCTAGGTAATTTCCAAGCAAACATTCTACAGGGAGGTCTGAGCTAACAACAACCTTCTTGAGGCCAGTTACCCCTCCCCAGGAGAAATTAACAACTGACATACTGTGCATGGTAGTGACATTGCTAGCATTGGTCACTAGGTAATTTTTACCTAGTATGATATGTCCAGGGTTCACAAAGCGGGGTGTCACCATTGTGACACTAGCACGTGTCCCTGTAGGCCTGAGCCACTTTATCATTAATTAAAGGAGTTTTTCTGTACTTGCCCAAGTTATTGGGACTCACAATAGAGGACATAATTATGTCCCCATTACAGATCAAAACAACTTGAGTTGGTATCCTGACTAGGCCAGAATCCATCTCAGTTCCCAGGGTTAACCCTACTACACCCTTCTGTTGATAACTACCACTTGGAGCTGAACTAGGGGGAACAGTTGCCTTAGGGGCAATGGTGGTTGGAGCTGTCTCCTTCTTGGTACAATCACTGGTCCAATGAGTATTACTCGTACATACTTTGCACCAGGGTTTCTTTGGGCCTTCTTTCTTTTTAGATTGCTGGGAACCCCCACCATTAGAAGCTTTTTGGGGACCTTGAGAAGACTTCTGGTCTTTTGCTTTCTCCCCACCCTTTTGGTCTTGCTTCTTCTGATCACCACCTTGGTTCTGTACCTTCTGCTTCACCCTGGTTCTGACCCATTTGTCTGCCTTCTTACCCAATTCTTGGGGAGAGGTCAAATCAGAGTCAACCAGGTGTTGATGCAAAAGCTGGTTCTGACATTTATTAAGAATCTGTTCTCTCAAAATAAGTTATACAATCATGTATAGTCACTTACTTTACTGCCCAGTAACCAACCATCCAGAGCCTTAGCAGCACAATCTACAAAATCAGTCCAGTCCTGCGTCTGTGTCTTTTAGGTATCTCTGAACAGCAACCTGTACTGCTCAGTGGTTAGGCCAACCCCATCTATCAGAGCACTCTTCAGGATATTATAGCTGTCAACAACCTCTTCTCTAACAGTGAGGAGCTTGTCTCTTCCTTTATCTGCAAAGGAGAGCCACAAGATTGCTGCCTACTGACTTTCGAGCACCTGCTGTACTTTGCAAGCCCTCTCCAAAGCAGTTATCCACTTGTAGATGTCATCCCCAATCTGATAGGGAGGGACAATCATGTTCAGGTTTCTATGGTCATGAGACCTTTCCCTACCACTAGGGTTGTTGCTGTCACCAGTGGGCTCTAGCCCACACAATTTCTTCTCTCTTTCAAGAGCCAGGGTCTCTTTGGCAAGGGCAATTTCTTGCCTCTTGATCCTAAGCTTCACTTCTCTCATCCTAGCTTTATGCTCTCTTCTCTTGGGGAAGTAATTCTCCTTTGAGCAGAGGCATTGGACCCTACTGGTGAGTCAGAATGCTCAGATCCACTGGAAAGGGATCTGCGTCTTCTGTTCACACAATTAGGCCTACTTGGAAGGTTAGAGGGAGGCCTTCCTAGGCCATCTCTACCTCCAGGTAGTCCTGTGTTTCCCAGGTTAGGTTCATCAACCTCATCCTGATCTTCATCCTCATCATCTTCAGAGACCAGTGGGGCATCCCCAGTAGGATCCTCTTCTGATGAAGGATGGCCCCCCTCCCTGCTACTATGTGCTTCTGGGTCTGATGCTTTTTCTAAGTCATCTGCCACTAACAGCTCTATCAGGTGCTGGGTGGTTGGACTCTGTCCTTATCTTAATTTTCTAACTACACACAAGCTTCTCAGCTCCTGAAAAGTTAATGTGTCATAATTAGTTGTCTGCAAGTTGCTGACATCTGGCAGAGAAACACTACCTCCTGCTCCCAAAGACATGACTAGTGTGGTGTGGTGTGTGCACCTACCTACACTACTTGTTTTCCTACTGGAACCTCTCTAGGAGTTGTAGTCAGGGTGTGCTAAGCCCTTACCACCTACAACTGCTAAGTTCAGTAGACCTTATGTATAAATATTTGATTCATATGTACCTACAGGTACCTTGATATGATCTTTCAAATGATATTCTCAAGATTATTTGGTAAAACAATGCAAGCTCGTATCTCATCCGCTGCACACCAATGTGAGAAGTTAGCCTGGCATATGATGTCTACTAGTTCTAGTGGGCACCTTGCACCAGTCTAATCGACCCTTATTGATGGTGGTTGTAAAGTCAACCTTATAGAAAGCTATCCTTGTGGTAGCATGGACCAGCAGTCATCAGGCTAAGACTTCTGAGAGCGTATTACGCAAGTTGTTTTACCAATTATAATCCCTTGAGTACCAAATGAAAGGACACCACACAAGGTATATTGTATGAGCACCTGGAACTGCACTGTCCTCAACTATGCTGATGACATGCAGATAGTTTTCCCTTTAGATTCCCCTGATGCCGTATCCAACTTCCAGGCAGTAATACTGCATATCCAACAATGGATGATTTCCAACCAGCTTAAATTAAACCCTGAGAAGACGGAACTCATCCTACCTGGTACTAGTCCTTCATATTGGGGCCCTCACTTCTGGCCAAATGAGCTTGGTACTCCACCCAGCCCGTCGAAATCGGTAAAAAGTCTGGGTGTTACCATCGACACTGACCTTTCTTTTACAACTCATGTCGGCACTATCACCTCTGCCAGCATGTTCCAGCTACGAAAAATTCGTAAGATCTCCCACTTACTCTCCCATGAATCCTTGATGCAGATCGTTATCTCTCTTGTCCTTTCTCGTCTGGATTTTTCCAATTCTATTCACTGGGGGCTGCCTAAGTCCCTTCTCCGCCGCCTTCAGCTGGTGCAGAACCAGGCAGCCAGACTTATTTACAAAACGCCCAAATGGCAATCTGCCAGACCTCTTCTGGCAAAACTGCATTGGCTACCTATCGAACAGCGAGCCGTCTTCAAAATTGGCTGCCTGGTATACAAGGCCCGGCAGTCTAAGGGCCCGGCCTTTCTGGAATCCCTCCTCAAACCTTATTGCCCGGCCCGCAATCTTTGCTCTGCCCATCTCCACCTCCTTGCTATTCCGAAGGTCAAACTGAAAAAGCAGGGTGGTCGTAGACTCAGTTTTCTGGCACCCAAACTGTGGAACTCCCTCCCTCTTCATATCAAAACTTCAGACTCCTTGTTGAGCTTCCGAAAGAGCCTAAAAACGTGGCTCTTTTCAAACTTCATGTAAGCCACCATCCCCACCCTCAATCTTAATCATAGCGCCAGGAAACCTTCGGTGTCAGCGCGCTTTATAAATACAGCATAAGATAAGATAAGATAAGATATATCAAATAGATATGTATTTATTCTAAACACAAACCCTCTGCACTCTTTATGAGGTCAGAGGTAAAAACACAATACAAGTCACTCAATTAATATACGATAAGTTGAACAGTATACGTTATGCCCTAGGGGCCTCACAAACCATATACTAAAATAGTGGTTTAAGAACCACGAGAGAATTAGAAAGCAGACCTGGGGCCTGTGGAATCGCTGGGGCTACTCTAAACAACCATAGGTTAGGAGGTAGGAGGCCCACATGAGACGCGTGCAGTGTCTAACCACAGCCGCGGGTTACCATTGACTTTTTATGGAAAACGTAGAAGTTACAAATATACAATTTAAGGACACTTCCGGATGGACTACGATGGAACCCTTTTAAACTAGGACACTTCGAGAGTCAAGACCCACAGGAGCACCAGAGTACTCGTGTTACCTCACCCAGGGAAGCCGGGTGCATAGGTGTCTTTTCGTGTCGGGTTTTGTCGTCATTTTCAATGGAGAGCTGCAAAAAAGTGCTGCGGGCTACCAGAGGAAAAGTGTCCGGGTGGATCCAAGGGTGGATCGAAGATCTGTAGAACCTGAAAGCAGAAGGGAAAGAGTCTGGGTCACTTGCCAGTGACCAGGGCGCCGATAGAAAGATGCCACCAAATGTCGGGTGATTTCAGCAACCGGTTTGAACTGGGAAATGCATGGAGCACCTTGTGTGTCCCAGGCAGTGTCTGGAAAGCATTCACTGAATGCAGCCCTCCCTGCCCCAATACAGTAAAGCCTGTCTGGGGAGGTGCTGGCACCTCCCTGGACAGGAAACTTATTGTCCAGGCCTCCTCTGCTGGAGTTTCGTCCAGCAACCGGAGGTCAGACTCGTGTCTGTGGCAGCAGCATCCATTTTGTGATGCTGAAGCTCTGTTTAACTTTAACCGGGTAAACCAGTAACTACATGTCTTCTCCCTCTAGAAGGGTGGAATGCTACCCCCGCCGCCAGGACTGGCAGGGGGTAGTATTCCAAAGTGTTTGACACCTTACACGACATGTTTTGATAAAGTCAAACCAAAGTTAGCATTAACTGCGAGGATTATAATGCACCTAAGAGTATATGGTATGGCTATATCATAGAACAGCTATAAGGAGATGGTTCCGAAAGCTGCAGAGGGGGTCAGCTCATGCTAGGGCACCCTATCACACAAAAACAAGCACTCTGCCTCCAGAATTGTTAAGGCCTGCCATAGGAGTGACTTACAGGTGTATATGTGTCTATATGTATATATAGATATAGGTATACTATATCTAAGTAAGGGGTGATTACACTACCTTGCCCAGGCTGTGTGAACAGACCTGTGGTGTCAGTTTGGAAGGCAAACCAGGGGTGGCACAATATATGCTGCAGCCCCTGGTAGGCCTAAGGTGCACCTATGCCCTGGGTACCTATGGTACACTATACAGGGGCTCACAAGGATGGCCCAGTACCCAATCTGGTATGTACCTAAAGTACATGGTATCAATTTAGAGAGAGAACAGCTGGGCTGTGGGCCTGATTAGCAGGTCCACAGCCACACTAAAGTCGAAAAACCAGAGAATCACATCAAAAAGTGGGGGTAACCATAGGAAGCAGACCCTACTCTCCTACACCGATTTTTTGCAATTCTGTGCTCTCGACAGAATCCCAAAATCAGAGAGAGGAGGGAACAGAGTAAAAGAACTGAGGTGTTTTGAATCCAAAGTTATCATAAAATACGATACAGTACACCTTAAGGGATTAAACAAGGATGAGGAGATGTGGGTCCATTTGGGTTAAGGTTATCCAAGAGTATTGCGGAATTAATTTGGTCTGATCTAGTCTATTGTATAGGTAACTTGTATATTGGAAGCTTTGTTTGTTTGTCTATCTTATTTTTACACATTGTATAATATTTATTGCACTATTTTAAATTTTTCGTAGGAGACGGAATTATCAGCTTGTCAGGTTGAAGAAGTTCATCAGAGCCTGTAACATGGGGAAAACACGTTTTGGGACCCCCCTTTTATCTCAGCCCCCACTTGACGAATCCCCCCCAAACTTTCAGGGAAGGAGCGGAGTGGAGCAGGCCATCTTCTTTGAGAAATTCGCAAAGATTCGTCCACCGGCGCCAAAGTTATTCTCAATAGCATGTTGCGGATTTCCTATGGAAACTAGGTCCTAACTACTGTCGTTGGGCTACATCTGGCTGATATTTGGGCTACATTTGGGCTCTTTTGTCTCTGGTGGCCATCTTGGGAGACTGCATATCAGAATTTTTTTAATGAAATATAAGAGGATTTGAGAAGTCACTCAAAATGTGCCCTAATTTTTCTTTCTTCAGCACTAATCATAATTTCTATGGCAAAATGAACCCCCTCATTTTGTTCCTTTGCAAATTAAATGTTTTAAGTGTTAACACTTTATTCCAATCAAGATGACTTCAGGTGTGCCATACTTTTGTCATAAGTAAGACTGTTAGCGCTCTAGTTGTTCTTTAGAACTCTCTGGGACATTCTGTCATTGGGCTATAGTTGGGCTACATCTGGCTGATATTTGGGCTACCTTTGGTTTTTTTTTTGTCTCTGGTGGCCATCTTTGGGCTACATTGGGCTACAATGGGCTACATTTAGGCTCTAACATATATATATATAGCCCAATGTAGCCCAATATATATGTTTTCAAAGTTAATTTTCTCAGCAACTACTGAACAGATTTACACCATTCAAAGAAAAGCGTAATCTGCGAGCCGGACTCTACCTTTCTACCAAATTTCTTATAAATCCATTCAGCCGTTCGAGCTGTAGCCGTGTCTAAACGTCCTATGGAAAATAACATGGGGAAAACACGTTTTGGGACCCCCCTTTTAGCTCAGCCCCCACTTGACGAATCCCCCCCAAACATTCAGGGAAGGAGCGGAGCGGAGCAGGCCATCTTCTTTGAGAAATTCGCAAAGATTCGTCCACCGGCGCCAAAGTTATTCTCAATAGAATGTTGCGGATTTCCTATGGAAACTAGGTCCTAACTATAACTACCTACTGGCGACCGCCAGTAGGTAATATATATATATTAAAGATAGTCACCAATATATATATATATATATATATATATATATATATATATATATATATATATATATATGTTCAATCCAAGGTTGCTGGTAAGCAAAGCGCGCACTCGATGGTACAGATTCAACTTAGTTTATTTCTCAAAGAAAACGTTACGCGTTTCGACACAAAGTGTGTCTTGTTCACACGTTACCTAACACAGTGCTCTGCTTGTTTAAATAAACACAGACAGTCAAGAGTGTAACTGACAGCAAAGACGTCCTCAAATTCAGGCCTGAAGTATAACAGTGTAATAGGATCGGCCATATTGGAGTGATGTAAAATAGCATTCAGATATACATTTCTATGTCATTGTAAAGAAAGTACATCATATATCTAGCAAAGAGCAAATGCCTTTTAGATGTTATGTCCACACTGAATTACTTCATCAGCAACATCATATATCAGGAACTAGTGCCATAATCATAAAACATACAAGTGATACTGTTGGGATATCAGAGAACATACAGGGATTCTGTAAGGTCTAGTGCCTTACTTCCTAATATCTTTCCCTTTTACTGAATGCAAACATCTGTTTGTTATCACAATCCTTTCCTTGAAGAAGCGATAGTATTACTGTCAATTCCCAATTCTGTGTTGTTTTTATACAAGTTCGAAGACCTATAAGCCCATAGGGCTCATATGATCGCAACATCTGTTCACAGACAGTGAAAATAATTTTAAAAAAGTGAAATGTGCTCCTTATCTTAACCCAGTGAGTGACTTCATTCTTCCTCGAAGAAAAGGGTAGGGAAGTTGTGCAGTACTTTAACGAAAGAGTGATGCCTCCCTTCCTTTTCTCCTAGAAGAGACCAAATGCACAACATTAAAATATATCTTTAAAATAAATCATTTAACAATCAAACATACTTAATAGATGCAGTTCTGTACATACAAGTTCAGTTATTCATCAGATCTAGGATTAGGTCTAGATAAGACTAAATCGTAGATTATTGTTCATATAAGTGGGTTGACAGCTCCTCATCCAAATTGTGGCCTCCAGGATATATGGTTTCCAGTTCCATGATCCACTTGGACTCTCTCTTTCTTAGGGCTAGGACTCAGTTCCCTCCTCTTTTGCCAATGTTGACTTGTTCAACGGCAAAATATCTAAGTAGAGAGGAGTTAGATTGATGGACTGCCTCAAAGTGTCGAGCAACTGGGTAATGTATATCTTTATTGGTTATAGCCCTCAAATGTTCCTGAATGCGCTTTTTGGCTGGGCAGGTGGTGCTGCCCACATACCTCATTTTACACGGACATTCAAGAACATAAATCACAAAACATGAATTGCAAGTGAGGAATTGTTTGATTTTACGTTTCACACTCTGGCCCGGAATCTCAACTTCTCTTACCATATAGCTTGCTTTACATGCCCTGCAGTACCCACAAGGATAAAATCCTTTGAGTCCTTGCACATGTTGCTTTTTGTTGTCTGATATGTCACCTTTAACCAAAATGTCCCTCAAATTCCTTCCTCTTCTATAGGTAATCTGAGGTCTATTCTTAAGATCAGGCCCTATGATGGTATCCGCCTTGAGAATATTCCAATTATCTGTTAAGATTTTGCGGACTTTATCAGATTTGTGATGGTATGTGGTTATGATTCTAGGTGTGTCAGATTCGATCTCAATCATGGGTTTGGAAATTAGTGTGTCTGATCTTACTACTTCGTTGACCTTTTTAACAGCCTTTTCCAAAACCCATTCCGGGTATCCTCTTTCTCGAAACCTAGTTAACATGCTTTCCTGTTCTAGGATATACCCTTCCATGTCACTACAATTTCTTTTTGCTCTGAGTAGTTCCCCGTAGGGGATACTCCACTTTAAGGGATCAGGATGTGCACTCAGGGCATGTAGGAGGCTATTACCAGCTGTTTCTTTCCTATGTAGACTGGACACTAATCTGCCATCTTTCACTTTTATTTCAGTGTCCAGAAATTCTACATGATCTTCGCTTATGGTGTATGTGAGTTGTATGTTATATATGTTCCTATTGAGTTTCTCAATGAAACAGATAGCTTCTTCTTTTGTACCACCCCATACCACAAACAGATCATCGATATATCTGATCCATGTAAGTACTTTAGAAAAATCATTTTGTAGCCTGGCTTCATTTCTCAACTCCTCCTCCCACTTACCCACAAATAGATTGGCAAAGCTTGGGGCAAAGGCTGAACCCATGGCAGCGCCACGGGTTTGTCTGTAAATTTGTCCATCAAACATGAAGATGTTATTTCTCAAACACAATTTCATCATTTGTATTATCATGTTTTTTGTGTTCACGGAAACCAATTTCTCTCTTTTTTAGATAATGGTAACTAGCTTCCATTCCCTGAATGTGGTCAATAATGGTATATAGCGCACTTACGTCCATAGTAATGAGCAAGGCGCCTTGTGTCCACTGAATGTTTTCGAGTTTATTAAGGAAATCAGTGGTATCTTTGGTATAGGAAGGTAATTCACTCACAAATTCCCTCAGAAAGTGGTCAATGTATTTAGATAAATTCTCATTTACACTCCCTATCGATGATATAATTGGTCTTCCTGGAGGATCTATTGCATTTTTGTGGACCTTGGGTAGAAGGTAGAAAATAGGGAGTTTGGGGTATTCCTTTTTAAGAAACTTAAATTCATGCCATGACAGTAATCCCTCATTCTGCCATTCTGTGAGTTGTTCCCATGTTTCTATAATACTCTCATTATATTCATTCATACTGCTTGTACAGTAAAACCTTCCCCCATTTAGTTGGAACAGAGCTTATTTTGTGTATAGTTCTTTCCCCCATAAAACAATGTTTCCTCCCCTATCAGATGGGCGCAATACAACATTCTTATCATCAGCCAAAGAGAAAATAAAATCCATCTCTTCTTTGGTCAGATTGCTGTTTACTCTCCTCTGTTTCGAACAATTATGTTTAAGTTTAGTCAGTTCCTTTGTTATCACCTCATGAAAGGTGTCGATAGAATCGTGAGGGAGAGTAGGGTAAAATACTGATTTAGGCTTAAAGGACGTGTTAGCTGCTCTATCAGTTCTGGTCTCCCATACCCCCACTACCTCCTGTTCTGAATCATTATTGGAGGTTATGCCTCCCAAAGAGTAGATAGTTTGTAACACATCAGTGTCTCCCACAGTTAGTTCAGGTATCTCAGCACTGAGTTCCTGGCTGTTAGGATTTTTCTTTTTCAACATAGAATGCCATTTTGTTAGTTTAAGCTTTCTGACAAACTTATAGATATCAACCCTGGTGTCAGCGTAGTTGAAAAGTTCCGTAGGGCAAAATGTGAGTCCTAAGCACAAAGTTTGTTTTTCTTTAAATGTGAGTGTTCTAGACGAAAGATTAATGATTGTTTTGTTTACCATAAGTTCATCCATCTTTATCTTCTTTTTCTGTAAACCCCACGTTTTGGTCCCACTGGTTTTTTGTTTTTCTTTTCTTCTCCTCTGCTGGAGCTTGATCCGTCTCTTTCGTGATCTCCCTTGCCTCTTGCTCTTCCCCATGGTCGTCCTCGAGTAGGATTCTGTTTGAATGCTGCTTGCTGTGACGTCTCCCCTGCTTTTTTGTGCCGTGTTCTCAGCACACGAAACTCCTGTAAAAAATTCGCCGGTTTCTTAGTAATGTCTACCACTGAAATTGTACTGGTGGAAGCTTGTGATGTGTCAGTTTCTGAGCCACTCGTGGGAGTTATTTCTGTTAGATATTGTTCTGCACTCGTTTGATTTAGTTGGCTTGTGGTAGAATCAAATTGTTTGTATAGATGGTCGTATTTTGGGCTATAAGTCAAAATCCGTCCACTGTCATAATCACCACAATCTCGGTGTAATTTTCTTTGTTTACGGTATTTGATGTCCCCCTCATGTTTCTTTAGTCTACCTTTTAGCTCCTCCTTAAATTTCTTGATTATTTCTTGTTCACTGTGTGCACTGAAATCTTCTTCTAATTCTTTTGTTTGTTGTAGAATTATCTCCCTGTCCTCCCACGCATATTTAATTAATATGCACATCATGTTTTTTGAACTTGTCGCAGAGTTTTGTGACCAGTCCTCCAACATTTTGGGGTTAAATGACTCGTGAGTAGGTGTAATATAGACTCTAAGACCTCTTGGGACCATTCCCTTATCCACGTAATCCTGAGGTCCTGGTCCCAAGAGGTCTTAGAGTCTATATTACACCTACTCACGACAAGTTAAAAAAACATGATGTGCATATTAATTAAATATGCGTGGGAGGACAGGGAGATAATTCTACAACAAACAAAATAATTAGAAGAAGATTTCAGTGCACACAGTGAACAAGAAATAATCAAGAAATTTAAGGAGGAGCTAAAAGGTAGACTAAAGAAACATGAGGAGGACATCAAACACCGTAAACAAAGAAAATTACACCGAGATTGCGGTGATTATGACAGTGGACGGATTTTGACTTATAGCCCAAAATACGACCATCTATACAAACAATTTGATTCTACCACAAGCCAACTAAATCAAACGAGTGCAGAACAAGATCTAACAGAAATAACTCCCACGAGTGGCTCAGAAACGGACACATCACAAGCTTCCACCAGTACAATTTCAGTGGTAGACATTACTAAGAAACCGGCAAATTTTTTACAGGAGTTTCGTGTGCTGAGAACACGGCACAAAAAAGCAGGGGAGACGTCACAGCAAGCAGCATTCAAACAGAATCCTACTCGAGGACGACCAAGGGGAAGAGCAAGAGGCAAGGGAGATCACGAAAGAGACGGATCAAGCTCCAGCAGAGGAGAAGAAAAGAACAACAAAAAACCAGTGGGACCAAAACGTGGGGTTTACAGAAAAAGAAGATAAAGATGGATGAACTTATGGTAAACAAAACAATCATTAATCTTTCGTCTAGAACACTCACATTTAAAGAAAAACAAACTTTGTGCTTAGGACTCACATTTTACCCTACTGAACTTTTCAACTACGCTGACACCAGGGTTGATATCTATAAGTTTGTCAGAAAGCTTAAACTAACAAAATGGCATTCTATGTTGAAAAAGAAAAATCCTAACAGCCAGGAACTCAGTGCTGAGATACCTGAACTAACTGTGGGAGACACTGATGTGTTACAAACTATCTACTCATTGGGAGGCATAAACTCCAATAATGATACAGAACAGGAGGTAGTGGGGGTACGGGAGACCAGAACTGATAGAGCAGCTAACACGTCCTTTTAGCCTAAATCAGTATTTTACCCTACTCTCCCTCACGACTCTATCGACACCTTTCATGAGGTGATAACAAAGGAACTGACTAAACTTAAACATAATTGTTCGAAACAGAGGAGAGTAAACAGCAATCTGACCAAAGAAGAGATGGATTTTATTTTCTCTTTGGCTGATGATAAGAATGTTGTATTGCGCCCATCTGATAAGGGAGGAAACATTGTTTTATGGGGGAAAGAACTATACACAAAAGAAGCTCTGTTCCAACTAAATGGGGGAAGGTTTTACTGTACAAGCAGTATGAATGAATATAATGAGAGTATTATAGAAACATGGGAACAACTCACAGAATGGCAGAATGAGGGATTTCTGTCATGGCATGAATTTAAGTTTCTTAAAAAGGAATACCCCAAACTCCCTATTTTCTACCTTCTACCCAAGGTCCACAAAAATGCAATAGATCCTCCAGGAAGACCAATTATATCATCGATAGGGAGTGTAAATGAGAATTTATCTAAATACATTGACCACTTTCTGAGGGAATTTGTGAGTGAATTACCTTCCTATACCAAAGATACCACTGATTTCCTGAATAAACTCGAAAACATTCAGTGGACACAAGGCGCCTTGCTCATTACTATGGACGTAAGTGCGCTATATACCATTATTGACCACATTCAGGGAATGGAAGCTAGTTACCATTATCTAAAAAAGAGAGAAATTGGTTTCCGTGAACACACAAACATGATAATACAAATGATGAAATTGTGTTTGAGAAATAACATCTTCATGTTTGATGGACAAATTTACAGACAAACCTGTGGCGCTGCCATGGGTTCAGCCTTTGCCCCAAGCTTTGCCAATCTATTTGTGGGTAAGTGGGAGGAGGAGTTGAGAAATGAAGCCAGGCTACAAAATGATTTTTCTAAAGTACTTACATGGATCAGATATATCGATGATCTGTTTGTGGTATGGGGTGGTACAAAAGAAGAAGCTATCTGTTTCATTGAGAAACTCAATAGGAACATATATAACATACAACTCACATACACCATAAGCGAAGATCATGTAGAATTTCTGGACACTGAAATAAAAGTGAAAGATGGCAGATTAGTGTCCAGTCTACATAGGAAAGAAACAGCTGGTAATAGCCTCCTACATGCCCTGAGTGCACATCCTGATCCCTTAAAGTGGAGTATCCCCTACGGGGAACTACTCAGAGCAAAAAGAAATTGTAGTGACATGGAAGGGTATATCCTAGAACAGGAAAGCATGTTAACTAGGTTTCGAGAAAGAGGATACCCGGAATGGGTTTTGGAAAAGGCTGTTAAAAAGGTCAAAGAAGTAGTAAGATCAGACACACTCATTTCCAAACCCATGATTGAGATCGAATCTGACACACCTAGAATCATAAACACATACCATCACAAATCTGATAAAGTCCGCAAAATCTTAACAGATAATTGGAATATTCTCAAGGCGGATACCATCATAGGGCCTGATCTTAAGAATAGACCTCAGATTACCTATAGAAGAGGAAGGAATTTGAGGGACATTTTGGTTAAAGGTGACATATCAGACAACAAAAAGCAACATGTGCAAGGACTCAAAGGATTTTATCCTTGTGGGTACTGCAGGGCATGTAAAGCAAGCTATATGGTAAGAGAAGTTGAGATTCCGGGCCAGAGTGTGAAACGTAAAATCAAACAATTCCTCACTTGCAATTCATGTTTTGTGATTTATGTTCTTGAATGTCCGTGTAAAATGAGGTAAGTGGGCAGCACCACCTGCCCAGCCAAAAAGCGCATTCAGGAACATTTGAGGGCTATAACCAATAAAGATATACACTACCCAGTTGCTCGACACTTTGAGGCAGTCCATCAATCTAACTCCTCTCTACTTAGATATTTTGCCGTTGAACAAGTCAACATTGGCAAAAGAGGAGGGAACAGAGTCCTAGCCCTAAGAAAGAGAGAGTCCAAGTGGATCATGGAACTGGAAACCAGATATCCTGGAGGCCACAATTTGGATGAGGAGCTGTCAACCCACTTATATGAACAATAATCTACGATTTAGTCTTATCTAGACCTAATCCTAGATCTGATGAATAACTGAACTTATATGTACAGAACTGCATCTATTAAGTATGTTTGATTGTTAAATGATTTATTTTAAAGATATATTTTAATGTTGTGCATTTGGTCTCTTCTAGGAGAAAAGGAAGGGAGGCATCACTCTTTCGTTAAAGTACTGCACAACTTCCCTACCCTTTTCTTCGAGGAAGAATGAAGTCACTCACTGGGTTAAGATAAGGAGCACATTTCACTTTTTTTAAATTATTTTCACTGTCTGTGAACAGATGTTGCGATCATATGAGCCCTATGGGCTTATAGGTCTTCGAACTTGTATAAAAACAACACAGAATTGGGAATTGACAGTAATACTATCGCTTCTTCAAGGAAAGGATTGTGATAACAAACAGATGTTTGCATTCAGTAAAAGGGAAAGATATTAGGAAGTAAGGCACTAGACCTTACAGAATCCCTGTATGTTCTCTGATATCCCAACAGTATCACTTGTATGTTTTATGATTATGGCACTAGTTCCTGATATATGATGTTGCTGATGAAGTAATTCAGTGTGGACATAACATCTAAAAGGCATTTGCTCTTTGCTAGATATATGATGTACTTTCTTTACAATGACATAGAAATGTATATCTGAATGCTATTTTACATCACTCCAATATGGCCGATCCTATTACACTGTTATACTTCAGGCCTGAATTTGAGGACGTCTTTGCTGTCAGTTACACTCTTGACTGTCTGTGTTTATTTATACAAGCAGAGCACTGTGTTAGGTAACGTGTGAACAAGACACACTTTGTGTCGAAACGCGTAACGTTTTCTTTGAGAAATAAACTAAGTTGAATCTGTACCACCGAGTGCGCGCTTTGCTTACCAGCAACCTTGGATTGAACATTAATTATTCCGCAAAAGGGTTCGCCGTTTACGCGCCACCTGACTACGGGAGCGGGTCCCGGAAGGACCCTGTTTGGTTTCATGATATATATATATATATATATATATATATATATATATATATATATATATATATATATATCCACACACAAAGAGTTGCCTGGAATGAGGAAGCACACACGGAAGCTGCTCAATATCCCTACTTTAATGGGGGAAAGGCACGCAATTACAGCAGGAAAAATCTCGCTCTGAAAGTGGTTCCTTGGTTTTGCCCAACGCGTTTCATGCAAGACAGCATTTCATCAGGGGCAGCCAGGCTCAATGAGAGTTCTAGTCACGGCAGTTCATAAAGACACCTGTGATTTAATTTCCCGCCCAGGTGGGCGTGGCCACCCCGTGGCCTTCTGGATCTTGTGGTGCTTTACGTTGTTTCTCCAGTGAGTCGCCGTCTCCCAGCTCAATTGTACATAAGCGGTATTCCCCAGGTGGGTGGCGCAGATAAACCATGCCGCTTGTCATGCTCGTAATTTTTCTCCATCGGGCGCTTCTGTCCTTGAGACAAAGCGACGCTTGGCGCCTCAACAGGGCTGTACCGAGGTACAGCGGGCTTCACTCGCGGCTCAGGCTGTGCCGCACTGTATCCACACACAAAGAGTTGCCTGGAATGAGGAAGCACACACGGAAGCTGCTCAATATCCCAACTTTAATGGGGGAAAGGCACGCAATCACAGCAGGAAAAATCTCGCTCTGAAAGTGGTTCCTTGGTTTTGCCCAACGCGTTTCATGCAAGACAGCATTTCATCAGGGGCAGCCAGGCTCAATGAGAGTTCTGGTCACGGCAGTTCATAAAGACACCTGTGATTTCATTTCCCGCCCAGGTGGGCGTGGCCACCCCGTGGCCTTCTGGATCTTGTGGTGCTTTACGTTGTTTCTCCAGTGAGTCTCCCAGCTCAATTGTACATAAGCGGTATTCCCCAGGTGGGTGGCGCAGATAAACCATGCCGCTTGTCATGCTCGTAATTTTCCTCCATCGGGCGCTTCTGTCCTTGAGTCTAAGCGACGCTTGGCGCCTCAACAGGGCTGTACCGAGGTACAGCGGGCTTCACTCGCGGCTCAGGCTGCGCCGCACTGTATCCACACACGCCGAGTTGCCTGGAATGAGGAAGCACACACGGAAGCTGCTCAATATCCCTACTTTAATGGGGGAAAGGCACACAATCACAGCAGGAAAAATCTCGCTCTGAAAGTAGTTCCTTGGTTTTGCCCAACGCGTTTCATGCAAGACAGCATTTCATCAGGGGCAGCCAGGCTCAATGAGAGTTCTGGTCACGGCAGTTCATAAAGACACCTGTGATTTCATTTCCCGCCCAGGTGGAGGTGGCCACCCCGTGGCCTTCTGGATCTTGTGGTGCTTTACGTTGTTTCTCCAGTGAGTCGCCGTCTCCCAGCTCAATTGTACATAAGCGGTATTCCCCAGGTGGGTGGCGCAGATAAACCATGCCGCTTGTCATGCTCGTAATTTTCCTCCATCGGGCGCTTCTGTCCTTGAGTCAAAGCAACGCTTGGCGCCTCAACAGGGCTGTACCGAGGTACAGCGGGCTTCACTCGCGGCTCAGGCTGCGCCGCACTGTATCCACACACAAAGAGTTGCCTGGAATGAGGAAGCCCACACGGAAGCTGCTCAATATCCCTACTTTAATGGGGGAAAGGCACGCAATCACAGCAGGAAAAATCTCGCTCTGAAAGTGGTTCCTTGGTTTTGCCCAACGCGTTTCATGCAAGACAGCATTTCATCAGGGGCAGCCAGGCTCAATGAGAGTTCTGGTCACGGCAGTTCATAAAGACACCTGTGATTTCATTTCCCGCCCAGGTGGGCGTGGCCACCCCGTGGCCTTCTGGATCTTGTGGTGCTTTACGTTGGTTCTCCAGTGAGTCGCCGTCTCCCAGCTCAATTGTACATAAGCGGTATTGCCCAGGTGGGTGGCGCATATATATATATATATATTTAAATATACAAGTGTACATAACAATGTATGCATACACGATAAAAAAACTTAATTCAATTATAAATTAAATAAAAACAACATTCAAAACATTTAGGAAGGTGGGAAGGAGAGAACTGCTTGCCCCACAGCTGTATCAGCATTGCTTGTGGCTTCCAAACATTAATGCCTGCAAGACCAGGTTGCTGCTCTGCAAATCTGTTGTATAGCCACACCAGCAAAGAGGGCTGTCAAAGAGGAAACAGCTCTCGTAGAGTGAGCTTTCGCTGTTGAAGATAGTGGTTTGCCGGCTTGCTGATAGCAGAACTATATAGCAGATGATAGCCAACATGCTATAGTTTGTTTAGTAACAGGATATCCCTTCGTGATGTTCCCATATGCCACAAACAGCTGCATTTTATACACCTCTTTAGATCCAAGAGTATAAATATCTTTCCACTGGTGTTTGCGGATTTGGGAAAAAAGTTTTCAATATGACTGGTTCATTTAAATGAAAATCCGATGGGACTTTAGGGATGAAGGTAGGATTAGTATAGAGTATAAAAGGGTCCCTTGTGAATTGAAGGAATGGATGACGAAGAGTGAAAGCTTGAATATTGCTTACTCATATTGCTGACGTAAAAGCCAATAGAATAGACGTTTTCCATGTGATATATTTGAGGCGCGCTCTATGAATGGGCTCAAATGGTCCTTTCATAAGTTGTGCCAACACCAAGGCGTAGGTGGACGCCTTATTGGTAGGAACATTCTAAACAAGCCTTATAGAAATTGTTTCAGAATTCTTGATGACTAAAGCGACTGTGACCCATTATGTCACCGACATCTGGATATTGCATCGAGGGAAACCTTAATGGACGAATGGGAGAGACCAGACTTAGCCAGCTGCAGGAAAAAAGGTAGGTACTGCTCTGGAGGAGAGAGTGGATAGGATGTACCTCGGAGCTTCACACCAATGGCAGAATCTCTTCCATTAAAGCTTGTACGTTTTGATAGAGGACGGAGCTCTAGCATTCGCAAGGACCTCCCGACAGTCAGCAGGGATGGCTAAAATGGCGAACTCATAGGGCTCAGGAGCCAAGTCGACAATCGGTGAGATGTTTGGTCTGGATGGCAGACTTGGCCGTGATTCGTCATTAACATGTTCGGTAGTGGACGTAATAGAATGGGTTCGCACTCCGATAGGAGGAGAAGCTCTGTGAACCAGAACTAGCGAGGCCACCTGGGTGCTATGAGTAGTATTCGGAAAGGTTCCTTCCTCATCTTCCAGAGCACCCTTAGAATTAAAGGAATTGGAGGAAAAGCGTAAGCATAAATCTTTGACCAATTTATACACATTCCCAGACGATCCCGTTTGGGGTAGCCAGCTGGCAAAAAATCAGCCTTTGTGGTTCTGACTGGTCACAAATAGGTCTAACTTTGGCTCATACTATGATAGAAAGAGGGGATCCAACGTTGGATGGTGGAGTTCATACTCGTGGTTGGTCGAATTGGACTTGCTCAGGGACTCTGCCAGGATATTTGCCACTTCTGGAAAATGTTCCAACTGTTAATATTATCTGGTGCTAAATCCCAAATTTGTTAGCTTGCAGAGATAGCGAAGTTGATCTTGTCCCTCTTTGTTTGTTTAAATAGTGCATACTTGTAGTATTGTCTGTCCGAATTAAAATTGATGCTCCTCAGATTGTAAGAGGAAGGACTTTAGAGCCAGGAAAACTGCCTTTAGTTCCAACAGATTGATTTGTAGGGACTGTTGCTGGCTGTCCCATTTGCCCTTGGCTATCAGACCATCCAGATGCGCTCCCCAACCTTCGAGGGAGGTGTTGGTAGAAATTATGTATTCCTGAGAAACTATTAATAACGACTGGCCTGTGGCTATGTTCGGGAAGTGAGTCACCATTGAAGTGCCCCCTTCATCTGTGGTGTTATCCTTATAATAATCCACCGGAGACTGGATGGAAAGAGATGGCATTTGCATCTTATAGTAGTTCCACTCATTAGTTAGGTGTACCTCATCCAGCTCACCCTCCTCTCTCTCGTCATCAGCAGTGTGATGCTCCTGATCCTGTGTAGGCGGTGCTACAGGTAGTGGAGAAAAAGGAGGAGTAGATCCTAATATCAAGGATGGCTGTGCAGTAGGAGTTTGAGGGACTGAAGTGGCTGGTTCTGAAAGAGGGAATCTGCAGTAGTAATCTTGCACCATATGCTGTAAATTTGATACTTGGGAAACTGGCATTTGAAAGATTTGTTCTCTTTGCATATCCTGGTTAGGATCCTGAGGATAGTAGCCATACTCATCATCATCCTCCTGGCATTTTATTCGAAGGTCTGAAGGACTGCGAGCCACACCAAACATGCCTTCCTCATCAGAGTCTTCATCTTCGATTCCATAATCAAACATTTCTTCTGGAGGAATGGGAGACACCTTACTAGGAGAGGTGTAGATAGGTAAAATCACCTCATGTGAAGATCTTCTTTTAGATTGGTAAAGTCTAGCAGATAAAACAGTGTCCTGGCCCATTTGCCTCTTCATTGATGTACCATCCGATCCATTATCCTGAGTTGCTGGCAAAATCGTCGACCAAGCAAGCAACGCAGACGATGTCAAACAAACAGTCGATAAGGATGTAGACAACAGAGTTTTCATCTATGGCTCTTCCGTTGACAGCTTTGACATCGCCGAGGATCGTCAACGCAGGTCCGTGTTCATTGGCTTTGGGTACATAGATGGAGCCACCATCGATGAGGCTACCGTCGACGTGGCTACCATCGACGAGAGATTCTTGTTTTTCAAAGCAGCCACAGCAGCGATGAACAATCCGTCAACATATCTTTTAGCGATAGTCCCTTTTTTGTCTTCGACGTCATAGACGATGCGGTCGTCGACGCATGCCTCACCCTCACGAAACTATGGTCGACAGAGAAGTAGACAATTACATTATTAGTTTAGTTTAATGTGATGAAAAGGTAGACGTCATCGTCGTGGCGACATAAGTTTTCGTGTCTTTCTGAGGAGACGAAATAGTCTCTGGGAGAGACCTGGACATTGACTTTATCTTAGATAAGGCTGTAAAAGGAGTAGAGGGCACAGAACGACCCTTGTGAGAGGCAGACTCCATCTTAGATGAGGAAGGCTGGTCCTCAGATTTTAAAGAATGATGATGTTTCTTCATCACCTTAACAGACTTGGGAGACACCAACTCCACCTCACTTGACCTCTTTTTTGATGCAGTAGTTTTGAGGGAGGAACCACTATCTTCATCAAACAAAGGATTGTTTTTGGTCTTCAACTTCTGCAGCCACAGAAGGAGACGTCCCTCTCTATCACTCAAAGTTTTTTGAGAGAAGGTTCTGCAGATCTTACAGTCTCTCACCTAATGGTCAGGGTGAAGGCAGTATATACACTTCTTGTGGGGATCATCTGAGTGAAGTCTGCGTTTCCCACAGGAGTAACAATGCCTAAAAAGAGACCTTTTTGTAGAAGACATGCTGATCTGATGAAGAAACTATTGCTCAGTAGGCCAAAAGAGAAAGTACTGAGCAGAGCTCAGGGAGACTCCCTTCACACGACATGCAGTAGAAAATCTGAGTGCCTGGAGGCTCTGTGGAGATGGTTCTAGAGGGTGTTGTCGCCTGATTGGCTGAAATTTGGACCATTCCTAATGACTAGGGCGAGATATTAAAGTGAATGTTTGTTCTCTATTAACTTTAATGTTAAAGTCAATGTTAGTGCTTTTAATGTACTGTGGGACTCCCACGGTACACGGTTCAACGATGGGGAATGATTCAAGCATGTGAATCTATGAAAGATACCCCAATACTGGAGAATAATAGCAGTTATATATATTTAAAAAGAGTTTGAATTGGAATTTTTGTTTTAATGATACTCATAAAAAAAAAAATGTCCACCATCATGATTACTTTAACCAACCCGATTCTTTTTTGTTGGATATTCTTTTCTTCTTTCCTCTTTGGTCTCTGTTTCGTTGTCTTTATACACACCTTTTTCTTTGAATCATCGTTTCTTTTCCTTATTTTTTTTTTCTGGGTTTCGTATGTCTCATTTTTTCAGTTTAGTCTTCTGTTTTTCCTTTTTTCTTTTAAAATTTAGAAAGCAGATTAGTTTAATACAGAAGATGTGAAAAATTGAGGATGTGATGGCCTCTTACCTCTCGCTGTCTGTTGTATTTGATAATACAGGAGAAGGGTATACGATATCATGTGAACCATTTAAAAGAATTGTATTATGCAATTTGTAACAGGATTACCAAATGTATTTTATAATATGCTTATATTTGTTTTTTAATATTAATTGGAGGCTTACAAGGAGGTTTTCCAAGGAAACGTGTTGTCTCTGTGTTTTTGGATTACATGAATAAAGGATTTGTAAAACATAAGATGATATGAACTTTTGTGGTTTTATGTGAATAAGGAGTAAACTAAAAAGAGTGGAATCACAATGGTATGTTGCAATTAAGAAAAAGGTGGACCTCACAAGAGATAATGAAACTTAGCTTGCCCAACGAGTGTCAGAATCCATGCAGCTTCATCAAACAGCGCCAAAGTGGTAATAAAGCAAAAACAATTTCACTGGACACTGAGACAATCATAACCACAGAGTCAATGTTGCCAATTATGGAATTAATAGTTACAGCCACTCACTGTATGGTAAATTTATTTCTATGATACTTAGAGCTGTGCCTTCTGAAGTCTGTTTAGAGGTATTTCTAAATGTAGTAAAATTTCAATTGGGTGTAAAACCGCTTTTTTTTTAACTCATCCTCCTATATTGGTCCCTACCCTTTATTTTGAAAATCTGTTTCATTTCACATCCACACAGCATCCTCACTCATCAAACATAAATCATTACATTTGTTATTATTCAATACCTGCCTCTTCAATACTGAATCTCCAAAAACTAATTTAATTCTAGAGAGAATTCTTAAGCCATAAAGTGTTTCAATTATCTTACATGTATTACCTGAAATGTTGATGATGCTACTCTATGTTATTTATTGCTAGAACAGAAATAATAATGAATACGTAACCTTTTGAAATTGAATGCATATTGCTTTTCTTTTTATGGATAGTATTGTGTTAAATGTGTGATAGCCATGTCCATATATAGGTGTATTGTAAAACTTCACCAACCTTTGAAAAGACATGCTGCAGCATCAGCAAAATGTGGCCATTAAGAATGCCATACTCCAATCTTTTGGGCATAAATTCATTTGCTTCATCCATGTCAGCAAGCTCAGTGATTGATTCTAAAATTAACAGACGATTGTAAATGTATAGTCTTTTAGAACATGCTTATAGTCACATAAACCAGATATCACTGTGTATTAGGCAAATATTAATGGTTTAGAAATATTTTGTCAGATACTTTTCCAAAAGCTGTTGAATAATAAAAATGCAAGAAAAAGCACTCTAGCAGGCACAACTCGTTTGATATCTTCCAATGAAATGATTTTTTTAGCATCCCTTTCCATTCCTAGAAATGCACAATTTCCCACTTGAAATATTTGGTAATTTTACTTGACTACACTGATGAGTCCTTAAATTACAAAATAGTTTAAGATAACGATAAATTGGTAAAAGGTCTACATTTTTAAATAGAAAAGCGAGAATACCAAAATTTAGAAAGGCAAATGTTAACATAAGGAGAAAATGGAAAATATAGTTAAAATAAATAAGGGAAAGGGTCAGTCATGACTCGATAAAGGTCAAGAGTTAGCATGAAATATAGGGACAGACAAGAAACAAAAACAACATGGATACACAAGAAAAGAGGATGATCAGAGACCCTGAGACTACAGAAACTTGGACAGAGGTGACTGGGGCAGAAATACAGGGCTGGGTCCTCTAAGGCTAGTCACTGAACAAAGACCAATCAAAACAACAGTGGACTGCATCCCGCACAATTTTAGAAGCAGCATAGAAGTATTTAGATATGCAACTTCTTGGTTGTATGGGTCCCATATGATCAGTTTGCTCATCGTGTTTGTGTTCCCTACACCTTTGTTTATATTTTGCCTACCTTCCCTTTCATTTTTATTTTTGCTTATTTACATCACCTAAGATAAAGGCTCCTTTGGCAGTTTTGAGCCTTCTACAACTCCACTTAATCAGAAGTTGATCTCACCAACAGCGTAACTTAGTGCACACAACCTCTGGAGGATCTCTAGATATTGAGTTGATTAATTACCATTAAATGAGTCATTTGGGGAATGGATTTGCTCAGTACTGATATAGATGCACACTTATTTCCATACGTAAACTGTACATGCTTATCGTTAAATCCAGACATGTCTGTTTCGATGGCTATTTTCCACTCCTTGAGAAAAAGTCTGAGAAAGTCTGAGAGAGAGACAGCTGCAATCATAATCTTTGACAGAGGAACCTTCAGTGCGTTTCTCTTCTCCTCCCTATCTCCATTTTCCCGCATGAGAACCTGAAAGTCTAAGTTCCTTCAAGTTGGTGCCTGCTGCTCTCATTTGGTGGAAAGTGTGGATTAGCATCAGGTCCTGCTCATTTAAACCTCATAAGAGAGCTTGCCCAGAATGTAAAAATAGTCAGGGTCCTCTTTAAGGTAAGGATACGGATTCTGATAAGAGCTAAAGAGAATGTTAGGGTTTAAAAAACCTTTAAAAATAAAAATTTAGTAAAAGACAAAAGTTAAAAAAGCAGGAAGATTGAAAATAACACATAAAAATGTCAAGATTATAAAATGGGCTTGAGTTAGTTTTAAGGTAAGGGTACAGGTAAGATTTCTAAATATAAAGGAGCACAATAAGGTTAGGTTAAGAGAAAGGGTTAGACATAGGGTTGAGTTTATGATTATATTTAGGACTAGTGTAAGGTATAGGATGATGGGTCGAGAGGAGAAAGGGTAAAGAGAAAGGGTTAGGCTACTGGACAATATTATGGCTAGGGCTGGATAAAGGCTTCAGTTAGGCATTATGTTAGGGTAAGTGACACAAATTGAGATATCTAAATGATGAGGTTAGGGGTTGCAGTTGAGTATGCATAACAGTAAGGGGTACGTAATGGGGTTAACATCAGGGTAGGAGTTGATATCCTATTAGAATTTGATGGTCTGTGCTGGAGAGGATGTAGTTTTGCAAGCATAAAGAGCCAGTTGTTCTTGCAATGGTGGGCACCGTGTAATGTCCTTTTTTGCAGCTGAAAGAGTCCTATAAAATGTAGTGCTTGGTGGCCCTAAAGAGGATACTGAAAGCACTCAAAGGAAGATGTAACAGGATGTGTGTCTAGAACAGACTGAAGCCGCAATCTGTGTGGAGAGCCCTCAAATATCGCTCGTTTTTGTAAGAAAAAAACGTATGACCGAGCGTTCTCTGGGGCAGCACCACGAATTTGGAACGCTCTCCCCCCTAGCATTAGAAGAATTTCATCCACTGCCGCATTCAAAAAAGAAGTTAAATTGTTCTATATGGGAAAATTTCTACAATGAGTACTGACATCATTTACTCTGGATATATTCTCTCCACATCTGTTCCATTCTCACTCCAGCATCTCTCTTCACTAATTTAAGAGGACACATTTGTAACATACGTGATAGGGTGATATAATGGCGCTTCGGATATATCTGTTATACGCTTTCGCGAAATGTATTGCTGTAAAGAGTTTGTTTGTTTTCTGCAATCTATGGTTTTAAATGGTTCTATTATTGAGACATCTCTGTAAAGCGCTCTGATACCCCCGACAGGGTCATGTTCGCGCTATAAAAAACACGAAATAAATAAATAAATAAAAATCCAAGTCGCCCTTGAATGAAGGGTGAGCTCCTCCCCTCTGTGATCCACTTAAGTAAAGATGGAAAAGTTTCTGAACTGTAATCCATGTCTTCTCCCAGGAGAATACCCATTAAAGTCATAGGCCCTGAATTGTTCCACCCAAGTGTTTGTCCCAGAGTACTTTGAGAGAAAAAAAAAAAAAAATATATATATATATATATATATATATATATATATATATATATATATATATATATATATTACACACCAGCAACTCCACAAACGCCACTTCCAATCTCCCACGATCGGCGAAGCAAGAAGGGGGAGACGGACCACAGGATCTGGCTTCGGGTTAAACTTTAATGTGCAGGTTAGGCAACAACAGCACGACGCGTTTCGGGCCCGTGGGCCCTTGGTCACACATATATTATATATATATATATATATATATATATATATATATATATATATATATATATATATATTACAACTAGGTCCCCCAACGAACACAGGATCCACTGGAAGGAAATGAGGCCGCCACTCCAGTCACTTTCAAAATTCGTGAGCAAAACTTAATTTATTCTTAAGTTCTTTACAGCTTCAGTCACAGCATTAAAACCAACGCGTTTCGTTAGCTCCCAACTAACTTGATCACGGTTGTCTACAAACACTGTTTGCTGATTGTGTTTTAAAAGGGAGTTCCCACCCACTTCGGTCACATGGTTATATTCACGTTCAGTCAGTTCTCAACCAGGAATTCTGGGACATGTAGTTCTTTTACAAACTAAAAAGCTTATTTCAAACAAATGAAATTAAATTCATTCAAATTGCCCCCTTTGTTCGTTCCCGCTTATCAAATGTTATATGATTATATTTAAATTTTCAGCCTGATCATATTTGTAGCATTTAAGACATTTTATCAGCCTTACTGACATAGTACGGAGAACAGAAGGTGGGTCATTGTCCAAATTTTTTAGTCCTTTTCACATCTTGCTTATAGCCCTCTAGTGGGCTGATGTTTCTACCTGATTGTGACCTGAAAAGAATATGTCCAATTTTCACATTTCATGCGATCGAGTCTCTTGATCTTTGTCTTTGACTGTCTCATTTCTGTGAGATTCATGGGAAAAAGAAAAGTTATGGAGAGTTGTCTGAGAGGCATTCAGCTTTCATGTTTTTCATAAATGCACATAAAGTTCTTCCGACTGATTCAGTCCAAAAGGGGTCATTGTTCTAAAATTCAAAATGTGTCTTGATTCTTTCTGGCGTAATAGTTTTTCCCGGTGTCCCCCTCTGTCTGAGAGTGACATGGTTTCCAGACCTAGGAATTTTAGGAGTTTCCAATTCCCGTTGTGGTGAGTTTGTGAAAAGGACTAAAAAATCTGGACAATGACTAAAAGAACTACATGTCCCAGAATTCCTGGTTGAGAACTAACTGAACGTGAATATAACCATGTGACCGAAGTGGGTGGGAACTCCCTTTTAAAACACAATCAGCAAACAGTGTTTGTAGACAACCGTGATCAAGTTAGTTGGGAGCTAACGAAACGCGTTGGTTTTAATGCTGTGACTGAAGCTGTAAAGAACTTAAGAATAAATTAAGTTTTGCTCACGAATTTTGAAAGTGACTGGAGTGGCGGCCTCATTTCCTTCCAGTGGATCCTGTGTTCGTTGGGGGACCTAGTTGTAATTTTAAGCGGCTTTTGGTTCCGTCGCGTGAGGCAACGCACCTGCAGGCAGCGCCGCACACGGAGGTGCAAACTGAACCTACAAGTGTTGAAATAATTCTGTAAACCTCCGTGGTGCTCACCGTGATCGCTAACATGGACCCGATGGAAGCAGCAATGAGAAGGGCGTGTTGAGGAAGGAGCACCCACGCTACCCGGAGATTACGTCCGAGGTAAGAAGGGATCCCCCTCTCACGCTCCTATCACTCACACAAAAAAAACGTCTGAGACTGCATGTAATCCTTGCGGGACAAACGAATTGGTTTACTATTAAACAGAGCGGTTAAGCAGCGGTTTTTGCAGATTACGTAAGGGGAGTAACGCGCAAACTGGGGAATTAAACTGGGCAAATACCTTTGGTAACCCAGCACCTGACTTTCAGTCTAAACAACACGCGTTCCAAACACCCATGCGATATCTACTAACTGATGGCCACATTTTGAGCAATAAACCAAATAAATAAAAATTACTTATACAGCCCGTCACAGCAGCAGTAAGATGGAGCAAAGAGAAGCAAAAAGGAAGGAACACATAACGAATATGTTTGAAAGGGGAAACATGGACAAAGTTCAAAATAAACAAAGTACCACACCAAAAGATGATGTAAAAAGCAAAATCAGACATTGGGAAAGACTGAATAGGAAAGAAATCAATAAGTCCTGGGAAGCAATTGCGTTACGAAAATATCTGGAAGCTGAACGGGTCCCAAGGGGGCTCAGAATAATGTTGATGCCAAGCCAACAGGATGTAACCAACGAATTATTACAGGAGTGGGGGGCCTTCATTTTAAACTCCTCATTGGGTCTAATAAAGATACTAGTTAAACACATCGAGATTGCCCTAGAAAAAGTAAAGGATGAACTCAAAGAGGTGGAAAAAGAGCTAGAGGCTCTAAAAATAAATCCGGAAATGACCAAATTCAAAGAGGATTTGGGGAAACAGATTGACCAACATGAGGAAACTGTAAGATTGAGGAAACACAACAAATTCGTAAGAGATGCGAATGATTATGCTGAAGGAAGAATATTCACATTTGCCCGCAAGTATGACCCCTTTAAAAAACAAACAGGCACAAGATCCCCATCATCCTCCAGTTTATCCTCGATCGCATCCACTGAACCATTAGAAGAAGACCCAACACTGGATAACGGACAGAAACGATTTTTAGGGGACATGCGCCTCGTGCTCCAACAACGACAGTGGGAGCAGTATCAGGGGGCGCCAAGACAGACACGAGGAAGAGGGAGAGGGAGACCATGGCAGCCAAGACAAAGGAATCAACAACAACACCAAAAAAAAACAGAAGAGGACGGAGGTGCAAGCGCACCAAACCAACCGGTGGGAATAGAAACGAGGGCCATGAAACAGAAGAGGGGCAAATGAGTGAAGAATTACAAGTAGTTAACTTATCAAAGAGGGAAATATCACCTGCGGAAACAACTCTTTTAAAAAAAGGCATCAACTACTGTCCAACGAGAAAAATGGACTTGGCACAGACGAGAATAGACTTGTATCTATACATTCGGAAAATCAAACTGGCCAAACATTTCTTGGAGAGAAAAAATAAACCTCAAATCAACAGAACCCCACAGAATCCATCCTCCAAACTAAATGTAAAAGATGCCGACAGTTATCTGACACTTCTGAATTTAAATGTGGAAGAGGAAGACGAAATATCACTAGAAACAGTGATACCACAATTGGGAGCAGGAACAAGCACAATGAAGGCGAAATCTAAATTTTATCCACAACTCACTCCCGGCAATAAAATGGATCTATTCCAGGAGATCATCACACAAGAACTTTACAACATTCCTAAAAAACACCATAAAGACAATCTAACCAGACAGGAACGGGAAGCATTAACATCGCTAATCAAAGACCCAGGAGTAGAGATAAAAATGGCCGACAAAGGGGGCAACGTGGTAATCTGGGACAAATTCCGCATACTATGAAAAACTATCCAAAAATCCCACGGATACCATAAAAAGAGACATCGACCAAAAATTATCTGTCTGGGAAAGAAAGAATCTTATTGACTATGAAGAAAGAAAATATTTAACAGTAGACTTCCCGCGGACAGCTACGATGTATTTTCTTCCCAAAATACACAAGAATCCCACTAAACCACCAGGGAGGCCTATTGTATCGGCCAATGGCTCTTTGATGGAACCCATGGCAAACTTTATTGACTTCTTCTTGAGACCCTTTGTGGAGGAATTAAAATCATATCTAAAAGATACAACAGACTTTTTGCATACATTGTCGAATTTAAAATGGCAGGAAAATTATCTCCTAATATCAATGGACGTCATCGCACTGTATACAAACATTGACAACGACTTGGGGTTGCAGGCCTGCAAACACTATTTGAACAGACGGAACATACACTATAAGGAACATAACGAAATGTTATATGAAATGGTCTCCCTGATGTTAACAAATAACATCTTCCTGTTTGGAGAGGAACTGTTTCGACAATCCAATGGAGCAGCGATGGGCTTCTCATTCAGCCCTAGCTATGCTTGCATAGCTATGGGCTGGTGGGAAGAGGAAGTGGCTTGGAACCCTCAAAACATGAGATTCACCCAACACATCGTACAATGGAAGAGATTCATTGATGACTTATTTATAGTGTGGGATGGAAGCGAAAATGAATTTGATCAATACTTCGAACTCCTGAATAACAGCACACCAGGATTGAAATTCACATGTACCAAAAGCAAGGAACGAATATCTTTCCTGGATACAGAAGTATACATTAAAAACAATCAAATAGAAACAACATTACATAGGAAGGCAACGGCCACGAATGCGACTCTAGAAGCCACTAGCTTCCATCACCCTTCCGTAATCTCAAGTATACCCTATGGAGAATTTCTCCGCATCAAACGGATCTGCAGTGAAAAAGCGGAATGGGAAAAACATAGTGCGAGCACCAGCAAAAGATTCGAAAAAAGAAAATATGGAAAAAACTTGATCAAAAAATGTCTGGCAAGAGCAAATGAAAAATCCAGGTCGGATTGTTTGAAACCAGTAAATAAAGAAACCAAATCAGAGGAGCCTATCAGACTCATACTGGACTACAGCAGAGAATCAAAGCAGGTAATCAAAATTCTCAAAAAAAATTGGCGAATTCTGAAACTTGATTTCACCATAAGTGAAAAAATGGGAAACCATCCGGTAGTGACGTACAGAAGAGCAAAGAATCTTAAGGATCAATTAATACACAGTCACTTTGTAAAGAAAAAGAAAAAAACACCCTGGTTAAAAACCATTGGATTCACTAAATGCTATAACTGCAAAGTTTGTGAAATAGCCAAACCTACCAAACAACTGACTATGGCAAATCAGAAAATTTGGAAAATAAGAGAATTGATCACTTGCAAGAGCCAATATACAATTTACATGATTGAATGTCCATGTAAACTACGTTACATAGGAAGTACAATCTGTGAGTTAAAGAAACGGATTTTGGAACATGTGAGGGCCACTGTAAATAAGGACAGAGCAAATGCGGTGGCAAAACACATGGAAACTCACCACAACGGGAATTGGAAACTCCTAAAATTCCTAGGTCTGGAAACCATGTCACTCTCAGACAGAGGGGGACACCGGGAAAAACTATTACGCCAGAAAGAATCAAGACACATTTTGAATTTTAGAACAATTTCCTTTTGGACTGAATCAGTCGGAAGAACTTTATGTGCATTTATGAAAAACATGAAAGCTGAATGCCTCTCAGACAACTCTCCATAACTTTTCTTTTTCCCATGAATCTCACAGAAATGAGACAGTCAAAGACAAAGATCAAGAGACTCGATCGCATGAAATGTGAAAATTGGACATATTCTTTTCAGGTCACAATCAGGTAGAAACATCAGCCCACTAGAGGGCTATAAGCAAGATGTGAAAGGACTAAAAAATCTGGACAATGACCCACCTTCTGATCTCCGTACTATGTCAGTAAGGCTGATAAAATGTCTTAAATGCTACAAATATGATCAGGCTGAAAATTTAAATATAATCATATAACATTTGATAAGCGGGAACGAACAAAGGGGGCAATTTGAATGAATTTAATTTCATTTGTTTGAAATAAGCTTTTTAGTTTGTAAAAGAACTACATGTCCCAGAATTCCTGGTTGAGAACTGACTGAACGTGAATATAACCATGTGACCGAAGTGGGTGGGAACTCCCTTTTAAAACACAATCAGCAAACAGTGTTTGTAGACAACCGTGATCAAGTTAGTTGGGAGCTAACGAAACGCGTTGGTTTTAATGCTGTGACTGAAGCTGTAAAGAACTTAAGAATAAATTAAGTTTTGCTCACGAATTTTGAAAGTGACTGGAGTGGCGGCCTCATTTCCTTCCAGTGGATCCTGTGTTCGTTGGGGGACCTAGTTGTAATTTTAAGCGGCTTTTGGTTCCGTCGCGTGAGGCAACGCACCTGCAGGCAGCGCCGCACACGGAGGTGCAAACTGAACCTACAAGTGTTGAAATATATATATATATATATATATATATATATATACATCCAACAATGCCCCTCCGATACATACAGGCGAGAGGCCACACGAGGGAATCTTGGAGGCCTTTATTAGACACTTGGGCATGATACATGATGTATTTCGGCGACCATTCGCCTCATCAGATGCCTCCAAACATGCAACACCAGTCCATCTCCGCCTTTGAATCTCCACCTGCTCTCCTATTGGCTGGAGAACATCACCCCACAGCTGTTAGCTAGCACGCTTACTGTAGTCCGTTGGTTTTCACTACAGTACCCAGGATGCACCAATGTGGGTAGGCAATGCGTGGGGGAAACAGCGTGAATGTCAATGTCCATGGGGAAAGGTGAGTATTATTACAATGGCTGGGCACATTTGGAAATGGTGTCCTCTGGCTTCCTCCGGTCCCCACTGACGTTCCAGCCCCTCTTGCAGCAACCGGGCGGGCCGTGAGTCGAGATACAGGGATTCCCGGCTCCTCGTATAGTAACGAACTGCTCCTGGCAGCAGCCCTGTCCCTTCGCTGCAGTCCGAGGCGCGCAGGAGCTACCAATCCCTTGGTATGCAAAGAAAATCAGCAGCAGCTGTGCCAGAAATGCTACGGCCTCAGAGTGAAACAGGGCCTCTCAAACACGCTACTGGCCCGCGTGTATAAACATCCAACAATGCCCCTCTGATACAGACAGGCGAGAGGCCACACGGGGGAATATAGGAGGCCTTTATTATACACTTGGGCATGATACAAGATGTATTTTGGCGACCATTCGCCTCATCAGATGCCTCCAAACATTCAACACCAGTCCATCTCCGCCTTTGAATCTCCACCTGCTCTCCTATTGGCTGGAGAACATACATATATACATACATATATATATATATAAATATATATATATATATTACCTACTGGCGGTCGCCAGTAGGTATATATAGTCAGGATTGATTTCCATAGGGAAATCGCAACATTCTATTGGGAATACCTTTGGCGCCGGTTGAGGAATCTGCCTGAATTATTCAGCAACTTTGCCTCGCGGCGCTCCGGTCCTTCCCTGAAAGTTTGGGGGGGATTCGTCAAGCGGGGGCCGAGATAAAAGGGGGGTCCCAAAACGTGTTTTCCCCATGTTAATTTCCATAGGGCAGTCTGTCGCACTTTTAGCTCGAACGGCTGAATGGATTTTCACCAAACTTGGCAAAATTGTAGGCACTGGTACCCCGATGTGCCTTTGCTATGTCTCAAGATATATGCTCCAGTGGTTTTTACGAAAATTAACTTTGAAAAAATATATATTGGGCTACATTGGGCTATATATATGTTAGAGCCCAAATGTAGCCCAATGTAGCCCAATGTAGCCCAATGTAGCCCAAAGATGGTCACCAGAGACAAAAAAAAACAAATGTAGCCCAAATATCAGCCAGATGTAGCCCAACTATAGCCCAATGACAGAATGTCCCAGAGTGTTCTAAAGAACAACTAGAGCGCTAACAGTCTTACTTATGACAAAAGTATGGCACACCTGAAGTCATCTTGATTGGAATAAAGTGTTAACACTTAAAACATTTAATTTGCAAAGGAACAAAATGAGGGGGTTCATTTTGCCATAGAAATTATGATTAGTGCTGAAGAAAGAAAAATTAGGGCACATTTTGAGTGACTTCTCAAATCCTCTTATATTTCATTAAAAAAATTCTGATATGCAGTCTCTCAAGATGGCCACCAGAGACAAAAGAGCCCAAATGTAGCCCAAATATCAGCCAGATGTAGCCCAACTATAGCCCAATGACAGAATGTCCCAGAGTGTTCTAAAGAACAACTAGAACGCTAACAATCTTACTTATGACAAAAGTATGGCACACCTGAAGTCATCTTGATTGGAATAAAGTGGTAACACTTAATACATTTAATTTGAAAAGGAACAAAATGAGGGGTTTCATTTTGCCATAGAAATTTTATATATATATATATATATATATATATATATATATATATATATATATTACCTACTGGCGGTCGCCAGTAGGTATATATAGTTAGGATTGATTTCCATAGGGAAATCGCAACATTCTATTGGGAATAACTTTGGCGCCGGTTGAGGAATCTGCCTGAATTATTCAGCAACTCTGCCTCGCGGCGCTCCGGTCCTTCCCTGAAAGTTTGGGGGGGGGGGATTCGTCAAGCGGGGGCCGAGATAAAAGGGGGGTCCCAAAACGTGTTTTCCCCATGTTCATTTCCATAGGGCGGTCTGTCGCACTTTTAGCTCGAACGGCTGAATGGATTTTCACCAAACTTGGCAAAATTGTAGGGACTGGTACCCCGATGTGCCTTTGCTATGTCTCAAGATATATGCTCCAGTGGTTTTTACGAAAATTAACTTTGAAAAAATATATATTGGGCTACATTGGGCTATATATATGTTAGAACCCAAATGTAGCCCAATGTAGCCCAATGTAGCCCAAAGATGGCGACCAGAGACAAAAAAAAACAAATGTAGCCCAAATATCAGCCAGATGTAGCCCAACTATAGCCCAATGACAGAATGTCCCAGAGTGTTCTAAAGAACAACTACAGCGCTAACAGTCTTACTTATGACAAAAGTATGGCACACCTGAAGTCATCTTGATTGGAATAAAGTGTTAACACTTAAAACATTTAATTTGCAAAGGAACAAAATGAGGGGGTTCATTTTGCCATAGAAATTATATATATATATATATATATATATATATATATATATATATATATATATATATACACTGAAAAAACCATAGGTTTCAGGCCTTATATAGTTAGGAATTAGCATGTAAAAAAACATTTGAAATTCACTGAAAAAACCATAGGTTTCAGGAGTTATATAGTTAGGAATTAGCTTTTACAAAACCTTTGAAATTCACTAAAAAAACTATAAGTTTTAGTGGTGTTATAGTTAGCTGGACATTTTACTCATACAAATCCTTTGAAATTGCTCCTATATAGTTAGTTGTACTAAGTATATATCGCGCACCCGCAATCCACTGCTGATGATGTCACATATTACATCATTCATGACATGGTCAGTGACATCACTGATGACATCTCAAATGACATCACTGATGACATCACTGATGACATCATCCAGTGAATGTGGTTTGCTACGTTATTTAAATATGCATTATATATATAGCAATTTGCATTGAAGAATGAGTGGATATATAAATAAATATTTGGATGGAGGATTTAGTAGCAGTGTAATTGACTGTTTACTTTACCAATTTATAATGTCTCACTAAATATAGTGACTAAACTGTGTGAATATCTATATCACTTTGTCAGTTGTTGTGTAAACTGATTCTACAGTTGGTTACTAGCTATGTGAAAATCTATATTAGTTATTGATTAGTTAACTGAGTATTTGTATGGGAGTGTGAAAGTGTGTGTGGTTCGGTGGAGGGTGTGTGACTGTCCAAAGATGTGTGAATAGTTTATTCAGTAGATATATGAAGTTAAAACTACATGTTCTAACAGTTTGGGTGAGGGAATCTCTTTATGGGTGTGGTGATGAGCAAATATATTTCTCAAAGGTACAGGTCCAACAAACTAGAAAAATAAAAGGCAGGGTATGTGTCAGTTGTTGTATATAAATAAGTATACATAAGACACAATGATTGTGTGAGTGACTGTATGGATAACTGTATACTTGTAATAATGATTTTATAATTCACTAAGTATGACTTACTATCTAAATGAATAGAAGAAGTGGTGTTTGTATAAGTGTTTTGCTAAGTAAATATGTAAGTATGATCCATTGTTTGCATAAGTGAGTAGGATGACTTCATATGTGAATAGGATGCGTGCTGTTGTTTAATGTCGATATAGATGTATAAGTATTTTTGATAGTGTTCTATTGTTCATTGACAGCATGTATGAGTTAATCCATAGGTAAGGGATTAGATGTGTGTATACATGTATGAATCACTGAGTGGATTTTTAGATACTTGTATTGCTGTGACAATGGATTAAAATATGATACTCTGTATTTTACAAAGAGTGATGAAAAATTGTAATAGTGTATGAAAAGGTGTATGTGATTGTCACGTGGATGATGTCATCAGTGATGTCATCAGTGATGTCATTTGAGATGTCATCAGTGATGTCACTGACCATGTCATGAATGATGTAATATGTGACATCATCAGCAGTGGATTGCGGGTGCGCGATATATACTTAGTACAACTAACTATATAGGAGCAATTTCAATGGTTTTGTATGAGTAAAATGTCCAGCTAACTATAACACCACTAAAACTTATAGTTTTTTGAGTGAATTTCAAAGGTTTTGTAAAAGCTAATTCCTAACTATATAACTCCTGAAACCTATGTTTTTTTCAGTGAATATATATGAATATATATATATATATATATATATATATATATATATATATATATATATATATATATTCACATAACAAAAAGTCAGGTTTCAGGGACATTATAGTTAGGAATTAGCATTTAAAAACCTTAGATATTCACTGAAAAAAACACAGGTTTCAGGGATGTTATAGTTAGGCTGACATTTTACTAGTACAAAACTAGAGAAATTCAGCCGTTATAGTTAGTTGAGCTAACTATAACTCGCGCCCCCGCAATGCACTTCTGATGACATCACATATTACATCACTCATGACATGGTCAGTGACATCACTGATGACATCTCAAATGACATCACTGATGACATCATCTAGTGACTGAGTATTTCTAAAAAGTAAGAATGTTTTATATATATATATATATATATATATTTGAACACAATCTGTATAGTCACGACAGCGCACCAGCGAAATAACACTACCACAAGTACCATTAGGCCACTGGGGTGGCCGCGTCCCTCCAAGGGGCGTGACTTCATGAAGTTAAATGTGGTACTGAAAAATGGCCGTGCTTTACTGAACATTGTCCAATGCCTCTGAGGAAGTGCTTTTGAGCAGGAAACGCGTCAGGCGAGGACTTCATTAGGCTGCAAGTACAGGCTTTCACGCGCTGCTGTCTGCATAGAATAAACGTGGCGAACAAGTTATCTTTGTGTGAGGCTCCCTCCTTCTGTACAGGCAACTCTGTTGGATGTATATATATATATATATATATATATATATATATATATATATATATATATATATATATATATATATATATATATATATATATATATGCCAAGGTGTATTGAAGAATGAGTGGGTGTATGAGTATCTGAATGGAAGATTTAGTGGGTACGTGACTGACTGTATAAGTGAGTGATTAAACGTGTCTTAGCGGATGCATGGGTGAATGACTAATCTGTGTGAATGTCTGTATCAGTCTGTCAGTTGATGTGTAAGTGGCTGCATGGATTGGTGAGTAGCTACATGAGTATCTATATCAGGGGTCTTCAACCAGTAGTGCGGAAGCTGTTGTAGCTCTCCAGCTACCTCCGAGTAGCTCACTTGTGTACAGCCCAGCGTATTAAATTAGAAAGCTTTTGCTTGGTTAAATTCATATACATATAATTTTTTTTTATTGTGCAAAACTACTAATATTAGTAGCTCTCAATGCGTTTCATTGAACAAGAGTAGCTCTCAGTACAGAAAACGTTGGAGACCCCTGATCTATATGGTTAATGATTGGTTGTCTGAGTTGTCAGAGTACCAGTATGGGTGCCTGAGTGTCTGTGATGGTGGGTGGGGGGCGTGTGCGACTCCCTACATGGATGCGTGAGTGGGTGATATACTGGGTATATGGGTTCATGAGTGCATCTGCGAGGGGCTGTAAGGGTGAGTGAGTGTGTGTATGGCATTGTTGGTGAGTCAGTGGTATATGTGTGAGTAACTACATTTATGTGAAAGGATGTGAGAGTTGGAGTATATAAGTGACTATATGTGAGAGTGAGTGATTATGAGAGTGGCTGTATGGATGAGTGTGTGCTTGTGTCAGTGATTGTAGAAGAGAGTAAGTATGTGTTACTATCTGTATGAATAAATAAGGTGGTGTGTGTATAACAGTGTAAGTGAGCAAATGGTTGTGTGATTGATTCTTAGGGTGACTGACTAGGTATGTGAGTAACTCTATGAGTGAGTGGCGGTGTGTGAGTGTCTGTATGAGTGTATGAGTGCATATATCAGTGCCTGTATTAATGAGTGACTGTGTGTATGAGTAACTGTATGGGTGAGTGAGTGGATGTGTATTTAGACCTATGAATCAGTGAGTGGCTATGTACTAACTGGCATTGGTGTGTCTATGGTTTTCAAAATTATAGTCTGTATTTTAGAATAGGTGTATGAAAGGTTATATTAGGGTATGAGGAGGTACATCAGATATTAAGTGGATGATGTCATCCGTGCTGTCATTTGAGATGTCATGACTGATGTCACTGACCATGTCATGAGTGATGTAATATGTGGCGTCATCAGCAGTGCACTGCGGGGGGTAAAAAGCAAAGTGTACTCGCTTTGAACAAAGTGCTCCCACCACCCCATAGCAAACTGCAGTGTCCCAGGGATGGAGCCGGCCCTGGGGGATGGCGATCCCCAGGGCATTGGAGGGCTCTGCAAGGGGGGCAGCGGGTCCCCCCTCCAACAGGTTTAAAGCCCCAGGGAGTTGGTGGTCCCCAGGGCTGGGGGCCCACTACGGACCCCCTTCTTTTAATTAATTAATTCCCCGGGAGGTGGTGGTCCCTTGGGCAGTGTGGGAGGCAGGAGCCCACTCACACCTTATTAGTTATAAAAGCCCCAGGGAGGTGGCGGTCCCCAGGGCTGCAGGGGGCCGCATGCCCCGCATACTATAAACACAGCCCTGGGGAGGTGGCGGTCCACGTGACTGTGGGGGCCCGCACCCTATTTTGACATTACCTCCAGGACCTGGCCCACCAGGGGCTTAATTAAACGAAGCGCAGCTGACCGTGCTTAATTTTTTTAAATAATTTCGGCAGGATTCGCAGACCCTACGCGAATCCGGCAGAAAATGTTTTTTTTTATTATTTTTGGGACCTTCGGGGTCCTTGTGGTACCTCCTGAGTAGGCCTAGAGGGTCAGGGCTTTTCTACCCTGCCCCCTTTTCTTGTTTTTTTACCTTTGTTCTTGTGACTTGGTTCAACAGAGTCACAAGATGGCTGCCAACACTTCCTGCTTTGAAGAGTTGGCAGCCAATCACAGTCAAGCTCGAGATCGGGAGGATTTGCCGATCCGCAGCGGTCACCAGATACTACTATTTCTAAATATATGAATTTCTCAGGAACTACTGAATGGATTTACACCATTTAAAAAGAGATCTCTTTCTGAACCAAGAGCTACCTTTTTGCCTAATTCCGTAAAATTCTGTTCAGCAGTTCAGGCTGTAGCCTTGTCTAAAGTTTCCTATGGAAATTAACACGGAGATAATGTGTTTTGGGACCCCCCTTTTTTCTTGGCACCCGCTTGACGAATCCCCCTGAAACTTTCAAGACAGGAGCTGCCCAGAGCGGCCCATTAGTTTTGGAAATTTCACGAAGATTCGTCAAACGGCACCAAAGATATTGGCAAAAGAAAAACTCTTTTTGAATAGAAACAAGGTCCTAACTACAAATACCTACTGGTGAGATATTTTAAATATATATATATATATATATTGACAAACTTGGCAAAAGGAAAATAAACGAAACATCTTGCCGATTAGCTGTGGTCTGTTCTTCTTCGCCGGCTTTTCCTGGTCGGAGGTGGTTTGAGAACTTGGTAATTGATATATATATATATATATATATGGACCTTGGGAAGCCTTAAAATGGAATTCTCGGGGGACACAGCCAGCCTCGCATCCTGAAGCAACAAGAGAATTACCTTGCAACAATCACCCATTGGAGGGTTAAAAACAAAGACAAATCCGTGAACCACAGGTACCAGAAAGCATCACGAGCCATTAGGGGCGGTCCACTGAGGACGAACTTTAAAATCACGTGCAAAATATGTGGTCTCACTAACAATTATGCAAGCAGTCACGGCGCACCTCTGAGGAAGTTCTGAGGCAGAACGAAACATGTAAGGATTGCCGTTTTGTGAATAAAAAATGGATGCAAGCTTCGCTGGTGGTGTGCGGCTGATTCTTTCCTTTGGAAGGGTTTTGGCAATATTACCTACTGGCGGTCGCCAGTAGGTATATATAGTTAGGATTTTTTCTCTATGGGTTTTTTGAAAATTCTATGTCTAATAACTTTGGCGTTTGTGGACGGAATTGGCTGAAATTTTCAGGAAAATGGCACATTTTGTTTCTGAGAAGCCCCTGAAAATTTTGGGGGGGTTCGTCAAGGGGGGGCCGAGAAAAAAGGGGGGTCCCAAAACGCGTTTTTAACATTGAGTTTTCCATAGGGCGGTTGGCCTCACTTTTAGCCCGAACGGCTGAATGGATTTGCACGAAACTTGGCAAAATTGTAGGGACTGGTAGCCCGATGTGCCTTTTGTAGGTCTCAATATATGTGCTTCAGTGGATTTTGAGAAATTAAGGTTCAAAAAAAGATATATATCTGTAACCGCGGACTGGGCAGCGCTCCGCTACGCGTACTTTTCGCGCAACGGAGCTTTGTGAAGCGAAGCTGATTGGTTCTCCGGCGTCTGTCAACATTCCAAACAGTCCGTAGCGGCCGCCATCTTGTCTCTCGGTAGGATCGAGAGACAAGAGGAGGCGAAAGCGAAGGGGCAAATGACCATAAGGGGGAATAGTAGATCCTCGCTGACCCCCTAGGTTTGATGTGGAGGTTTTAAAAGGGCCCCGCGGGGCAAAAAAAAAAAATAATAATAATAATCGAACGGCTGAATGGATTTGCACGAAACTTGGTAAAATATTAGGGACTGGTAGCCCGATGTGCCTTTGCTAGGTCTCAATATATGTGCTCCAGTGGATTTTGAGAAATTAACGTTCAAAAAAAGATATATATCTGTAACAGCGCTCCGCTTCGCGTACTTTTCGCGTTACGGAGCTTTGCGAAGCTGATTGGTTCTCCGGCGTCTGTCAACATTCCAAACAGTCCGTAGCGGCCGCCATCTTGTCTCTCGGTAGGATTGAGAGACAAGAGGAGGCCAAAGCGAAGGGGGAAATGACCATAAGGGGGCATAGTAGATCCTTCCTGACCTCTTAGGTTTGATGTACCATTTTGCCAAGTTTGGTGTAATTCCGTTCAGCCATTCAGGCTGTAGACGTATGTAAATGTCCTATGGAAAATTGCATGGGGAAAACACATTTGAAAGTGTTGAAATTTAGAACCAATTAAAATGTTACTTTGGTTTTGTATTTGTGTGTGATGAAAGTTAATTGGTTATGTATATATGTCAAATGAGAGGAAACCACAGCCATTTTGTGATACTACTGTCTGAGGTACATTTGTGAGGAATTTTTGGTGGTGAATTTCTGGTGTTTGATTTACACAGTACTAACACTTTTCCTACTTTTGAAAAGGTGAGTTGTTAATTTGTAAGGGGAACTATGTTGTACACTTGAAGATAATTTGAAAAATGTTTTCTGTTATTTATTTGCAGTCCTTCTGTTATACTAAATACTTGATAAAGTTAGTTTTATATTATGTATTACTAAAAACGATAAATGAAAGTGATTATTTTTTTCTGCAATTTACAGCAAGCAATTTCAAAATAAAATGGCTCACAATGAAGAGACCGTGGCAATTTCTTTTGAATCGTCCACTACATTGATTGAAATTGAGAGCACCAATAATGAAACATTGTCACAAGGAGGACATGACTTGTATGATTCCATTAGATTGATTGAAATGGACAGCACCAAGAATGAAATATTGTCACAAGGAGATGACTTGAATGATTCCACTACGTTGATTGAAATTGAGAGCAGCAATAATGAAATATTGTCACAAGGAGGAGATGACTTGTATGATTCCATTAGATTGATTGAAATGGACAGCACCAATAATGAAATATTGTCACAAGGAGGAGATGACTTGAATGATTCCACTACATTGATTGAAATTGAGAGCACCAATAATGAAATATTGTCACGAGGAGATGACTTGAATGATTCCACTACATTGATTGAAATTGACAGCACCAATAATGAAATATTGTCAGAAGGAGGAGATGACTTGAATGATTTTTTTGATCAATCTCTTGATGGCGAATTTATCGAGTGTTTGGAGACCATAGAGTTACAAGAATCATTATTGGAGACTTTTCATGAGGACATTGCTGATGAGGACATGTTACTAGTTCTTTCAAATTTAGAAAATTCTGAAGAATAAATTTATATTTAGAAATCAAAAATTGTTTGAGACATTATTCATTTTTATTTTTAATTTATGAGGTTGTAGCGAAGTGATTGTAGTATAAAATGAGACTTATAGTATAGAGTGCAACATTTTTATGTTACATGGTAAGTTTACTCATATTTACTTCCCTTCTGCCACTATATTATCTCCAATGTGTATTTGACATCTCTTCTTCATCTCCGGCCTCCTTTCTCTCACTGTGTGTCTCCGATGCATCTTATCGCTGCTATTTTGTGTAATTACAGAAGAGAGTAAAATAAAATAGTTCGGAACGTGAAAAGGGGGCAAAGTAGAGTACTCCTCACCCCCTAGGCCTTTTTAGGCGGTCCCAAAAGGATCAGTTTCTGCTTTCCTGAGAGATTATGGTATGAGTTCCATATACCACAATAACTTGCATTACAACATGCAAGATATCTATCTCCTATTACCAACTTTTGGAGATATTCGCGCTAAGCGCGAATATCTCCAAAAAGTAACACCTGCCCTGAGCAGTTCTTAGCCATGTTATCCAATGGGAGGTGGATAACATGGCTAAGAGCATTAGCTCGGTAATGTATGAATATCGCTGAGTTTTTAGCGATATTCATGCATTGCGGCCGTTTATTATCGCATTTGTGATAAACCTTGATAATAGCAAGGTTTATCTTCGATAATTTCTGATGATGCTTAGCGGTAAAAAATTCGTTGGTAAGCATCGTTAGCGATAAATATCGCTTAACTTTGATAATATGCCCCAACGTCTGTTAACGTTCGATTCGAAGGAAATGAGGAAGTGTTGAAAAACATTGTCTGCGCCATCTTGCCTTTTTTGAAATGCCACACTTTTGTCGTGCACGGCAGCCATTTTAGATGTCTTGACCAGACCCACTCTCTGCACGCTGTCGATTCGTAGCATGGCTCCTCACCCTCGCAAGCATCTTCCCCAGGCACTGGTCACCCCCGCTCTCTGTCTTATGCATGGGCAATAAACCTCCCCCCATCTGCGCTGCTCTTCCCTGAGAATCACACTGTGCCCGCCCGACACCTCCCTTTCGCCCTATTCACTACCGCACCCTCTGACACTCCTCTTCCTCTGTGTCCGATTGTCCAGGCTATCAGCTAGCCCTGCAGATGTAGTTTATGGCCCCAGCTGTAAAGAATCACCCCTCTTCAAAGGAGTTATAGTAGATGAAGGCCCACACCCGATGAGATCCGTCACACCACACGTGTTCCTACTATCTGAAAACCATCCTGTATTGTGATTGGGGAGGGGACCGAGCCTGAAGCGGAAGATTCCAGGAATCACTCTTTGTACATCAAAGTTTTTACAATTATGTGTCACATTAAAAATATATAGCACTCCAACAAAGTAGTAGGAATATAAAACTTTAATAACATATAAATATATACAACAAAACAAAAACAGTAAAAACATTTAAACAACGAAGAGACCGTGGCAATTTCTTTTGAATTATCCAATAGATTTATTGAAATTGACAGCACCAATAATGAAATATTCTTGTCAGTAGCGGTCTGTTGTGCGAATAGTTCCAAGGCAGCAGAACGCGCTGAAATCTAGATGGCACGAAAGTGATATCTAGCAAGTTGCCGCCCAGCAAATAACGGCGTGGGGCGCCGCGGGGGTGAGTGAGTCCAGTAGGCACCACAGCTATTCTTACCGGCATTGCAGAATTACTGCTGGGGACAATGCCTGTGCTGTAGCAGGGTCACAGCAGAAACAAAAAGGATTCTGTTGAAGATGTTGTTGGTTTTCAATTTGAAAACAGTTCTGGTGTCAACTGCTATGTTATTGTAGTGGTTAATGTTTTGTTTTCTCTAGAAAATGTAAAAGAGGGGGAGGCAGTCCAAAGTTCCGTTAAAAGGGCAAAGGAAAGGATCGGTGGTTTGAACTATCAGTCAAAAAGGGGAGGGGGTGCAACAATTTTTCCTACCGGGTCACACTGTGCTTTCACCGGAAGTGAGGTCTGCAGGATTCTAGTAATTCAAAGTGAGGCTGGCGCCGACGTCCCGCGGATACAGTTTCGTCACTCCACGGGTGATCATGGCAGTCATTCCCCATCGGGGGTCGGAGACTCCCGCGGCTCCTCTAGAATCTTCAAGGTCGTGGAGGACTACGGTGGTGGAGTCAACCAGTGACCGGGCCATTTCTTTATGCTGGGCCCGCTCTTGCCAGGTCGACCGCCATTTTGAGAGTTCGGTAGCTACTGGCGATCGCGGGGTCAAATGAGCGGACGGGCTCCACCCTGCCGGGCGAGACGTTGCAGCATGGCCACAGTGGAAGAACCCTTTTCCGGGCGCCTGGAGCGCTGAGGGTGCAGCTGGGAAGCCTCCACCTGGGGAGGCGGGAGAGGCCTGTTCGCACCGTCTCTCCCTCCCAGTGCACCCCACGGCGTCTCGCTTGAGATTTGTTATGGCCGGACCAGGCGATGAGGACGAGGGGGGGGGGGTCGGAGGCATGTGCAAGACATCCCCCCCCAGGGTTGTTGCAGCAATTATACAAGAAAGAAGAAGTGTCCCGTCCGTCTTCGGGCCGGGCTTCCGGTAGATGTCGGCCGGACGCCCCTGGCTCTGGCCCCATGAACGGGTTTCTTGGTTTATTGGCTGCAGCCGGATCCCGTCGGCCTCGGCCCCCCGACCGTTGGTGGCCGGACCGGAAGAGCATGTGGCGCGACTACCTGCAACTCTCAAGGGCCACCGCGGCCGGACTGGGAGAGAGAGGGGAGGGTCGAGGAGACATTCCCCCCCCCCTGCAACTGTTCAGCGTTGTAAAGGCAATCCCCTGGCCAGGTCCCGCTGGTCTTGGCCTCTCCTCCGGCTACACCCTACGTTAGGATCTCCTGGCCGAGGCGTGGCAGCAGGACCTGCCTTATATGGGCTGCTCCCGGCTGGGCGTAGCCGGAACCCTGCCCCACCTTGGAAGTTTCCAGAGTGGGGGCGGATGTTCTACTGACTTGCATTTTCCCTAGTCTATCGATTTTTTTGGCGTGGCAGGCGGTGGGACAGCGAGGGGTGATTTGGTTTCTCTTACTGTTTTTCTGGTCTCTCACCACTGGCATATTTCGAACGTTTTCTTGTTTCTAGGACATTAATAGGTTTTATCATTACGTTATGTTATCGTTTCTTTGTTCGTTGTTTAATAAAAGTTCATGTTCATCAGTGGCCTACTGATTTTTGATTTCCTATTCTTTTCTTTCCAGGTTGTTTCATGCTAAAGTTTCTGTTAACAGGATACAGTGATCACTTCGTTATTATTGCATATGTCCTTTTCACTAGGGGTGCTCTCTGGTCGGGCCAGATGACGTATCTCTAGTAAATGGTCCGGGTGAAACAGGTGCATCAATCAGTGGGGAGTAGATAGGCATGACAGATTACAACGGGGGAGAAAGGTCCGCATTACGTACCCTTTCACTACTTGCAAAGATTTTCCTACGTTTATTTGCAAACAGGGAATACCTCCAAAAAGAACTAATTCCCAAACAGTCAATGTTCGGACAATCAATCAATCAATGAGGAATGAAATAGGTACGACGTGTTAAAGGCTTGCGTTACCTACCCTTCACTATCTGCAAAGGGAGAGAGAATATTCCTATTCTTCCTCGTTTGCAGGCAGAGAAGATCCTTAAGAGAACCAACTTCGAACAATTCAATGCTCGATTCAAACAATCAACAAGGGGTACTGTGAACACAAATGAACGCCGCTTATGTACATACGCATTGCTGTTTTCAACAGGTTGTTTCTAATGTTTCTATTTTAGCGAGGTCAAAAAGAGATCCCATTAGTGGCCTACTGATTTTGCTCGATTCCTTTTGTTTTTTTACACGGTTTTTCGCTATCTGCAAAGACTAAACAGAGTATTTTGACTCTGTGCTTGTTTGTAAATAGAGAATGAACCAAAGAGAACAATCAATCAAATGGAGAGAGAAGCAGGCACGACGGATTACAAAGGGGGCAAAGGGCTGCGTTAACTACCCTTCACTATCTGCAAAGAGAGAGTACTCCTAATAGAAATGAGGGGTGGGGGGCAGCATTCAAAGCAGATCAGTGTGCATAAACACGAAAATGTTTTTACTTACCACGTACTTGACATTCGACAGCTTATGATATTTGCTATTAAAAAACCATTGAAATTCACTGAAAAAACCATAGGTTATAGACCATATATAGTTAGGAATTAGCATTTACAAAACCTTGAAAATTCACTGAAAAAACCATAGGTTATAGACCATATATAGTTAGGAATTAGCATTTAAAAAACCTTATTTTACTCACACAAAACCATTGAAATTCCATATATAGTTAGTTGCACTAACTATATATCGCACACCCGCAATCCACTGCTGATGATGTCACATATTACATCATTCATGACATGGTCAGTGACATCACTGATGACATCACTGATGACATCTTAAATGACATCACTGATGACATCACACTTGACATCAATGATCACATCAGTGATGATATCATTCATGTGATAATACAATGCATCTCCTCACACTGTAATATAACCTCCGTTACACCCAGTGTTAAATAGAGAGTATCATTTTTGAAACCATTGACACACCAATACTAGTTACTACATACGCACTCACTGATTCCTATGTCTACACACACATTCACTTATACAATCATTCATACATACAATCACTCATCTTTACAACACTATCATATGCACTCATACACTTATACAGACACTCACACTCTGCCACTCATTCATGGAGTTACTCACACACCTAGTCAGTCCTGAAAAGAATCAATCACACTTCCATTTTCTCATCTATACAGTTAAACACAGAACACCTTACATTTTTGAAACATATACTAACACATAGTTACTCTCTTATAGAATCACTGATACAAGTACACATTGATCTGCACAGAGTCACACACCTCCCAGCCAGCCATACACACACTCAGTCTCCCATACAAATACTTGTGCAACCAATCAATAACCCATATAGCTACTTATATAGCTACTGATCAACACATGCAGCAGCTTGCACAACAACAGAGATACTGATGCACACTTTCAGACAGTTTAGTCACTAACCCGTGCATTCAGTAAGACGCATTTAATCACTCACTCATACAGTCAATCACGCACCTACTAAAACCTTCATTCAGACACTTATACATCCACTCATTCTTCAATATGTAAAACATATTTAAACTTTACAGAAACACATAATCACTGGATGTTGTCATCAGTGATGTCATCAGTGATGTCACTGACCATGTCATGAATGATGTAATATGTGACATCATCAGCAGTGGATTGCGGGTGCGCGATATATAGTTAGTGCAACTAACTATATATGGAATTTCAATGGTTTTGTGTGAGTAAAATAAGGTTTTTTAAATGCTAATTCCTAACTATATATGGTCTATAACCTATGGTTTTTTCAGTGAATATATATATATATATATATATATATATATATATACGTAATAGTTTATACTTATTAATACATTATTTAGAAATTGTCATACTTATTAATACATAACATACATTTTATACCATGTGATCAAGGCCCTGTGAGGCCGAAATGCCTCATGGCAGCAAAGCAAAAAAAACAATAAAGAAACGCACAAGATAAAGTGGAGTCCGTTTCCATTTTTGGATTCAGCAGGAATAGGCAACAAAAGGGACACACTTACAATATATATGTGTGTATATATATATATATATATATATATATCCACAAAGAAGTTGCCCGCAACGAACAAAGACCACACAGGTAGGTATGCTGATTAATTTATTGAGAAGCTTGCAGTTTGGACGAAGCAGTCTTTAAAAGCAATTGATTTAGGCCGACGCGTTTCGGGCTCCCGCCCTTCATCCTGGGCCAATTGAGACTCATGCTGCTGGCTACAGAATGCACTTATCATCATTATTGGTACCACCCCCAGTGGGCGTGGCCGTTCTTTCTCGCTCAGCCTTGTGGTACCTGGAGTGCTTCCTACTTTTCATCCTCATCAAACAGAACGACCCATGTGAAAAATAAAAATTAAATCCCCAGTGGGTTGCTTTAAAGTTCGGTCGACGTACCACTGACGTATTCACAGCTTCAAAATAGCAGTTCTTATGTGGGGACAGGCGCTATGTAAATCGATATATATATATATATATATATATATATATATATATATATTACATATATATCAGAAACAATCCGCCCATTCATGGATAAACAAGGAGGCACTCAACAAGGACGTTTTTGAAGGTGGAAGTTTTATTCAGCAGACAACACGAAGCAAACTGACAGACGCGTTTCGGCAAAGCCTTCATAAATGTCAGTTACCATTGCAAACAAAATCGTTTTTATGCATACAAGTAAAGGAAACGTCATGTTGCACAGTGGAAAGTGAAGAGATCTCAGCAAATAGAGTATAAACATCGGTACCAACGTCGGCCACCTTAAAATGCATATTTTAGTACAATACTTTTAGACCTAAAAATCGGTCAAAGGAAATGAAAAGTGCAAATGGGTGCCCTATCATTTCGCAAACAAATAGTAGTGAAAGACATTCAAGCCCATAATGGGCATATATCCTAGCATAGATGGCTATGTATGAAAAAGCCCTAATGGGCATCTGCCACAAAAGCATTGAATCTTAGTTGGACACTTAAAGCACAGTATTTACAGTAAATCAAATATATACAGAAAAACACAAATATCAGAAAAACCTGAAAAACGTAGGTATGCTCAACGGGGGGGCACACGAAGTACTCAAGCATTAACCTATATGCACCCACAATTCCTCCTCATTAACTCAAGCTGTTGAAAATTCATACTCTACGCCCCAAATCTCCACAAATTTCTGCTCCCACTGACGAAATGATCGAACTCAGTGGTAATGACCCAGAGGCACTATTGGCACTGCAATCGCTGGAAGATACATCAGGGACCTGACATACCCTGGTAGTTGATGCTACTACAAGCTCAGACGTGGCAGAAGTCTCACAAATTGGAGGACAGACCATGTTCAGGGTAAAATCTAGATCCATCCCTCAGTTACCACATGACGCAATTGATGTCTTCCATGAAGCGATCATTTCTGACCTAAAAAAACTGAATGATGAAACAACCAAGAATAAACAATTTAATATCCCTTTGGGACAGTGGAAAACCATCATGGACCTAAAAAAGGATGAGTCTGTGATTGTGAAACCCTCAGACAAAGGGGGAAATATTACCATATTGATCTTTGTCTAAAATGACAAGGAGGCACGACGCCAGTTGAATGACACCACATGCTACACACCCATACACAGGAGAGAGTACAATGACTGTGCAGTTAAAATCCAGGACCTCCTGCAGAGTTAGTAGGACAGCGGATTTATTGATACAGAAGAACATCGCTTTCTGTTCTGTGAACACCCCGTGATCCCTACTTTCTACCATCTACTGAAGAATCACAAGGATCTGACGTGGCCACCGGGGAGACCGATTGTAGCCTCACAGAACAGCTTACTGGAGAACATTTTTACATTTGAATTTTGAATTTTGAGTTGTTTATAAAGCGCACGTTCACTTTGCAGTTTCTTGGCGCTGTAGGATTTCAATCTGAGAAGAAAGAGGAGTTATGGGCTGAACGCTTGCTGAAATAGAAAAGTCTTAAGGTTTTTTCGGAATTCTGTGTAAGAGGGCAGAGATCTAAGGGAGGGAGGAAGAGAATTCCAGAAAGTGGGGGCAAGCACCGAGAATTTCTGTCCAACAGAGCGTCTCTTCTTGAACAGGGGAATGACTAAAAGAGATTTGGAGGAAGAGCGCAATATAGTTAGTTATAGCCGCATTAATGAAGGCGGGGGCAGTGCCAGCTCGGGCTTGAAAGGTGAGGCAGCCGAGTTTAAAAAGGGCTCTTTGCTTTATAGGAAGCCAGTGAAGGGCAGTAAGAAGGGGGGAGGAGTGATGAAATTTTGGTAGGCCATGTACCAGGCGAGCTGCCTGGTTCTGCACATTGATTCCTTTTTAAACCCTCTGGTGAAAGACTTAAATCTCCTACGTTAAAGGCACCAGCAGGTCTTGATCACAGTGCACCGTGATCACGACCTGCCCGTCGAAATGCGTTGGTGGAGGAAGGAGTAAAATGGCTTGCTAAATAAACCGTTTTTGTAATCTACCCCCTGGGAGAGTGCCGCGTGTAATTTTGCTTTGGTAAGGAATATATATGTGTTAGTGTGTATATATATATATATATATTTTTTATATTAACTTAAAAAAACGAACATAACAGGGACTTTATAGTTAGGAAATAGAATGTAAAAAAACCTTAGCAATTCACTGTTAAAAGCAAAGGTTACAGGGACGTTATAGTTAGGCTCAGATTTCACTTGTACAAAGCCCGTGAAATTCAGCGGTTATAGTTACCTGAGCTAACTAACTTACGCCCCAGCAATGCACTGTTTATGACCTCACATATTAAATCACTCATGGCATGGTCAGTGACATCAAGCAGAGTCCCACGAATGGGTGCCAACACTTCCTGGTTTGAAGTGTTGGCAGTCAATAGGATTTGAGCATGGGGTCTATCAGATCCTTGGAGGATCAGGGTTCCTATATATACAAATTTGGATTTTGGTTAATAACACCACCACTACTGAACGGAGTTACACCAAATCACAAAAAGGTACTTCCCTGAATCAACATCTACCTTCCTGCCAAATTTGGAGTAATTCCGTTCAGCAGTTTGGGATGCAGCTGTGTCCAAAGTTACTATGGAAATTAACATGGGGAAAACATGTTTTGCTCCTCCCCTTTTTCCCGGCCCCTGCTTGGTGGTTCACCAAAAAACATTCAAAACAGCAGCGGAAGTGAGCATTGTATTAGTTTTGAACATTTCACAAGGGTTCGTCAAACAACGCCAAGGTTATTGGCAAAACAAAAAAACACTCTTACTATGGAAAGTAGGTCCGAACTATAACTACTTACTAGTGACTGCCAGTAGGTAAAATATATATATATTGAAAACCACCTATAATAGTGAATCGTCAGCAGTAAAATGCATCAGTGGGAAACATTGGAATCTAGTTAGATCTGACAAGATTATTGGACACCTAGTAAGCCCCCACCCTCAGATCACTTAGAGGAAGAGCAGCTCAATTAAGGACATCTTAGTGCGCAGTTATTCCCAAACCCATTCGAACAATGCAGGATCCTGGTTGAGGGAACATGTGGGGTTCTTTAAATGTGGGAACTGTAGAGCGTGCACACAGCAGGAACAAGAAGACATACACCTTGCACACTGGCAGAGAGGTCAAAATAAACAAATTCATTGTAACAGTGACTTCACGGTATATGTGCTTGTCTGTGTGTGTGGCTTGAAATATGTAGAGAGTACAATCTTCCCAGTGAAGAAAAGTATTCTTGAACACCTACGCACAGTCAGGAACAATGATCAAAATTATCCATTTGCTAGACACTGGCAAAAATTCCGTTCAAAGGAAACTGATGGATTCTCATTCTTTGACATTAACAGGACAACGGTGACTAAGCGAGGTGGAGACAGGGAAAGGATCCTAAGGAGACTTGAATCCAAATAAATCATCATGCTAAACAGCCTGCATGTATGCACCGGCTTGTACCCCTTAATTTATATCTGACTTGCCTTTGTGGAACATATGTTCAACCCCACCCCCCTCTTCTCTTGTGGCCTCCTCTTGTTAACACCCATGTGTTGTGGTTTCCTCCTATTCTAGCAATGCCCTTATCATACAATATTAGAACACACATTGCTCAAGATTCAGTGGGTACTGACAGGAATATAAGCAATTTGGGCAGAAGAAGAATAACAATAGCTTTTGTAGGTCTGATTGCCAATCTCTAGTGGATTGTTGTTGTATGAATCAATAAATAGTGGTGGGGGGTTTTAAATAGCTTTTTCATCTTTTGCAATACACATTTTTCCCTTGGTTAACACGGTCTTCAGCAGCAGCCGGATTTGATATAATTGGGGTAGTTTTTTGGTTGAATTCTGTTTAACATTGGGTAACTATATTACAAGGAACAAATATGAATTTCAGAGTTGATGTATGAGCCGCTTGGCCTCACATGAATTAGAAGCTTTAAAAAAGATCATGCACACTTCACATAAGTGTTTATTATGCAATTTCTATTTTTGCCTCTGGGCAGTCATGGGAGTTTATACTTTGCAAAGTGCATTTTTCCCCCAAAAGAAAAAAAATATATATATCCAGTTCTCCCAGTATTCTACCTGATCCCTAAGGTCCATAAAGGTATGTTGCCTACACCTGGAAGACAGATAATATCGGCTATTAACAGTGTTTGTGAAAATGTGGGACAGTATATTGATTATTTTTTGCAGGATATGGTAAAGAGCCTTCCTAGCTACGTCCGGGACACAAGTGACTTCCTGCAGAAAATAATCAATGAATTGGAATGGCAGGAAGACATGTTATTGATTACGCTGGACGTTGAGTCCCTATACACAAGCATCAGGCACACGGATGGGTTGAGAGCAACCAAGCACTTTTTGGACAAAAGACCTGCAGAACTGTACGAGCACAACAAAGTTATTTTGAGATTAATGGAGTGGTGTCTTAACAACAATTACTTTATCTTTGGGAAGGATGTGTGGAAACAGTCAAGAGGAGTGGCTATGGGATCCTGCTTCTCCCCCAGCTACGCGTGCTTGCACGTGGGCTGGTGGGAGGAGCAGGAGTGGCTATGGGATCCTGCTTCTCCCCCAGCTACGCGTGTTTGCACGTGGGCTGGTGAGAGGAGCAGGTTCTGAACACCACACATGCTGTATGGGTACAAGAAAAAATTGTGAGGTTTTTAAGATATATTGATGATGTCTCCATTTTATGGCAGGGTGATGAAGAGGAGGCCCTGCTCTTTAATGAGGATATTAATAACAACTCTTTAAACCTCAAATTTACGTCGCATATTAGCAGAGACGAGATTTAATTCCTTGATGTTAAGGTCTATGTTAATGCCAACAGACTAGAATCCACTCTTTTTTAGAAAACCCACATCAGGGAACACCACTCTGCATGCTTCCAGTTTACACCTCAGGCATACCATCTCCAGCATCCCGTATGGGGAAATCTTGAGGATTAAAAGATTTTGTAGCTCCCCTAGTGATTTAGAGACTTGTATTACTAGTCTCAGAGCTCAACTGAAAGAACGAGGCTATTCTGATAGGATTTTCAATCAAGCTTTAGCTAAAGCTAGACTGAGAACTAGGGAGAGCCTGTTTCCAACGGAAACTATGGCTGCAGATACATTGGACCCCGGCTCTAATTCAGGTGAAGAATCCAAGAGTTGCCCGAGATTTATCACTGCTTTTAGTAATGAAGAATATAAGATTAGAAATATCATTCAAAGAAATTGGCCTATTGTTCTTACTGATAATATACTAAATTCTGCTTTACCCAGTAAGCCTCTGGTTACATTTCGAAGAGCTAAAAGCATGGGCGCCACTCTCGATACTAGCAGTCCGGAGCTTAAGCAAAAGAATACATGGCTACAGCTTAAAGGTGGTTTCCGAAAATGTTCTCACTGCAGGGCATGTAAATTTGGTGTGAATAAAACACACTATCGCATACCATTTGACCCTAAAGAAATTCCTATCAAGGACAATCATTCATGTAAGATAGACTTTGCAGTTTATGTCCTGACGTGCACCTGTGGATTAAATTACATCGGAAGTACGAAGGCACAGGTGCAGGTCAGGATTCTCCAACACCTCAGAGCTATATTACACAACGATACCACATATCCGGTAGCACGGCACTTTGCATTAAAGCATAATAAAGATCTAAGTTGCTTGTCCTACTATGTGGTAGGATCAGTTCCTAAACCTCGGAGAGGAGGGAATAGGGAGTTGCTACTGAGGCAATTGGAGACGCGTTTCATTTTGGAGTTCGACAGTAAGTGGCCCAATGGCCTCAACACTACTGAGGACATCCATAACTTTTTGTGAAAATTTCTGATTAACATCTCTTTTAGCCTGTCTTGTATATGATTGCTAGCCTATGATGATTACGAGTTTTGTGACAAACATCTGAGTTGAGCTTGGACAGAGTCTCTAAATAACATGCAGTACATCTGCCGGTGTCGCATATACCCCACCAGATGAGTAGTCAGGTTCCCTGTTGCTCATTTGGATTGTCTGTTCCCATGGGGTTTGGGATTCACTCATTGATTGTTCTTGATCCTAATAGATAGTCAGGTTCCCAGTTATCTATGTTATTATGAAATTCCTCTTATTATTTAAGTTGTTTAATTATCAACTTTTCTAGATCTCCAGGTTTATTACATTTTTTCCCTCTTGTAATTCACGTGACTTTTTGCACATTGTATATAATAATAATTAATTACTGTTTTTAAAATGTTTTAGATTTACCTTTTAAGAGAATAATAAGGCTTAGTCCAATTTTTGAGAGGGGTAATATTCTGATTAAATTTCTATATTCAGAGAATTATTTATTATACACTTCAGCACTTTTATAGATGTGTTTGCACTGTATTGAAAGCTTCTTTGCACATTAGGCAGAGGTGTTTAGCCACTTTTTCTGTATATATTTATTAGCACTTTTTTGCACTTTATAGCCTACGTAAAGTCCCAGCGTAAAATTTGATTGTTTCTAAGGGAAACAATTGACGTGGTATTTTAGAATCATTTCTGATGTTCAAGTTGAGGCTTGCTCGGCATAATAGATTTATCCAGTGAGTTATTGTAAGTTTGATAAATTTATATACTCATTTTTTACGCCGTGAGAATTCATTGTATTGATCGGTTTGTTATCACATTTATGCAATTCAGACTTCATCATGTTTCCAGTGTTGTTTTACTATTTATAAAACAAAATGGGCATGTATCTGTACTCAGCTTCGACAACAACAGTCTTTTTACCATGTCTAGCATGTCACATGACTAAGCTGGAGGCGGGTTGTAGGCGGGGTGTATTGCATTATAAAAATAATTACATCTGCTACTCTCTGCATGTGAACAGGGGCCGCTTGACCCGAAACGCGTCATTGCTGGTTTTATCATCTGACCCTTTGCTGCATTAAAGAATTGTTACCCTCAATTGTGGTCCGTCTCCTGCTTCGCCGATCTCGTGGGATTGGAGGTAGCTGTTGGGAGTTCTTTTGGAATATATATATATATATATATATATATATATATATATATATATATATATATATATATACACATATATATATATACATATACATACATATATATATACACATATATATACATATATATACACATACGTATATATATACATATATATATACATATATATATACACATATATATATACATATATATATACATATATATTACCTACTGGCGGTCGCCAGTAGGTATATATAGTTAGGATTTTTTCTCTATGGGATTTTTGAAAATTCTATGTCTAATAACTTTGGCGTTTGTGGACGGAATTGGCTGAAATTTTCAGGAAAATGGAACATTTTGTTTCTGAGCAGCCCCTGAAAATTTGGGGGGGGTTTCGTCAAGGGGGGGGCCGAGAAAAAAGGGGGGTCCCAAAACGTGTTTTTAACATTGAGTTTTCCATAGGGCGGTTGGCCTCACTTTTAGCCCGAACGGCTGAATGGATTTGCACGAAACTTGGCAAAATTGTAGGGACTGGTAGCCCGATGTGCCTTTGCTAGGTCTCAATATATGTGCTCCAGTGGATTTTGAGAAATTAACGTTCAAAAAAAGATATATATCTGTAACAGCGGACCAGGCAGCGCTCCAGTTCGCGTACTTTTCGCGTTACGGAGCTTTGTGAAGCGAAGCTGATTGGTTCTCCGGCGTCTGTAAACATTCCAAACAGTCCGTAGCGGCCGCCATCTTGTCTCTCGGTAGGATCGAGAGACAAGAGGAGGCCAAAGCGAAGGGGCAAATGACCATAAGGGGGCATAGTAGATCCTCCCTGACCCTCTAGGTTTGATAAGGAGGTTTTAAAAGGGCCCCGCGAGGCAAAAAAAAATAAAAATAATAATAATCGAACGGCTGAATGGATTTGCACGAAACTTGGCAAAATTGTAGGGACTGGTAGCCCGATGTGCCTTTGCTAGGTCTCAATATATGTGCTCCAGTGGATTTTGAGAAATTAACGTTCAAACAAAGATATATATCTGTAACAGCGCTCCGCTTCGCGTACTTTTCGCGTAACGGAGCTTTGCGAAGCTGATTGGTTCTCCGGCGTCTGTAAACATTGCAAACAGTCCGTAGCGGCCGCCATCTTGTCTCTCGGTAGGATCGAGAGACAAGAGGAGGCCAAAGCGAAGGGGCAAATGACCATAAGGGGGCATAGTAGATCCTCCCTGACCTCTTAGGTTTGATGTACCATTTTGCCAAGTTTGGTGTAATTCCGTTCAGCCATTCAGGCTGTAGACGTATCTAAATGTCCTATGGAAAATTGCATGGGGAAAACACATTTGAAAGTGTTGAAATTTAGAACCAATTAAAATGTTACTTTGGTTTTGTATTTGTGTGTGATGAAAGTTAATTGGTTATGTATATATCTAAAATGAGAGGAAACCACAGCCATTTTGTGATACTACTGTCTGAGGTACATTTGTGAGGAATTTTTGGTGCTCAATTTCTGGTGTTTGGTTTACACAGTACTAACACTTCTCCTACTTTTAAAAAGGTGAGTTGTTAATTTGTAAGGGGAACTATGTTGTACACTTTAAGATAATTTGAAAATGTTTTCTGTTATTTATTTACAGTCCTTCTGTTATACTAAATACTTGATAAAGTTAGTTTTATATTATGTATTACTAAAAACGATAAATGAAAGTGATTATTTTTTTCTGCAATTTACAGCAAGCAATTTCAAAATAAAATGGCTCACAATGAAGAGACCGTGGCAATTTCTTTTGAATTATCCACTACATTTATTGAAATTGACAGCACCAATAATGAAATATTCTCACAAGGAGGAGATGACTTGAATGATTTTTTTGATCAATCTCTTGATGGCGAATTTATCGAGTGTTTGGAGACCATAGAGTTACAAGAATCATCATTGCAGACTTTTCATGAGGAGATTCCAGATGAGATGATTGAAGAGGAAATTCCTGATGAGGACATGTTACTAGTTCTTTCAATTTTTGAAAATTCAGAAGAATAAATTTATATTTAGAAATACAAAAATTGTTTGAGACATTATTCATTTTTAATTTATGAGGTTGTAGCGAAGTGATTGTAGTATAAAATGAGACTTATAGTATAGAGTGGAACATTTTTATGTTACATGGTAAGTTTACTCATATTTACTTCCCTTCTTCCACTATATTATCTCCAATGTGTATTTGACATCTCTTCTTCATCTCCGGCCTCCTTTCTCTCACTGTCTGTCTCTGATGCATCTTATCGCTGACATTTTGTGTAATTACAGAAGAGAGTAAAATAAAATAGTTCGGAACGTGAAAAGGGGGCAAAGTAGAGTACCCCTCACCCCCTAGGCCTTCTCAGGCGGTCCCAAAAGGATCAGTTTCTGCTTTCCTGAGAGATTATGGTATGAGTTCCATATACCACAATAACTTGCATTACAACATGCAAGATATCTATCTCCTATTACCAACTTTTGGAGATAAAAACTAACACCTGCCCTGAGCAGTTCTTAGCCATGTTATCCAATGGGAGGTGGATAACATGGCTAAGAGCATTAGCTCGGTAATGCATGAATATCGCTGACTTTTTAGCGATATTCATGCATTGCGGCCGTTTTTTATCGCATTTGCGATAAACCTTGATAATAGCAAGGTTTATCTTCGATAATTTCTGACGATGCTTAGCTGTAAAAAAATTCGTTGCTAAGCATCGTTAGCGATAAATATCGCTTAAATTTGGCAATATGCACCAACGTCTGTTAACGTTCGATTCGAAGGAAATGAGGAAGTGTTGAAAAACATTGTCTGCGCCATCTTGCCTTTTTTGAAATGCCACACTTTTATTGTGCACGGCAGCCATTTTAGATGCCTTGACCAGACCCACTCTCTGCACGCTGTCGATTCGTAGCATGGCTCCCCACCCTCGCAAGCATCTTCCCCAGGCACTGCTCACCCCCGCTCTCTGTCTTATGCATGGGCAATAAACCTTCCCCCATCTGCGCTGCTCTTCCCTGAGAATCACACTCTGTGCCCGCCCGACACCTCCCTTTCGCCCTATTCACTACCGCACCCTCTGACACTCCTCTTCTTCTGTGTCCGATTGTCCAGGCCGGTCCTAGGCTATCAGCTAGCCCTGCAGATGTAGTTTATGGCCCCAGCTGTAAAGAATCACCCCTCTTCAAAGGAGTTATAGTAGATCAAGGCCCACACCCGATGAGATCCGTCACACCACACGTGTTCATACTATCTGAAAACCATCCTGTATTGTGATTGGGGAGGGGACCGAGCCTGAAGCGGAAGATTCCAGGGATGACTCTTTGTACATCAAAGTTTTTACAATTATGTGTCACATTAAAAATATATAGCACTCCAACAAAGTAGTAGGAATATAAAACTTTAATAACTTATAAATATATACAACAAAACAAAAACAGTAAAAACATTTAAACAATGAAGAGACCGTGGCAATTTCTTTTGAATTATCCACTACATTTAATGAAATTGACAGCACCAATAATGAAATATTCTCACAAGGAGGAGATGACTTGAATGATTTTTTTGATCAATCTCTTGATGGCGAATTTATCGAATGTTTGGAGACCATAGAGTTACAAGAATCATCATTGCAGACTTTTCATGAGGAGATTCCTGATGAGATGATTGAAGAGGAAATTCCTGATGAGGACATGTTACTAGTTCTTTCAAATTATGAAAATTCAGAAGATGTTGCCTGGGGGTGGGTCGTCAGTAGCAGTCTGTTGTGCGAATAGTTCCAAGGCAGCAGAACGCGCTGAAATCTAGATGGCACGAAGGTGATGTCTAGTAAGTTGCCGCCCAGCAAATAACGGCGTGGGGCGCCGCGGGGGGGGGGAGGCAGTCCAAAGTTCAGTTAAAAGGGCAAAGGAAAGGATCGGTGGTTTGAACCATCAGTCAAAAAGGGGAAGGGGTGCAACAATTTTTCCTACCGGGTCACACTGTGCTTTCACCGGAACTGAGGTCTGCAGGATTCTAGTCATTCAAACTGAGGCTGGCGCCAGCATGGGAGCGCCGACGTCCCGCGGCTACAGTTTCGTCACTCCACGGGCGATCATGGCAGTCATTCCCCATCGGGGGTGTCTGTGGGGGTCGGGGACTCCCGCGGCTCCTCTAGAATCTTCAAGGTCGTGGAGGACTACGGTGGTGGAGTCAACCAGTGACCGGGCCATTTCTTTATGCTGGGCCCGCTCTTGCCAGGTCGACCGCCATTTTGAGAGTTCGGTAGCTACTGGCGATCGCGGAGTCAAATGAGCGGACGGGCTCCACCCTGCCGGGCGAGACGTTGCAGCATCGCCACAGTGGAAGAACCCTTTTCCGGGCGCCTGGAGCGCTGAGGGTGCAGGTGGAAAGCCTCCACCTGGGGAGGCGGGAGAGGCCTGTTCGCACCGTCTCTCCCTCCCAGTGCACCCCACGGCGTCTCGCTTGAGATTTGTTATGGCCGGACCAGGCGATGAGGACGAGAGGGGGGGGGGGGTCGGAGGCATGTGCAAGACATCCCCCCCCCAGGGTTGTTGCAGCAATTATTCAAGAAAGAAGAAATGTGCCGTCCGTCTTTGGGCCGGACCTCCGGTGGATGGCGGCCGGACGCCCTTTGCTCTGGCCCCATGAACGGGTTCCTTGGCTCATCGGCTGCAGCCGGATCCCGTCGGCCCCAGCCCCCGGCCGTTGGTGGCCGGACCGGGAGAGAGTGTGGAGGGACAACCTGCAACTCTCAAGGGCCATCGCGGCCGGACTGGGAGAGAGAGGGGAGGGTCGAGGACACGGACATTCCCCCCCCCTAAAACTCTCCAGTGTTGTCAATCCCCCTGGCCGGGTCCCGCTGGCCTCGGCCTCTCCTCCGGCTACACCCTACGTGATGATCTCCTGGCCGAGGCGTGGCAGCAGGACCCGCCTTATATGTGTTGCTTCTGGCTGGGCGTAGCCGAAAACCTGTTGCCCTTTGGAAGTTTCTAGAATGGGGCGGATGTCTGCTGACTTCTATCTTTCCCAGTTTGCCGTTATTTGGCCGTGGCAGGTGGTGGGACAGACACGTTTTGAGGCAGTGAGGGGCGATGTTTTCAGGTTTCTTATTACGGGCTTACTTCTAACGTTTCTAGGACAATAATAGGTTTTATCATTACGTATTGTTATCGTTTCTTTGTTTGTTATTTAATAAAAAGTTCATCAGTGGCCTACTGATTTTCGTTTTCCAATTCTTTTCTTTCCAGGTTGTTTCATGCTAAAGTTTCTGTTAACAGGATGCAGTGATCACTTCGTTATTATTGCATATGTCCTTTTCACTAGGGGTGCTCTCTTGTCGGGCCAGATGACCTATCTCTAGTAAATGGTCCGGGTGAAACAGGTGCATCAATCAGTGGGGAGTAGATAGGCATGACAGATTACAACGGGGGAGAAAGGTCCGCATTACGTACCCTTTCACTACTTGCAAAGATTTTCCTACGTTTATTTGCAAACAGGGAATACCTCCAAAAAGAACTAATTCCCAAACAGTCAATGTTCGGACAATCAATCAATCAATGAGGAATGAAATAGGTACGACGTGTTAAAGGCTTGCGTTACCTACCCTTCACTATCTGCAAAGGGAGAGAGAATATTCCTATTCTTCCTCGTTTGCAGGCAGAGAAGATCCTTAAGAGAACCAACTTCGAACAATTCAATGCTCGATTCAAACAATCAACAAGGGGTACTGTGAACACAAATGAACGCCGCTTATGTACATACATATTGCTATTTTCAACAGGTTGTTCCTAATGTTTCTATTTTAGCGAGGTCAAAAAGAGATCCCATTAGTGGCCTACTGATTTTGCTCGATTTCTTTCGTTTTTTTACACGATTTTTCGCTATCTGCAAAGACTAAACAGAGTATTGCGACTCTGTGCTTGTTTGTAAATAGAGAATGAACCAAAGAGAACAATCAATCAAATGGAGAGAGAAGCAGGCACGACGGATTACAACGGGGGCAAAGGCCTGCGTTAACTACCCTTCACTATCTGCAAAGAGAGAGTACTCCTAATAGAAATGAGGGGTGGGGGGCAGCATTCAAAGCAGATCAGTGTGCATAAACACGAAAATGTTTTTACTTACCACGTACTTGACATTCGACAGCTTATGATATTTGCTATTAAAAAACCATTGAAATTCACTGAAAAAACCATAGGTTATAGACCATATATAGTTAGGAATTAGCATTTACAAAACCTTGAAAATTCACTGAAAAAACCATAGGTTATAGACCATATATAGTTAGGAATTAGCATTTACAAAACCTTGAAAATTCACTGAAAAAACCATAGGTTATAGACCATATATCGTTAGGAATTAGCATTTAAAAAACCTTATTTTACTCACACAAAACCATTGAAATTCCATATATAGTTAGTTGCACTAACTATATATCGCGCACCCGCAATCCACTGCTGATGATGTCACATATTACATCATTCATGACATGGTCAGTGACATCACTGATGACATCACTGATGACATCTCAAATGACATCACTGATGACATCACTGATGACATCTCATTTGACATCAATGACCACATCACTGATGATATCATTCATGTGACAATACAATGCATCTCCTCACATTTTAATATAACCTTTGTTACACCCAGTGTTAAATACAGAGTATAATTTTTGAAACCATTCACACACCAATACTAGTTACTACATACGCACTCACTGATTCCTACGTCTACACACACATTCACTTATTCACCCATACAATCATTCATACATACAATCACTCATCTTTACAACACTATCATATGCACTCATACACCTATACAGATACTCACACTCTGCCACTCATCCATGGAGTTACTCACACACCTAGTCAGTCCTGTAAAGAATCAATCACACTTCCATTTTCTTGTCTATACAGTTAAACATAGAGCACCTTACATTTTCAAACATATACTAACACATACTTACTCTCTTATACAATCATTGATACAAGTACACATTGATCTGCACAGAGTCGCACACCTCCCAGCCAGCCACACACACACTCAGTCTCCCATACAAATACTTGGACAATCAATCAATAACCCATATAGTTAATCATATAGCTACTGATCAACACATGCAGCAGTTTACAGAACAACAGACATAATGATGCACAAATTAAGACAGTTTAGTCACTAACCATGCACTCAGTGAGACACATTTAATCACTCACTCATACATTCAGTCATGCACCTACTAAATCCTTCATCCAGACACTTATACTTCCACTCATTCTTCAATATGTAAGACATATTTTAACTTTACAGAAACATACAGTCACTGGATGTTGTCATCAGTGATGTCATCAGTGATGTCATTTGAGATGTCATCAGTGATGTCATCAGTGATGTCACTGACCATGTCATGAATGATGTAATATGTGACATCATCAGCAGTGGATTGCGGGTGCGCGATATATAGTTAGTGCAACTAACTATATATGGAATTTCAATGGTTTTGTGTGAGTAAAATAAGGTTTTTTAAATGCTAATTCCTAACGATATATGGTCTATAACCTATGGTTTTTTCAGTGAAATTTCAAGGTTTTGTAAATGCTAATTCCTAACTATATATGGTCTATAACCTATGGTTTTTTCAGTGAATATACATATATACATACATATATACATACATATACATATATACATACATATATACATACATATATATATATACATATATATATACATATATACATATATATATATATATATATATATATATATATATACATACATATATATATTCACTGAAAAAACCATAGGTTATAGACCATATATAGTTAGGAATTAGCATTTACAAAACCTTGAAAATTCACTGAAAAAACCATAGGTTATAGACCATATATAGTTAGGAATTAGCATTTAAAAAACCTTATTTTACTCACACAAAACCATTGAAATTCCATATATAGTTAGTTGCACTAACTATATATCGCGCACCCGCAATCCACTGCTGATCATGTCACATATTACATCATTCATGACATGGTCAGTGACATCACTGATGACATCTCAAATGACATCACTGATGACATCTCAAATGACATCACTGATGACATCATCTAGTGTCTGTGTGTTTTTGTAAAGTTTAAATATGTTTTACATATTGAAGAATGAGTGGATGTATAAGTGTCTGGATGAAGGATTTAGTAGGTGCGTGACTGACTGTATGAGTGAGTGATTAAATGTGTCTCACTGAATGCATGGGTTAGTGACTAAACTGTCTTAATTTGTGCATCATTATGTCTGTTGTTCTGTAAACTGCTGCATGTGTTGATCATTAGCTATACGAGAGGCTATATGTGTTATTAATTGGTTGCCCAAGTATTTCTATGGGAGATTGAGTTTGTGTAGGGGTGGCTGGAAGGTGTGTGACTCTATGCATAGATGTGTGAGCAGTTTATTCACTAGGTGTATGAGTTCAAGAGTGCATGTGGAAACAGCTACATGGGCAGTTGACTGTGTGCATGAGTGTATTGATGAGTGAATGGATATCTCAATGCTACATGTCATAGTAAGTACATATGTAAAACACAGTACATGTGAGAGTTGGCATATATAAATAACTGTGCATGAGAGCCACTGAATGAGTGAGTAGTTGTATCGATCATTGTGAACTTGTATCAGGGATTGTATAAGAGAGTAAATATGTGTTAGTATATGTTTCAATAAGTAAGGTGTGTTTAACTGTATAGTTGAAGAAATGGAGGTGAGATTGTTTCTTTGCATGACTGACTGGGTGTGTGAGTAACTCCATGGATGAGTGGCAGTGTGTGAGTGTCTGTATACACTGAGTGTATCTAAGGTTATATTAGAGTCTGAAGAGGTTTATCGTATTAGCACAAGAATGATGTCAAATGAGATGTCATCAGTGATGTCATCAGTGATGTCATTTGAGATGTCATCAGTGATGTCATCAGTGATGTCACTGACCATGTCATGAATGATGTAATATGTGACATGATCAGCAGTGGATTGCGGGTGCGCGATATATAGTTAGTGCAACTAACTATATATGGAATTTCAATGGTTTTGTGTGAGTAAAATAAGGTTTTTTAAATGCTAATTCCTAACTATATATGGTCTATAACCTATGGTTTTTTCAGTGAATTTTCAAGGTTTTGTAAATGCTAATTCCTAACTATGGGGTCGATTAGGATGGCGGACGGACTTGCGTCCGTCCGCCACCCCAGAGGTGGAGGGACCGTCCGCAGGGGCAGCGGCGGTCCCTCCGTGCAAATTAGGATGTGACCGCCACCCTGGCGGTCACATCCTGTATGTTTAACATTGCGGCGGGTGCTGCTTGAAGCAGCACCCGCCGCAATGTTAAAACTGCATGTTTTACATTTACATGCACAAAGCGGCAGGCACCGCGCGGTGCCTACCGCTTTGTGCATGTAAATGTTGGGGGGTACCATAGGTACCCCCCATGTGCACCCCCCACCCCCCGACACCCTGGGGGCCCGCAACGGGCCCCCAAAAGTCAAAGTCCACATGCTTTTCCACGGCGGAAAAGCCGCAGCGGAAAAGTATGTGTTTGTGCAAATCCTGATTTGGTTGACGGTGTCTTGCAGACACCGTCACGAAATATCCCTCCTTACACCGCGGATCAGCGGCGGACGGACCTGCCGTCCGCCGCTGGTCCACACGCACTACCACCGCCATCCTGATCTGGCGGTGGGTCTTCCGAGTCACTGCGGCGGATAATCCGCATACTCCGGGCCGGCGGTGGCTTCCGCCGGCCCGGAGTATGCGGATTATCCGCTATCATAATGAGGCCCTATATATGGTCTATAACCTATGGTTTTTTCAGTGAATTTCAATGGTTTTTTAATAGCAAATATCATAAGCTGTCGAATGTCAAGTACGTGGTAAGTGAAAACATTTTCGTGTTTATGCACACTGATCTGCTTTGAATGGTGCCCCCCCCCCCCTCATTTCTATTAGGAGTACTCTCTCTTTGCAGATAGTGAAAGGTAGTTAACGCAGGCCTTTGCCCCCATTGTAATCCGTCGTGCCTGCTTCTCTCTCCATTTGATTGATTGTTATCCAAGTATTTACTGTTTTAGAATTAGTTCTCTTTGGTTCATTCTCTATTTACAAACAAACACAGAGTCGCAATACTCTGTTTAGTCTTTGCAGATAACGAAAAATCGTGTAAAAAAAAAGAAAAGGAATCGAGCAAAATCAGTAGGCCACTAATGGGATCTCTTTTTGACCTCGCTAAAATAGAAACATTAGGAACAACCCCTCATGACAAATACAAAACTAGTGAGATGAACTGAACTCCACACAATGATGGCTGCAAAACAGCTCGGCTCCGCCACCCACCCCGCCCAAAATAACGATAAAGAACGGCTGCCATGATTGGTTGCGGAATGACCACGACGGAGCTACGAAATGGTGCTGCTCTCATGCTAACCCCAGCTTCAGTCTGAAACATCCAGAAACACTGTAGACTACCAATTCGATCAGTTCCGGTAGCGCCCCAATGTAACCCGGTAGAGAAGAACTAGCCCTCCCCTCTTTGACTGATGGTTCTTGTTGCCTGTCCCTTCTGTTGTCATTTAACAGAACTATTTAGCCTGCTGAAAGGGGTTGTGTTCCGACCGCTGGTTGGTGGAGACATTTTGACTATATTCTGTACCTGCGTTGTCGCGTAATGCGTCATATGACGCGCCGCGTTAGCGCATCCGGAAGTCATCCGGGGCGCGCAGCGCGTAACGTAAGCATAACAAGTCATGTGACTTGTTAATAAAACTTTTCATTGGTTCATTTTACTTTTCTTATTGTAATGATGAAAGGCTTGGTCATATGACCTAAAAATTACGCTTTTCATTACTTCCGAACATTATTTTTTCTTAAATATATGTTATAATGTTCCAGGCTAATGTACTTTCCCGGAAATTTTACAACTGTCCTGCAAGTAAAATATATTCTTTTTTCGAGAAAAAGAGCGTTTCTTCGTCCCATGACGGAGCCGTTGAGCAAAAGAGGGTCGACCTGCTGTCTTAGTCGCCGATACGCCTGAATATGAGATTCTTATCGATCACTTTATGTTGCAGGAATAGAAAACACAACAGCCCTTGACCATTTATCTTTACTGCGTTCCTTCGTATTATACCTTTTACCCTTCATGTAATTGGTCTGCTTTATTTCACTTGCCTTTTAATGATTCTAAAACAGTCACTATTATTAAAAACTTTACCAATGTATATACTACTACCATGTTTTCTTTTAAAAACCTTTATTGTGAAAATTTCATTATACAAATACGAGCCTATAACCACGTGGGCCTGCCACAGAGCAAACTGTAATCGTATATGATGAATAGACATTTACACTGTAGAGGAACGTAACGGGCGGGCCATTAGGTTGCAAGAACTAAGGTGTCTAACAGTTACGGAATCGGTGGACGTACATTTTATAATTAAAATACGACAGGGCCAGTTACAATAAAATTATCTAGATATACATTTGCGGGCAAGTACCATGGGTGACGTTAATTCGAACTTTCAACAGTACAGTAATCAATAACACATCAGAACTTAATATCAATAGGGATGTCGAAATATTCAATCAATTCTCGTCCCCGCCCGCCATGTGCTTCAAAACTGCATACGTATCTCGTGATTTCAAGGTTCTGCAACCAGTACACAACAAGGAGTTACGAGTCCCATTTATTCCGGCGCCATTTTGGGCGAGGACGGGCAGGTCCAGGATATAGTCAAAATGTCTCTACCAACCATCGACTATGATGATGTTCATATGCTGTATTTATTAGAGTAACACTCATCTGTCCACATGAAATTAATTTGCCACAATCTAAACATGTCATTTTAATCTTTCCAAAGTTCTTCTAAATATTTGGGACCGTTTCCCTTGCCTCTGAAGCTCTCAGTGCCACTTCTTTGATGAATGTACTAGCAGGTCAGGGGTTCTCCTCCAAATCTCTCTTTTATGCAGCACTATAATTAATTGGTGCCACCTCTCCATATGACGATGCATGGTATAGTTACCACAACTATATTTTTTTTCGGTTCCTCTGGAGAGTTCATCGTGGCAGATGAAGCGTGTAACGTACCGGGCATTTACCTTTTTTTGCATGTACAGGAAAGGAAAAAAAAATCGAGCGTCCGAGTTCTAAGGTGTCCCAGGGCCATTTTAGTGGACCAGGCCCAAATCCAAAGAACAGGCCGCCATTTTGAGAGTCCTCTTGCAGCCGCCTGTCGCTGTAGCATCAAGAGCAGCCGAAACTCAGCTGAATGGCAACTGAAACGGTAAAGGGGCGCCCCACTACAGCAGACGAGCCTCCACCTAGGAAGGCCCATTCACGCCGGCTCCCCCCCCCTTCGGGCACCCCACGCCGTTATTCGGAGCAGTATTGTAGGATGGCCACACCAGTGCGGCAACTTGCTAGACATCACCTCGGTGGTAACCGAATCTCAACGCCTTGTGGTGTCTCCTATTCAGAAAACATTGTTATGCTGCCTTCGACCTATTCGCCGCAAGTGCGCACACAACTCAACTGCATAGCTTGCTAGACACCACCTCGGTGCCATCCGGATCTTGGAATGTCAGCACCTTTTGGTGTCTTCTCTTCAGAAAATATTGTTGCGCTGCCTTTGGCCCCATTCGCACATCGGTCCGCTACTGACGCCATCTCACAGGCTAATGGGGCGCCCCACGCCGAGTTTCAGCATTGTAGAATAACCACACCAGTACAGCAACTTGCTAGACATCACCTCGGTGCCATCCGGATCTCGGCGCCCCACTGCAGATGAAGTGCCTCTCAACTATGAAACCACCACGGTGACATCCGGATCTTGGCGCGTTGTGCTGCCTTCGGCCTATTCGCACATCGGTCCGCTACTGACGCCATCTCACAGGCTAATGGGGCGACCCACACCGAGTTTCAGCATTGTAGGATGACCACACCAGTACAGCAACTTGCTAGACATCACCTCGGTGCCATCCGGATCTCGGCGCCCCACTGCAGATGAAGTGCCTCTCAACTATGAAACCACCACGGTGACATCCGGATCTTGGCGCGTTGTGCTGCCTTCGGCCTATTCGCACATCGGTCCGCTACTGACGCCATCTCACAGGCTAATGGGGCGACCCACGCCGAGTTTCAGCATTGTAGGATGACCACACCAGTACAGCAACTTGCTAGACATCACCTCAGTGCCATCCGAATCTTGGCATCTCAACGCCTAGTGGTATCTTCCATACAAAAAATATTGTTACGCTGCCTTTGGCCCCATTCGCACATCAGTCCGCAACTTAGACATCACCTCGGTGCCATCCGGATCTTGGCATCTCAGCGCCTTGTGGTGTCAGCCAGAAAATATTGTTGCGCTGCCTTTGGCCCCATTCGCACATCGGTCCGCTACTGACGCCATCTCACAGGCCAACGGGGCGCCCCACGCCGACTTTCAACATTGTAGGATGGCCACAGAAGTGCGACAACTTACTAGACACCACCTCGGTGCCATCCGGATCTTGGCGCGTTGTGCTGCCTTCGGCCTATTCGCACATCGGTCCGCTACTGACGCAAACTCACAGGCCAACGGGGCGCCCCACGCCGACTTTCAGCATTGTAGGATGGCCACACCAGTGCTGCAACTTGCTGGACACCACCTCGGTGCCATCCGGATCTTGGCGCGTTGTATTGCCTTCGGCCTATTCGCACATCGGTCCGCTACTGACGCCGCCTCACGTGCCAACGTATTTTCTCCGCATTTTATACCCTATGCCGCATAACAGGTCATGTGACTTGTTTATAAAACTTTTCATTGGTTCATTTTACTTTTGGTTTCCTAATGATGGAAGGCTTGATCATATGACCTAAAAACAACACTTTTCATTGGATGAAAACTTTTTTTTCCCCCAAACGATGAAAGCCCCACCTTGTTTCTGGATGTTTCAGACTAAACTGGCGTCAGCATGAGAGCACCACCATCTCGTAGCTCCGTCGTGGTCATTCCGCGAGCAATCATGGCAGCCGCTCCCCACCAGAAGCCTGCAGGAGTCGGGGCCCCCAAAACTTTTGATGAATTCTCAAGGCGGAGGGGACGCTTTCGAGAATGGGGTCCAAGACCTAGCAGACAAGCGTCCGATTTCCAAGGTGTCCCAGGGCCATTTCAGTGGACCACGCCCAAAAAGGAAAGAGCCTGCCGCCATTTTGAGAGTCCTGTGGCAGCCGCCTATCGCTGCACCGCAAGAGTGGGCGCAACTCAGCTGAATGGCGGATTTTGACACAGTGGACCAAAAGCGGACGGAATGGCAACTGAAACGGTAAAGGGGCGCCCCACTAAAACAGATGAGACTCCACCTGGAGAGGCCCGTTCACGCCGCCTCCCCCGGGGCGCCCCACGCCGTTATTCGGAGCAGCATTGTAGGATACCAAAACCAGTGCGGCAACTTACTGGACATCACCTTGGTGCCATCGTTCTGCTGCCTTGGAACTATTCGCACAACAGTTTGCTACTGATGACCCACCCCCCGCGACGCCCCACGCCGTTATTTGCTGGGTGGCAACTTACTAGACATCACTTTCGTGTCATCTAGATTTCGGCGCGTTCTGCTGCCTTGGAACTATTCGCACAACAGTTTGCTACTGATGACCCACCCCCCGCGACGCCCCACGCCGGAAATCTGGACGTTGTGCTGCGTTGGGACTATTCGCACAGCCGACCGCTACTTCGTTGTTTTTCCCTAAAAATGTTTATATGTTATTACTATTTTTGTTTTCTTGTATATATTTATAAATTATTAAAGTTTTATAATCTTACTACTTTGTCGGAGTGCTATATATTTTTAATGTGACACATAATTGTAAAAACTTTGATGTACAAAGAGTCATCCCTGGAATCTTCCGCTTCACGCTCGGTCCCCTCCCCAATCACAATACAGGATGGTTTTCAGATAATAGCAACGCTTCTGCTGTGACGGATCTCATCGAGTGTGGGCCTTGATCTACTATAACTCCTTTGAAGAGGGGTGATTCTTTACAGCTGTGGCCATAAACTACATCTGCAGGGCTAGCTGATAGCCTAGGACCGGCCTGGACAATCGGACACAGAGGAAAAGGAGTGTCAGAGGGTGCGGTAGTGAATAGGGCGAAAGGGAGGTGTCGGGCGGGCACAGGGTGTGATTCTCAGGGAAGAGCAGCGCAGATGGGGGGAGGTTTATTACCCATGCATAAGACAGAGAGCGGGGGTGACCACTGCCTGGGTGAGATGCTTGTGAGGGTGGGGAGCCATGCTAAGGATCGACAGCGTGCACAGAGTGGGTCTGGTCAAGGCATCTAAAATGGCTGCCGTGCACGACAAAAGTGTGGCATTTGAAAAAAGACAAGATGGCGCACACAATGTTTTTCAACAATTCCTGATTTCCTTCCAATCGAACGTTAACAGACGTTGGGGCATATTACCAAAGTTAAGCGATATTTATCCCTAACGATGCATTGCAAAGATTTTTTTACCGTCAGAAATTATCGCAGATAAACCTTGCTATTATCAAGGTTTATCGCAAATACGATAAAAAACGACCGCAATGCATTAATATCGCTGAAAACTCAGCGATATTCATGCATTACCGAGCTAATGCTCTTAGCCATGTTATCCACCTCCCATTGGATAACATGGCTAAGAACTGCTCAGGGCAGCTGTTACTTTTTGGAGATATTCGCGCTTATCTCGAATATTTCCAAAAGTTGATAATAGGAGATAGCGATGTTAGCGACTGTTTCCAGTCGCTAACATCTTGGCATGCCCACTTTGCATGTCATTAGTGATAAATATCACTCACATGCAAAGTGGGACCCAAGATGGTCGCTATCTCCTACTAGCCGTCGCTAACTGGTGTTAGCAACAGCTAGGTAATACAGATATAATTTTATCTCCGCGAAGCGGAGCGCTGTTACAGATATATATCTTGTTTTTGAACGTTAATTTCTCAAAATGCACTGAAGCACATATATTGAGACATAGCAAAGGCACATCGGGCTACCAGTCCCTAGGAGATAGCGATGTTAGCGACTGTTTCCAGTCGCTAACATCTTGGCATGCCCACTTTGCATGTCATTAGTGATAAATATCACTCACATGCAAAGTGGGACCCAAGATGGTCGCTATCTCCTACTAGCCGTCGCTAACTGGTGTTAGCAACAGCTAGGTAATACAGATATAATTTTATCTCCGCGAAGCGGAGCGCTGTTACAGATATATATCTTGTTTTTGAACGTTAATTTCTCAAAATGCACTGAAGCACATATATTGAGACATAGCAAAGGCACATCGGGCTACCAGTCCCTAGGAGATAGCGATGTTAGCGACTGTTTCCAGTCGCTAACATCTTGGCATGCCCACTTTGCATGTCATTAGTGATAAATATCACTCACATGCAAAGTGGGACCCAAGATGGTCGCTATCTCCTACTAGCCGTCGCTAACTGGTGTTAGCAACAGCTAGGTAATACAGATATAATTTTATCTCCGCGAAGCGGAGCGCTGTTACAGATATATATCTTGTTTTTGAACGTTAATTTCTCAAAATGCACTGAAGCACATATATTGAGACATAGCAAAGGCACATCGGGCTACCAGTCCCTAATATTTTACCAAGTTTCGTGCAAATCCATTCAGCCGTTCGATTATTATTATTATTTTTTTTTTTTGCCCCGCGGGGCCCTTTTAAAACCTCCACATCAAACCTAGGGGGTCAGCGAGGATCTACTATGCCCCCTTATGGTCATTTGCCCCTTCGCTTTGGCCTCCTCTTGTCTCTCGATCCTACCGAGAGACAAGATGGCGGCCGCTACGTACTGTTTGGAATGTTTACAGACACCGGAGAGCCAATCAGCTTCGCTTCGCAAAGCTCCGTAACGCGAAAAGTACGCGAAGCGGTGCGCTGTTACAGATATATATCTTTTTTTGAACGTTAATTTCTCAAAATCCACTGAAGCACATATATTGAGACCTAGCAAAGGCACATCGGGCTACCAGTCCCTACAATTTTGCCAAGTTTCGTGCAAATCCATTCAGCCGTTCGATTATTATTATTATATTTTTTTTTTGCCATGCGGGGCCCTTTTAAAACCTCCACATCAAACCTAGGGGGTCAGCGAGGATCTACTATTCCCCCTTATGGTCATTTGCCCCTTCGCTTTGGCCTCCTCTTGTCTCTCGATCCTACCGAGAGACAAGATGGCGGCCGCTACGGACTGTTTGGAATGTTGACAGACGCCAGAGAACCAATCAGCTTCGCTTCACAAAGCTCCGTTGCGCGAAAAGTACGTGTCCTGGGCCGCTGCCCGGTCCGCTGTTACAGATATATATCTTTTTTTAAACGTTAATTTCTCAAAATCCACTGGAGCACATATATTGAGACCTACAAAAGGCACATCGGGCTACCAGTCCCTACAATTTTGCCAAGTTTCGTGCAAATCCATTCAGCCGTTCGGGCTAAAAGTGAGGCCAACCGCCCTATGGAAAACTCAATGTTAAAAACACGTTTTGGGACCCCCCTTTTTTCTCGGCCCCCACTGGACGAACCCCCCCCAAATTTTCAAGGGCTGCTCAGAAACAAAATGTGCCATTTTCCTGAAAATTTCAGCCAATTCCGTCCACAAACGCCAAAGTTATTAGACATAGAATTTTCAAAAAACCCATAGAGAAAAAATCCTAACTATATATACCTGAATACATACATATATATATACATATACAAGCTTTCATCCGGTTCCATTGAAACAAAGTATCCCCTTTGGAGAATTTTTACGAATGAAACGTAATTGTTTTGAAACAAGCGAAATGGAAAATAAATTCAAGGAAACAAGAAATCGCTTCACCAAAAGAGGATACAGATATACTGACATCACGAAAGGTGAACTTAAAGCAAGAGCAAAAACTAGAGCAAAAACGTTGATACCCAAAACCAAATCCACAGGAAAAAATGAAAATGAGAAACCACAACTAATTCTAACATATTCAAAAGAAAGTCACAAAATACGACAGATCCTGACAAAATACTGGAGTGTATTGAAAAAAGACACGGAGATAGGCACACTAATTGGTGATGGGCCACTTGTCACATATCGGAAAGCACCATCACTCCAAGATACTTTGGTCAACAGCCATTTCAAATATGTAAAAACTCTAACATGGCTGGAGAAACGTCAGAGAGGCTTCACCAAATGCCTAACCTGCAAAGCTTGCAAGATTGGACAAAACATCAAAACCCTAAAAGATCCAAAAGGCAGGACTTTCGAAATCAGAGATAAAATAACTTGTGACTCACAATTTGTGGTATACCAAATCCAGTGTTTTTGTGGTAAAAAATATATCGGATCAACAGTCTGCCCATTAAAGAAAAGAATACTAGAACATACCCGAGCAATTCAGAACAGAGACTTGAGTTATGCAACTGCAAAACATCTGCAAACTCATCCAGGAAAATCATGGAAGGATATGAAATATGCAGGGATTGCTTTGGTAAAGGACAATGAAAGAGGAGGAGACCGTATTAAGAACTTAAGGCGCTTGGAATCAAAACTCATAATTAGATTCAAGACAAGAAACCCTTGGGGTCTGAATGCTGACGAAGAACTTTATGTTCATTTATGAAGAAATTATTGCCTTGCTTTCCTATCATTATATGATATAATAGAATTAATTGGTGAAATTCAATGAACTTATACAGAATTGTTTTATTTTATAATAATCTGAAATTCGTGTGAGAAAAAGTAAAAGAATATATCAAATGAAGTATTTACTGATATTGTTCATACCTTGATTGAGGCACCGACAACACATTTTGGAAACAGGCACTAAGCCATAACATTTTGGGCACTCAGCCCGTGATTGCTTACATATAATACGCTAAATATATACAATTAAAAATATATGTCGACAAAATCAGATCTGTCTACATACTGCGTAATATATAAGGATTTTTATCCAACACAAATAAATTAGTAGTTTTCAAAGGTGTTGAAAGCTGCAACAGTCGGTTTGAACAAGTATTCAGTTAATGTGCAACACACATTGAAACTACTGAGCCCACAATGCATCCTAATCTGCCTAGTGGTGTCATCAGATAAATAACAAACAGTAATGATGGACAAATGTTTGTACCGTGATCAGGGACAGTTCCTGTCCGAAACGCGTAGGTGGGGAACCTACAGAGAATTAAATCGAGGTTTAATGTGAAGTGGTGTGCGGTGTCTTCTTTTCGAAGAATTCTTGCTGTTGAAATATTAATTGCGAGGGTGTCCCGGACACCGCCGCCAGCACCAGCCAGAAAGCTGCTCCTCTCGTACTGGGACATTTGCTGTAAGGATACATTTGTAACGAGAGAGAGCCCAGCTTCACTTCGTGCAAAAGTAAAGAAAGAACTTCTCAGGAAGTGCTCCGTGTATTTTGGAAGGCAAAAAAAAGCGGCGGCTTTTTTGGACTTGGAAAAACGCTGCAACGTTCTTTCATATTGGCGGATTATAAAGCACGAAGAACCCAACAACACGCAGGCAACAACAGCACGGCTTCCACCGATAGAGTGCCGACTGGACGTGTCGGAGGACACCTTCAGTGACGGGAGTCTCCCGGTAAGTGACTACGACTTGAAACCAGCTATATTATTGCCAGCGTTGTTTATGAATCTGTAGTATGTGTTCAAAAGTTTACGCTGTTTGACTACCAAACACGTATTTCTCTCTGAGTCTGTATCTCAGTCTCAGTC